>NC_058523.1:38246277-38871277 GCF_904849725.1 Hordeum vulgare subsp. vulgare
CCGCCCCTCCCCGCTGCTCCCCATCTTTCTCTGTTCAGCGAAAGTCAATCCACATATTTAGATCTCATTCTTCAGACTTGTGGTTTCGTTAATGAAACAGAGGGGAGAGCCTGAGCCCTCTTTTGCTCAAGAAGATAACAATATTTAGAACACATGCAACTAGGGTTCATATTTTGGTGTTGGTTGTCATGTGGTAGAAGTACTTTGGATTACATTTTTGATGATGTACTTTGGCACTGGAGATGCATAAATAACATTATTCAGTTTACTTGTGAACGACAGCCAGTGCAAGACTAACAGGACGAACTAGAGATGCATAAATAACATTATTCAGTTTACTTGTGAATGGCAGCCAGTACTTTGGCACTGGAGATGCATAAATAACTTCTTCTCCACCCTAACGCTCAGACAGTACTAGATGATCGATACCATGTCTTATTATTCAGGACGAAACAAAAGGAGACAGTTTTATACATAATGATGATTACCTAACTAAAAACTGTAGCTAGTGCAAGACTAAGAGGACATAGTAGTGCAGGTGAACGGCCTGGTAAATCCATTACGACACCTGGATAACCAAAGACATGAAGAAAGACATAACACAAAAATACTGGTTTCAGAAAAGAAAGGGACATAAATTGCAGTATACATGTATGGAGTAATTCTCTGGCATGGTCTGTCTGTGGCAGTAGGAAAATTGGTGACCACTTCCTGCTGCCGCTTTGGCTCGCGCTTTGGTTTCTCTGTTCTGTCTGTTGGGGCGGAGGTGTTCTGTATGATTTATAACTGTTTCTTTAAAAAATGGAACCCCTTCCACAATTTTAGTGTCATTGTTGTTATAACCATGTTCTTTTTGTTGGGCTCAACATTCTGTTTACTGCTAACCGCAGTATATTATGTCTACTGAGCCAACATCAGTGGGTCTGTGTACTTCAATTCAGAGTTAACCACAGTGCATGTTTTGGGCTGTTCGCAATACTTACATAAGCTTTGAATTCTTTAGGGCTCTTGTTCAAAAGGTGAAGCTTTGTCTACCCAAGGATCTGAAGGAAGTGATGTGAAGCCTGGGGGTAGCCCAACAGAGCCTGCATCTGTTATCAAAGCATAATAGGTAACACCATGGACTGAAGGTTATATATGAATTCAGAAGAGGGATGGTTCGCATAACTCAAATTATATGTTAGCTACATGTTCTAACTAGAACATTGTTAATTTCTGCCTTTACACTTTTCCAAGGAAAGAGGAAAAACTCTCAACCTCTGCATACTGTGTAGGTGTTTTTACGGAGTTGTTGCAACAATTGCAGTTGAAGGGTCTCCAAGTAAGTAATCACCTACCATATGTTCACTTTTCTTTCGTAAGTCAGCTCGGCATATGTGATGTGCACAATCTTTCACGTACAAATGGTCTGTGATGCACTAATTACTATGACCAGCAACATGATCATGCTATCAAATGTCTTGTGCATTTCCAGTCACATTTTTAGTATTTGATTACAATATATGATTATACTAGAAATGTCAGAAGTTTGTGAGCTGCAACTCTTATTTTAGTTACTCCTATAAAGTATTGGATTCTAATTTGTGAATCTTCTTGACATATGGCCAGATGTTACAAATTCTGTGTACTGGAGTGTTATTCATATTTTTAACATTGTCCAAAGTTGCCTTACTTTCACGCCTTGTTGTCTCGTCAATATTGTTATTATGTACACCAAGTAGGGAGACCTTAGAATGACAAATAGTTTGGGTAATTCTTGATACTGTTTATTCTGACAAGGACACAATTCTATTTACATATCACTGCTCTAGAGACTCTAACTATCACACTCACTGTAAGAATGTCATCAAGTGAGAACAGATTGATGCAATACACTAGGTCTACAATAACTTGAACTAAAAGCACTTCTCCTGTGATAGAACTTGTAAAGTTGTAGCCTGATTTTACTAGGATCAAGGGGAAACTATGGATTATGGTTGCACAACTGAAAACAGAACGCACACTTTAGTTTGTGCAGTTGTGGTGATCATATCCATGATTCAATGGTATAATTATACTTGTATCTATAGTTGTTTAAGTCAAAGATATTTCAAATAAGTAACATTTGTAAGCTAATTTTATAGTTAAGCATGTTTCTTTTACCAGTGCTGCATGCAAGTTTGGCACTACTGTAATTAAGCAACATGATATTACTTAAATGTTAGGTTCCGGATGTTACCTGAATCTCTGCAGTGTTGCTATAGCCCCCTTGCATGGAATCTGTGTCGCTATATGTTCTGGCCAGTCCTTCACCTTCTATCATCCTTTGATACTCGCCGATGTCATTCATATCTAACACAACCATACCATTGCTATTACCACCACTACCATTGAAGAATCCTAATTTTGATGCCTCTGTGTTGTAACCCGGGATCATTGCTCCTGTTTGTGGATACAGGGCACTATCCAGGCTCATGTACCCTCTGGTTAGTGCCGTCGTGAGGCACTCTTCATCACACCTTGGAGCAAGAGGCATCGAGATAGGCGCAGTGCTGCTCATTTGCATTGCCAGCAAGGGTTCATCTATGCTCTGGGGAAGCCGTGGTTGGCCGAATTGCTCTATGCTGACCTCTCCATTAGCAGCTTGATAGTATCCTGGTGCTGCAAGTGTCTCATTGATTCGGGGAATGAGCTTGGTATCAGGGCATACGTTTTGCTCTTCCTCAAGTAGGGCTGAGAGTGTAGAGTCAAAGCAGGGTAACAGGGAGAAGGCCATTTCTAGGATATCATATATGGATGCTATGGAATTTTGGATGTATGGATGCTATGGAACTATATGTATATATGGATGCTATGGAATTTTGGATGTATGGATGCTATGGAATTTTGATATATGGATCATGAAATTTGTTATGCAACTTTGCATATATGTTATGTGTTGTGGATCAGTAAAACTATTAGGCACATATTATGTATTATATATATGTTATGTGCTATTGAATTTGTGGTTTTGAAACAAAACATATATATGCTAGAATACCAGATACTAATGGAGCACCATGGACTATACTAATGGCACACCTGGGAGGCATACTAATGGCGCACCTGAGAGGCATACTAATGGCGCACCTCGGAGGCATACTCATGGCGCACCTGGGAGGCATACTAATGGCGCATCTGAGAGGCATACTAATGGCACACCTAGGAGGCATACTAATGGCGCACCTGAGAGGCATACTAATGGCGCACCGTGAGCAATACTAATGGCGCACTACCTGGTGCACCATTAGTAAAAAAATCTAATGGCGTGATGCTAGTGGCGCACCTATAGTGCGCCATTAGTAGCCAAAATAGGTGCGCCATTAGCAGGCCTTTTCCTAGTAGTGTTTAGCTCACATGTGCTTCACTTAGATATTTTACAGCACGGAGGTGTCATATTTTGGAGAAACAAGAACTCTCGATCTTCACTTATATCTTTTTGAGAGTGATCTCTCTGAGCAACTTGGTAGTTGTCTAGTGCTATGAAAGTAGTCCCAAAGGTGATAGGAATCCAAAGAGGATGCAATGAAACTTTCATCTTCTTGTTCATTGATTAGAAAGAGAAGTTTGATTCCTCTCAATTAGTTTTGAGATATGGATTTGGTGATACTAAGAGTTATGTTAGTAGGGTATTGTGAATCTAGAAATACTTGTGTGGAAGTTCGTGATTCCCGTAACATGCATGTATGGTGAACCGCTATGTTAGGAAGTCGAAGCATAATTGATATATTGATTGTCATCCTTTGTGTTGCGGTCGGGATCGCGCGATGGTTAACACCTACCAACCCTTCCCCTAGGAGTATGCGTTTAACACTTTTTTTCGATTACTAATAAAAACTTTCGCAATAAGTATGTGAGTTCTTCATGACTAATGTGAGTCCATGGTATAGATGCACTTTCACCTTCCACCATTGCCAGCCTCTCTAGTGCCACGCAATTTTCGCCGGTGCACAAACCCAGCATATGCCTTCCTCAAAACAGCCACCATACCTACCTACTATGGCATTTTCATAGCCATTCTGAGATATATTGCCATGCAACTCCCACTGTTCCATCTCATGACTTGTGCCGTCACTCTCATATTGCCATTGCATGATTATAAGATAGCTAGCGAGATGTTTCAATGTCATACGCCAAGCTAGATCGTTGCACATCCCGGTACACTGCCGAAGCATTTCCTATAGAGTCATCATCGTTCTAAGATTTGAGCTGTGAGTAAATAAAAGTGTGATGATCATCATTATTAGAGCATTGTCCCATGTGAGGAAATACAAAAAAGAAGAGGCCAAAGTTGCCCACAAAAAAGAGAGAGAGAGAGATATGGAAAGAGGCCAAAGAGCCCAAACAAAAACAAAGAGAGAAAAAGAGAGAAGGCACAATGCTACTATCTTTTCCACACTTGTGCTTCATAATAGCACCATGTTCTTCATGATTGAGAGCCTCTCATTTTGTCACCACCATATGCTAGTGGGAATCTTCATTATATAACTTGGCTTGTATATTCCAATGATGGGCTTCCTCAAAATTGGCCTAGGTCTTCGTGAGCAAGCAAGTTGGATGCACACCCACTAGTTCTTCTTTTGAGATTTCACATACTTATAGCTCTAGTGCATCTGTTGTATGGCAATCCCTACTCATTCACGTTGATATCTATTAATGGGCATCTCCATAGTCCTTTGATATGCCGAGTCGATGTGACCATCTCCTCCTTTTTGTCTCACAACCTTCACCACACTCTATTCCACCTATAGTGTTATATCCATGACTCACGCTCATTTATGGCGTGAGAGTTGAAAAAGGTTTGAGAGAGTAAGAATGCGAAAACAATTACTTGGCCAATACCGGGGTTGTGCACTATTTAAATTAGTTGTGTGGGGATGATGGAGCATAGCCATACTATATGATTTTGTAGGGATAACTTTCTTTTGCCTTATTATTTCGAAAGTTCATGATTACCTTGCTAGTTTGCTTGAAGTATTATTATTTTCATGTCAATAGCAAACTATTGTTTTGAATCTTATGGATCTGAACAATCATGTCACATGAAAGAAGTTACAAAGGACAAACATGCTAGGTAGCATTCCACATCAAAAATTCAGTCTTTATCACTTCCCTACTCGAGGACGAGCAGGAGTTAAGCTTGGGGATGCTTGATACATCTACAACGTATCTTGTCAAACTTTGGATGTTTTGTATGCCTTCTAAATCTCTTTTGGGACTAACTTATTAACTCAGTGCCAAGTGTCAGTTCCTGTTTTTTCCGTGTTTTTGACCCTTTTCAGAAGAGAATATTAAACGGAGTCCAAACGGAATAAAACTTCCGAAAAGATTTTTTCCGGAATAGAAGATATGCAGCGGGAGTGAGAACCAAGGCAGAGGCCATCAGGGGAGGCCACAAGCCGCCTATGCGCGGCCAGGGGGCGCCTAGCAGGCTTGTGGGCCCCCTGTGGCCCATCTGCCCTACTTCTTACGCCTATAAATCCCCGAAAAATCCAAAACCACGGGAGAGATCCACGAAAATACTTTTCCGCCGCCGCAAGCTTCTGTCTCCGCAAGATCCCGTATGGGGCACGTTCTGGTGCCCTGCCGGAGGGGGGATTCGGATACGAAGGGCATCTTCATCAACACCATTGCCTCTCCGATGATGCGTGAGTAGTTCACCATAGACCTTCGGGTCCATAGCTAGTAGCTAGATGGCTTCTTCTCTCTCTTGGATCTTCAATACAATGTTCTCTAGGATCTTCATGGAGATCTATCCGATGTAATCTTCTTTTGCGCTGTGTTTGTCGAGATCCGATGAATTGTGGATTTATGATCAGATTATCTATGAATCTTATTTGAGTTTCTTCTGATCTCTTATATGCATGATTTCATATCCTTGTAATTCTCTTCGAGTTGTGGGTTTTGTTTGGCCAACTTGATCTATTATTCTTGCAATGGGAGAAGTGTTTTGTTTTGGGTTCATACCGTGTGGTGACCTCACCCAGTGACAGAAGGGGTAGCGAGGCACGCACCGTGTTGTTGCCATGAAGGGTAAAAATATGGGGTTTACATCATTGGTTTGAGTTTATCCCTCTACATCATGTCATCTTGCTTAAGGCGTTACTATGTTCGTCATGAACTCAATACACTAGATGCATGCTGGATAGCGGTCGATGTAAGGAGTAACAGTAGTAGATGCAGAAAGTATCGGTCTAGTTGTCTCGGACGTGATGCCTATATGTATGATCATTGCCTTAGATATCGTCATGACTTTGCGCGGTTCTATCATTTGCTCGACAGTAATTTGTTCACCCACCGTACTATTTGCTATTTTGAGATAAGCCTCTAGTGAACACTATGGCCCCCGGGTCTACTTCACATCATATTTTCAACCTTATACTTTTACTTCGTTGCACTTTCCGCCTTCAGATCTCACTTTGCAATCAATCTTGAAGGCATTTACAGCCCCTTTATAGCGTTGGGTGCAAGCTCGTTTGTGTTTGCGCAGGTACTCTAGACACTTGGCTTGATTCTCCTACTGGATTGATATCTTGGTTCTCAAACTGAGGGAAATACTTACTACTACTATGCTGCATCACCCTTTCCTCTTCAAGGGAAAAACCAACGCAAGCTCAAGAGGTAGAAATGGCACCTCCCAATAAAACCCCGGAACCCATTCGTCAATCCCGGCACACTGCCGGCAATGCCCAAAATATTTCCGGAAGCCAAATGCAACAATCCTATATGTCAATCTTCGTTTCTGGACCATGCCGGAAACCCTCGTGACATCCGTGATCTCATCCGGGACTCCGAACAAAACTTTGTTCACCAGCACCTATAACTCAACTATACCAAAACGTCACCGAACCTTAAGTGTGCAGACCCTGCGGGTTCGATAACTATGCAGACATGACCTGAGACACTCCTCGGTCAATATCCAGTAGCGGGACCTGGATGTCCATATTGGATCCTACATATTATACGAAGATCTTATCGGTTGAACCTCTGTGCCAATGATTCATATAATCCCATATAACATTCCCTTTGTCCTTCGGTATGTTACTTGCCCGAGATTTGATCGTCGGTATCCCCATACCTATTTCAATCTCGTTACCGGCAAGTCTCTTTACTCGTTCTGTAATACAAGATCCCGTGACCGACTATTTAGTCACATTGCTTGCAAGGCTTGTATGTGATGTTGTATTACCGAGTGTGCCCCCAGATACCTCTCCGTCACACGGAGTGACAAATCCCAGTCTTGATCCATGCTAACTCAACGAACACCTTCGGAGATACCTGCAGAGCACCTTTATAGTCACCCAGCAACGTTGTGATGTTTGATACACACAAGGTATTCCTCCGGTGTCAGTGAGTTACATGATCTCATGGTCATAGGAATGAATACTTGACACGCAGAAAATAATAGCAACAAAATGACATGATCACATGCTACGTTTATAGTTTGGGTCTTATCCATCACATCATTCTCCCAGTGATGTGATCCTGTCATCAAGTGAAAACACTTGTATATGGTCAGAAAACCTTAACCATCCTTGATCAACTGGCTAGTCAACTAGAGGCTTACTAGGGACATAATTTTGTCTATATATCCACACATGCATTTATGTTTTCATTCAATATAATTATAGCATGGATAATAAACGATTATATTGAAACATGAAATACAATAATAATTATTCTATTATTGCCTCTAGGGCATATTTCCAACACAGAGGTGCTCATAGAGGTACGATGTGTGTGTGTGCGCGCGTTCAAAGGAGTGAGTGTATGTGCGTGTATATGGGCATCAATGTCGACTACAAAGACACATGTAGTGAGTTTTTAATCTCAGGATGTTGTGCCGGATCAGTATATCAGAGGTGCTCATAGAGGTACAGTTTGTGTGTGCGTTCAAAGGAGTGAGTGTATGTGCGTGTATGTGGGCATCAACGTCGACTATGAAGACACTGTAGTGACTTCGTCAATCTCAAGATGTTGTGTTGGCTCGGTATCTATGAGATGCTCATGGAGATACGGTGTGTGTGTGCGCTTTCAAAGGAGCGAGTGTATGCATGTGTATGTGGGCATCAATGTCGACTACGAAGACACCTCCAATAACTTCGTCAATCTCAAGATGTTGTGGCAACTCAGTATCTCAGAGGTGGTCATGGAGGTACGGTGTGTGTGTGCATTCAAAGGAGTGAGTGTATGTGCGTGTATGTGGATCAACATCGATTACGAAGACACCTGCAGTGACTTCGTCAATATCAAGATGTTGTGGTGGCTCAGTATCTCAGAGGTGCTCATAGATGTATTGTTTGTGTGTGCGCACGTTCAAATTGGTGAGTGTATGTGCGTGTATGTGGGCATCAACATCGACTACGAAGACACCTGCAGTGACTTCGTCGGTAACAAAATGTTGTGCCGGCTCACTATTTCAGAGGTGCTCATAGAGGTACGATGTGCGTGTGTGCATTCAAAGGAGTGAGTGTATGTACATGTAAGTGGGCATCAACGTCGACAACGAAGATGCCTGTGGTGACATCATCAATCTCAAAATATTGTGTCAGGTTAGTATCTCAAAGATGCTCACAGAGGTACGATGTGCGTGCTTACCGTTCATAGGGTACTGTTCAAAGTGGTAAGTGTATGTGCGTGTATGTGAGCATCAACAGCGACTACGAAGACGCATGCAATGACTTCATGAATCTCAAGATGTTGTGCCAGCTTAGTAGGCTTCGATGTCAACCACGAAGACACAAATAATGACTTCGTCATTCTTAAAATGTTGTGCCAGCTCACTATCTCAAAGGTGCCCACAGTGATAGGATATGCATGCATGCATCTATAGGTGTAAGTGTATGTGTATGTATGCGTACCGCATTAAAAAACCATTAGCAATACAATAGTGCCCTGAACGGCCATCCTACGGTGAAAAACTTTGCCTGGCAAGTGGCGATCAACTCTCTCCCCCACCTGGAAAAACAAACACAAGCGGACACTTGAGCTTTTAGGATATTGTCCAATTTGTGGACGCAAGGAGGAGGATTCCTTCTATGCTTTGTGTAGATGCCCACTCGCGGTGCAAATGTGGAGATGTACGTCTAGTGTATGGCATTTGCCGAATCTGGAGGAAGTGACAAACACTGGTACCGAATGGTTACTTGATGCCCTGCAGCCACTCACCGCTATTGAGCGAGGTATGCTAATGATGACGCTATGGAGGATATGGCACAACAGGAATGAGGTGACTCATAACAAGGAACTTCCACCAATGGATGTGTCTAAAAGATTCTTGGTGAGTTATTTAGACTCTCTCTTAACTCTTAAGCTCTCGTAGGAGGAACGGATTAAAGGGAAGCAATCGATAACTTATGACCATGTTACTTCGCCTGCTGTGAGTATGAACTTAGCTGGTAATGCCCCTTGGTCGCTGTCGATGGAGGGTTGGACTAATTAAACTCAATACTGATGGAGCCTGGTCAACTAATGGTGACGCGGGCGCTCGTATGGTCCTCCGAGACAGTGAGGATAAGATCATCTTCTAGTCCTGTAGGGTGCTTTTTTCCTGCACAAGTGCCTTAAAAGCTGAGCTATGTGCATGCACGGAGGGATTATCGATTGCAATACAAAGAACGGAGCTGCCTACACGTGGAGTTGGATTCCTTGCAAGTTGTGAGAATGATAAATGATGGGGCCACTGATCGATCGGCTTATTCCTCCTTAATCAAGCTTCTTAGTAATTTGCGTAAATATAAATTTACTCATGTTCTTCGTATCCAAAATACTGTTAGTGATTATTTGGCTAAGTTTGCGAGAGCTGAGAATAGATTTGTCGTTTGGCTTAACTCTGACTTGTCAGAGGTTATTGATCTTTGTAATACGTACCGTGGCCATACCACTTGAGTAATACAAAGTTCATCGAAAAAACAAAACCATTAGCAAAAGACACAGAACAAAAAAAAACAGTAATGAACCAAATAGAAAAACAGCCACGTGTCAACCGGGAGAGGACTCAGGCCAAGTACGTACTTCAAACGCATGTTAGGAGCGCTAGCTAGCTTAGCAGCTTCATATATATATATATATATATATATATATATATATTATTTGCATACACTAGCAAAATGGCCCGTGCGTTGCCACGGAAGAAAAAACATAATTTTCAATGATGGTGACCACATTATGTTCACATATTATCGTTTGATTTAGAAATTTTGTGCACAAACGCAAGAAAATATTTCTTCTTTTAAATTTATTCACAAGTTGAAGCAATCTTTACATTTTCAAAAAATATATATCATGGTTGTCAAAAATCTTGGTAACTCAAAGATTTATTCTGAATTTCAAGAAATTTTTTTAGAAAACATACAATAATAATCCGATCCATCTAACAGTTAATTCTTCAAAATTCACATAGGTATATTGTCACAAAGACATATAAGCATTAATGTTTAACTACATACATTAGATCTTTCGTGAACAATTTTACAAATATGGGAACGATTTTTAAATCGAGAACATTTTTTACAATTTACAAACATTTACTAAAAATCATGAATATTCTTTATATTTTGAACGGGTTTAAATATTTTCTTTTGAATTGGCCACCAATTCAAGAAAAGACGAACATAATCTTTGATGTTGGAGGATTTTATTTTAAATTCACAAACATTTTTTGAAATGCATGAAGTTTTTCTAAATAAACAAACTTTTTTATAAATCAGTAATATATTTATTAACTTCATGGACATTGTTTTGGAATTTGCAAAAAAATATAAAAATCCGGCACTTTTTTAAATCCTAATTTTAATTCAAAATAAAAATTCATCAGCATTTTAATCCAAATTCCAATTTTTTAATATGCAAAAGTTTTTGGAATTCTTAATTATTTAAATTATAAATAAACAAAAATGGAACAGAAAATTTCAAATAAAAAACAAACTATCAAAACAGGCATTAGCTATTTTTAAAATTTTAGGACATATTTTGAATTAGAAATCATTTTGTTAAATGCATTTAATAGGTTTTAATACAAGGAATTGTATTTGAGATCATGGACTATTCTTATTGTACAAACATTTCTATTAAATTGCAAACATTTTATTGTATATGCGAGCATTTTTTACAAAATTCCGAGCAGTTTTTGAAGTCACAAACATTTTAAATTTTTTAATATGTTGATTTATAATTTTCAGTTTATTAAAATTTTAAAGATTATTTAAAGTTTTAAATTATTTAAAATAAAAAAGTAAAACGGAATTGAAAATAAATAAATAAACGTAACTAAAAGCAGGCGTTGTGCATGGGCTGGCCCATACGGTGTGCTGGATATTCTTCCTGCGTGCAGAGCGTAATATAAGAGGTTTTTACATGGGCCGGTCCAGTCCAAGATTTTTCGCTTTGTGAAACGTTGTCTATTACTTACCGGTGGCATGGTGGGTAATTTATGCAAACTTTAGGAATAATTTTCAAGACAGACGACCAGAAACCGAATTTTCTTTATTATTAGGAAGAGATTAGTTGGAAGGAGGTATTTTACATGGACACGTGTATGTCGTACCGTGTCTTAATTACCGCGAAAAAAAGCAAGCTACTGTGGAGCGAACGGAGTGGAGCAGGGAGTTCCATATCCATAAAAAGGAAGGGAAAACTCACCATGCTTTACCCATAGATGTGCTGTACAAATCTGCCTGCAGAAAATTATGAAGAGCCCCGCTTTGGTACATCCCCTCCACAAAACATAAAAGGATAGGAAGGTCATTTCCTTCAAACGCATTCGCGTACAGTATATACGTACGCCGCCACGTCGGCTCTCCCCGTCCCGCCTCACCACGTCAGCACCGCTGACGTGGAAAACGGTCGCCTCGTCACGTCGCACCCCACGCCCCCGACCCCGGTTGACTCGTCGTTCATGCTAGGCCAGCCCGTCGCTTGACCTAATTCACGTCGCCCGCGGTTGACCTCGCCGCCGCCGATGCCCGTGACGATCAGCCCCCGCCGCACCCTCTCCACATCGCCGACGACGACACCGCCTCGTTCTGGACCACCACGTCGTCGCCGATCAACCCGTCGCCGGCCCATCCATGCGTTCGCCAGTACCGCCCATCTACACATCGCCGCGTACGACGCCGCCCCGTTCCCGACAACCACACTGCCGCCAACCCGTCCACGTTCACCACTTCCGACCACCTGGCAAGCGCCGCGACGACGACACCCCGTTCCCGACCGCCACTCCGCCACCTCGCTCCCGATCACCAAGCCGCCGCCCCGTCAAGGATCATCCCCTGCCTCCGGAGTCATCGTAGGTGTGCGACCTAAGCTGTTGAAATAAAATCGAGTCTTATACAAAAATTTAATTGTAATTTTTTTATATCTTTACTGTTGTATAGTGCTTGACGTGTTTGAATGGAGGAGTACACTGGTTATTCAAAGGACGAGTATGATATAGATACCGGTGATGCAACTGATAACAGTTCTATTAATGATGATGATTATAATAGCGCCAATGAATCATGGTCTTCATATGATAATTTACCTTCGAAGGATTTTCAAAATAATGAAGATGATACACGCAGTGAAAACGTAAGTGATATATATTTAGATTTTTAAGTTTGTAAAATACAATACAATGTTTATTTCATGTCTGTATTTATTGTACAGGAAGACGTGGATGTTGAGAATGCGAAAAATAATAAGGATAACTCTTTCTACGATAATGTAAATCAAGTATGTTCAATCATTTTTGTACGGTAGCCAGTAGTGTGAACTAGATTATGATAGAGCATAACTCTCATGGTTCTTTATGTATTTCTTCAGGACATAAAGGATTGTATCGATGATGACGGTGAAGTAGAGATTGATATTGCGGAAACTGAGAAGCTAGAAAATATGCTGGATACGCATTGTAAGGTTATGAAAATAACATTTAAATCCCAAGGGGATGCGTACATGTTCTACAACGATCACGCGAAAGAGCGTGGGTTCGGCATCAGGAAAGAGAAGGTGAAACGAGGAAAAGGTCCTGCAGGAATTATAAGGTTCAGGCGGTTTGTTTGCTTCAGAGCAGGAAGACGACGGAGGAAATTCATAACCATGGATGGCCGCACCCGCAGGTTAAGGGGGGAGACTCGTTGCGATTGCGGTGCGCACTTGGTGGTAAAACTGGATAAAGCCAGTGGAGTTTGGTTCGTCGCGGCATTTTTTGATGAGCACAACCATGACCTCGCCCAACCCGATGAGGTGTCATTTTTGTGGTCACATAGACGGATAAATGATTTCCAGAAGACGGAGATTTTAGCGGTATCAGGGAAGGGGATCCGAAAGCACATCATAGTTGATAACTTTATTAGCAGATACGATTCGTATGATAAATGCGGACTTGTGAGGCGTGATGTGTACAACCTATGTTGCAGAGAGAAAAGGAAGCTCCTTGCTAAAGGTGATGCTGACACGGCGATTGGTATAATGAGGAGTAGAAAGGAGAAAGATCCGGACTTCTTTTTTGAGTATATGCTGGATACAGAGGGGAGATTGAAGAGCATGTTATGGTGTGACGCACAGTCTAGGCGAGACTATCAGGATTATGGAGACGTGGTTGTGTTTGATAGCACGTATAAGATGAACAGATACGGTATGCCGTTCATCTCATTCGTCGGTGTTAATAGTGTTTGCTTGCGCCATTGTGTCTGACGAGACCGAAGGAACCTATGTGTGGCTGCTCGAGACCTTTCTGAAAGCAAATTGTCAGGTAAAACCAAAATTATTAATCACACATGGAGACGCTTCAATGATTCGAGCTATTCGTACTATTCTTCCGGATATTTTCCATTGTCTTTGTTCATGGCATGTGGAAAAAAAATATGCAGAGGCACCTTTATCACAAATCATTTATGGATTTCAAATCACTGATTTATTATCACAAATCATTTATGGAGTTCATTTATGCCAACTTTGAGAAGAGATGGAATGCTTTCATTGTTAGGTGGCAGACACCTAAAACTGAATAGTGGCTTAATAGAATGTACAGAAAGAAGACGCGATGGGCAGCGTCATATCTTTCAGATGGATTCTTTCTTGGTATGCGCAACAATCAGAGAAGCGAAAGTCTGAACTCCTCCCTTCATCTCCATTTGGACTATGGTATGACTATTGTTGATCTGGTAGTACATTATGAGAACTGTTTAGATCGCCTACGTGGGAACGAGGTGGAAGATGATTGCACTACTAATCAGTCACTTCCACCATCAACTACTGTATATAAGGCTATTGAGGATCATGCTGCCCTTATTTTCACTCCAGCTAATTTTTATATTCTGCAAAAAGATCTTTTGAAGCTGGCAGAATTAGAGATATTTGAGACTCTTGTGGGAGTTCAGCGGTCTACTTATATTGTCACATTGCATAATAATCACAAGTTCAGGTATGATGTTATATATGAACCAAGTAACTCAGATGAAACGATATCATGTAGTTGTGGAAGGATGGTTCGAAAAGGGCTCCCTTGCAAACATATTTTCTTTGTGCTGGTGAATGTTCTTAAATTGTCTGAAATACCAAATTGTTGTGTGCTACGTCGGTTGATGAAACATGCGAGACATGGATTGCCTGCGCAGCGCAAGAGTGATCTGTTTGACTGGGGTTGGTCAGGGGAAGAACAACGTTCTCGGTATAGTAGGCGCACAAGCTTTCCATGTTGCATCAAATGATACCTTCTTGTTCGATGATTTGATGAAGTGTCTGGATAATATAATATTACAGAGAAAGATCCCACTTGAAGAAATGATAGGCCAGAGAAGGTATAAGAGGATGATTGCAAATGCACCTGAAGAAAGTGGAGGTTATATTGGTTTTCCTGCGAATATAAGGTCCAAGGGTGCACCCAAAAAAACCAAGAAAGGTGGTCCAGAAGTTACGAAAAATGGTAGACCAAAATCTTTTAAAGAAAAATATTGTGGTCCTTTGTGCAGCCTATGTCACAATCTCGGTCATAACAAGGCAACACAAATTAAGTTCTTCAAATGATGTATTTTATTGACTTTATTTTCTAACAAGTATTTTATATTTATTATGTAGGTACAAACAGTAAACATGATGCTTCATTTGTTAAAAGAAGACAATATGAAACATTTGTTATTTCAATAAAATTACGTTGTACTTGAAATATTATATTTTGTGTGATGTGAGAAATGTACCGTCGCTGTGCGTCGTCGTTGTACTGAAAATCTATTTTATATTTATGTATGAGACATTTTTGAGGTGTTTTCTTGATTATGATGTTCTCATTTATATTAGTAGTGTTGACATTATGTTGTACCGTCGCTGTAGCCGCTGGACCGTCGTCATGTACGGCGTGAGGCCGCTGGACCGTCGTCATGTACGACGCGAGGCTGCTGGACCGCTGTTATGTACGACGCGACGCGATGTTAATATAAACATGCTCACTGGCGCAGCGGCGGTAGCCAATGCCTTTCTACTGACCGCCAGGTCGCCGGGTCGACTCCAGCCGTCGCCCGCGACGGATTATTTATATTTTTTTCACATGACATCGGGGCGCGCGACAGGGGGCTGGGACGGTATAGCGACGCAGCGACAGGGCACAGCGACGGGGCTGGCGCAGGTCGTCGCTACAGGGGCTGGGACGGCACAGCGGCGGCCAGAACAACACAGTGACGGGGCTGCCGCGGATCGTCGTTACACGGGCTGGGACGGCACAGCGATGACCAGAACAACACAGCGACGGGGCTGGCGCAGATCTTCGCTACAGGGGATGGGACGGCACAGCGACGACCAGAACAACACAGCGATGGGGCTGGCGCAGATCGTCGCTACCATAAAAACACATATGAGACGTACAATGATGACCATAAAATCAATACGAACATATTTCATGGAATATCAAACAAATTATCTTTCAAAGTATATTGTATCATTACAATTCAAATAAGTATCGAACACATCAGGAAACCTTCTACGAGACAAAAACCCTCCGTGTTCTACAACTTAATCTTGCGAAATAAGTCTCAATACTTTGTGCTTCACTTTATCAACAGTGTTGTCCTCTGAAAATATAAGTTCAGCAAGAATTTTACTCCTTGATTATTTAATTTCGTCCTGGTCAAATGTAGATGTCCACTTTTCTCCATCCCAATATTCGATACATCTCAGAACGAACAAGCCGCAAGAAACTCTAAAAAAGCGTTATGTTAGGTAATGATTGAATTAAGCTTATTACAATAAAAGTGTCATAGAATTTATGACTTACCCATCAGTTTGTTTTGACATTTCATACTCCACAATGGGCCATGTAGAGACATCAGGAAATTTACTTTCAACTTGTTTATTGGCAGCCGCAATATCTATACCAATTTGTGCTTTCTGATAAAAATAAATTTAACATTATCATGATACATGTTGCAACACGGTAGAAAGTATGTAACAAAGAAAAGAAAACATACCAGAGTGTGAATGGTTTTACCAATATTTCTGTCAATTGGACCAAGTGAATCAGGAACTTCAAACTCTTTCTTAGTGTTGTGCATGAGAACAGTTATCCAATGATTACCATCACGTTCATAGGAAAATAAGCCTACGAAAAAAAATCATATTAACTTTGTAAATAAAATGTTAACTTTATTAAGAAAACAATACCTTGTCTGTGCTGAAATACTCGTCCATGACTCTAGTGATAGTTGTTGTTCTCTTCACCAAAAGCTTCATCTTGGTCTTCCTGCCTGTCACACGACCAGCTGCTCGGACTAGAAGCCATTTCGACATCCATGTCGATAATATATGACGATCTGTTACTTTAGAACGCTTTTTAATTTGTTTACAATAAGCATTTATAATCTGTAAAAACAATGCAATATTAACTTATAAGTTCATGGTCATACGTGAACCAAAAATAATTATAAGTAGTAGCACTTACAGCGCCACACAACCACTTCTTTTTTATGATGTCTCCAAGCATATCTGTGGTACAAATGTCTACATCTGGTGCGGTATCTTAACCACTACATCTTTCCTATGTTTACCATTTTCTATGAGAGTGTTAATATAAGCATTTGCAGCCTCTACGTGCTCTGCATCCAGGTACTCCGTACTAACCATAACGGCATAATTTCCAATCAAAGTTGCATAACAATTTAATTACAGTTACATATAACTATGAAAAAACTAACAATTGTAATTTAAGTAATACTTACATTTCTTTACACGTTTCGGCCCATCCATTTGTTCGTAAGGAAACTGTAGCCATCTCGAAGCTTTGCGCACCCGCTTGGCATCATGTGCATCCTCATTCAATTTGTCAGTGGTAGCCTCGGACCTCATTAGAGAAACATCATTTTGCATATCATCCAGTATTAAAATGCCACCATTCTCTGGGGTTTGTGTAACCTTAGGAAATTCATTTGTTGGTAACGAAGATGACGATCTCACAGGTGAATTGTTACCATTAACAATGAAAGGATCATTTGGGGTACATATATATCCCCGATCCATTGATGCGTGCGCCGGTGTCATCATTCAACTCCTCATTAATAGGCATGTTCGTGAAAGATGCATTATTTTTCTCTTCCTGACGTTCACCCAAAGAAGATGAGTCAACTTCTCGAAAATATTTGGGAGCATACTTCCTCTTCACCCATACCTCACTTTCATCCACACCGTTTTCTTCGGGATTGATGTCCTTGAAGGAAGGTTTGTATATCAAACCTTCCTTCTTAAGCCTCTCAATGACGATCTGCAAGAATAAATTGAACACCTTCAATACATGGCATCTTACAATTAATAAGTGATGATGCAATATTTACCTCGGCACATTTTGTGGGAAGGGTAAGAACATCCTTCTAAATTTGTTTCATGATATTGATGACTCCACTTGCACCTCCATTTTTTTTTATGTCTCTGTCTGTGCCTCCACCTGTCGAAGTGTTCCTTCTTTGGCTACCTTCGCTTCTCTGTGATCTTTCCCAATTACATCATCGAACTGTATAATGTTGAAAGACACTAAATTAAATGACATAAATAGTGAAAAAAGAAATAACTTGACAATAAGGCATAACTTATTACCTTCCCATGACCACACCCGTTTTCTAAGTCGTACTTGTCACGCTTCTTGGCTTTAATTTCAGACCAATTAAGCATTAGTGGATATTAATATGACAATGGTTCGTCTATACATGTTGGCTACACTTTTTCCGAGTATGAGTACTGCATGGTACATAAAATATTAGCACTATTACAAGTTTATAAACAAAATTTAAAATACATTAATAAAATACCTGAATTAGCGATAAGTTGCCGACCGGCCATTTGAATTTGTGATGATCTTTAACTGTCTTTGCTATTCCATCAATGCACACGTGTAACATAAACGCATTCTAGTTATATAACTTGATAGTGTCTACATCCTCCACCAATGAATACAAGTGACGAGGAACAGTCTTCGTGGAATGTGGTGGTATGACGGTGCCAATAAGAACAAGTACGCCCTCCTCACAAAATCATCATCAAATGATCCAGACTTAACAATGTGATCAATCAACTCGTCTATGACTATTGTACCAGTTTTTTCATTCAAAAGAATCTACTTGGTACATAATCTTTTGATCCCTCTTCTAGTGTTGTTAAATGTTTTATCACATCTTTGCCTTTATTTTTTAATCCGTAAATGTGGAACACATCAGCGAACAGTACTGTCATCTCAACCTTTTTAGGTTCCAAAACAAACCTTCTTTTAGTCACATCAAACGATTTAATCAATGTTTGAAGTAGATTCTTTCTCATAAGCACACTAGGAATACGCAACATATTGTATAAGCTAGCTAGTACCACGTAGCCGCAAACGTTGCTTGGGATTCAACTTTTTCACTAATGTGCACCATTTTTCAATCGAACAATGTATTGCATTGTGCTCCTCCATACTACACAAACAAAATTAAATTACATATTACTAATTTATAATATTTTTCCAGAAATTACAGAAAATTAAAAATTAACAAACATCGAAAATTAGTACCTTCTTCCGTCGGTGAGTTTATCACGGCGCGACGACGTCGTACGTCACTGTGGCAGAAACCCCGACGGACAGGGACGCACTGATCTCGCCTCGCGACTCGACGTCGCACGTGACGCAGCGCGGTGACGAGACCCCGACGTCAGTACTGACGATGCTCGGCGAGACCCCGTGAAGCAGCGCGGTGACGAGACCCCGACGTCAGTACTGATGACGCTCGACGAGACCCTCGTGAAGCAGCGCGGCGGCGACACCCCCGACTGCGTGACGAGAACACGTGCTGACACGCGTCGGGACGGTAGTGGACGTTAGGTTTAAACGGACGGACGTCGGCGTTAGGTTTACCTGTGACGGCGGCGGTGGCGTTACCTCAGCTCAGATGGATCTGCAACGTCGCGGGAGGATATGGCTAGGTGCGGGGTCGAGGCGGCGCGACGTGATAAGGAAATCCCAACAATCACGGTGCACCTGACGATAACCGACGTGACCACGTCGTTAGACCCGACGAGGGAAGGAAATCCTCAAAGATGCGGGCACGTCGGTAGACCCGACGAAAACCGACGCGACCACGTCGTTACAACCGACGATCGGAAAAAAACCTACTTTTTTTTCTTCATAAAATGCCCGAAAAGTCCCAAACGTGACAAATTTTGCCAACTTTGTCGAAACTCGTTCAAACTTGACATGCACACCTAAAGTATCAACAACAAGGGCCTACCAAAATATGAGATCGTTCAGAGTTGGTCGAAAAATCCACTTCTCTAAAACGGGTCTCTCAGACTAGCCTAGCCTTGTAGGCTCTGTCTCGGAGCACCTTCATTTTTCAACAGTCAAGACAGCACCCCATGTTTTTTATAGACTCACATGATGAAGACAGCATCACATACACAATTCTATACAATTTTTTACACTAGTTACATTTTTTTTGTACGAAAATCCCAGAAATGGCCCCCGGCCGTGTCTACCCCCGACGTCGACACATGGGGGTAGCAACTGCTTCATTACACCTCCAACATGTTAGGAAAAGTCTTACAAACATCCTACACCATCATGCTACCCTGATGATCAATGTGAGCATTACCGTGTATTCACTCCGATCAATCCATAGTGTAGACATGAACCTTTCTCCCGCACCCTTCACTTTGTGAAGGAACTGGATCTTCAGAGACTCAGAATGATGTGTAATTTTTTGTAGTGACTACCTACATCGTGCAAACCAAGGATGCCAAATTTCAATGTGTTTGCAATGATTATCCATTTTCTGCATTTTGTTCCGTCTAAAATGCCCGAAAAAGTACCGAACGTGACAAATCTTGCCAACTTTGTCGAAACTCGTTCAAACTTGGCATGCACACATAAAATATCAACACCAAGGGCCTACCAAAATATGAGATCGTTCGGAGTTGGTCGAAAAATCTACTTCTCTAAAACGAGTCTCTCAGACTAGCCTTGTAGGCTCCGTCTCGGAGCACCTTCATTTTTTGACAGTCAAGACAGTACCCCACGTTTTTTTACAGACTCACATGATGAAAACGGCATCACATGCACAATTCTATACAATTTTTACACTAGTTACATTTTATTTTATTTTATTTTGTACAAAAATCCCAAAAATGGCCCCCGGCCATCTACCCCTAGACGTCGACATATGGGGGTAGCAACTGCTTCATTCCACCTCCAACATGTTAGGAAAAGCCTTACAAACATCCTACACCATCATGCAAACCAAAAATGCAAAATTTCAATGAGTTTGTATTTTTTTTCTTCTAAAATGACCGAAAAACGACCGAACGTGACAAATCTTGCCACCTTTGTTGAAACTCATGCACCGCTTGGCATGCACACCTAAAATATCAACATCAACCGTGTATCAAATTTTGAGATCGTTTTAAGTTGGTCTTACAATCGACTTCTCTAAAACGGCGTCACGTGGGGTAGCAAGTCCTTCATCTTGCCACCTTTGTTGATTTTTTTAATAATCTATTTATTTTTTATTTTTATCGTTTTCTAAATTTTTCATTTATTTCTAATAATTTATGGAAGTTCTAATTTTTTTAAAATAGTGAAACAAATTTAAAATATTATGAAAAATAATACATAATAACTTCGATAAATAACTTAGATAATATAATAAAATTCGATACATAACTTAATAAAACATAGTTCACGATTACATTCGAATATAACTCGATTTTAATTAAAACAACTAAAAAAAATAAATCAGACTCGTCAACGTAGACGACGTCCTGCCCAACCCCCGCGCCGCCCCCGTCCGAGCCGTCGTCGTCGTCGGAACTGACGGTGAGTCCGTCCCAGTCGACGTCGTCGTCGTCGTCGCCGACGACGGGCTGCGGGTCCGCCGCTCCCATAGCCTGCGCCGCTTGGATGGCCGCCGCGATCTCCGCCTCCTCTCTCGCCGCCTCCGCTGCCGCGGCGGCCGCCGCAGCCGCCTGAGAGGCGCGCAGGGCGACGAGCAGCCCCGGCGTGTCATCGGGGACGCCGTCCTCGCGGAGGACAATCTGCTCCGGCGGCAGGTCGAACTCCTCGAGAACCGGCGGGGCCGTCGGCGGGGGCTGGGGGATGGCCGCCCACCTCCTCGGGCGGAGCTGCGCGACGACGGCGTAGTAGCTCTTACCGTACCAGAAGGCGTGACGGCCGCGGGCGTTATACCGGCCGCCGCGGTGGGTGCGAAGCTCCTCCGCCGTCGGCGAGTCGCCCTTCGTCGGGTAGCCGTCCTTGCTGATCCTCCACGGCTGCGCAAGGCGGCAGCCCGGCGGGACATGGAGCCCGAGCCGGTGGAGCTCCTCCGTCTCCGGCTGGTTGAGGCTATTCGGCCAGTTGCTCTCCGGGGCACTGCCGCCGCCGGAGCTGCTCCCGCCGGCGTGGGC
This sequence comes from Hordeum vulgare subsp. vulgare, assembly GCF_904849725.1. Classification (NCBI taxonomy): domain Eukaryota; kingdom Viridiplantae; phylum Streptophyta; class Magnoliopsida; order Poales; family Poaceae; genus Hordeum; species Hordeum vulgare. The sequence continues at coordinate 38,268,184 of NC_058523.1, forward strand.
CATCGTCGGCGGAGGAGGGTGGACGAGAACGTCGGACAGAGAGCATCGCCGGAGGAGGGAGGGAGGACAACGTGGGGCAGCAAGGGGAGAGGACGTCGGGAAGAGATGGGGGCTGACGTACTGGGGGCGCCGGGTTTTATAGCGCTGCGGGGGGGGGGGGGAGGGTAGGTGACGGGGTAGGTGGCCGGCGTTACTCCAGGGGAGTAAACGCGGTGCCTCGGGAGCGTGGCGGACCCGCGGTCAATAGCCCGCGTTGCCTCGGAAGACGGCGGAGACCGACGGTTAGCTGGCGGCACCGCCAGGGAACGACGCCCGAGGCACTGACGACGCTGCCGCCATTAATGGCGCCCTCGGGAGACGGCGAAACGACGGGACACACTGGCGCGGGTAGGTATTAACTGCTCCCCCGAAACGACGGGACGAACTGGCGACGCGGCTGCGAGATTGAAGGCGGCAGCCTCGGGAACCAACGACGCGGCATGCCTCGGGAACTGACGGACGAACTGGAACCGTCATGAGACGACGTGGACGTGCCACATCATGCCGGTTGGCGCGCTGACGACACGTCACCCCAACGGGTGTACGTCGCCGACATTTTCGAAGATCCATCCGACCTTTATTATGAAGAGGTATCGGTTCATCTCGACCGTTGTTGTATTAGGGGTGTACGGAAGCAGAAGTGAATTATGAATCAATCCAACACGCATTTGGCGATGTAAGAGAGAGGGGGGGCGCCATTAATCACTGATTGGATCCCCCGTCCGCGCCGTAACAACCCTGTCAGGGGCGGGGGACCCCGCACAGACGTCACCCTCTCTCTCTCTCTGCGGGTGTCACCTGCTATATAACCCACCGTCACAGCCACAGCCCCAGCCCCGTCTCCGTCCCTTCCTCCCTCTCGCAAGCACCCCACGCGCCACGCCGTCACCCAGCCAAACCAAGCCCGGCGGCGGACCCGGCCAGGCCAGATCTGGCCACACCCTTCTCCGGCCCGCCACCGGCCATGGCGGCCTAGGACATAAGGTACGCACGCCAGCAAATCCCATCCACACGAGCGCAACCCATGCCAGCTTCCTTTTCCGTGCCGGCGTGATGGTACGTAGGAACGGGGGGTGTTGATTTGCTCGATTTCATCGTGGATCTGGTAGCTAGCTAGAAGCAGCTCGCTCCTGGTTTAATTTGTTGCAGGGATGATATACCACCACTGCTCGGTGTTTTATTGCCGGCCTTCAAACTTTTGCTCCCCCCCCCCCCCTCCCGCGTGGAGATGGTAAATCAATGGGATGCATGGATCCATTATTTCGTTGCGCTGCACTAGATCTGGACTCACAAATTTTAGTTTGCTTTCCTTCAAGCTTTGGACCTTCTTCATCTCGTTGCGATCCTGTGCTTGCTGATGTGCAGCATATCAATTTAATCCGGGCACTAGTAATCCACATCGCAGCAGCACGTTTGTTTGAATGCCCTACCCTCATCTCGTCTCCTTTTTGGCTATACTATAGGTACGGTACTCCGGCCGTTCCTTTTGCCCGGGATGGATTTCATTCATGCTTTCGCTCTCATCACGGCCTTTTTCTACTACTTCCTCCGTTCTTAAATATAAGTCTTTTAATCGATTTCACTAGGGGTCTACATACGAAACAAAATGATTGAATGTATGCTCTAAAGTATGTCTATATACATCCGTATGTAGTCTAATAGTGAAACCTCTAAAAAGACTTATATTTAGGAACGGAGGAAGTACTTCTCACCAGGGTAATAATCCCATTAATTTGACTAATATAAATGCCTCTTCATTTGTACAAGTAGTAGCTCTAATCAACATCCATATATTGCCCCTCCCTCCCTATTTTTTGCAGGTTTGCCATGTCACTGGTACGTTCCGTGGTGCGGTACGCGCCGCATCCTTACCTCTTCAACTTCACCGGCTGCGCCCTGTGGGTGGTGTTCGGGCGCCAGCACCACCTCGACGAAATGTACTGGCCGAACATGTTTGGTGCTCTTATGTATGCCGTCTACCTCGTGCTCTTCATGTGGCACGTCGACACCGCCGATCCTCGGCGCCGTTGGCTGCTTCATTACTTCATCGGTGGCAGCGCAGCCGTCCTCCTCGCCGGTCTTGTGCTTCACGTCTTGGCGAGCGAGGTCCTCTACGGCTGGTTCTGCACGATCGTCTCCTGCTTCGCCTCCGCAGCGCCTCTTTGGAACCTGGTATAATATGTTAACTAGCTAGTGATCCGTACGTTCACTTGATTGTGTGTTAAGCTGCTGCTAAATGCATGCTTATAAGCATTACTTGTGAATGAGTTACTATTAAACACACATGATCGATCTATTTTATTTCAGCGGGCGGTGCACCAGACGAAGAGCATAGACGCCATGCCTCCGCTTGTCATCCCGGCTATCGCCTTCCCCAACGGCCTCTTGTGGACACTGCACAATACCATCAACATTGACCACATCGATCACCGGCTCGTGGTATACTTATAAACGAACGCCGGCTCTTCAATTCCAGCATCCTGTATTATACTCCTCCTGCATGCATGCATGTGCGCGGAACATATGGTCTTTATATTTTGGCTGATCCAGCCGTACTTGGTTTATGTCACGTGCAGACATCGAGTGGTGTTGCGGCTTTCAGTGCCCTGGTGCAGATCGTGGTTCATGCCCTCTTCTGGGTGCCGGTGCCGCCACCGCCGCCGGACGATATGCTCGCGCCGCTGATCAGTGACGATGAAAGAGATGCCCTCCAGCAGCAGGTGGAACTGAAAGATGGTACCGACAAGGACAACAAGAACAACGACGATGTCAGCGACAAGGATAACAAGAACAAGGACGATGGCAGCGACAAGGACACCAAGAACAACCAGGAGGACGATGGCATGCTCGGCAACAAAAGCGACAACAGTGACAACACTGGGGAGGAGGAGGAAGAGGAGGAGGAGAAGGACGACGACGCGAATCCTGATGACCTCCGGCTGGACGTCAAGTCCCTGGAGGACAAGATCGCTCTCACACTTGTGCTCAACCAAGAGAAGCTCGTGGACATGAAGGACCACTCTGCTGTCAAGGTGCCGACAACATCCGACGTTCCGGAGGTGAGCCCAGGGGTCATCGAGAAGTCCACTGAGCCAGCAGTGAGTGCAGAGATTCAGCACGTGAGCTCCGCGGTGGTCAACAAGGCCAGCGAGTCCGCGGCGGCGCCAGAGCAGCCGGAGTCGGAGGGCCAAGTGTCGGCTTGAGCTGACACCAGCTTCGCCAAATCATACGTACGTAACTATGCTATGTGATCGATCGATCACGTGAGACTAATCTGAAGCCGCAGGTTTAGCTAGCTAGAGCAAAACTACCGCTAAGTTATGACTGACGAGTACAACGTACGTACGTGAGACCGATTGATTGATGGATAAACTGGCGCATATTATGGGATCTTTAGTCGGACGTGCATGTTTAAGTTGCTACATTAATTGGCTAGTGCATGTGTCAGTCAGCTCTCTAATTAGTTTCCATATCACTTATACGTACACTACTTCGATTAATTCCCAAGTACATAGTGCATCCGGTAAGCAATTAATGCAGCTACTGTGTGCATTCCATCGAAATAATTAGTGAACTTGCCGTGACGCATGCTATAGTAGTACTCCATCTGATTGATTCATCATGCATGCTCTGATCCGGCGGCGCGCTAAGCTCTAGCAGAGCGGCTAAGTTTAGGATGACAGGGCCAATAAGCTCAATATATGGGACGTACTACTGTCAGCAAGCCTGAACTCACCCTTAACTTACTGGGTCAATAGCTCATATTCGACATGTTTGAGCTGAATTGAAGGAAGTAGGATGTACTCCCTCCGTTCCTAAATATAAGACCTTTTAGAAATTCTATAATGGACTACATACGAAGCAAAATGAATAAACCTATACTCTAAAATATGCCTATATACATCCGTATGTAGTCCATAGTGTAATCTCTAAAATGTCTTATATTTAGGAACGGAGGGAGTAGTTGATAAAAATAGCTTCTTTACTACATTTCAGAAGCCTAAATATGGTCGTCAACGGGAGTAAGGTTATGTTTAAGACAAGTGGGTTCTATTTGACAGTGCATTTAGTTACGCGGCTTATTTGACAGTGCATCAGGTGAAACGTGTCTCATGCATGACTGAACCCTTGTTGCTCCCTCCTATTCATTCTCGCCGGCGAGCTAGCAACGACGGCGACTACGAAGCTTTTGTTCTCAGTGACAGCAGCGGCGTAGCTTTTCTCGACGACGACGGCGGAGCTTTTGTTCTAAATGACAGCCGCGACATAGCTTCCGTTTTCGACGACGACGTCGGCTATGGTGGGTGAATCCTGAACCCTTCTCCTGTTGCCCTCCGTGTCGAGTTAGATCTTACCGCATTGTTTCCATTTTCAACCGATTTGATCCAGATTGTGTGTGTGCGCGAGGGGGGGGGGGGGGTAGGTGGTCGAACGCGATGGAGCCGCCAGAGACAATCGTGTGGGATCACTAGAAGGGATGTCTAGAGGGGGGGGGGGGGGTGAATAGACTATTTGCATAAATTAAAATCTAGCCTTTTTTTCAATTTTAATTGTTGGCTGATTTTAGTTATTCTAACAAGTCTAGTGCACTCTACACGTGCTAGTCAATATATATGGCAGAGGATAGTAAAGACATTGCACATGTAATTAAGGAGTAGAGTTTAGGAAGATTAAACGTCAAGATGGACACGTTGATTTTTGGCATGATTCCGATAGGTGATGCTATCGTACGTCCACGTTAGTGGAGACTTCAACCCACAGAGGATAACGGTTGTGAGATTCCACGGAGAGATTCACCCACAAGGGGTCCACACACTAGTAGAAAACGGCCCATTTGTCCCGGTTCCAGAGGCTCATTAGCCCCGGTTCCGAAACCAGGACTAAAGTGTCGGGACTAAAGCCCAAAACCTTTAGTCCCGGTTCACTTACCAACCGGGACCGAAGGGTCTCCATGTGGCCGCTGCAGGGAGCCCGGGAAGGAGGGCCTTTAGTCCCGGTTGGTCACAACAACCGGGACAACATGGCATCCACGCGTCCGCATCTGGCCGGAGCTGGGTTTTTTGTTTTTTTATTGAATGGCGGCGGGGGGGGGGGGGGTGGAGGGTTAATTTAGTGGTTTCATATTGTGTTAGCTAGCTAATAGAGAGAAGTGTCCTCTCTTTCTCCGTGCTTGGTCGACGTTAGCTACTATACATATAGAGAGAACATGACGCTAACTAATAAGAAAATGAAGGAAACCATTTACAATCCTTAACATCTTTTACAATATAACATCTTTTACAATGCCTAACATCATCTACCTACGATCCAATCACAAATAGCTCACATGGTATTCTCCATCTTTAGGTATGACGTGGTCAAGAAAGAATCCCGCCAATTCCTCTTGAATTGCTCGTATGCCATCATATGATAGGAGTTCATACCGCTTCTTCCAGATCTAATTTAAAGAAGGGGATCAATACATGCATATATATGAATAAAATGCAACACAATTGATGGTAATATATAAAATAAAATTGTGAATATTATTTACGTACTTCAAATTGTTTGTCAGAGATGCCCCGCCCACAGGTCGAGAGGCGAATGCATACGTAGTATGCACATTTTTCAGTTCCAGCTACCTGGTACAAGAACTTTACGAGAATAGAGTTCAATCAAACTGATAAGCAAGCATGGTAATGATATGTTGATGAAAATTTGAATCAATTAGAGATGCGTGGAACTAGCTAATACTACTTACTGGGGTGCGTAAATTGCAACTCTTTGTTTAGATCGGGAGACTTTGAGCTGAACTTTTTCCAAACCCTGCCAGGCAAAGAAAATGATTACTTGATATCAGGAAACTAACGAAAGTTGCATTCTGGTATGGTCCCGGTATTGACTGAACTTACTTCTTGAGTGTTGCAATCATGTCCACATAATCCACGGGATCTTTACGTCTCGAGTCTAAGACAGTTACTTTTGCCTCATCAATCTTAATGGATAGTAGAATAAAGTGGTAAATGCACACGCATATATAACTCATCAATTACGTTTACTTAACCTCGAGTAAGCGAAACCGAGTATACAAAGAAGACAACAACACTCACTTGAAGTTGTAAGGAAAGAGTATTTCCCTTTTGTTTTGATTTGCAAGAAACGAGTTTAGCAAGCTAACCTCGGTCTCTTTGGTTTCATTTCGTACCGACAATACATTTACGGCTTCTGGGGTAATGAACCCAACGTCGAAGATTCCTGCTTTTTTTTAATTCGACGATCTTCAATCTGCATAATATATATAGTGAGGATAATTATATATACATGCAATGAACGAGTTGAGCTAGAGACTTAACTATAGAAGTAATACTTACAAACAGTAGGAAGTCAGGAGTTGTTTGTCGAGGGCCAGTTGACTGTATAACTGAAATAACTCCTCAAATTGAACAAGCAGCACTGAAGTTCCAATGAAATCATGATCTTTTTTCACTCTCATATAGATAGCGTCTTTCCCAGTCTCCCTGAAGATGTTCATGTACCATTCATGCAATTCGTGCATCTTCGGTGTTAGAGGAGGATGACCAAGTTTGGCGAGAGGCCTCCCGAGCACGTATTCATATGTTTCTTTATTTGTTACTTCAACTATATCAAAAATTAATGAATCCTTCATGTAATCACTAGGATTGGTACCGGGCAGCAACCCCAAATCATTAGCGACGACAACATTGCTAGACACCTTGAGCGGGTGGCACGATTGCTTCTTCCGTTGGCCGAGCTGGGGAATTGTTTTCCCACTTCTTCGTTTTGCTAACATTGCATCACTGCTAGCCGCCAGAGTGGCGGCGGAGTCTGTCTTCCGCTTGAGAGAACGAGGAGGAGGCGACATCTTTCTTACTTGTGTAATCTTCAGTGGAGCAGCGATGACGTCTGTGTTCCACCGTTCGGAGGAGGCGGACTGCTCTGACGCGCCTTAGGAGGAGCCGAAGGAGGAGGACTGCTACGACGCGCCTGAGGAGGAGCCGAAGGAGGAGGACTGCTATATGCGCTTGAGGAGGAGCCGAAGGAGGAGGACTGCTCCGACGCGCTGGAGGAGGGGCGGAAGAAGGAGGCGGAGTGCTCTGACACACCGGAGAAGGAGCCAAAGAAGGAGGCAGACTGCTCCGACGCGCCAGAGGAGGAGTCGAAGAAGGAGGTGGAGTGCCCTCATGCGCCGGAGGAGTTGCCGAAGAAGGAGGCGGACTTCCCTCGCGCATCGGAGGAGCAGGACTGCCCTGATCACTCGCGGGAGGAGGATGAGGAGTGCCCTGATCACTCGCCGGACGAGGAGGAGGAGGATTCGTCCAGTTTGGAAGCTTGATGTACTCCTTTGGCCATAGACATGTACTCCTCAAAGCATGAACCGACTTATTCCCCCTTCACCTGTAGGGTGGTCAAGCTCGAGCTGCTCAAATCCCTCCTTTACTTCATCCACCATCACAATAGCAAAGCCACGTGGAATCAGAAGGCAGTGAAAAGTTCCGTTGGGTTCAGGAGGTGTAACAAAGCCGATAGCAGCCTTGAAAGTGAGGTTCCGACATTTCGTCAAAAGATCGCAAGGTTGAGACTCCGTGATAGTATCCATGGGGTAGCTAGGAGCCATGAAGTCAGGCTGAACAAGCTCCGTGGAAGCCACGCTGCTTCTCCGCCAAGATGGCGGGGTAACTTCTGGGGTAGTTTCGTGCCGCTGAGATGGTTGGTCGACAGCTCGCTAGATCTCAAGTTCCTTTAGAATTTGTAGTCTTGCATTAATCTTCTGCATGTCGCTCAGCTTCGCTTTCCTATTTCTCTCTCGGCTTCTGTAACCAGCTGCGTCGGGAAACCCAACCTTCCACGGAACGAAGCGTGGTGTGCCTCGTGTTCGTTCAGGGCACTCAGTGATACGTCTCTGTCGTATCTACTTTTCCAAACTCTTTTGCCCTTGTTTTGGACTCTAATTTGCATGATTTGAATGGAACTAACCCCGACTAATGCTGTTTTCAGCAGAATTGCCATGGTGTTGTTTTGCGTAGAAATAAAAGTTCTCGGAATGACCTGGAAATTTACGGAGAATTTTTGTGGAATATATAAAAAATACTGGCGCAAGAATCAACGGAAGAAGTGGAGCGTGGAGCCCACAAGCCCACCAGGCGCGGGCACCCCCTGGTCGCGCCTGGCAGGGTTGTGGGGCCCACGTTGATCCACCGCCTCCAATCTCAGGTCTATTTAGCCTCTTTCGTCCGGAAAAAAAATCAAGGAGAAGAGTTCATCGCGTTTTACGATATGGAGGCGCCGCCACCACCTGTTCTTCCTCTAGAGGGCATATCTGGAGCCCGTTCTGGGCTCCGGAGAGGGGAAATCGTCGCCATCGTCATCATCAACCTTCCTTCATCGCCAATTCCATGATGCTCTTCACCATTCGTGAGTAATCTATTCGTAGGCTTGCTGGACGGTGATGGGTTGGATGAGATTTATCATGTAATCGAGTTAGTTTTGACGGGGATTGATCCCTAGTATCCACTATGTTCTGAGATTGATGTTGCTACTACTTTGCCAGGCTTAATGCTTGTCACGAGGGCCCGAGTGCCATGATTTCAGATCTGAACCTATTATGTTGTCGCCAATATATGTGTATTCTTGATCCTATCTTGCAAGTTGTAGTCACCGACTATGTGTTATGACCCGGCAACCCCGGAGTGACAATAGCCGGAACCACTCCCGGAGATGACCATAGTATGAGGAGTTCATGTATTCACCAAGTGTTAATGCGTTGGTCCGGTTCTTTATTAAAAGGAGAACCTTAATATCCCTTAGTCTCCATTAGGACCCCGCTGTCACGGGAGGGATGGACAATAGATGTCATGCAAGTTCTTTTCCCTAAGCACGTATGACTAAATGCGGAATACATGCCTACATTACATTGACGAACTGGAGCTAGTTACATATCTCTCCGTGTTATAACTATTGCATGATGAATAGCATCCGGCATAATTATCCATCACCGATCCAATGCCTACGAGTCTTTTCCTACCGTTCCTTGCTATGTTACTTTGCCGCTACTGTTGTCACTGCTGCTACCGTTACCTTGTTGCTACTACTGTCACTTTGCTGCTACTGGTTACCGTTGCTACTACTGCTATCATACTACCTTGCTACTGATAAATTGCTGCAGATACTAAATCTTTTAGGTTTGCTTGAATTGACAACTCAACTGCTAATACTTGAGAATATTCTTTGGCTTCCCCTTGAGTCGAATCTATAAATTTGGGTTCAATACCCTACCCTCGAAAACTGTTGCGATCCCCTATACTTGTGGGTTATCAAGACCATTTTCTGGCGCTGTTGCGTGGGAGGCTTAGAAATATTCTCTGAGTCACTTGGGATTTACGTCTGTTCGTCACTATGAGGAATCCGAAAGATCCAAGAACTAAAGTCTTGCCCTCAACTACGAGGACAGGTAAGGAACTGCCATCTAGCTCTGCACTTGATTCACTTTCAGTTATGAGTAAGTTTGCGACACCATCTCCCGCTAGAAATCTTGATATGTCGCATGTGCTTGATGATGCTACTTATGATGCCCATGATGCTTATGATGATGCTATGCTTGATACTGCTTTGCCACTAGGTGCATTCCTTGATGTACAAATTGCTAGAGTTGCTGCTAGATGTGATGATACTTCTGAAACTACTTATACTATTGAAGTAGAATCTGCTATTTTGCCTGCTAGAACTAGCTCTCCTAGATATGAATTGCCTGATGTGCCTGAGCGTTATGTTATGGAGGGAGAGATAGCTGAGAATTTTCTTGCGTGTAAGGATAGCTATGATGTTGAGAATTTACTGCGTAAGTGGAAAGAAAAATCTCTGAACGCTAGGATGAAATAAGATCCGAAGTTTGCTACTTCGCCTATCTTTGTGACCGATTAGGATTATGAATTCTCTATCGACCCTGAGTTAATCACTCTTGTCGAATCTGATCCTTTTCACGGTTATGAGTGTGAAACGGTTGTAGCCCATCTTACCAAACTGCACGATATAGCCAACTTATTCACGAGTGAGGAAAAGATCCGCCACTACTATATCCTCAAGTTGTTGCCTTTCTCGCTAAAGGATGATGCTAAGACTTGGTTCACTTCTCTTGCTCCTGGTTGTGTGCGTAGCCCCCAGGATATGATCTACTACTTCTCTGAGAAATATTTCCCTGCCCATAAGAAGCAAGCTGCCTTGCAGGAAATATACAACTTTACGCAAGTTGAAGAAGAGAGTCTCCCACAATGCTTTGCCTGATCACCCTCTTGAGAAAAATGAAATACTTGATATGTTCTATAATGGACTTACCGATGCTTCCAAAGACCATCTAGATAGTTGTGCTAGTTGTGTTTTTAGGGAACGAACTGTAGAACAAGCTGAGTTCCTATTGAATAATATCTTGTGAATGAGAATGCTTGGACTATTCCCGAACCACCTCCTAAGCCAACTACGAAGAAAAGAGGTATTCTATTCCTCAGTCCTGAAGATATGCAAGAAGCTAAGAAATCTATGAAAGAGAAAGGCATTAAATCTGAAGATGTCAAAAATCTACCACCGATCGAAGAGATCCATGGTCTCGATAACCCGATACAGGTAGTAGAAGTAAATTCTCTGCATAGATTCGATGAGAGTGATTTTTTTTGATAAACCTGCTAGCTTATACCTGGAAGAATTTGATAACTTTGTTGCCAAATAACACAGTTTCAATGATTATGTTAGCAGACAATTGGAATAGAATGCTCGTATGTTTAGTCATTTAAGTTCTTGTGTGGATAGAAACGTCAATGATCTTAAGCTCTTGAGTAAACATGCCTCTATGGTTACTACTCAAGTAGAGCAAGTACATAAGGCTCAAAATGACTTGCACAATGAGTTGAATGACAATTCTGTCAGAGTCATCACTAGAGGCGGTAGAATGACCCAGGAACCTTTGTATCCTGAGGGCCATCCTAAGAGAATTGAACAAGATTCTCAAGGAGTTAGCACTGATGAACCTAGTCATCCTAGGAAGAAGAAGAGAGATGATAGGAACCTGCACGCTAGCAACCGAGATGCTGTTACACCTGAGAGTCCAAACGATGTCTCTGTCTGTGATGCCGAAACACAATCTGGTGATGAACATGAGCCTAATGATAATATCAATAGTGATGTTCATGTTGATGCTCAACCTAGCAATGATAAGGATGTGGAGATTGAACCTGTTGATCTTGATAACCCACAACCTAAGAATAAGAGATACGATAAGAATGACTTCGCTGCTAGGAAGCATGGTAAAGAAAGGGAACCACGGGTTCAGAAACCCATGCCCTTTCCTCCCAAACCATCCAAGAATAAGTATGATGAGGATTTTCAGAGATTTGTTGAAATGGTTAGACCTGTCTTCCTGTAAATGCGTTTGACAGATATGCTCAAAATGTCTCCGTATGCTAAGTAGATGAAGGATATTGTGACTAATAAGAGGAGGATACCTGAGGTTGAGATTTCCACCATGCTTGCTACTTATACCTTGAAGGGCGGAACTCCTAAGAAACTAGGTGATCCCGGAGTGCCCACTATACCTTGCTCCATTAAAGGAAACTACGTTAGAACTGCTTTATGCGACCTTGGAGCTGGTGTTAGTGTTATGCCCCTCTCTTTAAGTTGAAACCCACTGGAATCTCTCTGCAAATGGCCGACAAATCAACCGCTTTTCCTATCGGCATTTGCGAGGATGTGCCTGTTGTGGTTGCTAACGTCATTATCTTAACATAATTTGTTATTCTGCATATTCCCGAGGATGATGCCATGGCGGTCATCCTTGGCAGACCCTTTTTAAACAATACAGGGGCTGCTATAGATTGCAACAAAGGCAATGTCACTTTCCATGTCAACGTTAACGAGCATATAATGCACTTTCCAAAGAAACAATATCGAGTACATTGCATCATTGCTATCGAAAAAACTTCATCGATTCTTATTGGGAGCTTTGAAGTATGATTTGCTTGTTGGAGATATTCACATCCCCATTGAGGTAACCTAGTGACTATTCGAAAATTCTCCGTCTTCTTTTGCGATTCGAAAAAGTTTGTCAAGGAGACTTGATCAACCTCATTGACAGATTTCTTTCGATGACCATGAGATGGATGAATCGAGGAGTCACAAACCTTTGTTCCAAGGTTTCACCTTCGGTTGCTTAGAAGAAAAATGTTAGATTTAGTTTAGTTTCCCTGTTTTCTGCTTTTAGCGTCCCGTAGAAAAGTACCCCGAAAATAAAAGTTCTCCGAACGTCCTGAAAATCAAGTATGATTTTTTCTGGAATTTTTGAAAAATACTAAGACGAAGAGCTAGTCAGGGGGCCGCACCAGTGGGCCACAAGCCCTGGAGGCGCGGGCACCCCCTGGCCGCGCCACCCATGCTTGTGGGGCCCACGTGCACCCCCTCCACTCATTCTAGCTCTCGTCTCCTTCTCCTACCTCCAGAAAAAATCGTTTCGCAGCTCAAGACCATGTTCTTGCTCTTCTTGCTGGGATTTTCGATCTCCTTGTGCAAAGCACCATTCACCAAGTTGTTTTGGGGAAATTGCTCCTTGGTAAGTGACTCCTCCATTGGTCCAATTAGTTTTTGCTCTAGTGCCTGATACTTCACGTATTTTTGCTGCCTTGGTGACCCTGTTCTTGAGCTTTGCATGCTAATTTTAGCTGGTCCCAAGTAGTTTTGATGCGTAATATGGCCCCTAGACACTTGTGGGAGTAGTTGCTACAAGTTTCGTTGGATCTTGTTCACTTTTCCTTAGAATCACTAAAATTTCAGAAATTTTCAGAGATAGAAAAGGGAAAAGATGAGGAGATTGTTAAGAGGCTCTTCAAGCCGTGACCCCAAGGATGATGGAAGTGAGAAGAAGAAACCCAAGTATCCGGTCCCCCGAGTTGCAGAAGTTCGAGCGTGCAAATGGCCAAGCGATATGTTCTTATGCGTCGCCGGACTTTATGAGGACTTTTATTACTTGGTGGAGAACGCAGGCCTTACTGCCTTCGTTGAAGATAAGTGTCCGCAATACCTCCTCCTCACTAATATTTTTGTGCAAAGCTTCAACTTCTATCCAAGGAAGAATCCTCCTATGGTTGAGTTTCAATTATATGATATCCCCCAGCGCATGTCACTCCAGGATTTTTGCAATGTTAGCAAATTGCCTTTTGTTGGGGATATTCATGAACCTCATCCACGGGACTTGGAGGCTTTCATAGATACAATTGCTGTAGGAGAGGAGAGAGGAGTGTCTTGCGCTAGAGCTGCTAGCATACATTTTCCCGTTCTTCGGTACTTCTCACTATTCGTGGGAAAATGTTTGATTGGCCGTGGGAAAGCTGGGTCCCTTAGCTCCCCAGATCTTGCGGTCTTGCACGAAGCCCTTTATAATGATAAAACTTATAGGTTGGGCACTGATACGTCCATTTTGCATCATGTTTTCATGTTGATATTTATCGCTTCTTTGGCTGTTATTTCACTTCACGGTACAATTCTTATGCCTTTTCTCTCTTATTTTGCAAGGTTTACATGAAGAGGGAGAATGCCGGCAACTGGAATTCTGGCGTGGAAGTGGAGCAAAGTTGAGATACCTATTCTGCGCAACTCCAAACGCCGTGAAAATCAACGAGGATTTTTTTCTCGATTTATCAAAAATACTGGGCCGAAGAAGTGCCAGAGGGGCACCAGAGGTTGGCCACAAGCCTGCACGGTGCGCCCCCCCAGGCCGCGCCATGAGGGCTTGTGGGCAACCTGCTGGCCAACTTGCCCCCATCTTTTGCTATATGAAGGGTTTCGTCCAGGAAAATTTCAAGGAGGAGGTTTTTCGTGGTTTCGCCGCCACAACGAGGCGGAACTTGAGCAGAACCAATCTAGAGCTCCGGCAGGACGATCCTGCCGGGGAAACTTCCCTCCCGGAGGGGGAAATCGTCGCTATCGTCATCACCAACACTCCTCTCATTGGAGGGGACTCGTCACCATCAATATCTTCATCATCACCATCTCATCTCCAAACCCTAGTTCATCACTTGTAACCAATCTCCGTCTCGCGACTCCGATTGGTACTTGTAAGGTTGCTAGTAGTGTTGATTACTCTTTGTAGTTGATGCTAGTTGGATTATTTGGTGGAAGAGTTTATGTTCAGATCCTTGATGCTACTCATTACCTCGCTGGTCATGAATATGATTATGCTTTGTGAGTAGTTACTTTTGTTCCAGAGAACATGGGATAAGTCATGCTAATAGTAGTCATGTGAATTTGGTATTCGTTCAGTATTTTGATATGTTGTATGTTGTTTTTCCTCTAGTGGTGTTATGTGAACGTCGACTACATAACACTTCACCATTATTTGGGCCTAGAGGAAGGCATTGGGAAGTGGTAAGTAGATGATGGGTTGCTAGAGTGACAGAAGCTTAAACCCTAGTTTATGCGTTGCTTCGTAAGGGGCTGATTTGGATCCACTAGTTTAATGCAGATTTTACCTTGCTGAAAACCACTTGTCAGATCCTTGTGCTACTCGTTTGGTTCGACACTCTTACTTATCAAAAGGACTACGATTGATCCCCTATACTTGTGGGTCATCAAGACTCTTTTCTGGCTCCGTTGTTGGGGAGTGAAGCGCCTTTGGTAAGTGGAATTTGGTAAGGAAACATTCATATAGTGTGCTGAAATTTATTATCACTTGTCACTATGGATACTAATCCTTTGAGGGGCTTGTTCGGGGTATCTTAACCTCGAACGGAAGCACAAATAGTTGCTCGTCAACCTGCTGCACCTATTGAAAATATTTGCTTTGAATTTTCTTCGGGTATGCTTGAGAAACTGCTTGCTAATCCTTTTACAGGAGATGGAACATCACATCCAGACTTGCATCTAATCTATGTAGATGAAGTTTGTGGTTTATTTAAGCTTGCAGGTTTTCCCGAGGATGAGGTCAAGAAGAGGGTCTTTCCTTTATCTTTGAAGGATAAGGCGTTGACATGGTATAGTCTATGTGATGATACTGGATCATGGGACTACAATCGGTTGAAATTGGAATTTCATCAAAAGTTTTATCCTATGCATTTAGTACATCGTGATCGAAATTATATTTACAAATTTTGGCCTCGTAACAGAGAAAGCATCGCTCAAGCTTGGGGAGGCTTAAATCAATGCTATATTCATGCCCCAACCATGAGCTCTCGAGAGAAATTATCATTCAGAACTTCTATGCTCGGCTTTCTCATGATGATCGCACCATGCTTGACACTTCTTGTACTGGTTCTTTTATGAAGAGAGATATTGACTTCAAATGGAATTTATTGGAGAATTAAACGCAACTCTTAAGATTGGAAGCTTGAAGAAGGTAAGGAGTCAAGTATGAATTGCACGTTTGATTGCATTAAATCCTTTGTTGAGACAAATACTTTTTGTGACTTTAGCACTAAGTATGGACTTGATTCTGAGATAGTAGCTTCATTGTGTGAATCATTTGCTGCTTGATACGTCTCAAACGTATCTATAGTTTTTGATGGTTTCACGCTGTTATCTTGTCAACTTTGGATGTTTTGTTTACCTTTTATATCTTTTTTGCGACTAACTTATTAATCTAGTGTCAAGTGCCAGTTCCTATTTTTTCTGTGTATTTGACTCTTTTCATATCTGATTTTGGAACGGAGTCCAAACGGAATAAAATCCCTGAAATAATTTTTTCCAGAACGGAAGAATATCGGGTGGCTTGAGGGCCAAGCAAGTGGGCCCACAGGGGGCCCACAAGCCCTGTTGCCGCGACCAGGGGGAGGCTGCGACAACCAAGCTTGTGCCCCCCCTGGCGCTCCCCTGCCTAGGTCTTTGGCCTATAAATTCCCTAAAAATCCAAAAAAAATCAGGGCATCCACGAAAAATCTTTTCCGCCGACGCAAGCTTCCGTTTCCGCGAGATCTCATCTGGAGACCCTTCCCGGTGCCCTGCTGGAGGGGACTTTGGAGTTGGAGGGATTCTTCATCAACATCATGCCCCTCCAATGACTCGTGAGTAGTTCACTTCAGACCTACGGGTCCGTAGTTAGTAGCTAGATGGCTTCTTCTCTCTCTTCAATCTTCAATATAAAGTTCTCCATGATCTTCATGGAGATCTATCCGATGTAATCCTCTTTGGCGGTGTGTTTGTCGAGATCCGATGAATTGTGGATTTGTGATCAGATTATCTATGATATATATTTGAGTCTTTGCTGATTTCTTATATGCATGATTTGATATCCTTGTAAGTCTCTCCGAGTCTTGGGTTTTGTTTGGCCAACTAGATCTATGATTCTTGCAATGGGAGAAGTGCTTGGTTTTGGGTTCATACCGTGTGGTGACCTTTCCCAGTGACAGAAGGGGCAGCAAGGCACGCATCGTGTTGTTGCCATCAAGGGTAACAAGATGGGCTTTTATCGTAGATATGAGATTGTCCATCTACATCTTGTCATCTTGCTTGAGGCGTTACTCTGTTCTCATGAACTTAATACACTAGATGCATGCTGTTATCTTGTCATCTTTGGATGTTTTATGTACCTTTTATATCTTTTTTGGGACTAACTTATTAATTCATTGCCAAGTGCCAGTTCCTGTTTTTTCTGGTATTTTGACTCTTTTCAGATCTGATTTTGGAACGGAGTCCAAACGGAATAAAAACCCTGAAATGATTTTTTTCCCGAACGGAAAAAGATCAGGGGGCCTCTGGGCCAAGCCAGGTGGGCTCCAGGGAGCCCACAAGCTCCCACTCCGCCACCAGGGGGAGGCGGCGGTGTTAGGGCTTAGGGACTCCCTGGCCGCCCCCTGACCTAGATCCTTGACCTATATATTCCCAAAAAATCAGCAAAAAATGAGGGGAGCCTCGAAAATACTTTTCCGCCGCCGCAAACTTCCGTTTCCGCGAGATCTCATCCGGAGACCATTCCCGGCGCCCTGCCGGAGGGGACATTGGAGTTGGAGGGCCTCTTCATCATCATCATTGCCCCTCCAATGACTCGTGAGTAGTTCACTTCAGACCTACGGGTCCGTAGTTAGTAGTTAGATGGCTTATTCTCTCTCTTGGATCTTCAATACAAAGTTCTCCATGATCTTCATGGAGATCTATCCGATGTAATCTACTTTGGCGGTGTGTTTGTCGAGATCCAATGAATTGTGGATTCGTGATCAGATTATCTATGATATATATTTGAGTCTTTGCTGATTTCTTATTTGCATGATTTGATATCCTTGTAAGTCTCTCCGAGTCTTGGGTTTTTCTTGGCCAACTAGATCTATGATCTTTGCAATGGGAGAAGTGCTTGGTTTTGGGTTCTACCATGTGGTGACCTTTCCCAGTGATAGTAGGGGCAGCAAGGCCCACATTAAGTAGTTGCCATCAAGGGTAAAAAGATGGGGTTTTCATCATTGGTTTGAGACTATCCCTCTACATCATGTCATCTTTCTTAAGGTGTTACTCTGTTCTTATGGACTTAATACACTAGATGCATGCTGGATAGCGGTCGACGTGTGGAGTAATAGTAGTAGACGCAGAAAGTATCGGTCTACTTGTTTTGGACGTGATGCCTATAGATATAATCATTGCCATAGATATCGTCACGACTTTGCGTGGTTCTATCCATTGTTTACACCTCCGCTTTTACTTTGCTTTGTTACTTTGTTGCTTTCAGTTCTCACTTGGCAAACAATCTATAATGGATTGACAACCCCTTCATAGCATTGGGAGCAAGCTTTTGTGTTTGTGCAGGATCTTGAGATACTCCTCCACTGGATTGATACCTTGGTTCTCAAACTGAGGGAAATACTTACCACCGCTACGCTACATCACCCTTTCCGCTTCGAGGGAACACCAACGCAAGGCTCCAACGCCATGGAGGAAATCCTTTGCATACTTGCCTGGGAAGTCCCTTAAGGCGTAGCCGTAGCATAAGGATTCCTAGTGTCGTTGCTGAGGAGCACGTCAAGATAATTTTCCGACAACGTGCCTATTTCTGGCGCCATTGGAAGGTCTTTTGTTGCAGTAGCAGAAGAATTTCTGGCGCCGTTGCCGGGGAGGAGGATCGCTTGCCGAGGAAGATCAAGACAAGAATAATCTCCCGTCAACACGCCAATTTCTAGCGCCGTTGTCGGGGAGGAGTAATCAAGATCTATCCAAGTAGGTCTCACAAACTCATCTCTTGCATTTACTTTTGTTGCGAGTTGCCTCTCGTTTTCCTCTCCCCCACTTCACATTTTCCGTTTTCATTTGCCTTTCTACTTCGCTGTTTTCAGTTGCCTTTCTCTTTTGCCGTGTTCTTTTGCCCGTTTCACTCTCTCTTCCTGCTCGTTTGTGTGTGAGATAGTCCATCAATGGCTAGACCCACCACTCCAAACGACACCCCTGAAAATGAAGTTCTCAATTTCAGGCAGAATGAGGAAGAAAATTTGAAGGACGCTTGGTACAGGATTTGCAATGCTCAAAGTAGATCTACTCGTAAGCAATCCACTACCGTCCTCCTTCGCAGTTTCTATGTTGGAATTTATCCTTGGAATAGGTATATCCTTGATACCATTGTAGGCGGGAACTTTTTGGGGAGCCATAATGTTGACTCCTATAGAGTTATCATTAATTTGGTAGGCTCACCCCGCTCATGGTTAATGGAACTATCTTGACCTTGGAACACGTGATGCAAAGGCTTAACGCTATTGAAAACAAAATTGCCACAATTGAACTGATTGAGGGTTTGGATAGAAAGATCCACAATCAAATTACTAAGTACGGATCCAAAGTGGGAATTTTTTTGAAAAATTTAAAGGAGAAGGAACTTATAGTTAATGATTCTTCTAGAATTGGCAAATTAGAAGATTTCATAACCAACTTGGGTTCCGCTTTTGCCGCTGTGCAAAATACTCCAAATCTTACTCTCAAAAAGATCGTCAAGCCTGTTTTTGTTCTTAAAGCTAGTGATGAGTCATCCAATAAAGATGAAAATCTTAAGATGATAAATGATCATACTACCTATGGTTTGAGCACCAAAGATGACTATACGTGATTTCATCACCTTTTGCCTAGCTATGGGCGTTAAACAAAAGCACTTGTTGGGAGGCAACCCAATGAATCTATCCTTTTTCTTTCTGTTTTGTGTTTTTCACACTTTCATAATTCTATTATGATTGTGTTTTTTGTGTTTCTTTTTGTGTTTGTGCCAAGCAAAACCGTTATGATTAGTCTTGGGGATGATCGTTTGGTCATGCTGGAAAAGACAGAAACTTTCTGCTCACGAAAATAATTTTCATTTTGTTTCTGTAAGAGCTTTTGAGTTGATTTTATTGCTGCTGATTGCTACACAAATTCTTCAGACTGTCAAAATTTCTCAGAATTTTTGAAGTACCAGAGGTATACGAAATATATAGATTGCTACAGACTGGTCTTCTATTAACAGATTCTGTTTTTGTTGTGTTGGTTGCTTATTTTGATGAAACTATGGATAATATCGGGGGTATTAGCCATGGAAGATTGAAAGTACAGTAACCCAACATCAGCACAAGTAGAATTTAAGTTTGCTACAATACCTAAGGAAGTGGTGGTTGCTTTCTTGTACTAATGTTATCACGAGTTTCTGTTTAAGTTTCGTGTTGTGAAGTTTTCAAGTTTTGGGTGAAGTTCTTATGGACAAAAAGATAAAGAGTGGAAAGAGCTCAAGCTTGGGGATGCACAAGTCATCCCAAGAGATTCAAGGATGTCGTAAAAGCCTAAGCTTGGGGATGCCACGGGAAGGCATCCCCTCTCTCGTCTTCAATCCATCGGTAACGTCACTTGGGGCTACATTTTTATTCACCACATGTTATGTGTTTTGCTTGGAGCGTCTTGTATCGTAGGAGTCTTTTATTTTTGTTGTGTCACAATCATCCTTGCTGCACATCTAGAGAGAGAGACATGCACACACCGTGATTTGTCGAGCTTCACTTATATCTTTTGGTAGACAATTCAGCTCACATGTGCTTCACTTATATCTTTTGAGCTAGATACTTTTGCTCTATGTGCTTCACTTATATCTTTTAGAGAACAGCGGTGCGTGGCTTGGTAGTTGATCTATGCTTTGAAAGTAGTCCCAAAAGGGGTAGTTATCCAAAGGGATACGGAAACTTCCACCTTCATGTGCATTGAATAGTTAGAGAAGTTTGATTCATATCTCAATTAGTTTTGAGTTGTGGCTATGGTAATATTGAAGTCATGCTAGTAAGGTGTTGTGGATCTAGAAATACTTGTGTTGAAGTTAGTGATTCCCGTAGCATGCACGTATGGTGAACCGTTATGTGATGATATCTGAGCATGATTAGTATATTGATTGTCAACCTTTGCGTGGCGGTCGGGATCGCGCGATGGTTTATACCTACCAACCCTTCCCCTAGGAGTATGCGTTGAATGCTTTGTTTGGATTACTAATAAAACTTTTGCAACAAGTATATGAGTTCTTCATGACTAATGTTGAGTCCATGGTTTAGATGCACTTTCACCTTCCACCATCACTATCTTCTTAGTGCCGTGCAACTTTCGCTGGTGCACAAAACCCACCATTAGCCTCCCTCAAAACAGCCACCATACCTACCTACTATGGCTTTTTCAAAGTCATTCCGAGATATATTGCCATGCAACTACCACCATGACATGTGTCACCACGTCTACATTGCCATTGCATGACCGTAAGATAGCTAGCATGATGTTCCCATTAATGTCTATGCTATGCTAGATCATTGCCACGGTACACTACCGAAGGCATTCCATATAGAGTCATAGTTGCTCTAAGTTTTGAGTTGAAAGTGTGATGATCATGATTAATGGAGCATTGTCCCATGTGAGGAAATAAAAGAGGCCAAATAAGCCCACCAAAAAAAGAGGCCAAAGAGCCCACCAAATAAAAAAATTGAGAGAAAAAGAGAGAAGGGACAATGCTACCACTTTTTCCACACTTGTGCATATTAAAGCACCATGATCTTCATGATTCAGAGTCTCTCGTTTTGTCACCACCGTATAGCTAGTGGGAAATTTTCATTATATAACTTGGCTTGTATATTCCAATGATAGGCTTCCTCAAAATTGCCTTAGGTCTTCGTGAGCAAGCAAGTTGGATGCACACCCACTAGTTTTCTTTAAGAGCTTTCACATACTCGTAGCTCTAGTGCATCATTTGTATGGCAATCCCTACTCATTCACATTGATATCTATTGATGAGCATCTCCACAGCTCATTGATATGCCTAGTTAATGTGACTATCTTCTCCTTTTTTGTCTTGCAACCTCCACCACACTCCACACCATCTATAGTGCTATAACCATGGCTCATGCTCATGTACTACGTGAGAGTTGAAAATGTTTGAGAAAGTAAAGGTGTGAAACAATTACTTGCCCAATACCGGGGTTGTGCATGATTTAAATTAGTTGTGCAATGATGATAGAGCATAGCCAGACTATATGCTTTTGTAGGGTAACTTTCTTTTGGCCTTGTTATTTTGAAAGTTCATGATTACCTTGCTAGTTTGCTTGAATTATTATTGTTTCCACGATAATAGAAAACTATTGTTTTGAATCTAATGGATCTGAACATTCACCTCACATAAGAGGAGTTACAAAGGACATCTATGCTAGGTAGCATGAAAGCATCAAAGATTCATTCTTTATCACTTCCCTACTCGAGGATGAGCAGGAGTTAAGCTTGGGGATGCTTGATACGTCTCAAACGTATCTATAATTTTTGATGGTTTCACGCTGTTATCTTGTCATCTTTGGATGTTTTATGTACCTTTTATATCTTTTTTGGGACTAACTTATGAATTCAGTGCCAAGTGCCAGTTCCTGTTTTTTCTGTGTTTTTGACTCTTTTCAAATCTGATTTTGGAACGGAGTCCAAACGGAATAAAAGCCCTGAAATGATTTTTTCCCGAATGGAAGAAGATCAAGGGGCCTCTGGGCCAAGCCAGGTGGGCTCCAGGGAGCCCACAAGCTCCCACTCCGCCACCAGGGGGAGGCGGCGGTGTTAGGGACTTGGAGGGCCTCTTCATCATCATCATCGCCCCTCCAATGACTCGTGAGTAGTTCACTTCAGACCTACGGGTCCGTAGTTAGTAGCTAGATGGCTTCTTCTATCTCCTGGATCTTCAATACAAAGTTCTGCATGATCTTCATGGAGATCTATCCGATGTAATCTTCTTTGGCGGTGTGTTTGTCGAGATCCGATGAATTGTGGATTCGTGATCAGATTATCTATGATATATATTTGAGTCTTTGCTGATTTCTTATTTGCATGATTTGATATCCTTGTAAGTCTCTCCGAGTCTTGGGTTTTTTTTGGCCAACTTGATCTATGATTCTTGCAATGGGAGAAGTGCTTGGTTTTGGGTTCTACCATGTGGCGAGCTTTCCCAGTGACAGTAGGGGCAGCACGGCACACATTAAGTAGTTGCCATCAAGGGTAAAAAGATGGGGTTTTCATCATTGGTTTGAGATTATCCCTCTACATCATGTCATCTTGCTTAAGGCGTTACTCTGTTCTTATGGACTTAATACACTAGATGCATGCTGGATAGCGGTTGACGTGTGGAGTAATAGTAGTAGATGCAGAAAGTATCGGTCTACTTGTTTTGGACGTGATGCCTATAGATATAATCATTGCCATAGATATCGTCACGACTTTGTGCGGTTCTATCAATTTCTCGACAGTAATTTGTTCACCCACCGGCTACTTGCTTTCATGAGAGAAGCAACTAGTAAACACTACGGCCCCTGGGTCTCACATCCATCGTTTACACCTCCGCTTTTACTTTGCTTTGTTACTTTGTTGCTTCCAATTCTCACTTGGCAAACAATCTATAAGGGATTGACAACCCCTTCATAGCGTTGGGAGCAAGCTTTTGTGTTTGTGCAGGATCTTGAGATACTCCTCCACTGGATTGATACCTTGGTTCTCAAACTGAGGGAAATACTTACCACCGCTACGCTACATCACCCTTTCCGCTTCAAGGGAACACCAACGCAAGGCTCCAAGGCCACGGGGGAAATCCTTTGCATACTTGCCTAGGAAGTCCCTTAAGGCGTAACCATAGCAGAAGGATTCCTGGTGCCGTTGCTGAGGAGCACGTCAAGATAATTTTCCAACAACGTGCCTATTTCTGGCACCATTGGAAGGTCTTTTGTTGCAGTAGCATCTCCCATCAGCACGCATGTTTCTGGCGCCGTTGGAAGGTGTTTTGTTGCAGTAGCACTGCTCATATTGATCTCCCCAAAGAGAAGTGGTTTAAATATCCTCCTCCTTTAGAAGTCAATGTAGTTAAACCCAATCCAGTTGAAGAGAAAGTCATTGCCTATAATGATCCTGTTGTTCCCAGTGCTTACATTGAGAAACCACCTTTCCCTGTTAGGATAAAGGATCATTCTAAAGCTTCAACTGTGATACGTAGGGGCTACATTAGAACACCTACACCCCCTGAGCAAATTAGAGATGAACCTAGCATTGCTATTATCAAAGATCTTCTGTCCGACGATGTTGAGGGACATAATATTCACTTCTGTGAAGATGCTGCTTGAATTGCTAAACCTCACGTTAGAGACAAACATAGGCCTGTTATTGGCATGCATGTGGTTTCTGTTAAGATAGGAGATGATTGTTATCATGGCTTATGTGACGTGGGTGCTAATGTTAGTGCAATACCTCAATCCTTATATGATGAAATCAAAGATGAGATTGCACCTGTTGAGATAGAGCCTATTGATGTCACTATTCAGCTTGCCAATAGAGATACTATCTGCCCTGTGGGAATTGTTAGGGATGTTGAAGTCTTGTGTGGTAAAACGAAGTATCCTGTTAATTTCCTCGTTCTTTCTACCGCACAAGATAGCTTTTGTCCCATCATATTTGGTAGACCTTTTCTCAATACTTTCAATGCTCATATTGATTGTGAGAAGCAAACTGTCACTGTTGGCTTTGAAGGTGTGTCACATGAGTTCAATTTCTCTAAGTTTGGTAGACAACCTCATGAAAAGGAGTTGCCTAGTAGGGTTGAAATTATTGCCTTAGCCTCTATTCTCGTGCTCCTACTAATCCCTTAGAGCAATACTTGCTTGAGCATGAAAATGATATGCATATGGATGAAAGGGATGAGATAGATAGAGTTGTCTTAGAACAATATCCTATCCTTAAGAATAATCTGCATGTTGAACTGCTTGGGGATCCACCCCCACCAAAGGGTGATCCTGTGTTCGAGCTTAAACAGTTGCCATATACTCATAAGTATGCCTATCTTGATGAAAAAGAGATATATCCTGTTATTATTAGTGCTAGCCTCTCAGAGCATGAAGAAGAGAAGTTACTAAAAACTCTGAGGAAGCACCATGCTGCTATTGGATATTCTCTTGATGATCTTAAGGGCATTAGTCCCACCCTATGCCAGCACAAGATTAAAACTGATCTTGACTTCAAACCAGTTGCTGATCATCAAAGGAGATTGAATCCTAAGATGAAAGAAGTAGTAAGAAAAGAAATAATAAAGCTCCTGGAAGCAGGTATCATTTATCCTGTTGCTCACAGCGATTGGGTGAGTCCGGTGCATTGCCTCCCTAAGAAGGGAGGCATTACCGTTCTCCCTAATGATAAGGATGAATTGATCCCACAGAGGATTATTACTGGCTATAGGATGGTGATCGATTTTAGGAAATTGAATAAAGCCACTAGGAAAGATCATTACCCTTTGCCTTTTATCGACCAAATGCTAGAAAGGCTGTCTAAACACACACACTTCTGCTTTCTAGACGGTTATTCTGGTTTCTCCCAAATACCAGTTGCACAATCTGATCAGGAGAAAACCACTTTCACCTGCCGTTTCGGTACCTTTGCTTATAGATGTGTGCCTTTTGGCATATGTAATGCACCTGCCACCTTTCAAAGATGTATGATGGCCATATTGTCTAACTTTTGTGAAAAGATTGTTGAGGTTTTCATGGATTTCTTCTCCGTTTATGGGTCTTCCTTTGATGATTGCCTCAGCAACCTTGATCGAGTCTTGCAGAGATATAAAGACACCAATCTTGTCTTGAATTGGGAGAAGTGCCACTTTATGGTTAATGAAGGCATCGTCTTAGGACATAAAATTTCTGAAAGAGGTTTTGAAGTCGATAAGGCTAAGGTTGATGCAATCGAGAAAATGCCATACCCCACAGATATCAAGGGTATAAGAAGTTTCCTTGGTCATGCTGGTTTCTATAGAAGGTTCATTAAAGACTTCTCTAAGATTTCTAGGCCTCTTACCAATCTCTTACAAAAGGATATTCCTTTTGCTTTTGACGATGATTGTGAGGAAGCCTTCGAAATACTTAAGAGGGCTTTGATAACTGCACCTATTGTTCAACCACCTGATTGGAACTTACCTTTTGAGATCATGTGTGACGCTAGTGATTATGCTGTTGGTGCTATTCTAGGGAAAAGAGTCGATAAGAAGTTGAATGTTATTCACTACGCTAGTAAAACTCTAGACAATGCCCGGAGAAACTATGCCACTATGGAGAAGGAATTTTTAGCAGTCGTGTTTGCATGTGAAAAGTTCAGGTCTTACATAGTTGATTCCAAAGTCACTATTCACACTGATCATGCTGCTATTAAGTACCTCATGGAGAAGAAGGACGCTAAACCTAGACTTATCAGATGGGTTCTCTTGCTACAAGAATTTGATTTGCACGTTGTCGACAGAAAGGGTGCTGATAACCCCGTAGCAGATAACTTGTCTAGGTTGGAGAATGTTCTTGATGACCCGCAACCTATTGATGATAGCTTTCCCGGTGAGCAATTGAATGTCATCAATGCTTCACGTAGTGCACCGTGGTATGTTGATTATGCAAACTATGTCGTTGCCAAATACATACCACCTAGTTTCACGTACCAGCAAAAGAAGAAATTCTTCTTTGACTTGAGACATTACTTTTGAGACGATCCTCACCTTTATAAGGAAGGAGTAGATGGTGTTATTAGATGTTGTGTACCTGAACACAAACAGGGACAGATCCTACAGAAGTGTCACTCCGAGGCCTACGGAGGACACCATACGGGAGATAGAACTGCACAGAAGATATTGCAATCAGGTTTCTATTGGCGCACTCTCTTCAAGGATGCCCGTAAGTTTGTCTTGTCTTGTGACGAATGTCAAAGAGTAGGTAATATCGGTAAATGTCAGGAATTGCCTATGAACTATTCACTTGTCATTGAACCATTTGATGTCTGGGGCTTTGATTATATGGGACCTTTCCCAAAATCTAACGGGTATACTCATATCCTAGTTGCTATTGATTACGTCACTAAGTGGGTAGAAGCTATTCCCACTAGTAGTGCTGATCACAACACCTCTATCAGGATGCTGAAAGAAGTTATTTTCCCTAGATTTGGAGTCCCTAGATATCTAATGACCGATGGTGGTTCACACTTCATTCATGGTGCTTTCCGTAAAACGCTTGCTAAGTACGATGTCAACCATATAATTGCGTCTCCCTATCACCCTCAGTCGAGTGGTCAAGTAGAGCTAAGTAATAGAGAGATTAACTGATTCTGCAAAAGACTGTCAATAGGTCTAGAAAGAATTGGTCTAAGAAGCTCGATGATGCACTGTGGGCTTATAGGACTGCCTATAAGAATCCCATGGGCATGTCTCCATACGAAATGGTGTATGGGAAAGCATGTCACTTACCTCTTGAGCTAGAGCATAAAGCTTATTGGGCAATCAAAGAGCTCAACTTTGATTTCAAACTTGCTGGTGAGAAGAGGTTATTTGATATTAGCTCGCTTGATTAGTGGAGAACTCAGGCATATGAGAATGCCAAGCTGTTCAAAGAGAAGGTTAAGATGTGGCATGACAAGAGGATACAAAAGCATGAGTTCATTGTAGGTGAGTATGTCTTGCTATATAACTCTCGTTTAAGATTCTTTGCAGGCAAGCTTCTCTCTAAATGGGAAGGTCTCTATGTTGTTGAGGAAGTATATCGTTCCGGTGCTATCAAGATCAACAACACGGAAGGTAATTGTCTGAGAGTTGTAAATGGGCAAAGAATCAAGCATTATATCTGAGGTACTCCCATAAATGTTGAAAGCAATATTATCAATACCATAACTCCGAAAGAATACCTAAGGGATATTTATCAGCCTGTTTGAGACTCCGAAAACGAAGAGGTATGTGATTCGGTAAGAAAACAGAGTCCAAAACTTCTCAAGTTGGAAATTTTCTCTGTTTTGGAATATTTGAAAAAATACAAAAATTGGAAGTAGTCCGGAAAGTGCGCGAGGAGGCGACAAGCGTGCACAGCGCGGGCCCACCCCCTGGCCGAGCCGTGAGGGCTTGTGGCCACCTCGTGCGCCTCCCGAACTCCATTTTCGTGCAGGTACTCCTTCTGGTCTGGAAAAAATCATTATATATACTTCTGTTTGGTCTGACCCGTGCATCACGCAGATTTTCTCTGTTTTTTTTTTCGAGCCTGTTTTTTGCCGTAGATCTAGGTCAAGATGTCATCCCAGGAATCTGTGGGGGAGAACAACCTCCGTCAAATCTATGGAGAAGTTCATGCTGATCTGAAAGGGATGGAGGTCATGGAGGCTAAGAAGAGGCTACCTAAAGAAACCAAGGGCAAAGCTAAGGAGATGGATCAGGCATGGGACGAAGTGCAATCTGTGCTCAACAAGGAAGAAGTTGAAGAAGTGGATTTCCTCCAACCTTACCTCCACCTACTGTATCCATCTTTGATTGAACTCTTGAGGTTTTGTGAAACAACTCGTGCTCGCAATACTTGTCTCACTCGTGAAGTGGTTTTGTTGGAGAAACATATCACAGATCTCCAAGGTATAAATCAAAGATTGATGGCCCTCTTGGAATCAAAGGTTGCAACAACTCCATCACCATCACCACCAAAGGAAGACAACTGAGCATTGGTATGGGAAATCCCCTTGGCTTGTGCCAATCTTGGGGGAGTTGCCCCGGTATCATATCACCATCACATCTTCTGCCTTTACCTTTGTTTTAGTTTTCCTTTTCAGTTTTCTCTTTCTCTAGTAGATTAAAAGTCTTAGTGTTTTAGTTTTGAGTTTTGATTTGCATCACCCCCGATGTATTCTTGCTCGTGAGCCATATAATAAAGAGTGTCTTAGTTGAAGGGCTTTGCCTCTTGCCATGATCAAAAGAGTGAGAATAGAACAAAAGCATGAAAGATCATGTAATGATCTTATGGAAAGTGATCGCTTCACATATAAAAGGGATGATGATTGGAACTTGTTGAGGGCAGGCAAACGTAGACCTTGGTCATTGTTGCAATTAATAGGGAGTGATAAAGAAAGAGAGGTTCACATATAAATATATCATCTCTGACACCATCTATGATTGTGAACACTCACTAAGCTATTGCATGCCTAGAAGTAGATGTTGGACAAGTAAGACAATGTAATGAATTGTGTTTGCTTGGCTCTGAACAATGTTATATGATTAGAGATCCCTTAGCATGTGACGATTGCTTCGACCTCATATTAGCCAAAACTCCCACACCAAGTAGAGATACTACTTGTGCATCCATAAACCTTCAAACCAGTTTTGCCATGAGTGTCCACCATACCTACCTATGGATTGAATAAGATCCCTCAAGTAAGTTGTCATCGGTGCAAGCAATATGTATGATCTATTAGTGTGTGGAAAATAAGCTTTGTACAAACCTGTGATGAGGAAGACATAAAAGCGAGAGACTGCATAATAAAGTTCTTTATCACAGGAGGCAATATAAAGTGACATTCCTCCGCACTAAGAGGACACGCATCCAAACCTCAAAAGCACATGACAACCTCTGCTTCCCTCTGCGAAGGGCCTATCTTGTACCTTTACTTTTTGCCCTTGAAAGAGTCATGGTGCTCTTCACCAATTCCTTATCTCGCCTTTATCTTGTCTAACGTCATATGCTAGGGAAAGATCTATATTCAAATGTCAGCTTGGAGGTAAGTATTCATGAATTATTATTGTTGGCATTACCCTTGAGGTAAGCAGTTGGGAGGCAAAATTGTAAGCCCCTATCTTTCTTTGTGTCCAGCTGAAACTTTGATCACATGAGTACCACGTGAGTTGTAGCAATTGTAGAGAACAAAAGAATGATTGAGTATGTGGATTTGATTTACAAGCTCTTATTTGACTCTTTCTGAGGTTGTGATAAATTGCAATTGCTTCAATGACTAAAGGCTATCGGTTGTTACTTATCGGTAAGGTTCTTGATCCATGCTTTACTTTGTGAAGGAATTATCACTTTAGCACGAGAGACTATATGTTGGTATTGCTGTTCTGATCTTGATCATGATGCATGCATGTTCGTATCTTGTTTTGTCGATACCTCTCTCCCTAAACATGTGGACATATTTATTGAGCTCGGCTTTCGCTTGAGGACAAGCGAGGTCTAAGCTTGGGGGAGTTGATACGTCCATTTTGCATCATGTTTTCATATTGATATTTATCGCTTCTTTGGCTGTTATTTCACTTCACGGTACAATTCTTACGCCTTTTCTCTCTTATTTTGCAAAGTTGACATGAAGAGGGAGAATGCCGGCAACTGGAATTCTGGCCTGAAAGTGGAGCAAAGTTGAGATACCTATTCTGCGCAACTCCAAACGCTGTGAAAATCAACGAGGATTTTTTTTCCCGATTTATCAAAAATACTGGGCCGAAGAAGTGCCAGAGGGGCGCCATGTTGGGTAACGTAGCATAAATTCAAAATTTTCCTACGCATGTTCAGATCTTCCTATGGAGAGACCAGCAACGAGAGAGGGGTAAGAGCATCTTCGTACCTTTGAAGATCGCTAAGCGGAAGCGTTGCTAGAACGCGGTTGATGGAGTCGTACTCGCAGCGATTCCGATCTAGTGCCGAACAACGACACCTCCGCGTTCAACACACGTGTAGCCCGGTGACGTCTCCCGCACCTTGATCCAGCAAGGAGGAGGGAGAGGTTGCGGAAGAAGACCAGCAACACGACGGCGTGGTGTTGGTGGAGAGACGAGGTCTCCCGGCAGGGCTTCGCCAAGCGCCGGCAGAGAGGAGGAGGAAGAAGTGCAGGGCTGCGCCGAGGGAGAGGGAAAACCGTGTCCTCCAAAGGCCAAAAGTGCCCACTATATATAGGGGAAGGGGAGAGGGGGTGCCACCCCTAGGGTTCCCACCCTAGGGGGTGCGGCAACCCTCCCAGATGGGGGGTGTGGCGGCCAGGGCAAGGAGGAGGGGTGGCGCACCCCTATGGTGGGCCTAAGGCCCACCTAAGTTAGGGTTCCCCCCTTCCCCTTTTTTCTGGTGCACATGGGCTGGGTGGGGGGCGCACCAGCCCACTTAGGGGCTGGTTCCCTTCCCCACTTAGCCCATCTAGCCTCCCGGGGTCGTTGCCCCCCTTCGGTGGTCCCCCGGGATCACCTCCGGTGGTCCCGGTGGTCCCGGTACGTTACCGGTGATGCCCGAAACACTTCGAGTGTCCGAAACCATCCGTCCTATATATCAATCTTTACCTCCGGACCATTCCGGAGCTCCTCGTGACGTCCGGGATCTCATCCGGGACTCCGAACAACTTTCGGTAACCTCTTATAACAATTCCCTATAACCCTAGCGTCATCGAACCTTAAGTGTGTAGACCCTACGGGTTCGGGAGACAGGCAGACATGACCGAGACACCTCTCTGGCCAATAACCATCAGCGGGGTCTGGATACCCATGGTGGCTCCCACTAGCTCCACGATGATCTCATCGGATGAACCACGATGTCAAGGATTCAATCAATCCCGTATACGATTCCCTTTGTCTGTCGGTATAGAACTTGCCCGAGATTCGATCGTCGGTATACCTATACCTTGTTCAATCTCGTTACCGGTAAGTATCTTTACTCGTTCCGTAGCATGTCATCGTGTGACTAACTCCTTAGTCACATTGAGCTCATGATGATGTTCTACCGAGTGGGCCCAGAGATACCTCTCCGTCACACGGAGTGACAAATCCCGATCTCGATTCGTGCCAACCCAACACACACTTTCGGAGGTACCCGTAGTGCACCTTTATAGTCACCCAGTTATGTTGTGACGTTTGATACACCCATAGCACTCCTACGGTATCCGGGAGTTGCACAATCTCACGGTCGAAGGAAAAGATACTTGACATTAGAAAAGCATTAGCATACGAACAATACGATCTAGTGCTAGGCTTAGGATTGGGTCTTGTCCACCACATCATTCTCCCAATGATGTGATCCCGTTATCAATGACATCCAATGTCCATGATCAGGAAACCATGATCATCAATTGACTAACGAGCTAGCCAACTAGAGGCTTGCTAGGGACACATTGTGATCTATTCATTCACACATGTATTACTGTTTCATGTTAATACAATTATAGCATGAACGATAGACGATTATCATGAACAAGGAAATATGATAATAACCATTTTATTATTGCCTCTAGGGCATATTTCCAACAGTCTCCCACTTGCACTAGAGTCAATAATCTAGTTACATTGTGATGTATCGAACACCGATAGCATTATGGTGCTGATCATGTTTTGCTCGTGGAAGAGGTTTAGTCAACGGGTCTGCAATATTCAGATCCGTGTGTACTTTACAAATATCTATCACTCCACTCTGGACATGGTCCTGGATGGAGCTGTAGCGGCGCTTGATGTGCTTCGTCTTCCGGTGAAACCTGGGCTCCTTGGCTATGGCAATGGCTCCAGTGTTATCACACAAGAGTGTCATAGGACCCGACGCGCTTGGAACCACTCCAAGGTCGGTGATGAGCTCCTTCATCCAAATTCCTTCATGAGCCGCTTCTGAAGCAGCTATGTACTCCGCTTCACATGTAGATGCTGCCACGACTTCTTGCTTGCTGCTGCACCAGCTCACTGCCCCACCATTCAACACATATACGTATCCGGTTTGTGACTTAGAGTCATCCGGATCTGTGTCGAAGCTAGCGTCGACGTAACCCTTTACGACGAGCTCTTCGTCACCTCCATAAACGAGAAACATTTCCTTAGTCCTTTTCAGGTACTTAAGGATATTCTTGACCGCTGTCCAGTGTTCTGCACCGGGATTACTTTGGTACCTCCCTACCAAGCTTATGGCAAGGTTTATGTCAGGTCTGGTACACAGCATGGCATACATTAGAGAGCCCACGGCTGAAGCGTAGGGGACAGAACTCATCTTCTCTCTATCTGCTGCCGTGGTCGGCGACTGAGTCTTACTCAATCTCATACCTTGCAAAACTGGCAAGAACCCTTTCTTTGAGTTTTCCATATTGAACTTCTTCAATATCTTGTCAAGGTATGTACTTTGCGAAAGACCTATGAGGCGTCTCGATCTATCTCTATAGATCTTGATGCCTAATACGTATGCCGCTTCTCCAAGGTCCTTCATTGAAAAACTCTTGTTCAAATAGGCCTTTATGCTCTCCAACATCTCTATATCATTCCCCATCAATAATATGTCATCCACATATAGTACGAGGAAAGCTACAGAGCTCCCACTCACTTTCTTGTTGCAGAAAATATGTTGACAAAACCTTCTGGTTGCATCATATACAACTCTTCCTTAAGGTTCCCGTTAAGGAACGCTGTTTTGACGTCCATTTGCCAAATTTCGTAATCATAAAAGGCGGCAATTGCTAACATGATTCGGACAGATTTCAGCTTCGCTACGGGAGAGAAAGTCTCTTCGTAGTCAACCCCTTGAATTTGTCGAAAACCCTTTGCGACAAGTCGAGCTTTGTAAACGGTTACATTACCGTTTGCATCAGTCTTCTTCTTGAAGATCCATTTATTTTCTATGGCTCGCCGGTCATCGGGCAAGTCCATCAAAGTCCATACTTTGTTCTCATACATGGATCCTATCTCGGATTTCATGGCCTCAAGCCATTTGTTGGAATCCGGGCCCGCCATCGCTTCTTCATAGTTCGAAGGTTCACCGTTGTCTAACAACATGATTTCCATCACTGGGTTGCCGTACCACTCTGGTGCGGAGCGTACCCTTGTGGACCTTTGCGGTTCAGTAGTAACTTGATCCGAAGCTTCATGATCATCATCATTAACTTCCTCTTCAGTCAGTGTAGGCACCACAGGAACAACTTCTTGCGTTGCGCTACTTTCCTGTTCGAGAGGGGGTGTAATTACGTCATCAAGTTTTACCTTCCTCCCACTTACTTCTTTCGAGAGAAACTCTTTCTCTAGAAAGGATCCGTTC
The DNA here is from genome assembly GCF_904849725.1 of Hordeum vulgare subsp. vulgare. NCBI lineage: Eukaryota > Viridiplantae > Streptophyta > Magnoliopsida > Poales > Poaceae > Hordeum > Hordeum vulgare. The sequence goes on from NC_058523.1 coordinate 38,301,474, forward strand.
TTGGCAACAAAGGTTTTACCTTCGGATCTAAGATATAAGGTATACCCAATAGTTTCCTTAGGGTATCCTATGAATACGCATTTCTCCGCTTTGGGTTCGAGCTTTTCTGGTTGAAGGTTCTTCACATAAGCATGGCAGCCCCAAACTTTAAGAAATGACAACTTAGGTTTCTTGCCAAACCACAGTTCATACGGTGTTGTCTCAACGGATTTAGACGGTGCCCTATTTAAAGTGAATGCTGCAGTTTCTAATGCGTATCCCCAAAATGATAGCGGTAAGTCGGTGAGAGACATCATAGATCGTACCATATCTAATAAAGTGCGATTACGATGTTCAGACACTCCGTTGCGCTGCGGTGTGCCAGGCGGCGTTATTTGTGAAACGATTCCACACTTCCTTAGGTGTGTGCCAAACTCGTGACTCAAATATTCTCCTCCACGATCACATCGTAGACATTTAATTTTTCTGTCATGTTGATTCTCAACCTCACTTTGAAATTCCTTGAACTTTTCAAACGTCTCAGATTTGTGCTTCATCAAGTAGATATACCCATACCTACTCAAATCATCGGTGAGAGTGAGAACATAACGATAACCACCGCGAGCTTCAACGTTCATTGGACCACACACATCAGTATGTATTATTTCCAATAAGTCGGTTGCTCTCTCCATTATTCCTGAGAATGGAGTCTTAGTCATCTTGCCCATGAGGCACGGTTCGCATGTGTCAAATGATTCAAAGTCAAGAGATTCTAGCAGTCCATCAGTATGGAGCTTCTTCATGCGCTTAACGCCGATATGACCAAGGCGGCAGTGCCACAAGTATGTGGGACTATCATTATCAACTTTGCATCTTTTGGTACTCACACTATGAATATGTGTAACATCACGATCGAGATTCATCAAGAATAAACCATTCACCAGCGGAGCATCACCATAAAACATATCACTCATATAAATAGAACAACCATTATTCTCTGACTTAAATGAGTAGCCGTCTCGCATTAAGCAATACCCTGATACAATGTTCATGCTTAAAGCTGGTACTAAATAACAATTATTAAGGTTTAAAACTAATCCCGACGGTAGATGTAGAGGTAGCGTGCCGACGGCGATCACATCGATCTTTGAACCATTCCCGACGCGCATCGTCACCTCGTCCTTGGCTAGTCTCCGCTTATTCCGCAGTTCCTGCTTTGAGTTGCAAATGTGAGCAACATCACCGGTATCAAATACCCAGGATCTACTATGAGCGCTGGTAAGGTACACATCAATAACATGTATATCACATATACCTTTAACGTTGCCGGCCTTCTTGTCCGCTAAGTGTTTGGGGCAGTTCCGCTTCCAGTGACCTTTTCCCTTGCAGTAGAAGCACTCAGTCTCACACTTGGGTCCGTTCTTTTTCTTCTTCCCGGCATCTGGCTTACCGGGCGCGGCAACAACTTTGCCGTCTTTCTTGAAGTTCTTCTTACCCCTGCCTTTCTTGAAACTAGTGGTCTTGTTGACCATCAACACTTGATGCTCCTTCTTGATTTCTACTTCTGCAGACTTGAGCATCGAGTACAACTCGGGAATGGTTTTCTCCATCCCTTGCATGTTGTAGTTAAGCACAAAGCCTTTGTAGCTTGGTGGGAGAGACTGGAGGATTCTGTCAATGATAGCATAATTCGGAAGTTGGACTCCAAGTGAAGTCAGACGACCGTGTAACCCAGACATTTTGAGTATGTGCTCACTGACAGAACTGTTCTCCTCTATCTTACAGCTGAAGAACTTGTCGGAGACTTCATATCTCTCGACACGGGCATGAGCTTGAAAAACTAGCTTCAACTCTTGGAACATCTCATATGCCCCGTGTTGCTCAAAACGTCTTTGGAGCCCCGTTTCTAAACTGTATAACATGCCACACCTGACCAGAGAGTAGTCATCACTCCGCGCTTGCCACACGTTTAGAACGTCCTGCGCTGCTGCTGGAGCGGGAGGGTCACCTAGCGGCGCATTAAGGACATAAGCCTTTTTAGCTGCTTCAAGGATGAGCTTCAGGTTGCGAACCCAGTCCGCATAGTTGCTACCATCATCTTTCAGCTTGTTTTTCTCTAGGAATGCGTTGAAGTTGAGGTTGACGTTGGACATCTACAATATTTATAAAGACAACTTTTAGACTAAGTTCATGACAATTAAGTTCATTTAATCAAATTAAGTATGAACTCCCACTTAAATCGACATCCCTCTAGTCATCTAAGTGATACATGATCCATGTTGACTAACCCGTGTCCGATCATCACGTGAGACGGACTAGTCACCATGGTGAGCAACTTCATGCTGATCGTATTCAACCATACGACTCATGTTCGACCTTTCGGTCTGTTGTATTCGAGGTCATGTCTGTACATGCTAAGCTCGTCGAGTCAACCTAAGTGTTTCGCGTGTGTAAATCTGGCTTACACCCGTTGTATGCGAACGTTAGAATCTATCACACCCGATCATCACGTGGTGCTTCGAGACAACGAACCTTCGCAACGGTGCACACTTAGGGGAATACGTTCTCGAAATTTTAAGAGGGATCATCTTATTATGCTACCGTCGTTTTAAGCAATAAGATGTAAAACATGATAAACATCACAATGCAATCATATAGTGACATGATATGGCCATTATCATCTTTGCTCTTTCGATCTCCATCTTCAGGCATCGCATGATCATCATCGTCACCGGCGTGACACCATGATCTCCATCATCATGATCTCCATCATCGTGTCTCCGTGAAGTCGTCACGCCAACTACTACTATCACTACTACTATAGCTAACCATTAGCAATGAAGTAAAAGTAGTAAGCACATGGCGTTGCATCTCAAACAATAAATTAAGACAACTCCTATGGCTCCTGCCGGTTGTCATACTCATCGACATGCAAGTCGTGAAACCTATTACAATAACATGATCATCTCATACATCATACATGCAACATCACAACTTTGGCCATATCACATCACATGTCAAACCCTGCAAAAACAAGTTAGACGTCCTCTAATTGTTGTTGCAAGTTTTACGTGGCTGATTTGGGTTTCTAGCAAGAACGCCTTCTTACCTACGTGACAGCCACAACGATGATATGCCAAAGCTATTTACCCTTCATAAGGACCCTTTTCATCAAATCCAATCCGACTAGAGTAGGAGAGACAGACACCCGCTAGCCACCTTTATGCACGATGTGCATGTCTGTCGGTGGAACCAGTCTCACGTAAGCGTACGTGTAAGGTCGGTCCGGGCAGCTTCATCCCACAATACCGCCAGAAAAGAATAAGACTAGTAACGGCAAGAAAATTGACAAACCATCGCCCACAAATTTTGTGTTCTACTCGTGCATAGAATCTACGCATAGAAAACCTGGCTCTGATGCCACTGTTGGGTAACGTAGCATAAATTAAAAAATTTCCTACGCATGTTCAGATCTTCCTATGGAGACACCAGCAACGAGAGAGGGGTAAGAGCATCTTCGTAACTTTGAAGATCGCTAAGCGGAAGCGTTGCTAGAACGCGGTTGATGGAGTCGTACTCGCAGCGATTCCGATCTAGTGCCGAACAACGGCACCTCCGCGTTCAACACACGTGCAGCCCGGTGACGTCTCCCGCGCCTTGATCCAGCAAGGAGGAGGGAGAGGTTGGGGAAGAAGACCAGAAACATGACGGCGTGGTGTTGGTGGAGAGACGAGGTCTCCCGGCAGGGCTTCGCCAAGCGCCGGCAGAGAGGAGGAGGAAGAAGAGCAGGGCTGCGCCGAGGGAGAGGGAAAACCGTGTCCTCCAAAGGCCAAAAGTGCCCACTATATATAGGGGAAGGGGAGACGGGGTGCCACCCCTAGGGTTCCCACCCTAGGGGGTGCGGCAGACCTCCCAGATGGGGGGTGTGGCGGCCAGGGCAAGGAGGAGGGGTGGCGCACCCCTCTGGTGGGCCTAAGGCCCACCTAAGTTAGGGTTCCCCCCTTCCCCTTTTTTCTGGTGCACATGGGCTGGGTGGGGGGCGCACCAGCCCACTTAGGGGCTGGTTCCCTTCCCCACTTAGCCCATCTAGCCTCCCGGGGTCGTTGCCCCCCTTCGGTGGTCCCGGTACGTTACCGGTGATGCCCGAAACACTTCCAGTGTCCGAAACCATCCGTCCTATATATCAATCTTTACCTCCAGACCATTCCGGAGCTCCTCGTGACGTCCGGGATCTCATCCGGGACTCCGAACAACTTTCGGTAACCTCTTATAACAATTCCCTATAACCCTAGCGTCATCGAACCTTAAGTGTGTAGACCCTACGGGTTCGGGAGACAGGCAGACATGACCGAGACACCTCTCTGGCCAATAACCATCAGCGGGGTCTGGATACCCATGGTGGCTCCCACTAGCTCCACGATGATCTCATCGGATGAACCATGATGTCAAGGATTCAATCAATCCCGTATACGATTCCCTTTGTCTGTTGGTATAGAACTTGCCCGAGATTCGATCGTCGGTATACCTATACCTTGTTCAATCTCGTTACCGGTAAGTCTCTTTACTCGTTCCGTAGCATGTCATCGTGTGACTAACTCCTTAGTCACATTGAGCTCATGATGATGTTCTACCAAGTGGGCCCAGAGATACCTCTCCGTCACACGGAGTGACAAATCCCGATCTCGTTTCGTGCCAACCCAACAGACACTTTCGGAGGTACCCGTAGTGCACCTTTATAGTCACCCAGTTATGTTGTGACGTTTGATACACCCAAAGCACTCCTACGGTATCCGGGAGTTGCACAATCTCACAGTCGAAGGAAAAGATACTTGACATTAGAAAAGCATTAGCATACGAACAATACGATCTAGTGCTAGGCTTAGGATTGGGTCTTGTCCACCACATCATTCTCCCAATGATGTGATCCCGTTATCAATGACATCCAATGTCCATGATCAGGAAACCATGATCATCTATTGACTAACGAGCTAGCCAACTAGAGGCTTGCTAGGGACACATTGTGATCTATTCATTCACACATGTATTACTGTTTCATGTTAATACAATTATAGCATGAACGATAGACGATTATCATGAACAAGGAAATATGATAATAACCATTTTATTATTGCCTCTAGGGCATATTTCCAACAGTCTCCCACTTGCACTAGAGTCAATAATCTAGTTACATTGTGATGTATCGAACACCCATAGCATTATGGTGCTGATCATGTTTTGCTCGTGGAAGAGGTTTAGTCAATGGGTCTGCAATATTCAGATCCATGTGTACTTTACAAATATCTATCACTCCACTCTGGACATGGTCCTGGATGGAGCTGTAGCGGCGCTTGATGTGCTTCGTCTTCCGGTGAAACCTGGGCTCCTTGGCTATGGCAATGGCTCCAGTGTTATCACAGAAGAGTGTCATAGGACCCGACGCGCTTGGAACCACTCCAAGGTCGGTGATGAGCTCCTTCATCCAAATTCCTTCATGAGCCGCTTCAGAAGCAGCTATGTACTCCGCTTCACATGTAGATGCTGCCACGACTTCTTGCTTGCTGCTGCACCAGCTCACTGCCCCACCATTCAACACATATACGTATCCGGTTTGTGACTTAGAGTCATCCGGATCTGTGTCAAAGCTAGCGTCGACGTAACCCTTTACGACGAGCTCTTCGTCACCTCCATAAACGAGAAACATTTCCTTAGTCCTTTTCAGGTACTTAAGGATATTCTTGACCGCTGTCCAGTGTTCTGCACCGGGATTACTTTGGTACCTCCCTACCAAGCTTATGGCAAGGTTTATGTCAGGTCTGGTACACAGCATGGCATACATTAGAGAGCCCACGGCTGAAGCGTAGGGGACAGAACTCATCTTCTCTCTATCTGCTGCCGTGGTCGGCGATTGAGTCTTACTCAATCTCATACCTTGCAAAACTGGCAAGAACCCTTTCTTTGAGTTTTCCATATTGAACTTCTTCAATATCTTGTCAAGGTATGTACTTTGCGAAAGACCTATGAGGCGTCTCGATCTATCTCTATAGATCTTGATGCCTAATATGTATGCCGCTTCTCCAAGGTCCTTCATTGAAAAACTCTTGTTCAAATAGGCCTTTATGCTCTCCAACATCTCTATATCATTCCCCATCAATAATATGTCATCCACATATAGTACGAGGAAAGCTACAGAGCTCCCACTCACTTTCTTGTTGCAGAAAATACGTTGACAAAACCTTCTGGTTGCATCATATACAACTCTTCCTTAAGGTTCCCGTTAAGGAACGCTGTTTTGACGTCCATTGGCCAAATTTCGTAATCATAAAAGGCGGCAATTGCTAACATGATTCGGACTGATTTCAGCTTCGCTACGGGAGAGAAAGTCTCTTCGTAGTCAACCCCTTGAATTTGTCGAAAACCCTTTGCGACAAGTCGAGCTTTGTAAACGGTTACATTACCGTTTGCATCAGTCTTCTTCTTGAAGATCCATTTATTTTCTATGGCTCGCCGGTCATCGGGCAAGTCCATCAAAGTCCATACTTTGTTCTCATACATGGATCCTATCTCGGATTTCATGGCCTCAAGCCATTTTTTGGAATCCGGGCCCGCCATCGCTTCTTCATAGTTCGAAGGTTCACCGTTGTCTAACAACATGATTTCCATCACTGGGTTGCCGTACCACTCTGGTGCGGAGCGTACCCTTGTGGACCTTCGCGGTTCAGTAGTAACTTGATCCGAAGCTTCATGATCATCATCATTAACTTCCTCTTCAGTCGGTGTAGGCACCACAGGAACAACTTCTTGCGCTGCGCTACTTTCCTGTTCGAGAGGGGGTGTAATTACGTCATCAAGTTCTACCTTCCTCCCACTTACTTCTTTCGAGAGAAACTCTTTCTCTAGAAAGGATCCGTTCTTGGCAACAAAGGTTTTACCTTCGGATCTAAGATATAAGGTATACCCAATAGTTTCCTTAGGGTATCCTATGAATACGCATTTCTCCGCTTTGGGTTCGAGCTTTTCTGGTTGAAGTTTCTTCACATAAGCATCGCAGCCCCAAACTTTAAGAAACGACAACTTAGGTTTCTTGCCAAACCACAGTTCATACGGTGTTGTCTCAACGGATTTAGACGGCGCCCTATTTAAAGTGAATGCTGCAGTTTCTAATGCGTATCCCCAAAATGATAGCGGTAAGTCGGTGAGAGACATCATAGATCGTACCATATCTAATAAAGTGCGATTACGACGTTCAGACACTCCGTTGCGCTGCGGTGTGCCAGGCGGCGTTAGTTATGAAACGATTCCACACTTCCTTACGTGTGTGCCAAACTCGTGACTCAAATATTCTCCTCCACGATCAGATCGTAGACATTTAATTTTTCTGTCACGTTGATTCTCAACCTCACTTTGAAATTCCTTGAACTTTTCAAACGTCTCAGATTTGTGCTTCATCAAGTAGATATACCCATACCTACTCAAATCATCGGTGAGAGTGAGAACATAACGATAACCACCGCGAGCTTCAACGTTCATTGGACCACACACATCAGTATGTATTATTTCCAATAAGTCGGTTGCTCTCTCCATTATTCCTGAGAATGGAGTCTTAGTCATCTTGCCCATGAGGCACGGTTCGCATGTGTCAAATGATTCAAAGTCAAGAGATTCTAGCAGTCCATCAGTATGGAGCTTCTTCATGCGCTTAACGCCGATATGACCAAGGCGGCAGTGCCACAAGTATGTGGGACTATCATTATCAACTTTGCATCTTTTGGTACTCACACTATGAATATGTGTAACATCACGATCGAGATTCATCAAGAATAAACCATTCACCAGCGGAGCATGACCATAAAACATATCACTCATATAAATAGAACAACCATTATTCTCTGACTTAAATGAGTAGCCGTCTCGCATTAAGCAATACCCTGATACAATGTTCATGCTTAAAGCTGGTACTAAATAACAATTATTAAGGTTTAAAACTAATCCCGACGGTAGATGTAGAGGTAGCGTGCCGACGGCGATCACATCGATCTTTGAACCATTCCCGACGCGCATCGTCACCTCGTCCTTGGCTAGTCTCCGCTTATTCCGCAGTTCCTGCTTTGAGTTGCAAATGTGAGCAACATCACCGGTATCAAATACCCAGGATCTACTATGAGCGCTGGTAAGGTACACATCAATAACATGTATATCACATATACCTTTAACGTTGCCAGCCTTCTTGTCCGCTAAGTGTTTGGGGCAGTTCCGCTTCCAGTGACCTTTTCCCTTGCAGTAGAAGCACTCAGTCTCACACTTGGGTCCGTTCTTTTTCTTCTTCCCGGCATCTGGCTTACCGGGCGTGGCAACAACTTTGCCGTCTTTCTTGAAGTTCTTCTTACCCCTGCCTTTCTTGAAACTAGTGGTCTTGTTGACCATCAACACTTGATGCTCCTTCTTGATTTCTACTTCTGCAGACTTGAGCATCGAGTACAACTCGGGAATGGTTTTCTCCATCCCTTGCATGTTGTAGTTAAGCACAAAGCCTTTGTAGCTTGGTGGGAGAGACTGGAGGATTCTGTCAATGATAGCATCATCCGGAAGTTCGACTCCAAGTGAAGTCAGACGACCGTGTAACCCAGACATTTTGAGTATGTGATCACTGACAGAACTGTTCTCCTCCATCTTACAGCTGAAGAATTTGTCAGAGACTTCATATCTCTTGACACGGGCATGAGCTTGAAAAACTAGCTTCAGCTCTTGGAACATCTCATATGCCCCGTGTTGCTCAAAACGTCTTTGGAGCCCCGTTTCTAAACTGTATAACATGCCACACCTGACCAGAGAGTAGTCATCACTCCACGCTTGCCAGACGTTTAGAATGTCCTGGGCTGCTGCGGGAGCGGGAGGGTCACCTAGCGGCGCATTAAGGACATAAGCCTTTTTAGCTGCTTCAAGTATGAGATTCAGGTTGCGAACCCAGTCCGCATAGTTGCTACCATCATCTTTCAGCTTGTTTTTCTCTAGGAATGCGTTGAAGTTGAGGTTGACGTTGGACATCTACAATATTTATAAAGACAACTTTTAGACTAAGTTCATGACAATTAAGTTCATTTAATCAAATTAAGTATGAACTCCCACTTAAATCGACATCCCTCTAGTCATCTAAGTGATACATGATCCATGTTGACTAACCCGTGTCCGATCATCACGTGAGACGGACTAGTCACCATGGTGAGCAACTTCATGCTGATCGTATTCAACCATACGTCTCATGTTTGACCTTTCGGTCTCTTGTATTCGAGGTCATGTCTGTACATGCTAAGCTCGTCGAGTCAACCTAAGTGTTTCGCGTGTGTAAATCTGGCTTACCCCCGTTGTATGCGAACGTTAGAATCTATCACACCCGATCATCACGTGGTGCTTCGAGACAACGAACCTTCGCAACGGTGCACACTTAGGGGAATACGTTCTCGAAATTTTAAGAGGGATCATCTTATTATGCTACCGTCGTTTTAAGCAATAAGATGTAAAACATGATAAACATCACAATGCAATCATATAGTGACATGATATGGCCATTATCATCTTTGCTCTTTCGATCTCCATCTTCAGGCATCGCATGATCATCATCGTCACCGGCGTGACACCATGATCTCCATCATCATGATCTCCATCATCGTGTCTCCGTGAAGTCGTCACGCCAACTACTACTATCACTACTACTATAGCTAACCGTTAGCAATGAAGTAAAAGTAGTAAGCACATGGCGTTGCATCTCATACAATAAATTAAGACAACTCCTATGGCTCCTGCCGGTTGTCATACTCATCGACATGCAAGTCGTGAAACCTATTACAATAACATGATCATCTCATACATCATACATGCAACATCACAACTTTGGCCATATCACATCACATGTCAAACCCTGCAAAAACAAGTTAGACGTCCTCTAATTGTTGTTGCAAGTTTTACGTGGCTGATTTGGGTTTCTAGCAAGAACGCCTTCTTACCTACGTGACAGCCACAACGATGATATGCCAAAGCTATTTACCCTTCATAAGGACCCTTTTCATCAAATCCAATCCGACTAGAGTAGGAGAGACAGACACCCGCTAGCCACCTTTATGCACGATGTGCATGTCTGTCGGTGGAACCAGTCTCACGTAAGCGTACGTGTAAGGTCGGTCCGGGCCGCTTCATCCCACAATACCGCCGGAAAAGAATAAGACTAGTAACGGCAAGCAAATTGACAAACCATCGCCCACAAATTTTGTGTTCTACACGTGCATAGAATCTACGCATAGAAAACCTGGCTCTGATGCCACTGTTGGGTAACATAGCATAAATTAAAAAATTTCCTACGCATGTTCAGATCTTCCTATGGAGACACCAGCAACGAGAGAGGGGTAAGAGCATCTTCGTACCTTTGAAGATCGCTAAGCGGAAGCGTTGCTAGAACGCGGTTGATGGAGTCGTACTCGCAGCGATTCCGATCTAGTGCCGAACAACGGCACCTCCGCGTTCAACACACGTGCAGCCCGGTGACGTCTCCCGCGCCTTGATCCAGCAAGGAGGAGGGAGAGGTTGGGGAAGAAGACCAGAAACATGACGGCGTGGTGTTGGTGGAGAGACGAGGTCTCCCGGCAGGGCTTCGCCAAGCGCCGGCAGAGAGGAGGAGGAAGAAGAGCAGGGCTGCGCCGAGGGAGAGGGAAAACCGTGTCCTCCAAAGGCCAAAAGTGCCCACTATATATAGGGGAAGGGGAGACGGGGTGCCACCCCTAGGGTTCCCACCCTAGGGGGTGCGGCAGACCTCCCAGATGGGGGGTGTGGCGGCCAGGGCAAGGAGGAGGGGTGGCGCACCCCTCTGGTGGACCTAAGGCCCACCTAAGTTAGGGTTCCCCCCTTCCCCTTTTTTCTGGTGCACATGGGCTGGGTGGGGGGCGCACCAGCCCACTTAGGGGCTGGTTCCCTTCCCCACTTAGCCCATCTAGCCTCCCGGGGTCGTTGCCCCCCTTCGGTGTTCCCCCGGGACCACCTCCGGTGGTCCCGGTGGTCCCGGTACGTTACCGGTGATGCCCGAAACACTTCCGGTGTCCGAAACCATCCATCCTATATATCAATCTTTACCTCCGGACCATTCCGGAGCTCCTCGTGACGTCTGGGATCTCATCCGGGATTCCGAACAACTTTCGGTAACCTCGTATAACAATTCCCTATAACCCTAGCGTCATCGAACCTTAAGTGTGTAGACCCTACGGGTTCGGGAGACAGGCAGACATGACCGAGACACCTCTCTGGCCAATAACCATCAGCGGGGTCTGGATACCCATGGTGGCTCCCACTAGCTCCACGATGTCAAGGATTCAATCAATCCCGTATACGATTCCCTTTGTCTGTCGGTATAGAACTTGCCCGAGATTCGATCGTCGGTATACCTATACCTTGTTCTATCTCGTTACCGGTAAGTCTCCTTACTCGTTCCGTAGCATGTAATCGTGTGACTAACTCCTTAGTCACATTGAGCTCATGATGATGTTCTACCGAGTGGGCCTAGAGATACCTCTCCGTCACACGGAGTGACAAATCCCGATCTCGATTCGTGCCAACCCAACAGACACTTTCGGAGGTACCCGTAGTGCACCTTTATAGTCACCCAGTTACGTTGTGACTTTTGATACACCCAAAGCACTCCTACGGTATCCGGGAGTTGCACAATCTCACGGTCGAAGGAAAAGATACTTGACATTAGAAAAGCATTAGCATACGAACAATACAATCTAGTGCTAGGCTTAGGATTGGGTCTTGTCCACCACATCATTCTCCCAATGATGTGATCCCGTTATCAATGACATCCAATGTCCATGATCAGGAAACCATGATCATCTATTGACTAACGAGCTAGCCAACTAGAGGCTTGCTAGGGACACATTGTGATCTATTCATTCACACATGTATTACTGTTTCCTGTTAATACAATTATAGCATGAACGATAGACGATTATCATGAACAAGGAAATATGATAATAACCATTTTATTATTGCCTCTAGGGCATATTTCCAACACGCCAGGGGTTGGCCACAAGCCTACACGGCGCGGCCACCCCCCCAGGCCGCGCCATGAGGGCTTGTGGGCAACCTGCTGGCCCACTTGCCCCCCTCTTTTGCTATATGAAGGGTTTTGTCCAGGAAAAAATCCAGGAGGAGGTTTTTCGTGGTTTCGCCGCCACCACGAGGCGGAACTTGAGCAGAACCAATCTAGAGCTCCGGCAGGACGATCCTGCCGGGGAAACTTCCCTCCCGGAGGGGGAAATCGTCATCGCCAACACTCCTCTCATCGGAGGGGACTCGTCACCATCAACATCTTAATCAGCACCATCTCATCTCCAAACCCTAGTTCATCACTTGTAACCAATCTCCGTCTCGCGACTCCGATTGGTACTTGTAAGGTTGCTAGTACTGTTGATTACTCTTTGTAGTTGATGCTAGTTGGATTATTTGGTGGAAGAGTTTATGTTCAGATCCTTGATGCTACTCATTACCTCTCTGGTCATGAATATGATTATGCTTTGTGAGTAGTTACTTTTGTTCCTGAGGACATGGGATAAGTCATGCTAATAGTAGTCATGTATATTTGGTATTCGTTCGGTATTTCAATATGTTGTATGTTGTTTTTCCTCTAGTGGTGTTATGTGAACATCGACTACATAACACTTCACCATTATTTGGGCCTAGAGGAAGGCATTGGGAAGTAGTAAGTAGATGATGGGTTGCTAGAGTGACAGAAGCTTAAACCCTAGTTTATGCGTTGCTTCGTAAGGGGCTGATTTGGATCCACTAGTTTAATGCTATGGTTAGACTTTGTCTTAATTATTCTTTCGTAGTTGCGGATGCTTGCGAGAGGGGTTAATCATAAGTGGGATGCTTGTCCAAGTAAAGGCAGTACCCAAGCGTCGGTCCACCCACATATCAAACTATGAATGTAACGAACGCGAGTCATATGAACATGATGAAACTAGCATGACAGAAATTCCCGTGTGTCCTCGGGAGCGTTTTTCCTCCTATAAGACTTTGTCTAGGCTTGTCCCTTGCTACAAAAGGGATTGTGCCACTTTGCTGCACCGTTGCTACTTTTGTTAGTTGCTGCTTGCTACAAATCATCTCACCACACAATCACTTGTTACCGACAATTTCAGTGCCTGCATATTTTACCTTGCTGAAAACCACTTGTCAGATCCTTCTACTCCTCGTTGGGTTCGACACTCTTACTTATCGAAAGGAATTCGATTGATCCCCTATACTTGTGGGTCATCAGGCGCTATAGTAGCTCAACGGTTGAACACGAACTGTTCTAAAGGCGTTGTCTATGAAGGTATCTATGCTACCCGTCTTGCCAGACACTTTGAGATACCTATTAGACTGGACGAGGAAGAAGAGATTCTTCTTCCCAAGAGATATCTAGATTATGATAGCATGGTTCGCCATGACTTTCTTGATAGAGATATAAATAGAAGGATGATTTATAACCTGGTATTTACTCAGGGTACTCGTGAGACTATTACTTTGCCTGCTCCTTCTTTGTTCAATCTTCATGCAGGCATGTACATTATTATGCCCTCAGACATCTACGCATATTGGGGCATAGCCCAACCACAGGTGCCCGTGCCCGAGCCAGGTCGAGTACCAGATGCTAGTTTATCAGTGGGAGCCAGAGGAGCTCACACAGCAGTGGCACCCTCAATACACTCCGGAGTACCCCAGAGCTGGTTATTTCCCTCCTTGGGAGTAGACCAACTTAGGCCAAAAGCCTAAGCTTGAGGGAGTACGTGTTTCTCACCGACTTTATATTCTTGCTTACGCTTTCACTTTGTTAGTTGGTGTTCACACTTTGCCACTGTATCATCCATGCTAGTTTATTTCTTTTTCTCGTTTTCTTTTTGTGTGTTTGTCTAGTTTGAGAAAACCCCAAAAGATTTGCTTGTCCTTATTTTGCTTGTTGGGAGCTTTCCCGTGTAAATAGTTTTCTTTTTCTTTGGGTCAAGGTAGAAGACCATGGTTATAATGTTTAGTGGCTCTCGCATGCATATCTGTTTATCTGTCAATGAGCCATATTACTTTGTCTTCTCCTTTGTGTTTGCCTGCAGGTTCCAGCTTAGTCCAATGCACGAGCACTCTTATTATTGTTCACATCATTCGGTCGTGCAAGTGAAAGGCAATAATGACGATATATGATGAAGTGACTGAGCCTGAAAAAGCTGGTATGAACTCGATCTATTTTGTTTTTGTAAATATGACTAGCTCATCGTTCCTGATTCAGCTTTGTTGTGAGAGAAACATGTTTGCAATGACAATTTAGAGATCATAGTTTCTGGTGCCATGCTTAATTAGCTAGGAGCTTATAATGGTTTGACTTGGATGCCAACATGAATCTTGAGATGACTATGATGTAGTATGATAGGATGGTATCCTCCTTTGAATGATTCAAGTGGCTTGACTTGGCGCATGTTTATGCATGTACTTGAAACAAAATCAACATAGCCTCTATGATATTCATGTTCATGGTGATTTTTGTCCTACTCATGCTTGCACTCAATGTTGGTTAATCTCAATCGATTTTGATGACTGTTGTCGCTCTCTAGTTTGCCGCTTCCCAGTCTTTTGCTAGCCTTGACTTGTACTAAGTGGGAATACTGCTTGTGCATCCACTTCCCTAAACCCAAAGTTGTTCCATATGAGTCCACCATACCTACCTATATGTGGTATCTACCTGCCGTTCCAAGTAAATTTGCATGTGCCACTCTCTAAATCTTCAAGAAATAATCTGTTTTGCATGCCCGAACCGCTCATGTGGTGAGAGGGGGCTATCAGTATCTTCCATGCTAGGCGTGTTATCCTTGATATGTGTTTATTCACTATCATTCACGAGAAAGGGGCCGGTAATTTGAATGCGCAGTTCCATGCTCAAATCGAAAAGATAATTGCAAACAAACTCCCCAAGGATTGATGTTGGTACGGACGGCACCCGAGTATTCGGCTAGTCGTGGAGTGTGATTGATTGGTGGTGGGGGAGCCAAAACCTTACTTTTCTGTTTGGGAACCGCCTATAGCATGTGTAGCATGGAAGATGGTGAGAACTCTTGGTCATTGCGTTGAAAATGAAAGCATGTCACCCAAAATTATTATCTCTATTTTCAAAGCTTGAGCTCTGGCACCTCTGCAAATCAATGCTTCCCTCTGCGAAGGGCCTGCCTATTTATGTTCCTGTTGAGTCATCCTCTTCTTATAAAAGCACCAATTAGAGAGCACCTCTGTCATTTTTATGCTTTGCTTTTGACTGATATTGAGTATGACTGTGACTAGATCTTCTTTGCCATGAATTACAATGTTTAGTCAGCCCTTGGTCTTTGAAGGTGCTCTGCATTTATGTTTTGCGGTCTCAGAAAGATGTAGCGAGATACCATCTGTTCACACTCCTTCATGCTTGTTTTGATTGAAGTGTTGACGTTTGAAACTTATTATTATTTGCTCTCTAGTTGATTATGCCATTCATCTGAGTTCACCGTGAGACCTAGATGACATTTGCTTATGTGGTTTGCTTGTGATCTTGCTGAAATTCTGGATATGAGTTAGACATAGTTGCAACAACAAGATCAAACAGAGTTCGTAAAAGTTTATCTTTTTGTCTCTTTCAGTTTGTCAATTGAATTGCTTGATGACAAGCAATGTTTTAAGCTTGGGGGAGTTCATACGTCTCTGTCGTATCTACTTTTCCAAACTCTTTTGCCCATGTTTTGGACTCTAATTTGTATGATTTGAATGGAACTAACCCGGTGTTGTTTTTGTGCAGAAATAAAAGTTCTTGGAATGACCTGGAAATTTATGCAGAATTTTTGTGGAATATATAAAAAATACTCGCGCAAGTATCAACACAGGAAGTGGAGCGTGGAGCCCACAAGCCCACCAGGCGCGGGCCCCCTGGCCACGCCTGGCAGGCTTGTGGGGCCCACGTTGCTCCACCGCCTCCAATCTCACGTCTATTTAGCCTCTTTTGTCCGGAAAAAATCAAGGAGAAGAGTTCATCGCGTTTTACGGTACGGAGGAGCTGCCACCTCTTGTTCTTTCTTTGGAGGGCCGATCTGGAGTCCGTTCTGGGCTCCGGAGAGGGGAAATCGTTGCCATCGTCATCATCAACCTTCCTTCATCGCCAATTCCATGATGCTCTTCACCGTTCGTGAGTAATCCATTCGTAGCCTTGCTGGACGGTGATGGGTTGGATGAGATTTATCATGTAATCGAGTTAGTTTTGACGGGGATTGATCCCTAGTATCCACTATGTTCTGAGATTGATGTTGCTACTACTTTGCCATGCTTAATGCTTGTCACTAGGGCCAGAGTGCCATGATTTCAGATCTGAACCTATTATGTTGTTGCCAATATATGTGTGTTCTTGATCCTATCTTGCAAGTTGTAGTCACCTACTATGGTTATGACCCGACAACCCCGGAATGACAATAGCCGGAACCACTCCCGGAGATGACCATAGTATGAGGAGTTCATGTATTCACCAAGTGTTAATGTGTTGGTTCGGTTCTTTATTAAAAGGAGAACCTTAATATCCCTTAGTTTCCATTAGGACCCCGCTGCCACAGGAGGGATGGACAATAGATGTCATGCAAGTTCTATTCCCTAAGCACGTATGACTACATACGGAATACATGCCTACATTACATTGACAAACTGGAGGTCGTTACATATCTCTCCGTGTTATAACTGTTGCATTATGAATAGCATCCGGCATAATTATCCATCACCGATCCAATGCCTACAAGTCTTTTCCTACTGTTCCTTGGTACGTTACTTTGCCGCTACTGTTGTCACTGCTGCTACCGTTACTCTGTTGCTACTGCTGTCACTTTGCTGCTACTGGTTATCATTGCTACTGCTCCTATCATACTACCTTGCTACTGATACTTTGTTGCAGATACTAAATCTTTCAGGTGTGGTTGAACTGACAACTCAACTACTAATACTTGAGAATATTCTTTGGCTTCCCCTTGAGTCGAATCAATAAATTTGGGTTGAATACTCTACCTGTCGTGGGTATAAGCCTGACAGTAGATGTCTAGGGTACGAAAGGGATGGGCAGAGCCTTAGCTACGGCGAGGTTGTATGAGTTCAGGCCCCTCTGCGGTGGAGTTAATAGCCCTACGTCTCAGTGCTCAGGGAGGTTGTTGTCGAGTGGAAATATGGAATACAATGAGTTGCTAACCCTTGCACCAGTAGGGAAGGGTGGCTTATATAGAGTGTGCTGCCCTTCACAACGGTCGGTGCGCAGGGATGGAATAATGGTGAATAAACACCTACGTTACAGGTAACGTACGGCCTAAATGCTAATAAAAGCGTGAGGAAACGTACGACCGTTTCCCTCCTGGGGGGTTACGATGTACAGAGTGGAATCCAGTCGGCCCGATCGATATGCTCCGAATGCTCGCCTTCGACTGGATGGTCGGATGTCTGTTACCGACTGATGGGAATTCCTTAGTCCAGTCGGAACTGACAAAGGGTTTTGTCCCTTATGAAGGGTAGTCCTTGGGTAGGACCTATAAGGTAGGCTTATGACCCTACCCTAGGACTATAACCCCATCATTAGTCCCCGAATGGATTGAGGTTGAAACGACAAAGTGATGCCTGTGGTTTGGATCCGAGTGGCGCGGACGCGACTTTGGCGTTGCTTGCCTCGGTCCATTTTATCTTTTTCGATCGACGATACGAGTGGAAGTACTCGCGAAACAGACTGTCGGAATCCGAGTGCTTTTGCGGCATCTTCTGACGCGATCGGTCAACTGACAGCGGCGGATTTTCTGGGATCCTCAAATTTTGGTTTCCGCGCGCTCAGCGGGGATGACGCCATCGCGCTCGAGTAGGGCCTGATGCCTCGATTCCCGCACCTTCAACCTCTCCACTAATATCGCCGCGGTGGGTCGGGAGGATAAGGTATCGGGGCCACCTGCCAGCGACCCAGTCGGAACCCTACTTAAATCTCGGCGGTGAGGCTTCTTCGTTACGCTCGCCGAATCTCTCGCTTTTTCCTGCTCCGTCCTTCTCGCCACCTCCAGCGCCTCTACACTCCTTCCTCCTCCTTCCTCCCGAGGGTTCGCAATTGCCGCCATGACCAAGGGTCAGACCAGCAAGATGGAGGCGAGGAAGAAGAAGGGGAAGGCGGCGGCTCCTGCTCAGCGGCGGCAGCGGCCGCTGCCGGCGGGGTGGATTCAAGGCGACTTCCTCCCCTCCACGGTGACGAAGGGGGATCTGCTGCAGCTGGTGGAGCACGGGATGATCGTGCACAAGTCCTGGAGGCTGCCGGCGGAGAACGAGGTCGAGCCGGCACCCCGGGAGGGGGAGCACGTCTTGCTGCTCAGCCACGTCCATCGAGGTTTCTCCTTGCCCCCGCATCCTTTCTTCAAGGGCATCATGAATCACTTCGGGGCACAACTTCACCACTTTCCCCCAAGCGCCATTGCCCATCTCTCTACTTTTATAGTTCTGTGCGAGTGTTTCATCGGCTGCCCTCCCCATTGGGGGCTGTTCAAGCACATATTTTCTGCTAGATCCCAAACCATCAAACGACTCAGCCAGTCGGATGATAAGACACATCTTCTCCAGCTCTGCGCGGATTAGGTTTCCACAAAAAGAGTCAGAGTAGTTATCCTGCTCTTCAGTTAAGTGAGTCGGTCAGGAACTGGCAGTTGACGTGGTTCTACTGCCAGGATATCACCTGTCCGAATGTGGCGATAGGGCTGCCTCCCTTTAGCTTAGATCGGCCTGCCCCGCCTAAGCAGCTCGCGCTCACGAAGGCGGAGAAGAACGACATCCAGCCTCTGGTTGAGGCACTCGTAGATGTCATCAGGAGGGGGGTCACCGGCATAGACTTGCTGGACGTCTTTCTCGGTCGGCGTATCCAACCTCTGCAGGCTCGCGACCACGCCATGTGGCATTATACGGGGCCCGAGGATTCCACTTGGACCAACGTTGTGGGCGTGACTGAGGAGAAGGTGACCTCGTGGGTGCTCCAGATCACAGGCCCCTGCGAGAATCCCAAAGGATCTCGGCGAGTGAAGCCTTTCTGCGCGGATCATCCTCCTCCGAATCAGGTGAGCAGCACTTGTCGAGTGCGCTTAACTGCCTCAATCTTATCGTTTCTTTGAATCTATGCGTGACGTCTGATGTTGCCGACTGAAATTTATGCAGAAGTGGACCAACTGGTTTTCCCCCGTCTCGAACGGGAACCCGGCCGAGGAGGAGGAGGAAGGCAGCCAGGAGGGCAGCGTGGAGAGCGTTGAGTATGTCTCGGACAGCAGGGAATCGGAGGAGGATACTAGCGAGGAGGAGGAGGAAGACGAAGAGCAGGACTCGCCGCCTCCGCAATTAGAGCATCGGACCAAGCGCCGACACGAGCCTGCCGTTCCCTCGGTTCCTCCAGCGTTTTCGAGTGCTCCGCCCACTGTCCCGGTGGTCCCGAGTGCTCGGAGCTTCAAGAGGGCCAGGGATGCCGCCGTTGAGCCTGCGGGTCAGTCTTCTAAGGCGACCAAACCGAGTGGGCCTAAGCCTCGGAAGGCTCTGCCGCGAATGAGGGTTGCTGTCCCCGTCACCTCCACGTAAGTGTATCGATCTTCTAATTTCTTCTGATATCCGAGTGAACTCCTGTTTAATGGTCGAATGGGTTTCACTCGACAGAGTCGCTACTTCTGCCACCTCTCCGGCGCGCCAGGAAGATGACCCCATGGACACGGACAACGTCGTCTCGTCCCAGCCAGGTGCGTTGTAGTGACTCCGAGTGCTTTATACTATCGCGTCTCGAATTCTATCATAGGTCCTGCTTCTTTCTTTTTCTGAGATCTCGCGCCATTCGGTCTATCAGGGGCGATTTGCATGGACGAGGGCGACCAGGGGAGAGCCGAACCAGCTGCGGAGCCTGTTCTTGAGGCTGCTCCACATGTTGCTGCTCTCTTCACCGATGTGCTGCCGACTGAGGCGCTGCCACCGACTGAACTGGCACTGGTGGTTGAGGAGCCGACTGGAGCGGACCTTGGGATGCCTCAGGAACTTCCGATGATGCCAGGCTCGTCGAATGTCGAGTTCAACATCCAGCGTCTCCCGGAGGAGCAGGTGGGAGCGGCCAAGGGAGCCATGGTGCAGGCGGAGCTGATGGCTGGAGAATCCAAGAGGGCCTACGACTCCGTCGCATCCTTGTACCAGCAGAGCTTGGAGCTGCGGGATGATATCCGAGTAAGTGGACTAGTAAGTATTTACTTTTCTCTTGTAACCCACTGGGTGTTCTTGGATGGCATCTGTTGTTTACAATGGGTTCACTCTGAGTGAACCCAGTGGGTGTAGTCCCCGAGACTTCTGTCGAGTGCTTGCACCGGCAGTTGTATTTATACATTTTTCTTTGCTTTGGTCAGGTCTGTAAACAATATGACCGACTGCGAGCAGTTGTGGCACTCGGAGTGCACTTACTGTAAGAGTCCCCGAGAGTAACTTGTACTCAGGTCGGGTAGTATTGGCCTCGTAGGCGTAGGTGGTAACATGCATCTCAATAGGGCGGGCCTGCTTGAGTTGCATGCCAGTGGGGTCACTCTTAGTGAACCCACTGGGTGTAGTCCCCGAGACCGCTGTCGACTGCTTGCGTCGGCAGGGGTCTGAAGAACTTAAACTGTTATTGTTGAATTTGCTGATTGTCCCTTGGTGTTTGCTGGCAGAAAACTTGTGAAATGGGAACAACCTATGAGACTCTCAGGGCGGAGAGGAATCTGTTCGCTGGTGAGCTAGAGGCGGCGCATCTTGCAATGGCTGGCATGAAGGATGCTCTTGAGGGACGAGAGAAGTCGTTGGAGCAGGCTCGTGAAGCAAACAAGGTGCTGATTGAGGAAGTGGAGAAGATGGGAAAACAGAGGACTACTCTGATGGGGCAGATGGACGTGCTGAACAAACGATGCATAGCTCAGGAGAAATACGTCAGCGACTGGGCTTGGCAGATGATGACGCGTCTGGCTGGTAAGTCCTGTTTTTTGCCGAGTGCTTGTACTGTGTATGTCACACTCGACGTTTATTGTTTGCTTGTCCTTCTGTTGCAGATTTTTGCATTGATGCTAAAGTTGAAGCAGCGGACGTGGAGCGATCGATTCACGACAATGTGCCACTCGGTGAGGACGCCAATCGGGATTTGCTCCAGGCGCACATCCGCGCGGGCAAAGTTGGCCCTTTCAACGGTCGACTGAGAGAAGTTGTCGGCCGAATCGACAAGGAGCTTTGGCCAGAAGATGAGTCGCGACAGGAGATGGAGAACCTGATGGCTCAACTGGAGGAGATTCCAAACTGAGTGCAGTCGTGGAAGAAATCTGCAGCTCGTTGTGGTGCAGATGTTGCTCTGTCCCTGGTTCGAGTCCATTGCAAGGACGTGCGCGAGGAGAAGTTGAAGACACTGAAGGTCGCCAACACGAAGAAGCTTTGAATCGAAGACTTCATGGAAACTTTCCTTGAGACTGCTACCCGCATCGCCGACGGTATTGATCTGGACACGTTCGTAGAGCCCTCCAGTCCTGGCGTTAATCCAGATGATGCGTAAAAACACTTTTATCCTCGGTATGCCGAGTGTTTATGTGTAAGTTACTTTGGCCACTGCTGTTGGCCGTCACGTTCTTAGATCGGTGCGGGTAAGCTTGATCCGCACCGAGTGAACTATCTTTGATAGAACTTTTGAATCGGAATTAAAGCGTTTGCTCTTGTGTTGCAATGTTGTTTCGAGTGCGACGTTTAGTGCATACTCGGAAGAAGTTAATACTTAGGTGATTCTCAATCACAGCTAAGTCCCCGAGTGCGACGT
Source organism: Hordeum vulgare subsp. vulgare (assembly GCF_904849725.1). Lineage (NCBI taxonomy): Eukaryota > Viridiplantae > Streptophyta > Magnoliopsida > Poales > Poaceae > Hordeum > Hordeum vulgare. The sequence continues at coordinate 38,323,321 of NC_058523.1, forward strand.
TTAGTGCACACTCGGAGAAATTTATTACTTAGGTGATTCTTGATCATAGCTAAGTCCCCGAGTGCGACGTTTAGTGCACACTCGGAGAAAGTTATTACTTAGGTGATTCTTGATCACAGCTAAGTCCTCGAGTGCGACGTTTAGCGCACACTCGGAGAAAGTGATTACTTAGGTGATTCTTGGTCACAGCTAAGTCTCCGAGTGCGACATTTAGTGCACAGTCGGAGAAAGTTATTACTTAGGTGATTCTTGATCACAACTAAGTCCCCGAGTGCGACGTTTAGTGCACACTCGGAGAAAGTGATTACTTAGGTGATTCTTGATCACAGCTAAGTCCTCGAGTGCGAAGGTAAGTGCACACTCGGAGAAAGTTATTACTTAGGTGATTCTTGATCACAGGTAAGTCTCCGAGTGCGACGTTTAGTGCACACTCGGAGGAAGTTATTATTTAGGTGATTCTTGATCACCGCTAAGTCCCCGAGTGCGACGTTTAGTGCACACTCGGAGGAAGTTATTTCTTTGGTGATTCTTGATCACAGCTAAGTCCCCGAGTGCGATGTTTAGTGCACACTCGGAGGAAGTTATTACTTAGGTGATTCTTGATCACACCTAAGTCCCCGAGTGCGACGTTTAGTGCACACTCGGAGGAAGTTATTACTTAGGTGATTCTTGATCACAACTAAGTCCCCGAGTGCGACGTTTAGTGCATACTCGGAGAAATGTAGAACTTAGGCGATTCTGGATCGCAACTAATTTTTTTTGTGTGACCGGAGTCTGCGACCGCGATAGAACTCTGAATCTGCAAAAACTAAATCTGCTTTATATTATTTTATCAATACTTGTTCTTTACACTGCTTCAGTCGACGATCACGTGTAGAAGCGCTTCAGGAGGTCTCCGTTCCATGCATGCGGCTCGTCTGTCTCCCTCTCGATGTCGTAGAGTCTGTATGCTCCGTTGTTCAGCACCTTGGAGATGATGAAGGGTCCTTCCCAGGCCGGAGCCAACTTTTGAGGTCTTTGCTGATCCACTCGGAGCACCAGGTCGCCTGCTTGGAACGTGCGACTCCTAACGTAGCGTGCATGAAACCGCCGCAAATCTTGTTGATAAATGGTTGAGCGAGTCTGTGCCATCTCGCGCTCCTCCTCCAGAAGGTCCACTCCATCTTGCCTTGCTTGTTCTGCTTCAGCTTCGGAGAAGAGTTCGACTCGTGGCGCATTATGAAGCAAGTCACTCGGAAGGACCGCTTCTGCTCCATAAACGAGGAAGAATGGTGATCGTCCTATAGATCTGTTCAGGGTTGTGCGGAGATCCCAAAGTACTGAAGGTAACTCGGTGACCCATGCGCCAGCGGCGTGGCCCACCTCTCGCAGGAGTCGGGGCTTCAAACCCTGAAGAATAAGTCCATTCGCCCGCTCTGCTTGTCCATTGGATTGAGGATGTGCTACGGAAGCAAAATCTACTCGGATACCTTGGCTTGCACAGAAACCTTTGAATCTGTCCGAGTCAAAGTTTGTCTCGTTGTCCGTGATTATGCTGTGAGGTACACCGAATCTGGAGATGATGTCCGTGAAAAACTTGACGGCTGTTGAGGCGTCGAGTTTCTTGATGGGCTTGGCTTCGATCCATTTCGTGAACTTGACGACTGCCACCAACAGATGTGTGTATCCTCCCTGGCCTGTCTTGAATGGTCCGACTATGTCTAATCCCCAAACTGCAAACGGCCACACAAGCGGGATTGTCTTCAACGCAGATGTCGGCTTGTGGGACTTGTTGGAGTAGAACTGACAGCCCTCACATCGGTCGACCATATCTTTAGCCATCTCGTTCGCCTGCAGCCAGAAAAAACCAGCCCTGAATGCCTTGGCAACGATTGCTCTCGAAGAGGCGTGATGACCGCAGGTCCCCGAGTGAATATCTTCCAGGATCAGTTGCACCTCCTCTGGGGAGATGCATCATTGGAGAACGCCTGAAACGGTCTCTTTGTACAATTGACCATCAATGACAGTGAATGACTTCGACCTGCAGACTATCTGCCTGGCCTGGATTTCGTCCTCTGGTAGTTCCTGTCTCAGGATATATGCAATAATTAGCACAGTCCAATCGGGGATGACAGCAAGAATCTCCATGACCAGATCAACCACAGCAGGCACATCGACTTCAGTCGGATCTATTGAACTCTTTGGTTGTACTGGTACTTCTGTAAAAGGATCTTCTTTGACTGAACGGAGGTGAAGGTGCTCGAGGCAGACATCACTCGGGACTGGTCTCCGAGTGGATCCGAGTTTTGCCAACTCATGAGCTGCTTGGTTCTTCAGTCTCGGAACATGATGAAGTTATAGACCTTCGAACTTCTTCTCAAGCTTTCTCACTGCGTTGCAATATGTGGTCATGGTGGGGTTCCTGACATCCCACTCTTTCATCACTTGATTGACTACCAAATCTGAACGTCGTAGACCATCGGGCGACGGACGCCGAGTGAGATGGCCATGCGCAATCCGTAGAGGAGAGCTTCATACTCTTCCTCATTGTTGGAGGAATCGAAGTGTATCTGCAGCACGTACTTGAGTTTGTCGCCCTTTGGCGATATGATCACGACGCCGGCGCCGGAGCCATGCAACATCTTGGACCCATCAAAGAACATTGTCCATTGGGCCGAGTAGATGTGGGTCGGTTGCTGTTGTTCTACCCATTCTGCTATGAAGTCAGCCAGAGCTTGAGACTTAATAGCTTTCTTTGCCTCGAACTTGATATCGCAGTACAGCATCTCCATTGCCCACTTCGCCACTCGGCCTCAGGCGTCTCGATTGTGGAGAATTTCCGACAACGGAGCATCAGAAACGACAGACACCGAGTGGTCTTGGAAATAATGAGCCACCTTCTTCGCAGTCATGTAAATCCCGTAGATAAGTTTTTGATAGTGGGGATACCTCTGCTTGGAAGGAGTCAGGACCTCGGAGACGTAGTACATTGGCCGCTGAACTTTGTATGCTTTACCTTCTTCTTCTCGTTCGACTGTAAGAACAGTACTGACGACTTGATTTGTAGCCGCGATATAAAGAAGAAGGGGCTCTTTACTGAGCGGAGCAGTAAGAACCGGCTGGGTGGAAAGTAGGACTTTGAGGTCGTCGAATGCGACTTGGGCTTCGTCTGCCCACTCGAAAGTATCTGATTTCTTCATGAGTCGGTACAGAGGAAGTGCTTTCTCGCCGAGTCGACTGATGAACCTGCTCAAAGCCGCTAGGCAACCTGTGAGCCGTTGGACATCGTGTATTCTGACCGGCCTCTCCATTCGAACGATGGTCCCGATCTTTTCGGGGTTGACATCGATCCCTCGTTCGGAAACGAAGAAACCGAGTAACTTTCCGCTGGGAACGCCGAATGAACATTTGGCGGGGTTGAGCTTGATATCGTACCTACGAAGGTTGGGGAATGTTTCTGCCAAGTCAGTCAGCAGGTCGGAACCTTTGCGTGACTTGACTATGATATCATCCATATATGCCTCCACATTCCGACCAATCTAGTCGAGAAGGCATTTTTGGATCATGCGCATAAAGGTAGCTCCTGCATTCTTCAAACCAAATGGCATAGTGATGTAGCAGAAGCACCCGAATGGGGTGATAAAGGCTGTCTTTAATTCATCGGGACCATACAGACGGATCTGATGATAGCCCGCGTAGGCATCAAGAAATGACAAACGCTCGCACCCCGCAGTCGAATCGACAATTTGATCTATGCGGGGGAGCGGAAAATGGTCCTTCGGGCAGACCTTATTGAGGTGTTTGAAGTCGATGCACATTCGGAGCGACTTGTCCTTCTTGGGCACCATGACAACATTGGCGAGCCACTCGGAGTGGTGAACCTCGCGAATGAAGGTGGCTGCCAGCAGCTTGGCCACCTCCTCCCCGATTGCTTTTCTCTTGTGCGCGGAGGACCGGCGCAAGCGCTCTCGGACGGGCCGAGCGACGGGGTCCACATGCAGTCGGTGCTCAGCCAACTCCCTGGGTACACCTGGCATGTCAGAGGGTTTCCATGCGAAGATGTCCCAGTTCTCAAGGAGGAATTGGGTGAGCTCGGCTTCCTATTTAGGATCGAGGGTGGTGGAGATGTTCGTCGGGGCAGCAGTGTCGTCCCTCGGGTGGATGCTGACCTTCTTCGTCTCTCCCACCGACTCGAATGCGGATTCTGAAGCTGGCTTCTTTGAGCGCATCAGGTCGGCGGGGTCGACTGTTTTCTTGTAGTCGTCGAGCTTGAGGACGGCCATCTACTGGTCGACGATTCTTGATCCCTCCCGCAGGCACTCTTCGGCTCGCTGTCGATTGCCCGTGATGGTGATCACACCTTTTGGGCCTGGCATCTTCAGCTTCAAGTATACGTAACATGGTCGGGCCATGAAACTCACATACGCTGGGCGGCCCAGAATTGCGCGGTAAGCGCTCTGGAAATCCACCACCTCAAACGTGAGCTTTTCCTTGCAAAAGTTCTTGTCGGAGCTGAAAATGACGTCCAACGCGATCTGGCCAAGTGACTTGGCCTTCCGTCCAGGGATGACTCCATGGAACTGCATGCTGCTCTCGCTGAGTTTGGACATCGGAATGCCCATCCCCTTTAGAGTGTCGGCGTACATGATGTTCAAACCGCTGCCGTCGTCCATGAGGACTTTGCGCAGTCGGACTCCTTCTACCACTGGGTCGACGACCAGAGCTTGTCTTCCTGGGGTGGGTACATGCGCTGGATGATCCAACTGGTCAAAGGTGATCGCGGTCTGAGACCATTTGAGGAACTTGGGGCTGGTAGGAGTGGCCATGTTCACCTCCCTGTTCACCAGCTTCGGTCGACTCTTTCTTTCGACATCAGCAAAAATCATGAGTGTCGCATGAACTTGGGGGAACGGATCCTCCTTATCATCCTCTTCTTGTTCATTGACCTTCTCACTCGGTTGCCCTTCGCCGAACCCCTGGATCAGGAGGCGACACTGTCGAGTGGTATGCTTTGGATATATGGGGTTGCCCTCTTCGTCCATCTTCGTATGAACCGGGCATGGCTGGTCCAGGATGGGATTATTAACCTGCTTCTTCTTGGGGGTAAACTGCGCCTTCCCTTTGCCCTTGAACTTGGCATTGGTCACGACTGCAGCTTCTCCCTGCGGGGTGGATGGAGCTTTTTGCTTTTGCTTCCGAGTGTTGCTTCCATCTCCGTCGCCGACTGTCTTGTGCTTGCCGCTTCGGATGTGGTCCTATTCTTCGCCATTTGCGTAGCGAGCTGCTATCTCCATCATCTTGCTCATGGAGATGTCACCTGTTCGGCCGAACTTCAGGTACAACTCTCTGTACCGGACGCCTGCCTTCAAGGCGCAGACTGCTTGATGCTCGGTGACGTTCTCCACCGTGTGGTAGAGAGTTGTCCAGCGCTGAATGAAGTCACGCAGGGGCTCATTCTGCTTCTGGACGCAATGCTGGAGCTCCACGAGGCCTGCAGGGCGCTTGCACGTCCCTTCGACAGTCTTGATGAACACTCGGGCCAGATCTGCCCAACTGTAGATGCTCGAGGGGGCCAACTGATTCAGCCATGCTCGCGCCGAGCCGTCGAGCATCAGAGGGAGGTGCTTCATGGCGACATGGTCATCCCCTCCTCCGATCTGGACCGCCACTCGGTAGTCATCTAGCCATGTTTCCGGCTTGGACTCTCCTGTAAACTTACTGCTTCCCAGCGCCAATCGGAAGTTGGGCGGGATGTCAGCCGAGCGGATGGCTCGACTAAAACACTCGGGACGAGACACGATGGTCCTGCTTCCACTTGGACGGTCCATATCGTGACCATCACGGTGGGCTCGGCCCCTGTCGACTCTTCGCTGGGCGATACGCCCTCTTGCGTCGGGTCTTGGGTCGTAAGTGTCGCCGACTGAACGCCGATCATCATGATGTCGGGACCCATAGGACCCACCCCGTGGAGGGGTGCGTGAGCGGCGGCGATCTTCGTGATTCATGGAACGGCTGCCTCCCCTGTGGCGCTGATGGGATCAGGGCTGTGAACCGACCGATGCTTATTCGCATGAACGAAACTATTATGGATCCTGTTGTGCGACTGGGAGACCGCCGAATTCTGCTGCTGCGTCGTGTGCAACAGGGCTCGGATCTGCTCGATCCCTCTTCCTGCCTCTGAATCAGTTGGCTGGAGGGAATCGGCTATCTTGGCAGCCGCAGCCAAGTTGAGGAGGGGTGTGCAGAACAACTCGACGTTGCTCCGCCGAGTGTGCCGACTGGCAGAACGGCGAGGTGGACGGCGCGCGCCGGACGTTTCGCCGACCTCGCGCTCGCTTCGGCCAGCTTGACGGGGATCTTCATGGGAGTTGGCCATGTGTACTTCTGTTGCGGGCCCGCGACCCGCATACTCGGAAGGAAACTCAGTCGGAACCGAGTCCGAGTGCTGGGACAGCAGGGCAACCACAACGGACTCTAGAACCGCCACTTGTGAAGACGCGTTCTAGCGCGCGTGGGATTGTTGCACCCAACGCTGGAGCTGGGGACGGCGAGACCGTTTGCTGCGGCGCGTGACGGCGGTGCAGGTCGACACCGGAGCCGACTGTTGGAGAAGAAGAATGCCGCGGGCGCCAGCACGGAAGTGCGTAGCGCCACGACGGGGAAGCGCCTCGACGTCGAGAGGAGCATCCCAAAGCCACGCCGAATCATCGATGATGAAGGAGAGAGCGCCGAAGAAGATCTGGTGTCCCATGCTCGAACCTCGATCGGACGACATGACGAAAGGAAGTAGTCGCAAACTCGACGGAAGTCGCTTAGACGCCTGCCCCATGGTGGGCGCCAACTGTCGTGGGTATAAGCCTGACAGTAGATGTGTAGGGTACGAAAGGGATGGGCAGAGCCTTAGCTACGGCGAGGTTGTATGAGTTCAGGCCCCTCTGCGGTGGAGGTAATAGCCCTACGTCTCAGTGCTCAGGGAGCTTGTTGTCGAGTGGAAATATGGAATACAATGAGTTGCTAACCCTTGCACCAGTGGGGAAGGGTGGTTTATATAGAGTGTGCTGCCCTTCACAACGGTCGGTGCGCAGGGGTGGAATAATGGTGAATAAACACCTACGTTACAGGTAACGTACGGCCTAAATGCTAATAAAAGTGTGAGGAAACGTACAACCGTTTCCCTCCTGGGGGGTTACGATGTACAGAGTGGAATCCAGTCGGCCCGATCGATACGCTCTGAATTCTCGCCTTCGACTGGATGGTCGGATGTCTATTACCGACTGGATGATGGGAATTCCTTAGTCCAGTCGGAACTGACAAAGGGCTTTCTCCCTTATGAAGGGTAGTCCTTGGGTAGGACCTATAAGGTAGGCTTATAACCCTACCCTAGGACTATAACCCCATCACTACCCTCGAAAACTGTTGCGATCCCCTATACTTGTGGGTTATAACTCAGCATTCCCTAGGGTCTCGGTCAACTTGTCCTTCTCTCTGTCGGGAAAAAACATCCCTTCCTGTGCTGCGGTGATACACTTCTGAAGCTTGTTGATGGGTGTTGCAAGTTGCTTGTCCGTCCAACGACACTTCCCTGTTTCAGGGTTCAAATTTCCCCCAACCTCGAAGAACCAATTCCTTGAACGGTCGGGCCAGTTCCATGTCTGTGGTTGGACCCCTTTAGCAATCAGGTCATTCTCAGCTTTGTCCCACAATGGATGGCCTTTGAGGTAGCCACCTGACCTCGTATGATGGTGATACGGCTTCTTTGCAACATTGTTCTTGTTTGTCTCTGACATTTTTCTACTCTTCTCTGATGTCTTGTAGGCCACAAATGCGGGCCAGTGGTCTCTCATCTTCTCAATTCGGCCAACGAATCATGGAGTCTTCCCTTTGTCGACAAACTTTGATTCAACTCATTCTTCCACGTCCTGAATAGATCTGCCATCTTCTTAACAGCACATGCCTTGACGAGTGGCTCTATAACTGGCTTATTCGGATCCTCCTCTGGCGGTAGGGTGAAAGTTTCCTTCAGTGTGGTCCAAAGATCACCTGTCTGCCTATCGGTGACATAATCACCTTCAGGGACTTCGTCGCCCTTAGGCTTATTCCATTGCTTGATGCTGATCGGGATGTTGTCCCTGACAATAGCTCTGCACGTAGCAGAAAATGCGTCCTTGGTCTGCTTGGGTTCAATCGGTAGGCCATCGTCCGCGAGTGTTGTGATCGTGAACTTTTGATCCTTGCCCAATCTTCTCTTCGGGCCTCGTCTCATTACCGAAGTTTGGACCGATCCGGACTTTTCAATAGCTCCCTCCTCCGTAAGGTCACTGGAGCCGTCATCATAGTCTCCTTCCTCTAGGATTCGGTAGTCACTGAAGCCATCATGATAATGTCCTTCCTCCATTGTTCGATCACCGGAGCCGTAATCCTCTCCTTCCACACCATCGATGTTGTTGAGAATAAAATCGACATTACCGTCGCCGTGGATTATATCCCCCAAAATTTCTTTTTGGTCCATGTCTCTTGGAATATCCATTGTTTTTGCAAATATTACAAAGTGGGGGAAGCCCTTTTTTGGTAAAATACTTTTTATTAAAAATAAAATAAAAATAAGGGAAAAACTAACTTTTATACATAATCCCAAATATTAACATAAAAAATTAATTTGTAACTCAATCTAATCTAAATATTTTTATATTTTTTATAAATTTATTTGCTATTGTAACTTAATTTAATCTAAATATTTTTATAATTTTTATAACTCACCGGTGGATTCGCAAATAGGAAGATGGAGATGGAAGTGCTACCGGTGCGTCGACGGGCGACGACGGCGAGCTTCGGAACGACGACCGGCGATGGGCGACGACGGTGACGGCGACGGCCTCGGGGGTGCAGTGACGATGGCGATGACAGGCGGCGACGGGCGACAATGACGACGGTGATGGGATTGGGGGCGACGGCGGCGGCGACGGCGACGGCGGCGCCGACAGCGACGACGACGACGATGGGCTCGGGGACCACGACGCAATGGGCTCGGGGAGACAACGATCTCGGGGACGACGGTGCGCGACGGGCTTGGGGACAACGGCACGCGATGGGCGCGGGGCGACGACGGGCTCGGGAGCGACGGCGACGGTGATGGGCTCGGGGCGACGACGGGCTCGTGGAGGAGGCGCGGGCCGGCGGCGATGGGTGATAACCCACAAGTATAGGGGATCGCAACAGTTTTCGAGGGTAGATTATTCAACCCAAATTTGTTGATTCAACACAAGGGGAAGCCAAAGAATATTCTCGAGTATTAGCAGTTGAGTTGTCAATTCAACCACACCTGAAAGACTGAGTATCTGTAGCAAAGTATCAGTAGCAAAGTAGTGTGATAGCAACAGTAGCAACGGTAACAACTGCAATAGTGACAATAGTAGCGACATAGTAGCAGTAGCACCAGTGACAGCAGTAGCGGCAAAGTAACGTAGCAAGGACCAGTAGGAAAAACTTGTAGGCATTGGATCGGTGATGGATAATTATGCCGGATGACATTCATCATGCAACAGTTACAACACGGAGAGATATGTAACTAGCTCCAGTTCGTCAATGTAATGTAGGCATGTATTTCGTATGTAGTCATACGTGCTTAGGGAAAAGAACTTGCAAGACATCTATTATCCATCCCTCCCATGGCAGCGGGGTCCTAATGGAAACTACGGGATATTAAGGTTCTCCTTTTAATAGAGAACCGGAACAAAGCATTAGCACTTAGTGAATACATGAACTCCTCATACTATGGCATCTCCGGGAGTGGTACCGGCTATTGTCACTCCGGGGTTGCCGGGTCATAACACATAGTAGGTGACTACAACTTGCAAGATAGGATCAAGAACACACATATATTGACGAGAACATAATAGGTTCAGATCTGAAATCATGCCACTCGGGCCCTAGTGACAAGCATTAAGCATGGCAAAGTAGTAGCAACATCAATCTCAGAACATAGTGGATACTAGGGATCAATCACCATCAAAACTAACTCGATTACATGATAGATCTCATCCAACCCATCACCGTCCAGCAAGCCTACGATAAGATTACTCACGAACAGTGAAGAGCATCATGGAATTGGCGATGAAGGAAGGTTGGTGATGACGATGGCAACGACCTCCCCTCTCCGGAGCCCAGAACAGACTCCAGATCTGCCCTCCAGAGGAAGAACAGGTGGTGGTGGCGCCTCCGTATCGTAAAACGCGATGAACTCTTTTCCTTGATTTTTTTCTGGACGAAAGGAACTAAATAGAGCTGGAGTTGGAAGCGGCGGAGCTCCGAGGGCCCCACAAGCGAGCTAGGCGCGGCCACGGAGGGCCTGCGCCTGGTAGGCTTGTGGGCTCCTCGCTCCACTCCTCCGGTTGATTCTTGCGCCAGTATTTTTTATATATTCCACAAAAAATCCTCATAAATTTCCAGGTCATTCCGAGAACTTTTATTTCTCCGCAAGAATAACACCATGGCAATTCTGCTGAAAACAGCGTTAGTCCGGGTTAGTTCCATTCAAATCATACAAATTAGAGTCCAAAACAAGGGCAAAAGAGTTTGGAAAAGTAGATATGACGGAGACGTATCAACTCCCCCAAGCTTAAAGCCTTGCTTGTCCTCAAGAAATTCAGTTGACAAACTGAACTCTGTTTGATCTTGTTGTTGCAATTATGTCTAACTCATATTCAGATTTTTCAGCAAGGTCACAAGCTAACCACATAAGCAATGACATTTAGGTCTCAAGTGGAACTCATATCAATGGCATAATCAACTAGCGAGCAATAATAATAAGTTTCAAACGTCAACACTTCAATCAAAACAATCATGAAGCAATATGAACAGATGGTATCTCGCTAGCTCTTTCTAAGACCGCAAAACATAAATGCAGAGCACCTTCAAAGACCAAGGGCTGACTGAACATTGTAATTCATGGCAAAGAAGATCCAGTCATAGTCATACTCAATAACTATTAAAAGCAAAGCATAGAAATGACAGAGGTGCTCTCTAATTGGTGCTTTTATAAGAAGAGGATGACTCAACACAAACATAAATAGACAGGCCCTTCGCAGAGGGAAGCATTGATTTGCAGAGGTGCCAGAGCTCAAGCTTTGAAGACAGAGATAAATAATTTTGGGTGGCATGCTTTCATTGTCAATGCAATGACCAAGAGTTTTCACCATCTTCCATGCTACACATACTATAGGCAGTTCCAAACAGAAAAGTAAAATTTCGACTCCCCCACCACCGATCAATCACACTCCATGATTAGCCAAATACTCGGGTGCCGTCCATACCAACAACAATCCAGGGGGAGTTTTGTTTGCAATTATCTTTTCGATTTGAGCATGGAACTAGGCATTCCAATTACCGACCCCTTTCTCGTGAATGATAGTGAATAAACACATATCGAGGATAACATGCCTATCATGGAAGATACTCATCGCCCCTTGTCACCACATGAGCGGTTCGGGCATGCAAAACAGATTATTTCTTGAAGGTTTAGAGAGTGGCACATGCAAATTTACTTGGAACGGCAGGTAGATACCGCATATAGGTAGGTATGGTGGACTCATATGGAACAACTTTGGGTTTATGGAAGTGGATGCACAAGCAGTATTCCCGCTTAGTACAAGTGAAGGCTAGCAAAAGACTGCGAAGCGACCAACTAGAGAGCGACAACAGTCATCAAAATGCATTGAGATTAACCAACATTGAGTGCAAGCATGAGTAGGACATAAATCACCATGAACATGAATATCATAGAGGCTATGTTGATTTTGTTTCAACTACATGTGTAAACATGCGCCAAGTCAAGCCACTTGAATCATTCAAAGGAGGATACCATCCTATCATACTACATCATAATCATCTTGAAATCCATGTTGGCATCCAAGACAAACCATTATAAGCCCCTAGCTAATTAAGCATGACATCAGAAACTATGATCTCTAAGTTGTCATTGCAAACATGTTTCTCTCATAACGAAGCTGATTTAGGAACGATGAGCTAGTCATATTTACAAAAACAAAATAGATCGAGTTCATACCAGCTTTTCCTGGCTGAGTCACTTCATCATATATCGTCATTATTGCCTTTCACTTGCACGACCGAATGATGTGAACAATAATAAGAGTTCTCGTGCATTGGACTAAGCTGGAATCTGCAAGCAAACACAAAGGAGAAGAAAAAGTAATATGGCTCTTTGACAGATAAACAGATATGCATGCGAGAGCCACTAAACATTGTAACCATGGTCTTCTACCTTGACCCAAAGAAAAAGAAATCTATTTACGCGGGAAAGCTCCCAACAAGAAAAAGAAGAACGAGAAATCTTTTTGGGTTTTCTCAAACTAGACAAACACACGAGAAGAAAGCGAGAAAAAGAAATAAACTAGCATGGATGATACAGTGGCAAAGTGTGAACACCGACTATCAAAGTGAAAGTGTGAGCAAGAATATAAAGTCGGTGAGAAACACCTACTCCCCCAAGCTTAGGCTTTTGGCCTAAGTTGGTATACTCCCATGGCTGGTCCAGGCGATATCCAAAATCATAATGGGGATTGTACAGGAGTGCTACAGCTACCGCCTGAATAGCTGCCTGACGGAGGCGATCAGCCTTTGCGTCCCTCTCATACTCCTCTGCCTCTCCTCTGTTTATGTAATATCTCCATTTTACCCGAAAGTCAAAGAAGGCAGGAGCACGAAGGGTAATATGGAAAACACGCTGTCGGTTAAATATTAACCGGTATAGGAGGGATTCATTATCCCTCTCAAGGAACTGATAGCGTGTCATAGCGGCGCAATCAAGGAAAGCTATATGGAGCGGGGGATCTCCTTCGCGGATGGGTACTCCAAGAAAATTTGCTATGCGAGTGGCATAGATCTCACCAAAGAAATCCCCTTCATTAGCATTATTATTCAGCCTCCTTGCTATTATAGCTCCCATGTTGAAACTTCTATCACCCTTTACTGCGCTCTTAAGAATACTAAGGTCAGGTTCTCAGAGGTGACAATGCTCGTTCTTGTCGTTAATGCATCTACCTATGAAGAGGGAAAAGTAATGCAAGGCAGGAAATTGAATGCTCCTCATGGTAGCCTGCGTAATATCTCTAGTTTCTCCGACAGTTATACTAGAGAAAAAAATCTCTAACCGAAGGTTTAGGAGGATCATTGAGACTACCCCAATCAGGTATCTTGCAAATTCTATTGAAATCCTCTAAATCCATGGTATATGATTTGTCATAGAGATCAAACAGTACAGATGTGTCACGGCCAGCTGAAAATTTGAATGTACGAACAAAAGAGGCAGTGAGAGTGGTATACTATTCACATTTATCGGAGATGAATTCTTCAAGTCCAACATTGTGAACAAGTGTATCAAACTCGTCTTTAAAACCTGCATCAATCATGAATTCATCAGAAGGCCATTCACATGGTTGTACCTGTGCGTTCCTCGGTTGGTAAGGATCGGGCTCCCGAATCGTGAGACGGGGACCCCTCTTGCTTGAGGAACCACCATGATAGTTTCTCCTGAACATCTTCCTTTTCTGAAATTTTCAGTGACTCAAAGGAAAAGTGAACAAGGCTTAACGAAACTCATAGCAACTACTCCCACAAGTGCCTAGAGGCCATATCATGCATCAAAACTACTTGGGACCAGCTAGAATTAGCATGCAAAGCTCAAGAACAGGGTCACCAAGGCAGAAAAAATATGCAACGAATAAGGCACTAGAGCAAAAACTAATTGGACCAATGGAGGAGTCACATACTAAGGAACAATCCCCCAAAACAGTTTGGTGAATGGGGCTTTGCACAAGGAGATCGAAAATCGCAGCAAGAAGAGCAAGAACACGGGTTTGAGCTGTAGAATCAATTTTTCTTGAGGTAGGAGAAGGAGATGGGGGCTGGAATAAGTGGAGGGGGGACACGTGGGCCCCACAAGCCTAGTAGGCGCGGCCAAGGGGTGCCCGCGCCTCCTGTGCTTGTGGCCCACTGGTGCATCCCCCTGACTAGCTCTTTGTCTCAGAATTTTTCAAAAAAATCCAGAAAAACTCATACTTGATTTTCAGGGCATTCGGAGAACTTTTATTTTCGGGACACTTTTCTACGGGACGCAAAAAGGAAAAAATAGGAGAAACTAAAGCTAAATCTATCATTTTTCTTCTAAGCAACGGAAAATAAAAGTTTGAAACAGAGGGTTGTGACTCTTAGATTCATCCATCTGATGGTCATCAAAAGAAATCCGTCAATGAGGTTGATCAAGTCTCCTTGACATTTTGTTTCGAATCGCGTAAAAACAGAGATTTTTCGAATAGTCACTAGGTTACCTCAATGGGGATGTGCATATCCCCAACAAGCAAATCATACTTCATCCTAACACTAGGTATAGGGCATTCAAAGCTCCCAATAAGAATCGATGAAATTTTTTCAATAGCTTTGATGCAATGTACTCGATATTGTTTCTTTGGAAAGTGCACCATATGCTCATTACCATTGACATGGAAAGTGACATTGCCTTTGTTGCAATCAATAACATCACCTGCAGTGTTTAAAATGTCTTCCAAAGATGACCGCCATGGCATCATCCTCGGGAATATCCAGAATAACAAAGTCCGTTAAGATAGTAACGTTAGCAACCACAACAGGCACATCCTCACAAATGCCGATAGGGAAAGAAGTTGATTTGATGGCCATTTTCAGAGAGATTTAAGTGGGTGTCAACTTATCCACTTCAAGCCTACGATAAAGAGAGAGAGGCATAACACTAACACCGGCTCCAAGGTCGCATAAAGCAGTTCTAACGTAGTTTCTTTTAATGGAGCAATGTATAGTGGGAACTCCGGGATCACCTAGTTTCTTAGGAGTTCCACCCTTGAAGGTGTAATTAGCGAGCATTGTGGAAATCTCAACCTCGGGTATCCTCCTCTTATTAGTCACGATATCCTTCATGTACTTAGCATAAGGAGACATTTTGAGCATATCTATCAAACGCATTTGCAGAAAGACAGGTCTAATCATTTCAACAAATCGCTCAAAATCCTCATCATCCTTTTTCTTGGATGGTTTGGGAGGAAAGGGCATGGGTTTATGAACCCATGGTTCCCTTTCTTTACCATGCTTCCTAGCAATGAAGTCGTTCTTATCGTATCTCCTATTCTTAGGTTGTGGGTTATCAAGATCAACTGGTTCAATCTCCACATCCTTATCATTGCTAGGTTGAGCATCAACATGAACATCACTATCGATGTTATCGTTAGGCTCATGTTCATCACCAGATTGTGTTTCGGCATCAGAAACAGAGACATCGTTTGGATTCTTGGGTGTAACAGCAACATGGTTGCTAGCATGCAAGTTCCTATCATCTTTCTTTTTCTTTCTGGGATTACTAGGTGCCTCGGTGCTAACTCCTTGAGAATCTTGTTCAATTCTCTTAGGATGACCCTCAGGATACAAAGCTTCCTGGGTCATTCTACCGCCTCTAGTGACGACTCAAACAGAATTGTCATTCAACTCATTGAGCAAGTCATTTTGAGCCTTAAGTACTTGTTCTACCTGAGTAGTAACCATAGATGCATGTTTACTCAAGAGCTTAAGATCATTGACATTTCTATCCACATAAGCACTTAAATGACTAAGCATGCGAGCATTCTGTTCCAATTTTCTGCTAACATAATCATTGAAACTTTGTTGTTTGGCAACGAAGTTATCAAATTCATCCAGGCATAAGCTAGCAGGTTTATCAAAAGGAATATCACTCTCATTGAATCTACGAAGAGAATTTACCTCTACTACCTGTGTCGGGTTATCAAGACCATGGATCTCTTCAATAGGTGGTAGATTTTTGACATCTTCAGATTTAATGTCTTTCTCTTTCATAGATTTCTTAGCTTCTTGCATATCTTCAAGACTGAGGAATAGGATACCTCTTTTCTTTGGAGTTGGCTTAGGAGGTGGTTTGGGAATAGTCCAAGCATTCTCATTGCACAAGATATTATTCAATAGAATCTCGGCTTGTTCTACAGTTCGTTCCGTGAAAACACAACCAGCACAACTATCTAGGTGGTCCTTAGAAGCATCGGTTACTCCATTATAGAAGATATCAAATATTTCATTCTTCTCAAGAGGGTGATCGGGCAAAGCATTCAGTAGCTAGACGAGCCTCCCCCAAGCTTGTGGGAGACTCTCTTCTTCAACTTGCGCAACGTTATATATTTCCTGCAAGGCAGCTTGTTTCTTATGGGCAGGGAAATATTTCTCAGAGAAGTTGTAGATCATATCCTGGGGACTACGCACACAACCAGGAGCAAGAGAAGTGAATCAAGTCTTAGCATCATCCTTTAGCGAGAAAGGAAACAGCTTAAGGATATAGTAGTGGCGGATTTTTTCCTCACTCGTGAATAGGGTGGTTATATCGTGCATCTTAGTAAGATGTGCCACAATCGTTTCAGACTCATAACCATGAAAAGGATAAGATTCGACTAGAGTGATTAACTCAAGGTCAACAGAGAATTCATAATCCTTATCGGTCACAAAGATAGGCGAAGTAGCAAACTTCGGGTCGTATTTCATCCTAGCGTTTATAGATTTTTCCTTCCACTTGCGCAGTAATTTCTCAAGATCATAGCTATCCTTACAAGCTAGAAAGTCCTCAGCTATCTCTCCCTCCATAACATAACCCTCAGGCATATCAGGCAGTTCATATCTAGGAGAGCTAGTTCTAACAGGAGAAATAGCAGGTTCTACTTCAATAATATCAGCAGTTTCAGAAGTATCATCACATCTAGCAGCAACTCTAGCAATTTGTGCATCTAGGAATGCACCTAGTGGCAAAGTAGTATCAAGCAAAACATCATCACAAGCATCATGGAAAACAGAAGTAGCATCATCAAGCACAGGCGACACATCAAAATTTCTAGCACGAGGTGGTGTCGCAAACTTACTCATAACTGAAGGTGAACCAAGTGCACAGCTAGATGGCAGCTCCTTACCTGTCCTCGTAGTTGAGGGCAAGACTTTAGTTTTTGGATCTCTCGGATTCCTCGTAGTGATCAGCAGACGTAAATCCCAAGTGACTCAGAGAATAGAGCTATGCCTCCCCGGCAACGGCGCTAGAAAATAGTCATGATAACCCACAAGTATAGGGGATCGCAACAGTTTTCGAGGGTAGAGTATTCAACCCAAATTTGTTGATTCGACACAAGGGGAAGCCAAAGAATATTCTCGAGTATTAGCAGCTGAGTTGTCAATTCAACCACACCTGAAAGACTTAGTATCTGCAGCAAAGTATCAGTAGAAAAGTAGTGTGATACCAACAGTAGCAATAGTGACACCAGTAGCAACAGAGTAGGAGTAGCAGCAGTGACAGCAGGAGCGGCAAAGTAACGTAGCAAGGACCAGTAGGAAAAACTCGTAGGCATAGGATCGGTGATGGATAATTATGCCGGATGACATTCATCATGCAACAGTTATAACACGGAGAGATATGTAACTAGCTCCAGTTCGTCAATGTAATGTAGGCATGTATCCCATATGTAGTCATACGTGCTTCAGGAAAGAACTTACATGACATCTATTGTCCATCCCTCCCGTGGCAGCAGGGTCCTAATGGAACCTACGGGATATTAAAGTTCTCCTTTTAATAGAGAACCGGAACAAAGCATTTGCACTTAGTGAATACATGAACTCCTCATACTATGGTCATCTCCGGGAGTGGTTCTGGCTATTGTCACTCCGGGGCTACTCGGTCATAACACATAGTAGGTGACTACAACTTGCAAGATAGGCTGAAGAACACACATATATTGATGAGAACATAATAGGTTCAGATATGAAATCATGGCACTCGGGCCCTAGTGACAAGCATTAAGCATGGAAAAGTAGTAGCAACATCAATCTCAGAACATAGTGGTTACTAAGGATCAATCCCCATCAAAACTAACTCGATTACAAGATAGATCTCATCCAACCCATCATCGTCCAGCAAGCCTACGATGATATTACTAATGAACGGTGGAGAGCATCATGGAATTGGTGATGAAGGAAGGTTGGTGATGACGATGGCGACGATCTCTCCTCTCCGGAGCCCAGAATGGACTCCAGATCTGCCCTCTAGAGGAAGAACAGGTGGTGGCGGCGCCTCCGTATCGTAAAACGCGATGAACTCTTCTCCTTGATTTTTTTCCAGACGAAAGGCACTAAATAGAGCTGGAGTTGGAGGCGTCGGAGCTCCGAGGGCCCCACAAGCCTGCTAGGCGTGGCCAGGGGGACCACCTGGTGGGCTTGTGGGCTCCTCGCTCCACTCCTCTGGTTGATTCTTGCACCAGTATTTTTTATATATTCCACAAAAAATCCTCGTAAATTTCCAAGTCATTCTGAGAACTTTTATTTCTTCGCAAAAACAACACCATGCTAATTCTGCTGAAAACAGCGTTAGTCCGGGTTAGTTCCATTCAAATCATACAAATTAGAGTCCGAAACAAGGGCAAAAGAGTTTGGAAAAGTAGATACGACGGAGATGTATCAACGTGCTCGGGTGCGACGGCGACGCCGAAGAGAGAACGGGGGGATGGAAGTTGGTGGAAATTTCGGCAACTTCCGGAATATACGAATACCTTTGTTTCCGGTTGGTGGCTCAAACCGGAACCAAAGCAACACTTTAGTCCCGGTTTGGTACACCAACCGGGACTACAGGTCAATTTCGTCGGCCCAAAAGGGCAGGAAGAAGAGACCTTTAGTACCGGTTTGTTACTCCAACCGGGACGAAAAGTCAGTATTGGTGCCGGTTGGAGCCACCAACCGGGACCAAAGTGTGGTGTTGCCCGGGCCAAAAGTTTATTCCCACATCGCCAGCGGAGAGAGGTAGCGATTGGTTTATAAGCGCTGTTGTGCACAACCTCTTGAGCACCTCAAAATTGCATGCTTCCGGGCCTAATCTGTCACTGCGTGTGGGCCTATTTGGCCTACTGCGGGCCTGAATCCTAACCTAATAGGATGGTTGGGTTTCTAGTCGTATTCTGGCCGTGGTCGCCTAGTAGGTGACATTTTTTATTTTTTAGTTTTTTTTACTTTATTTATTTTATTTTGTTCCCGCTTACTGTTTTTCATTGATTCTTTTTGCTTTTAGGTCACAAAATCCAACTATTTCTGACTTCATTTGGTATTTTTCATGCATTTACTGATTTTTTTAAAGCTAAATGACCCTTAAATTGAAAAGCACTACAAATGAACTCTGAAAATGTTGAAAGTTGGCATGGTATCATCATTTCACCCACATAGCATGTGCTAAGAAGTTGAGAGGGTTACAACAAAAACTGGATGCACTTCGTGTACACAACGGACAATCTATTTCGTAGTATCACGGTTTCATACGAAAACTCATCTGTTACAATGGGATTTCATTTTTTGAACTTATTTGAACTCCAGACTTTTTGTGTGTTCAAAATGCACCATTCAAAGCCACATCATCAATTTTCAACTATTTCTGACTTCATTTGGTATTTTTCATGCATTTACTGATTTTTTTGAGCTAAATGACCCTTAAATTGAAAAGCACTACAAATGAACTCTCAAAACGTTGCAAGTTGGCATGGTACCATCATTTCACCCACATAGCTAGTGCTAAAAAGTTGAGAGGGTTGCGGAAAAAACTGGATGCACTTCGCGTACAAAACGGACAATCTCTTTCGAAGTATGAGGGTTTCATACGAAAACTCATCTGTTACAAAGGGATTTCATTTTTTTGGAATATTTGAACTCCATACTTTTGTGTGTTCAAAATGGACCATTCAAAGCCACATCATCAACTTTCAACTATTTCTGACTTCATTTGGTATTTTTCATGCATTTATTGATTTTTTTTAGCTAAATGACCCAGAAATTGAAAAGCACTACAAATGAACTCTCAATAGGTTGAAAGTTGGCATGGTATCATCATTTCACCCACATAGCATGTGCTAAAAAGTTGAGAGGGTTGCAGCAAAAACTGGAGGCACTTCGTGTACAAATCGTACAATCTATTTCGAAGTATCATGGTTTCTTACGAAAACTCATATCTTACAAAGGGATTTCATTTTTGAACTTATTTGAACTCCAGAACTTTTGTGTGTTCAAAATGCACCATTCAAGGCTACATCATCAATTTTCAACTATTTCTGACTTCATTTGGTATTTTTCGTGCATTTATTTCAGTTAAATGACCCTTAAATTGAAAAGCACTACAAATGAACTCAGAATTGGTTGAAAGTTGGCATGGTATCATCATTTCACCCACATAGCATGTGCTAAAAAGTTGAGAGGGTTGCGGGAAAAACTGGACGCACTTCGTGTACAAATCGGACAATCTCTTTCGAACACTCAGAGTTTCATACGAAAACTCATCTCTTACAAAAGGGATTTCATTTTTTGGTATTATTTGAACTCCAGACCTTTTGTGTGTTCAAAATGTACCATTGAAAGTCACATTATCAATTTTCAACTATTTCTGACTTCATTTGGTATTTTTCATGCATTTATTGATTTTTTTGAGCTAAATGACCCAGAAATTGAAAAGCACTACAAATGAACTGTGAATAGGTTGAAATTTGGCATGGTTTCATCATTTCACCCACATAGCATGTGCTAAAAAGTTAAGAGGGTTGCGGCAAAAACTGGACGCACTTCGTGTACAAATCGGACAATCTCTTTCAAAGTATTAGGGTTTCATATGAAAACGCATCTGTTACAAAAGGGATTTGATTTTTTGGAATTATTTGAAATCCAGCCCTTTTGTGTGTTAAAAATGCACCATTTAAAGTCACATAATTAATTTTCAACTATTTCTAACTTCATTTGGTATTTTTCATGCATTTATTGATTTTTTTTTGGAGCTAAATGACCCAGAAATTGAAAACCACTACAAATGAACTCTTAATAGGTTGAAAGTCGGCATGGTATCATCATTTCACCCACATAGCATGTGCTAAAATGTTGAGAGGGTTGCGGCAAAAACTGGACGCACTTCGTGTACAAATCGGACAATCTCTTTTGAAGTATCTGGGTTTCATAAACTCATCTGTTACAAAAGGGATTTCATTTTTTGGAATTATTTGAACTCCAAACCTTTTGTGTGTTCAAAAATGCACCATTCAAACCACATCATCAATTTTCAACTATTTCTCATTTGATTTGGTATTTTTCATGCTTTTATTGATTTTTTGAGCTAAATGACCCAGAAATTGAAAAGCACTACAAATGAACTCTGAATAGGTTGAAAGTTGGCATGGTATCAACATTTTACCCACATAGCATGTGCTAAAAAGTTTATAGGATTGCGGCAAAAACTGGACGCATTTCGTGTACAAATCGGATAATCTCTTTCAAAGTATCACGGTTTCAGACGAAAACTCATCTGTTACAAAAGGGATTTCATTTTTTAGAATTATTTGAACTCCAGACCTTTTGTGTGTTCAAAATGCACCATTCAAAGCCACATCATCAATTTTCAACTATTTCTGACTTCATTTGGTATTTTTCATGCATTTATTGATTTTCTTGAGCTAAATGACCCAGAAATTGAAAAGCACTACAGATGAACTCTGAATAGGTTAAAACTTGGCATGGTATCATCATTTCACCCACATAGCATGTGCTAAAGAGTTGAGAGGGTTGCGGCAAAAACTGGACGCACTTCGTGGACAAATCGGACAATCTCTTTCGAAGTATCATGGTTTCATACGAAAATTCATGTGTTACAAAAGGGATTTCATTTTTTTAACTTATTTGAACGCCAGACTTTTTTGTGTTTAAAATGCACCATTCAAGGCCACATCATCAATTTTCAATTATTTCTGACTTCATTTGGTATTTTTCATGCAT
The DNA here is from genome assembly GCF_904849725.1 of Hordeum vulgare subsp. vulgare. Lineage (NCBI taxonomy): Eukaryota > Viridiplantae > Streptophyta > Magnoliopsida > Poales > Poaceae > Hordeum > Hordeum vulgare. The sequence continues at coordinate 38,345,167 of NC_058523.1, forward strand.
TTACTGATTTTTTTGAGCTAAATGACCCAGAAATTGAAAAGCACTACAAATGAACTCTGAATAGGTTGAAAGTTGGCATGGTATCATCAGTTCACCCACATAGCATTTTGTGTTTGCGCCAAGTAAGGACTTTGGGATGGTCTACGGTGTTTGCAATTTAATTTTGCTGAAAAAACATTAACTTTTGACCTCAGTCCAGGAATTTTTTTAAATTCACTAGAACGTGCTTTTGATCTCAATTTGTTACAGAAGATTCATATACAATATACCCAGATTGTCTTAATTTTTCATAATTTTTGGAGTTACATAAGTATTCGAATTATACAAATTACTTCCGACTATTCTATTTTTGAGAGATTCTGCTTTCTTTGTGTTGCTTGCTTATATCGATGTATCTATGGGTTGTATCGGGGGTATGAACCATGGAGAAGTTTGAATACAGAAAATATTACACCAATATGAATAAATAATTAGTTTACAACAATACCTAAAGTGGTGATGAATAAACAAATGGCTAAATAACCATTCAAATTTGGAAACTATATAATAGCACAAATAGAAACTAGATATATATAAATTGGTCGAAGCAGTACATAATAAAACATGCAAGAAGTACATAATAATAGCTAGCATACATATATATACAAGTGTTCGCCATTCTGAACATTACTCGTCTGAATCTGAATCTGAATCTGAATGTCCCAAAGCTGGTGCTGCGAGGTGACACTGGCCTTAGTTCACGATACTAATCTTGCGGTACAACTTGTATGCAATGCATGCATCTTTTGCTGCATACTGAATGTTGATAGGGTAGAGTGGGGTCTTCCCCCACTTCTTGTGCTGAGACTTCGGGAATGAAGTCCTCATATCATGGTACTCCTCGTCGATCAAGGCGACTGTCGTATCAGCCATCGGAGTCCTCGGATATTGAAGCTGGAATAGGCCTTGGAGATCAATGTGGCACTCAGCTGGTATCTCAATGCCAAAGTTGCGCCTCATATTCGGCCCATCGTTCATTATGTCAACGCTAGCAAAACGTATGGCACTGCGAAGGAAGACCATGAGTTCTGGACAATGCTTGTCACTACTACAACATCAATAAATTAAAATGGAACAAATGTTACATACTAGTGCAACAAGAGAAATTTATCATAACGATTCAAATGGAACATATTGCTATTCTATGCAATTTTCATATCCTATGAATTGATTTTTATAGGATTCCAATATTGTAACATATTGCTATCCGATGCAATTTTCATATCATATGAATTGATCAAAAACCCTCAATTAACTATCCAATGGAACATATAAAGAAACTGCATATTGCTATCCAATGGAACCTAGAGAGATCAGTATATGCAATTTTCATAACCTTTGGATCGAGGAAAGCCTCAAAACTTACCAATGAAAAATTGTTTCACTACAACTAAAGAGAAATTATTCTTTATTGGATTCCAATATTGCAACATATTGCTATCCTATGCAATTTTCATATCCTATGAATTGATCAAGAAACGCTCAATTAACTATATATCCAATGGAACATATATAGAAACTTCATATTGCTATCCAGTGGAACCTAGGGAGATCAATATATGCAATTTTCATAACTTTGGATCAAAGAAAGCCTATGTTGTAATATATCCAATGGAACCTAGGGAGATCAAATATATGCTATCCAATGGAACCTAGGGAGATCAATATATCAAATGTTGTAACACATATTGCTATCCTATGCAATTTTCATATCCTATGAATTGATCAATATTTGATATCCAATGGAACCTTTGGATCAAGGAAACCCTCAATTAACTATCCAATGGAACGTATATAGAAACTCCATATTGCTATCAAATGGAACCTAGAGAAGATCAATACATGCAATTTTCATAACCTTGGATCAAAGAAAGACTCAAAACTTACCTCGCCCATTGGAAGATCAAGACATGCTGTTTGAAACACAGCAGGATGACGGCAACACCTTGATGGTTGGCCGTGTACTCTAGATCAAGCCCCAAGAACGCCTCATGCTCCGGCGCGGCGTCAACCCACTCGTGGAACCGTGATAGAAAATTTGGCACCGCCCTACTCTTTTTCGTGTACCTGACCCTGAGTTTCATCATGCCATGTGCGCGGACCACTCCGGTTTCATATGTCATGGTGGAAGAAGAATGGAAGAAGAGAGGCGAAGAAGAGAGGAAGAAGAAGAATATAGGATAGCGCTAGAGGAGAAGAACATAGAATGGTGATAGACTCTGCTTTGGTTGCAGTTTTCATCGCTGGAAACGACGCGGAAGGGCGAACCGTTTGGACCTTTAGTCCCGGGTTGGACGACAAACCGACACTAAAGGGGTGATTCGAAGGGTCGCCACCCCGGTTTGATCCACCAACCAGGACTAAAGGAGGATACGAACTGTTGTACGAACGCCCGCCACCACACCTTAGTCCCGGTGTGATCCACCAACCGGTACTAAAGGGGATACGAACGATTTCCGGCCTATTAGTCCCGGTTCTTGACTAGAACCGAGACAAAAGGGGTGAGACGAACCGGGACCAATGGCCCACGATGCCCGGCCGGCGCCCTGGCCTGACGAACCGGGACCAATGTCACCATAGGTCCCGGTTCGTATGTGAACCGGGACTAATAGGATTTCAGGACCTGGACCAAAGCCTTCTTTTCTACTAGTTGGTGGCAGAGGGGTATATATTGGCATCTCCAAAAATCCAACCGTTACAACATTATTGCCCAACTCGGTGACACCGACATGAATCTCGGTGATACCGAGTTGTGCTAAATGTGGCAACTTTCGGATTCTCGGTGAGACCGATATATGAATCTTGTTGGTACCAATATGGTGCCTAGGGCAGTTTCCAAATCTCGATGAGGCTGATTTCAAAACTCAGAAATTTCGATTCTTGAAATCGACAAACCAAAAGGTTGATCACTGATTTTTTGTGGCACCGAAGTAAAAGATGGTGGTACCGAGATTCTAGGGCTTGCCCTATTAGTCTCGGTTTGTAAACACGCTGGCACTAATGTGACCATTAGTGCCGGTTCCAACGGCTAGGGGGAGGGCATCATTAGTCCCGATTCGTGTTGAACCTCTAGTACCGGTTCGTGACACGAACCGAGCCTAAAGGGGTGATGGCAGGCTGGTATCAGGCTGGGGCCCCACTAGCACCTTTAGTCCCTATTCGTGGCACGAACTGGTACTAGAAGCTCACATTTAGTCTCGGTTTGTGTCATGAACTGGAACTAAAGGTTTTCCTATATGAACCCTTCGTCCAGCCTGTCGTGGTTATAAGCCTGATAGTAGATGTGTAGGGTACAAATGGAGAGGGAAGAGTCCTAGCTACGACAAGGTTGTATGAGTTCAGGCCCCTCTGCATGGAGGTAACAGACTACGTCATAGTGCTCGTGGAGCTTATGTCGAGTGGAATATGATAGTTACAAAGATGCGAACCCTTGTGCCAGAGGGAAGGGGTGGCTTATATAGAGTGCGCTATCCCTCATCAATGCTCGGCATGCAAGGGTGCGGTTAGTGGTGTTTAAGTGCGTGCGTTACTGATAACGTACGTAATAAATGGTGTTAATTACGGCCAGCTGAACGCCTGCCCGTTAGCCTCTTTTAGGTGGCTTCTGACCTTCTGTGTCGACTAGCTTCGCGCGCTATCGAGTGGAAGAGGAGTCCTCCGAGTGAATTTATACCGAGTGGATTAGACATTGGACGAGGACTGCAACGGGGAGAGTGGTCGACAATGGAGTCGACGGGTGACGAAGAAGGACGCCACGGGAACCTGCACTGAAGTCCGTTGCCCCACGGATCGGGAGCGCCTCAACGTCCAGAGGCGCCTCCTGAAGCCATGTTGAATCATCGGCGATGAAGATGAGGGCGCCGAAACGGATCTCGTGGCCCGAAGACATACAGCCGACGAAAGACATGTTGAAGACGAAAAATTGCAAACTTGCCGGAAGTCGCCTAGACGCCTGCCCCACGGTGGACGCCAACTGTCGTGGGATTGACCCTGACAGTAGAGGTGTAGGGTACCAATGGAGAGTCCTAGCTACGGCAAGCTTGTACACTCGATGTATGAGTTCAGGCCCCTCTCATGGAGGTAACAGCTCTATGTCTCACTGCTCTAGAGCTTTGTGTCGAGTGGAATATGTGTGTTATAGGGAGTGCGAACCCTTGTGCCAAAGGGGAGGGGTGGCTTATATAGAGTGTGTTACCCCTCGTAAAGGCTCGGCAACCAAGGGTTCGATCAGTGGAGTTTAAAGGCATACATTACTGATAACGTACATAATAATTGTTACTTATGACGGCCAGCTGAATGGTCACCCGTCAGCCTCCCTGGAGTGGCTTCTAGTCTTCTGCGCCGACTGACTTCTGGTTCTTCCGAGTGGAATTTAATTGTCGAGTGAAGTGGGATATTCTCCATGTGAATTCCGTACCGAGTGATTTAGACGCGATGGCTATCCAGTCGGAGTCTTCCTTGTAGTCTTCAAGTCTTTCATGAGGAGCCCTTAGGTAGGACATGTAGGTCAGGTCTATGACCCTATCTTAGGTACATATCCCCGTCAGGTACCCCTATCTATGTTTCTATGTTGTGCTTAGGTTGATCTTGGGTTAATTTTCTATCTAGTTCATGCAATGGTACTATCTATGCTACTATATTGATGTTGTTCTATCTAGAAAATTAATGTCGTGCTTGATGTTCTATCTAGTTGATCTATGTGTTAGTAATAAAAGTAAGATGCAACCATGGACATGCAACCATGTTCGTGCATACAAAGAATCTATCTAGTTCATGTATTAGAAGAATCAACAATAATGGACAAGCACCAAATATGTAAAGAAAAAAAAGAACAAATTACAATGCATACATGTGTTCAGGCAGCCATGCATGAATGGATCTATCTATCCTCCTTAAAAAATGATTCGATTAATTTATCGAAAACAGACATGTTATGGTACATGCAATGGTGCACGTGAGAGCCCTTTTATTTTCTTCATTAATTTATCCATAAACATTGTCTATCACAAAATGTTTTATATATTTACATTGTGTATCAAAAAATGACCCATCATAAAATTTAATGCACGACATTTTTTTGCCGAAGCAATATGGGTGCACCAAGCGGGTGGGCTTGTTTTTTCTTTGGGCTTGCTTTTTCTTGGAGTCATCATGAGCCCACGGTCCAATAACTTTTTTTTACCCTCAACACTCCACCGAAATCTTTGTTAACTGAAGAAGGGGCTGCAAGTGTATGTGACAGAGGAGACCAAATTATTGTATTTTATTATCAGGGGAAGCAAATAATCCAGGGACAGAAGAGATATACTTCATGAATTGTTGCATTTTATTCATTAGGGGCTATAAATATAACTAGAATCAGAGTCATTACAAGAATTCATGAAAGTTTTGATTGGCACAAATTCAGCTAGCAAATGCTCCACGGACTAACTCAAACTACTAGCTAGACACACTATCTGAAACTAGGGACCCCTGAAACTAGCTTGACACACTAACTGAAACTCTAACAACTTCTAGTGATTGATGAACATCAAGTAAAACAAACCCGTAGGAATGATACAACAATAAAATGCTCCAGTCATCATACCTGCTTGCTGATCAAATCGATCATCTACTTTAGTTTCTTGTTTATTTTCTTTAGTTCCCCATTCAGTTCAGCATTGTCGATCATTGGATCGGCTCTGTCAGCCGCCAAATGAGGGGTGGGTTCCGTAGCAAGCGCCCCCACCAAAATTAAGCTCTTGGATTGATGCCTCCAATTTTAACCTCTCAACGTACTCATCGAGCTACTCAAAATGCCCACATTTCTTCAAAACCTGAAAAACAGTGGTCGGCGCCACATAAACCCTAGATCCACTGGTCAAATTCAACAGAAAAAAGACAGAAATCGGGAGAAATTAGACCATACGATTGGTGAAGTACACATATCTAACCGGCCCTGGTTGTGGCCTGCTCAAGCATTTCACGAACTCGCGCCCACGGTTGCCATCTTCTTCTTCATACAATTCAAATGCTTCAAAAGCTCCATGCGTGGGCAATCGGGGCATCTTGGCAACGACACTGGACCGTACTGCCACCATGATTGGCGGGAGTGCGAAGTCGAGCTAGACATCACTCGCTGGCCGGTGTTACCGCGCTTCATCGCTGAGAAGAGAAATAACAGGGTGGGGGAAAGGAAAGGGGAAGGGCAAGCAATGGGGCCGGCTCGGGCTCGTGGCTGGCTCGGGCACGTTGATGAGCACAGACATGCTTATGTGGATAAGTTGTGAGTCCCGCACATATATAAGTAAGTTGTAGGTCCCATGTTGATGTGGATAACAGTGGGTCCCGTGTCATAACTCAAATCGCTAACCCCTTGTGTCTTATGTTTTATGGTTAAAGAGGACCATGTCACATAGGAGCTATACTTGCCATAAAAAATATAGCACGGGAGTTATTTTCATATACTATGGCATAATTATTTCAATTCAGCTCAAACATGTCGCATAGGAGCTATTGACTCCAAACTTACTTATAGTTCTAGAGGTCTTGATAACTCACAGTTACTACATGCATTCATGCCCTATATCAGCTCCTAATATAGTTACGCACGTTTGACAAGAAATCTCCCCTAATAATAAAGCGCGCAGCGCTTCTGCCGTCCGTCGTGGCTTTTTGCGAAAAATTCCCTTCATTTTCGAACATTCAACCCGCAGTCCCTGATTAAGTGGAAAAACGTTTTAGATTTGCAAGAAAGCCCCTCGGATCGGATCCGCCCCACCGCCGCCAGGGCCGCTCCGCGCCAGCCACCCTCGCGCCTCCCCCGGCCTCCTCCGCCCCCTTGGCCCTCCTCTCCACCGACCGGCTCCTCCTAGCACCGGCCACAGCCCCGCCGACGAGCTCCTCGTCGTCGACGAGCGCCTCCGCATCCAGATTTACTCCTCCAGGGAGGGCCGCTGGGGCTGTCCGCGCCGCGCTCCCCCGCCGCCAGTCCAGGCTGTTCCACGACTCCTACCCCTTGGTCATCGGCCGCACCGTCCACTGGCTGTGCAACCCGGAGCCGCTGCCGCCGTTGAGGTACCTGTCTGGCCCGGAACCGTATATTGTCGCCGTGGACGCCGACACCATGGAGGCCTCCGTGATTGATCTGCCGCGGGGCTGCACTAGCAGAATGACGGCCTCTATGAGCACCACTACACCCCTTGCGTGGATTTCGATGGAGATGGGAGCCAGAAGCACCACGAGCGGAGCTGCCCGAGGTCGCTGGTCACATGCCTGGTGTCGCTGCCAAAGGAGTACAAGCTGCGTGCTCCATGGCCGGAGAGGAAGGAGAATGTGAGGGGGTCGAGCATAATTTTATGAAAAATCATGATGTTTTCCTTCCTCTGCTTTACTAGGTTGTTCTTGTGGGTCTGAACTCTGAACTGTCGTTATGCACTTACCTGTGCAGGTTTGGTATGGGAATGTTGGACATCCTAGGTTGTCAAGCTATGCCAAGGACCACAGCTGGCTGAATCGGACCGGCGAGCACCTTGTTTTCCCGCCGGAAGAATCAGAGTTCAAAGGCGGCGCAAGACATTATATCGACACAATTGATGAGGTAACAATCGGTGGATCTTTTACATTTGCTTTTGATGCAAGGTAGTTGTATGCAGAAGGAGCTCTAGCACTCATACAGTTTACTACTGGGAAATGATATTAAATCAATTTCTGCACATTGCCAACTGATTGAACACTAAATAAGTGCAGTAACAAATGAGTATTATAATTGTCGATATGGAACAAATTATTTGGGAAATCTATACACATAGCTCTGTTCTTTTTAAAGATTGAACTATTCTGCGTAGAGGATAATTAATGTCTTAGCTGTGATCTGCTTAGATGATTTTCATCTTCAGTCTCTTAGGTTCATTTGTCGATAGCTTTCCTGTTTTTTCGAAGGTCATTTACCACTGATCTGCACTGAGTGTCCTGGTATACGGATTCAAAAAATTTATTCTTACACAATAACGCGTAATGGAACAAATTAGTTTACTTTGCCTAAAACTTAAAATGGAAGATTGTTTACATTTTTTGTAAATGAAACACAAATATTATTATATTTTGTACTCCTTCCATCCCAAAATAAGTGTCGCTGATTTAGTACAAATCAAAATAATGGAGGGAATATTACTTAGTGTGCTTAACACAATTTACATGATATTTTGTTTGTCACGTAGATGGCACCTGATCTTGACTGGGGTAAAAATATTCGCATAGCATTGGACATTGGATGCAAAAGTGCTGGATTTGGAGTTGCTCTACTCGAGAAGGCTCATGAACTTTAACTTTTCCTAAAAGGAATGTATTGATATGGCGAAGATACCAAGTAATCTGCACAGAGCACAGCAGAGTGAACTGGAGGTCTAAGAGACGGCCTTCCGCCGTACCCTGTTGAAGGAGGGCTTGAGTGGCTGGCTAGCGCTGGGCTCAAACGGTAGCAGCGGCTTCTTGACCAGCATGCTACTGCCACCACCACCGCCGTGGCCGGACGCCGTTGCAGCGCCAGCGCCGGGCGGTTTGCCGGCCCTCTACTTCTTGGCCTTGGGGGCCTCCAGCCGCTCCAGGATCCTGGAGGTTTTCTCGTCGAGCGGCTTCACCGGAGACAGCAGCGTGGAGACCACCGGAGGCCTGTGGAATAACGGGGCCCTGGAGCTGGAGGAGGAGACATGGGTGCAGAAGTCGTCGTTGTCGTCGATGATGATGAACTTCTCCCACTCCTCGGAGATGCTGGGCGACGCCTTCTTCTCCTTGGGCTAGCTCGGGAGCTTCTTCTCCCTGGGCTGGCTCGGGGGCCTGTCTCTCGGAGCTCGGAACGACGGTGTTGTCGTCGTCGTCCTCTGCGGCTCGCTGAACGCGTAGATTCGGTCGGCGTCTCTGGCCTTCTCCCTCTGGCTCATGAACATGTTCTCCCAGGGAACCTGCAATGCTGTTATGCTGGTATTTGTGGCTCGCTGAATGAGTCGAGGCGGGCGGCGTCCTTCACAGCGTAGGGTGGGGCGACTGACCTGCAAAATGAAGTTGAATCAATGAGAACTTCTCATATATAGTCTCTTGGTAAGCCAGCCAAGTAGCAAAACCCAAGTAAGAACTCAAAACCGTACCCGAATTGCAGGCTATCCTTCACCAGAGCATTCAGCTTCGAGTGGAAACCTCTTTCATGGTGTAGGGGGTTGTATTCCTTCAGAGCAATCTGAAATACTTCCAGGTTGTTAGCAGGCATGTGGTAACATACTTGAGAAACCAATGGCAACCACACCGTGCAACAAGAGATACCTGGAGCCATGTCATAAAAAGAAGATAAAAAAGAGATACCTGAGGCGGTCCGGTCCAATAACCATACCTTCGATAAGGTTTCGATTGAATTCTTGGTGCCCATGCTAACAGTCGGGGGCGGAGCCAGGATTTCAACATAGGGGGGCGAAGAACACATTGAAACACACAAAAGACATAACTTAAAAATATTTAAAGTCTTGAATATTATAGTGTATCAAAGATGTAATAGTATAAGCTTTACAACAACAAAAACTACATTTCTACTAGTTTGAACGAAGATCTACGCCCCCAGCCGGTCGATCGAATAAATCAATAATCTCATTAACATTGAACTTTGCAGCTATTTCCTTTTCAATGTATACAACCATGTAATGTCGAAGAAAATCATCACTCATTTCACTTCGGAGACGCGTTTTGATAACCTTCATTGATGAAAAAGCTCTCTCCACAGTTGCAGTTGACACCGGGAGAGTGATGATCAATCGCAATAATCTATCAACCATTGGATACACAGAAGCTTTACCTGTTTTATGCAATGCAACGGTCAAATCAGCAAGTGATGACGAAGATTTCAGTTCTGAATGGTTGTGAACATCTAACTGATAGTGTGGAAGTTGTGACTCTAGATGGGCCTGCTCTTGATTAGAAAAATCCGTTGGATAATTTTTTTCCACAAGCCTGCAAATCTTTGACATGTCAAATGACTCATGCCTTGGATCCAATGATGCGCAGAGTGTCATCAGCTCTGTAGTTTGAACACTAAAACGGTCATTTAGCTCCACCAATTGTTGATCGATCGCCACATTAAACACATCAGCTTTGTAGTGGTGAAGCACGGTGATGTTATTATGTTTATTCCGAGACTTAGTAACATCAACATACCTGCAAATTACAAATACAATATATGTGTTAGTAAAGCATGTGTGATTAATATATTATTCTATTATACAAATAGAGGAAAGGGACGTACTTGCGACTCATATCGGGGATCTCAACTTCGTGCTTCGTACAAAAGTTCTTAACCTCCTCTACGAGAGGTTCACATCCTTCTTCTCTTAGATCAGCAAGGAGCACCTTAGTGTTCGATAGTGTATCTAATGCATTCAAAATGTCCAAAGATTTCTTCTGGAGTGTTTGGCATAAGACATCTGTGATTTTCATAATCCTCTCCATGAGGTGCAAAATGAAAACAAAATCAAAAGAAACAATTATCCTTAGGGAGCCTCCAGCATCTCCACGGGAATATTTTGTGACCGAACGATCATTCGCTATACTTCGCAGGACTGTAACTGTAGCACCAAACATCTTTCTTAAGCTCTGAATTGACTTGAAGTGTGAACTCCATCTAGTATCTGCTGGTCTCTGTAAAGAGCCTATCTGGTTTGCCCCTTTTCCCGTATCAAGCTCCCCGAGTTCAATTTCACGTGCAATCTCGGCGGCTTGGTTTGCTAGTAACTCATCATTGCGTTTAGGTGAAGCACTAACAACATTTATGACAAAATTGGCATGTTGAAAAAAATTATGCACTTCATGTACCTCACGAGAAGCTGCAACAAGGGCCAATTGAAGTTGATGCACCATACATTGAATGTAGTATGCATAAGGGGACTCCTTCAGAATTAAAGCCTTCAATCCATTCCACTCCCCTCGCATATTGCTCACCCCGTCATAGGCTTGACCTCTGATATCTTCCACATCTAAATTGTTATCTGCTAGGCTAGTGCAAATTGTCTCCTTAAGAGTCAATGCAAGAGTGTCATTCACATGAATGACATCAACGAAACGCTCATATATAAACCCTTCTTCCACCTATCAAAGCCCAATACAATAAATGTTTCTGAGCCGCACTTCCCAATTGGCTTTCTTGAGAAGAGGAAACAATGGAAGCAATATGCACGCTTTGTGTAAGGTGAAAACTCGAGCCATTCAAAATCCTTGAACCAACTGTACTGGAAACGCCGATGATGTTTTGGTGGATCATCATTATATGGATACTCTCTCATGTATGGCATGTATCGACCTTCAGAAATATAGAATTGCCGTGCTTCATTTTTCTTCTCAAGAGGAAGTTCCCAAATCTGTTTGCACTTTCCAGGGTCTCGCTCAAACGGTGTGCTTCCGATTCTTTGTTGTTCTAGAACTTTCACAGATGCCTCAATATTTTGCTCAGGGGGTGGCATATCAACTGAACTGAGATTGGTGGCATTATGACCAATGGGTTGATCTATGGCATCTACCATCATGGTTGCATTTGCATTTTCAACTGTAGAGTTTGTAGTAATTGGCTTGAAAAAATTACTTATGAGTGGTATCTTCCTCTTCCTCATGACCTATGAAGTTCTCACATTAGTAAAAAATAAATACGTAAATATGTATGAACCTGTAGGTTGTAGTGTAGACAGTAGCCATCACAATGACAGTAAAGAAAAACCATCCCAAGCTCCCAATGAGTCAACGACAGCAGCCATGAGCCATCCAACTATATATCCAAGAGAGAAGAGACCAAGACTCCAAGAGATCAATGACAACAACAGTTTCATTACATTTACCTCTGGGCATTGGGCTACGTACGTGATTCCTGGAGCGATACATGCAGCCTGGTGGCTTCCTTCCCTTGCGTTTTGGGCTTGAGAGTAATTAAGCTCATATATAATATTGTAGCCAGATGATTAAGCCCATAATATTAATACTAATCCCCTCTACAGTTAGTTGGGGGGGACCATGGGGGGGTCTGGCCCCCGCCCCCCCCCCCCCCCACACCCCCCCATTCCCTCTACCACTGCTAACAGTATAGTTGCGAGGTCGACTCACATCCGGGAGAGGCAGTATCTCTTCAGATCCAGCGAGCCTCTACAGCACAAACATGTTCCTACCATCAGAGCCAAGCAATGACAACGCACACACCCTACATCTCCCCTAATAATAAAGCGCGGTGCGCTTCTGCCGTCCTTTGTGGATTTTTTGCGAAAAAGTCCCTTCATTTTCGAGCATCAAGTGGAAAAACGTTTTAGATTTGCAAGAAAGCCCCTCACCCCCGAATCGGATACGCCCCACCGCTGCCAGGGCCGCCCCGCGCCAGCCTCCCCCGGCCTCCTCCGCCCCCTGCCCCTCCTCTCCACCGACCGGCTCCTCCTAGCACCCGGCCACAGCTCCGCCGGCCCTCGACCGGGCCAACTCCGGCTAGGACCCGTCCCTCCTCCGCGGGGTCTCCTACAAGGCGGAGGACAGCGATGCCGACAGCCCCGTCCGCGTTGTTCAGCGCCGACGAGCCCTCCGTGCTCCGCGGCTTCAACGACACCCTAGACTTCGAGCCCGTCGCCTCCCGCGACGGCCTCGTCGTGCTCCGCCGCCTCCGCCCCAGCCCCCTCTTCGGCCAGTCCATCGAGGAGGGGCCCCCCGGCAGCGTCCTCCGCGTCTGCCACTCCTTCACTGGCGTCGTCTCCGTCCTCCCATCTGTCTCCATCCGCGACTACCGCAAGCACGCGCTCCTCTCCGTCGAAGACAACGACCGCGCCTTCGAGATCCTCGTCGCCGACGAGCGCCTCTGCATCCAGATTTACTCCTTCAGGGAGGGCCGTTGGGGCCCCATCCGTGCCGCGCTCCCCCGCCGCCAGTCCAAGCAGTTCCACGACTCCTACCCCTTGGTCATGGGCCGCACCGTCCACTGGCTGTGCACCCTGGAGCCGCTGCTGCCGTTGAGGTACCTGTCTAGCCCGGAACCGTATATCGTCGCCGTGGACGCCGACACCATGGAGGCCTCCATGATTGATCTGCCACGGGGCTGCACTAGCAGAATGACGACCTCTATGAGCCACAGGGGGCTCCTCCTGGCTTCTTCGGTGGACGGGAGGCTCAAGGTGGTTCTCTCGAAGACCCAAGTGATATCCATGTGGACCATGTCACCCCCCGTCGAGGGGGAGCCACCGAGATGGGTCAGGCAGGTGCTGATAGACAAGCAGGACTGGGGCGTGCACAGCTCAGTTCAGTTCGAGGGGTTCCGGCTGAGGAGTGGCACCTGTTGGAATTATGCCCTAGAGGCAATAATAAATGTATAGTTATTATTATAATTCCTGTATCAAGATAATAGTTTATTATCCATGCTATAATTGTATTGAATGAAGACTCATTTACATGTGTGGATACATAGACAAAACACCGTCCCTAGCATGCCTCTAGTTGGCTAGCCAGTTGATCGATGATAGTCAGTGTCTTCTGATTATGAACAAGGTGTTGTTGCTTGATAACTGGATCACGTCATTGGGAGAATCACGTGATGGACTAGACCCAAACTAATAGACGTAGCATGTTGATCGTGTCATTTTGTTGCTACTGTTTTCTGCATGTCAAGTATTTATTCCTATGACCATGAGATCATATAACTCACTGACACCGGAGGAATGCTTTGTGTGTATCAAACGTCGCAACGTAACTGGGTGACTATAAAGATGCTCTACAGGTATCTCCGAAGGTGTTAGTTGAGTTAGTATGGATCAAGACTGGGATTTGTCACTCCGTATGACGGAGAGGTATCTCGGGGCCCACTCGGTAATACAACATCACACACAAGCCTTGCAAGCAATGTAACTTAGTGTAAGTTGCTGGATCTTGTATTACGGAACGAGTAAAGAGACTTGCCGGTAAACGAGATTGAAATAGGTATGCGGATACTGACGATCGAATCTCATGCAAGTAACATACCGAAGGACAAAGGGAATAGCATACGGGATTATACAAATCCTTGGCACTGAGGTTCAAACGATAAGATTTTCGTAGAATATGTAGGATCCAATATGGGCATCGAGGTCCCGCTGTTGGATATTGACCGAGGAGTCTCTCGGGTCATGTCTACATAGTTCTCGAACCCGCAGGGTCTGCACACTTAAGGTTCGACGTTGTTTTATGCGTATTTGAGTTATATGGTTGGTTACCGAATGTTGTTCGGAGTCCCGGATGAGATCACGGACGTCATGAGGGTTTCCGGAATGGTCCGGAAACGAAGATTGATATATAGGATGACCTCATTTGATTACCGGAAGGTTTTCGGAGTTACCGGGAATGTACCGGGAATGACGAATGGGTTCCGGGAGTTCACCGGGGGGGCAACACACCCCGGGGAAGCCCATAGGCTTTGGGGAGACACACCAGCCCTTAGTGGGCTGGTGGGACAGCCCCAAGGGAGCCTATGCGCCAAGAATAAAGAATCAAAGGAAAAGAAAAAAAAAGAGGGAGGAAGTGGGAAGGGAGGGGGACTCCTCCCACCAAAGCAAGTCCAACTCGGTTTGGGGGGGGAGTCCTCCCCCCCTTGGCTCGGCCGACCCCTTGAGGGTCCCTTGGACCCCAAGGCAAGCTCCCCCTCCCTCCTCCTATATATATGGAGCAATTAGGGCTGATTTGGGACGACTTTCTCACGGCTGCCCGACCACATACCTCCATAGTTTTTCCTCTAGATCGCGTTTCTGCGGAGCTCGGGCGGAGCCCTGCTGAGACAAGATCATCACCAACCTCCGGAGCGCCGTCACGCTGCCGGAGAACTCTTCTACCTCTCCGTCTCTCTTGCTGGATCAAGAAGGCCGAGATCATCGTCGAGCTGTACGTGTGCTCAACGGGGAGGTGCCGTCCGTTCGGTACTAGATCGTGGGACTGATCGCGGGATTGTTCGCGGGGCGGATCGAGGGACGTGAGGACGTTCCACTACATCAACCGCGTTCTCTAACGCTTCTGCTGTACGATCTACAAGGGTACGTAGATCACTCATCCCCTCTCGTAGATGGACATCACCATGATAGGTCTTCGTGCGCGTAGGAAAATTTTTGTTTCCCATGCGACGTTCCCCAACAGTGGCATCATGAGCTAGGTTCATGCGTAGATGTCTTCTCGAGTAGAACACAAAAGTTTTTGTGGGCGGTGATGTGCGTTTTGCTGCCCTCCTTAGTCTTTTCTTGATTCCGCGATATTGTTGGATTGAAGCGGCTTGGACCGACATTACTCGTACGCTTACGAGAGACTGGTTTCATCGTTACGAGTAACCCCCTTTTGCTCAAAGATGACTGGCAAGTGACGGTTTCTCCAACTTTAGTTGAATCGGATTTGACCGAGGAGGTCCTTGGATGAGGTTAAATAGCAACTCATATATCTCCGTTGTGGTGTTTGCGTAAGTAAGATGCGATCCTACTAGATACCCTTGGTCACCACGTAAAACATGCAACAACAAAATTAGAGGACGTCTAACTTGTTTTTGCAGGGTATGATTGTGATGTGATATGGCCAATGATGTGATGTGATATATTGGATGTATGAGATGATCATGTTGTAATAGAAATATCGACTTGCACGTCGATGGTACGGCAACCGGCAGGAGCCATAGGGTTGTCTTTATACTAACGTTTGTGCTTGCAGATGCGTTTACTATTTTGCTAGGATGTAGCTTTAGTAGTAATAGCATAAGTAGCACGACAACCCCGATGGCAACACGTTGATGGATGATCATGGTGTGGCGCCGGTGACAAGAAGATCGTGTCGGTGCTTTGGTGATGGAGATCAAGAAGCACGTGATGATGGCCATATCATGTCACTTATGAATTGCATGTGATGTTAATCCTTTTATGCACCTTATTTTGCTTAGAACGACGGTAGCATTATGAGGTGATCTCTCACTAAAATTCCAAGACGAAATTGTGTTCTCCCCGACTGTGCACCGTTGCTACAGTTCGTCGTTTCGAGACACCACGTGATGATCGGGTGTGATAGACTCAACGTTCACATACAACGGGTGCAAAACAGTTGCGCACGCGGAACACTCGGGTTAAGCTTGACGAGCCTAGCATGTGCAGACATGGCCTCGGAACACATGAGACCGAAAGGTCGATCATGAATCATATAGTTGATATGATTAGCATAGGGATGCTTACCACTGAAACTATACTCAACTCACGTGATGATCGGACTTGAGCTAGTGTAAGTGGATCATGAACCACTCAAATGACTAGAGAGATGTACTTTTTGAGTGGGAGTTTAGCATATAATTTGATTAAGTTGAACTCTAATTATCTTGAACATAGTCTAAGTCCACTTTGAATATATTTGTGTTGTAGATCATGGCTCACGCAAGTGTCATCCTGAATTTTTAATACGTTCCTAGAGAAAGCTAAATTGAAAGATGATGGAAGCAACTTTGTAGACTGGGCTCGTAATCTTAAGCTAATCTTACAAGCTGGGAAGAAGGATTATCTCCTTAATGCTGCGCTAGGAGATGAACCACCCGCTACGGCTGGTCAGGATGTTAAGAACGCTTGGTTAGCGCGTATGGAGGACTACTCAATAGTTCAATGTGCAGTCTTGTATGGCTTAGAACCGGGACTTCAACGTCGCTTTGAGCGTCATGGAGCATTTGAGATGTTCCAGGAGTTGAAGTTTATCTTTCAGAAGAACGCCCGGATCGAGAGGTATGAGACCTCCGATAAATTCTATGCTTGCAAGATGGAGGAAAACTCGTCTGTCAGTGAACATGTGCTCAAAATGTCTGGGTACTCAAACTGTCTAGCTGAACTGGGGATTGAACTCCCGCAAGAAGCTATCACTGACAGAATCCTCCAATTACTGCCGCCAAGCTATAAAGGCTTTGTGTTGAACTACAACATGCAAGGGATGAACAAGTCTCCCGGCGAGTTGTTTGCGATGCTGAAAGTCGCAGAGTCTGAACTCCGTAAAGAGCATCAAGTGTTGATGGTGAGCAAGACCACTAGTTTCAAGAGAAACGGCAAAGGCAAGAAGGGCAATTCGAAGAAGAGCGGCAAGCCTGTTGCCAATCCGCCGAAGAAACCCAAGGCTGGACCTAAGCCTGAAACAGAGTGCTTCTATTGCAAGGGTATGGGTCACTGGAAGCGCAATTGCCCCAAGTATCTGGCAGATAAGAAGGCGGGCAAAGAAAAATCAGGTATATTTGATATACATGTTATTGATGTGTACTTAACCGGCTCTCGTAGTAGTGCCTGGGTATTCGATACCGGTTCTGTTGCTCACATTTGCAACTCGAAACAAGAACTGCGGAATAGACGAAGGCTGGCAAAAGACGAAGTGACGATGCGCGTAGGAAATGGTTCCAAGGTTGATGCAATCGCCGTCAGCACAATGTCACTTCAGCTACCATCGGGATTAGTGATGAACTTAAATCATTGTTATTTAGTGCCTGCGTTGAGCATGAACATTATATCTGGATCTTGTTTATTGCGAGACGGTTACTCTTTTAAAGTCTGAGAATAATGGTTGTTCTATTTCTATGAGTAACATCTTTTATGGTCATGCACCGAATGTGAGAGGATTGTTCATATTGAATCTTGATAGCGATACGCATGTACATAACATTGAGACCAAAAGAGTTAGAGTAAACAATGATAGCGCCATATTTTTGTGGCACTGCCGCTTGGGTCATATTGGTGTAAAGCGCATGAAGAAACTCCATGCTGATGGACTTTTGGAGTCACTTGACTTTGATTCACTTGACACGTGCGAACCATGCCTCATGGGCAAGATGACTAAGCCTCCGTTCTCCGGAACAATGGAGCGTGCAAGTGACTTGTTGGAAATCATACATACCGATGTGTGTGGTCCAATGAGCATAGAGGCACGCGGCGGATATCGTTATTTCCTCACCTTCAGTGACAATTTAAGTAGATATGGTTATGTCTACTTGATGAAGCACAAGTCTGAAACATTTGAAAAGTTCAAGCAATTTCAGAGTGAAGTGGAAAATCATCGTAACAAGAAGATCAAGTTCCTACGGTCTGATCATGGGGGTGAATATCTGAGTTTCGAGTTTCGTGCTCACTTAAGACAATGTGGAATTGTTTCGCAGTTAACACCGCCTGGAACACCACAGCGTAATGGTGTGTCCGAACGTTGCAATCGTACTTTGTTAGAGATGGTGCGATCTATGATGTCTCTTACTGATTTGCCGTTATCTTTTTGGGGTTATGCATTAGAAACAGCTGCATTCACTTTAAATAGGGCACCATCAAAATCCGTTGAGACAACACCATACGAACTGTGGTATGGCAAAAGGCCAAAGTTGTCGTTTCTTAAAGTTTGGGGATGTGATGCTTATGTTAAAAAGCTTCAGCCTGAAAAGCTGGAACCCAAAGAGGAAAAATGCGTCTTCATAGGTTACCCAAAAGAGACAGTTGGGTACACCTTCTATCTCAAATCCGAAGGCAAAAGTGTTTGTTGCTAAGAACGGAACTTTTCTCGAGAAGGAGTTTCTCTCGAGAGAATTGAGTGGGAGGAAGATAGAACTTGACGAGGTTGTCGAACCTCTCATCCCTCTGGATGGTGGCGCAGGGCAAGGGGAAACCTCTGTCATTGCGACGCCGGTTGAGGAGGAAGTTAATGATGATGATCATGAAACTCCAGTTCAAGTTTCTGTTGAACCACGCAGGTCGACGAGATCACGTGCTGCTCCAGAGTGGTACGGTAATCCCGTCTTATCAATCATGTTGTTAGACAACAATGAACCTGCGAATTATGAAGAAGCAATGGTGGGCCCAGATTCCAACAAATGGCTAGAAGCCATGAAATCCGAGATAGGATCCATGTATGAGAACAAAGTGTGGACTTTGGAGATACTGCCTGAGGGCCGCAAGGCTATTCAGAACAAATGGATCTTTAAGAAGAAGACGGACGCTGACGGTAATGTGACCGTTTATAAAGCTCGACTTGTGGCAAAGGGTTTTTCACAAGTTCCAGGAGTTGACTATGATGAGACCTTCTCACCCGTAGCGATGCTTAAGTCCGTCAGAATCATGTTAGCAATAGCTGCATTTTTCGATTATGAAATCTGGCAGATGGATGTCAAAACGGCGTTCCTTAACGGTTTCCTTAAGGAAGAGTTGTATATGATGCAACCCGAAGGTTTTGTCGATCCTAAAATGCTGACAAAGTGTGCAAGCTCCAGCGATCCATTTATGGACTGGTGCAAGCATCTCGGAGTTGGAACAAACGCTTTGATGAGGTGATCAAAGCATTTGGGTTTATACAAGTGGTTGGAGAATCTTGTATTTACAAGAAAGTGAGTGGGAGCTCTGTGGCGTTTCTAATATTATATGTGGATGACATATTACTGATTGGAAACAACGTAGAGCTTTTGGAGAGCATAAAAGGTTACTTGAATAAAAGTTTCTCTATGAAGGACCTAGGAGAAGCTGCTTACATTCTAGGCATTAAGATCTATAGGGATAGATCAAAACGCCTGATAGGACTTTCACAAAGCACATACCTTGATAAAGTTTTGAAAAGGTTCAAAATGGAACAGTCCAAGAAAGGGTTCTTGCCAGTTTTACAAGGTACGAGATTGAGTAAGACTCAGTGCCCAGCAACTGATGAAGATAGAGAGCAAATGCGCTCCGTCCCCTATGCTTCAGCCATAGGTTCTATCATGTATGCGATGTTGTGCACTAGCCCGGATGTTAGCCTAGCCATAAGTATCGCAGGTAGGTTCCAGAGTAATCCAGGAGTGGATCACTGGACAGCGGTCAAGAATATCCTGAAGTACCTGAAAAGGACTAAGGAGATGTTTCTCGTGTATGGAGGTGACGAAGAGCTCGCCGTAAAAGGTTACGTCGATGCAAGCTTTGACACAGATCCGGACGACTCTAAGTCGCAAACCGGATACGTATTTATTCTTAATGGGGGTGCAGTAAGCTGGTGCAGTTCCAAGCAAAGCGTCGTAGCAGATTCTACATGTGAAGCAGAGTACATGGCTGCCTCGGAGGCGGCTAAGGAGGGTGTCTGGATGAAGCAGTTCATGACGGATCTTGGAGTGGTGCCAAGTGCACTGGATCCAATAACCTTGTTCTGTGACAACACTGGTGCCATTGCCTTAGCAAAGGAACCAAGGTTTCACAAGAAGACCAGACACATCAAACGACGCTTCAACCTCATCCGCGACTACGTCGAGGAGGAGGACGTAAATATATGCAAAGTGCACACGGATCTGAATGTAGCAGACCCGCTGACTAAACCTCTTCCACGGCCAAAACATGATCGACACCAGAACTGTATGGGTGTTAGATTTATTACAATGTAATTCACATGGTGATGTGAAGGCTAGATTATTGACTCTAGTGCAAGTGGGAGACTGTTGGAATTATGCCCTAGAGGCAATAATAAATGTATAGTTATTATTATAATTCCTGTATCAAGATAATAGTTTATTATCCATGCTATAATTGTATTGAATGAAGACTCATTTACATGTGTGGATACATAGACAAAACACCGTCCCTAGCATGCCTCTAGTTGGCTAGCAAGTTGATCGATGATAGTCAGTGTCTTCTGATTATGAACAAGGTGTTGTTGCTTGATAACTGGATCACGTCATTGGGAGAATCACGTGATGGACTAGACCCAAACTAATAGACGTAGCATGTTGATCGTGTCATTTTGTTGCTACCGTTTTCTGCGTGTCAAGTATTTATTCCTATGACCATGAGATCATATAACTCACTGACACCGGAGGAATGCTTTGTGTGTATCAAACGTCGCAACGTAACTGGGTGACTATAAAGATGCTCTACAGGTATCTCCGAAGGTGTTAGTTGAGTTAGTATGGATCAAGACTGGGATTTGTCACTCCGTATGACGGAGAGGTATCTCGGGGCCCACTCGGTAATACAACATCACACACAAGCCTTGCAAGCAATGTAACTTAGTGTAAGTTGCTGGATCTTGTATTACGGAACGAGTAAAGAGACTTGCCGGTAAACGAGATTGAAATAGGTATGCGGATACTGACGATCGAATCTCAGGCAAGTAACATACCGAAGGACAAAGGGAATAGCATACGGGATTATACGAATCCTTGGCACTGAGGTTCAAACGATAAGATCTTCGTAGAATATGTAGGATCCAATATGGGCATCCAGGTCCCGCTGTTGGATATTGACCGAGGAGTCTCTCGGGTCATGTCTACATAGTTCTCGAACCTGCAGGGTCTGCACACTTAAGGTTCGACGTTGTTTTATGCGTATTTGAGTTATATGGTTGGTTACCGAATGTTGTTCGGAGTCCCGGATGAGATCACGGACGTCACGAGGGTTTCCGGAATGGTCCGGAAACGAAGATTGATATATAGGATGACCTCATTTGATTACCGGAAGGTTTTCGGAGTTACCGGGAATGTACCGGGAATGACGAATGGGTTCCGGGAGTTCACCGGGGGGGGGCAACCCACCCCGGGGAAGCCCATAGGCTTTGGGGAGACACACCAGCCCTTAGTGGGCTGGTGGGACAGCCCCAAGGGAGCCTATGCGCCAAGAATAAAGAATCAAAGGAAAAGAAAAAAAAGAGGGAGGAAGTGGGAACGGAGGGGGACTCCTCCCACCAAACCAAGTCCAACTCGGTTTGGGGGGGGAGTCCTCCCCCCCTTGGCTCGGCCGACCCCTTGAGGGTCCCTTGGACCCCAAGGCAAGGTCCCCCTCCCTCCTCCTATATATATGGAGCAATTAGGGCTGATTTGGGACGACTTTCTCACGGCTGCCCGACCACATACCTCCATAGTTTTTCCTCTAGATCGCGTTTCTGCGGAGCTCGGGCGGAGCCCTGCTGAGACAAGATCATCACCAACCTCCGGAGCGCCGTCACGCTGCCGGAGAACTCTTCTACCTCTCCGTCTCTCTTGCTGGATCAAGAAGGCCGAGATCATCGTCGAGCTGTACGTGTGCTGAACGCGGAGGTGCCGTCCGTTCGGTACTAGATCGTGGGACTGATCGCGGGATTGTTCGCGGGGCGGATCGAGGGACGTGAGGACGTTCCACTACATCAACCGCGTTCTCTAACGCTTCTGCTGTACGATCTACAAGGGTACGTAGATCACTCATCCCCTCTCGTAGATGGACATCACCATGATAGGTTTTCGTGCGCGTAGGAAAATTTTTGTTTCCCATGCGACGTTTCCCAACAGCACCGTGATCTTATATGTTGGTAGAGTTGGGCTCATTCGGCTCAACCTTATGACAAAGGAGGCGGTTATCGTGTACCACCGCAGCGATACCGCCTACATCTCGCAGGTTTGCCTGCACGAGATTGATTTGTCCTCCGTGCTCCACACCATGAAACCGCTACCACCGCCGCCCGCAGCTGCTCACGCTCGTCACAAAGCTCCACCACCGCTACCTCTACCCCGCCGACCGCTACGCCTAATCCCCCCTCGCCAACGCCAAGTCCTCGGCCCACTCCCGTCACCTAAATCTGAGCTCTGATTGCTCGTCCGACGTCGATGAGCGCTCCTCGGACACGGGCAGCTCCCTCGCCGATGATTATTTCACCGCCCAGGTTGCTGCTCTCGCGGCGGACGCCGAGCTGGTGATGGCGTTGGCCGGGACGTGCTGGTGGACGAGGCGGACCGTCGGAGGGTCGAGTCCGTGCGCAAGATCGAGCTGCGGGAGAGCCTGCTGGAGGTGCTCAAGTCGGAGTGGGTGGTGGTGGCTGGCAAGGGTGCGGCTGGCAGAAGAGTGGACCCCGTGCGTGCTGACTTTGGTGACGGTGAGGAAGGTCGGCCAGCAAATGAAGGGCGGCAAGTACAACGGCGGCTACTTCTGCCTGTAAGCAGGCAGCGGCGGCTCCATGGCACCTGCGGCGAGGTTGTGTCTCCTTTTGGTGCTTCTTTATGGTTTGCCTCCCTTTGAGCATCGACCAGGAGATGGTTTAGGCTGGGGTTATTATGAGGCAATGCTGGGTGTAAGATGATTGTACAGGAATAGGATGTAATGTTCGATGTATTGATTGGATGCAAGCGCATCTATATATATGATGTATAAGGTGAGTCAAAACCTCAACTATACAAGGAAGTAGGAGCTGAGCGAGGTATATAAGATACATGTGAAATATACTCAACACCCCCTCCCCCGGCGCATTCGAAGTTTCACCCGTGCTGATGCAAGGACTGGACCGAAGTCTTCAGACGACACCGTGTGTAAGCCCTTGGTCATGATATCTGTAAATTGTTGGGCAGTAGGGATGTGTAAGACACGGACATGGCCAAGAGCCACATGTTTCCAAATGAAATAAATATCCAGCTTAATATACTTGGTCCGGCGATGGTGAATGGAGCGGGCACTACTAGAAAAAGGGCTATAGCTAATATGGACATTAATGGCGCACCATGTATGTGGTGCGCTACTGCTATATAGCAGTGACGCACCATTAGTGTCCATATTACTAATGGCGCACCTTGTGTGTGGTGCGTCATTGCTATATTTGTCCTGGCCCCACACCCTTTCCTAGACATATCAGTGGCGCACCAGGGGAAGTGCGTCATTACTAGTTTTAACTAGTAATGGCGTACCACATCCACGGTGCGCCAGAACTAACAATTGTTTTTTCAGTTTTTTTTTTCAAAACTACTAATGACGCATTTTTACCAGGTGCGTCATTAGTAACCCTGGTTACCAATGGCGCATTCTTAGGTGGGTGCGCCATTGATAACCAGAAGTGAAAAAAAACTCCCGCTCCCCTCCCCTCATGGCTCTCCTCCCGATCCAATCCAGCGAAACTCCCGCTCTCGCGCGAGCCCTCCGGCCGCCCCTCCAACCGCACCTGCCGCCGCCGGCTGGCCCTCCGGCCACCTCCCCCACCGCACCTGCCGCCGCTGGCTGAACCCCCTGCTCCCCCCTCACCGCTGCGCCACCGTCTACCTCGCACCGCGCCCTCCCCGCTCCCTGCCTCTCCCCACCGCCGCCAGAAACCCGCGCTCCCCTCCTTCGGCCGCGAGGTTCGCCCCCTCCTCACCCCTCCCCCCCCCCCCCCCCCCCCCCCGCATTTTTGAAACAATTACCACACGAAATTCTTCATTTTCAAAGATTCCTTAGTCTGTAATTCTTTTCTGCCTTGGCTATTAGTACATACTCTAGATTGTACTATGTGTGTGTAGTCCATGCTAGCAGTCAATTTTTGCAGTCCTTTTCATCATCCGTGTAGAAATTTTGAAAAACTAGAGATGTCAAAAGATCAAATTTCCCCTGAAGCCCTCTGTTCGGGGTTCCCATGCTTCGGCTCCCTGGCAGAATTAATCAGGGGAGTCTCACATATACCATGAGTCTCACCTATAACCTGGTCAGCGATAAAAGCTAAGAATGGGGGACAAACCTGTGATCCCAACCAGCAGTTGTTGTGATCTTGTTGTCTGGCCGAATCGCTATACCCGCTATACTTGGTCGCTCAATTTCTATCTCATTCCTCAAAGAAAGTGTGCCCTGTAATCAAGAGAGCTACATTTCCGTTAAGATCAGTTGTCTTGATTCCTAAATGAAATTGCAAGCACACCAGTGCAGGTAATGCTTGTGATGAAACGAATGTAAAAATCACAATCACACAAGTAGTTGACATGCCGAGCTATTGAGTCTGAATTATAGTAGATCATAAAGTGCTTGATTTTCTGACCGTGCAAACTAGTTAGCACCACATGTATGAATTATCACATGGACATATTGCTCCAAATCTGGGCTAATATCCAAGTACGAAACACTGATAAACTGACATCTCAATGTAGCTGTCATTTTGGATATGCAAGCACTCATCAACCTTCTGAAAAGAGGATATAATACATAACACCGAGCCATCATTTTTTACATAGAATTGATGAATGCAAAGATATCCTGAGATAACTTTAAAATCATGTTTTTCCTGTCAATTTTTGCAGTCCTTTTCATCATCCGTGTAGAAAACTGACCAGCTTTTCACACCACACATGCAAGCCTTGAGCTTCACTTCATGCTGGGGGGTGCATCATTAGCTCTACCAACATATACTTGTGAGCTAAGCCTACCCACAGTAGTAATATTTTTCATGCTCTTAGAGGAACCGAGGCAAGAAGATGTTTTTACCCACCTTTGTCAGTAAAAGTTACCTGAAGCTTGCCCTCTTGCCTATGCATCCAGCAGCAACCTGTTAATTACAGAAAAGCATGATGCTGCTGATGTTGTTGTTTATCAGGCAATACAAGTACAACTTACAATGCATGATCTTTGCCTGCCCCAAAACCCAAATGGAAGCCCTAGTTCCGATGTAAATACTCTGTAACCTCCACTCATTGGAATTACTAGTACTGCTATCCTCCACTGGATTAGAGGCGCTGCGCCCCTGGTTAATTAGGACTGCCGGCACATTTACCAATGGGAATTTGTATCGGCCTCAGGGGTAGATCTAGATCTGTGAGCCCGCGAAATTTTTCTAGTAGTATTGACAAGTTACAACTTGCGGGCAACCTATTTTTCAGAAAAGGGAGAGAAGTTATGTATGTGGGACAACCAATCAAACATGGTGTGTTGTCCCTTATCAGAGACCTAGTTGATCAAGTAATTTTTGCTAGGAAAGAGTCCGGTCAGTTTAAAGATCGTATTAGAGTTTGAATGAATCACCGACTTGTGATAAAGTATTGTCTACAATAAAGAGGCCGACCCCTTCCAGTGAAACATAGAAGAATATTATTGTTTACTTCTATCCATTTTCCAGTAAAATGGGTTTATGTCCATAGTAGATTCTTCCATCAACATGAGAGCTTCTAAAGGCCTTGTACAATGCAGGGAGAAATAAATTAGTCTTTCTTTATGCATTGCTTGACTTGCCATGAACCATGGTACCGAGAGAGGTATCATTCATCTTACTTTTACATTTTACATGCTAATATTACTATTGTGCCATGGTACCGAGAGAGGTATCATTCATCTTACTTTTACTTGCCATGAACTATGTTACCGAGAGAGGTATACATGTAATATATTGCACAGAACGAGTGCTCTTCATGTTTGGTAGCTTTGCTTGTTTTGTCGGAATGTTGATTCATTTCTGTTCCGGCAAATTTCAGACGCTCCATATCTCCACTTTTTAGTAAATGTCATGCCCAAATTTTCTCAGTTGTAGGAATTATCGTGTGACGATGAATACGTTATGTGCGAATACTTCCAAGACAAGCGCGACCTTTGCGACACGCCTTTCCTAGTTGATGATAGGCGCTTCAGCATCATGCTGGATGAGGACTTCGAAGTGGATACAGTAAGTCACAACAATAAGTCTTTTTCGTAATTAAGCATGACTTCTTTTGCTTCAACTTATAATTTATTTTTTTACTATTCTACTAGTGTATCCCCTGTCATGCAAGATATTATGTGTTGGATAAAATTGGTTTCAGTACTGAAGAAACTATGGAGGTAAAGATAGTTCACTTGAGGACCGAGCATGGATATACTTTTGCCGTAAAATTGTATAATGCAAACACATACTCCTTTTTTAATGCAAAACTTGGGTAGCACTATGCAAGACTTATGCATTTGAGCCTAATATGCTTATCACCTTTGATATTCGTCCGGAAGATGAAATTGAAGGTAATATCGACATCTGGGTCGATGTGCAGACACCTTCAATTATACCATTATGTGAGTTTCTCAACCACATTTATTAACTAATTTATATTGTTTATTTAAAAATAGTTGACAACTTATTTCCATTGACAGCTTATTTTCATTCTTCAAAAAATGTACGGAAAATGGTAGACAGAACCTATTACTACAATGATGAAGCAGAAATAACTTGTGAGGAGATACATCATCTTGTCCAATTTATCATTGATCTTGAGAATTATAATACCAATCAGCAAACTTCCCAACATTATGGTCAATATGTGCCACTAGAGCATGTGGTGAACTATGGTAACATGCATGGAGATTGCATAGTAAGATTTTCTAATATTACGACATCCATGCATCTTTTGCATAAATTCTTGTAAAACTAAACTACATTGCTAGCTACAAAGCTAATACTATGTTTTTCAACAGAAAATCCCGGAAGATTGTGTGCCTCATCTGATGTTACCAAGAGGTCGTGTTGATGTTATGATGATACGACCAGTACGGCCGGGTCAGCCTAGGTATCTGATTTACTCCTGTCCATACTGGATTTCTAAAACCGATGAAGTCATGACAATCAAAGATTGGATAAAATGTATGGTCTATCCTAGAGAGCTACTTGGAAGCAACACTGTGCGTAGGCCAAGAATTGAAGACATGATGATCTCCATTCTCCATAATGGAGAGTCAGGGCCTATCTTGTTTTTTGATATTCTACCTAAGCAGAGGAGTAGGTCCTAGATTCAATGTGTTATTATGTGCTACAATGTGTTAATGTAATGATGTGCTACAATGTGTTAATGTGATGATGTGCTATAATTTATTAAATAGTATTGGTGGTAATGACTACGATGATTATTAGCTATTTTCGAGATGATGTGATAATGTACTACAATGTGTTAGAGTTGACGATGATGATGAGGAGGAGTTGTGATTATAACTAGTGACCAACTTTTGTTATATAATGTCTCATTGACTATGATGATTACTTCTACATCACTATGTATCGCTATTTTCGAGATGATGTGATGATATTTTATTGTATAGAATATGTATCACTTTCTTCTGCATCACTTATATTTTGTGCTGTAATGTATTTTGTAACCTGTGAAAATATAAGAAAAGCAAAAAAAAATCCTAATATTCATAGTAGTGGCGCACCATCTAAAAGTGCGCCATTAGTAAACCCACAGCAATGGCGCACTTCTGGGCCTACTAATGGCGCACCAGGCGGTGCGCCACTGTTATGTATATTTACAGTGCTGCACTAGGGGTGCGCCATTACTATTTATTAGTAGTGGTGTGATAACAGTGGCGCACCTATAGTGCGCCATTAATAGGCAAAATAGGTGTGCCACTAATAGCTTTTTTTCTAGTAGTGGGGCGGAGAGGTAGACACCAGACACGTTGTCGCAGTAGACCACCGTAGCCTTATCAACATGACACGATAGCTCAAGAAGTAATTGGCGAAGCCATGAACACTCGGAGACGATGTTGGCCACGATGCGAATCTCAACCTCCGCACTGGAATGGGAGACCATATGTTGTTGCTTGAACGACCAAGAAAGGAGTGATGGTCCAATGAAGACACAATAGCCCGAGGTGGAGCGGCGAATGTTCGGGCAGCCGACCCAGTTAGCATCCGAGTAAGAAGTGATGTCGGTGGAGGTGGAGGCGTGCAACGTGATGCCAAGGTCCATAGACCCCCGAATGTACCAAAGAATCTGCTTCACTACAGTCTAGTGAGCATCACACGGAGCATGCATATGAAAGCACACTTGTTGGACTGCATATTGCAGCTCCGGTTGAGTAAGAGTAAGGTATTGAAGAGCACCAACAATGGACCGGTAAAAAGGTCCATCGGGAGCAGGAGAACCGTTAGTGGCTGATAGCTTGGCCTTCGCATCGACTGGCATAGATGCAGGTTTGCAGTTAAGCATTCCGGCGTGCTCGAGGAGCTCATGGGCATACTTACGCTGATGGAGAAAGAAGCCATTGCCGCGGCGCACCACCTCACCACCGAGGAAGTAGTGCAAGAGACCGAGATCCTTGATGGCAAACTCAGTGCAAAGATGATCAGTGAGCTGATAGTGGAGGCCAGGCGTGCAGGCTGTCATGATGATGTCGTCGACATAGAGGAGCAAAAATGCCGTGTCAGCACCATGGTGGTACACAACAACAAAGCATCGGAGCGTGTGGAGCGGAAGCGATTAAGAAACACCACGATGCGTTGGTACCAAGCACGGGGAACGTTCTTGAGTCTATATAATGAGAGAGAAAGTAGACACATATGATCTATGATGTTCGGATCCTAGAATCCTGTCGGCTACTAACAGAAGACCTGCTCATCAAGATGACCATGAAGGAAGGCGTTGGAGACATCCATCTGATGCACGGGTCATGCACGAGAGACCGCATGCTGGAGAACAGTCCGGATCGTCTCGGGTTTGACAACCGGGGCGAAGGTGTTGGTGAAGCCGATGCTAGCATGTTGTCTAAAACACGGACAACCCAACAGGCCTTGTAGAGATCCAGAGTGCCATCCGGGGCGCAGCTTGTACTTGTAGACACACTTCCCGGTGATCACGTTAGCATGCCGAAGACGGGGAACAAGCTGCCAGGTCCGGTTCCCCTGTAGGGCATCAAACTCTTCATGTATTGCGACAAACAATAGAGGATCATGAAGCGCCACACGAGCGGACATCGGTACAGGTGACAACGTCGAGGTTGAAGCCGTGCATGCATACTCGTCCAAAGGATAACGAGTGCTTGGACGGAAGACCGCCGCACGAGCACGGGTAAACGGTCTAGCAGGAGTCGGCGCCGGAGTCGCTGCAGGTGGCGGTGATAAAGGTCCCGCAACCGACGAAGATAGGGCAACTGGCGATGCAGCAGCCGACATCACAATAGCCAGCGACTAAGTAGCCGACGATGCAATAGCCGGCAACGCAGTACCTGGCGACGAACCAGCCGGCAACCCAGCAGCCGGTGACGCAGCAGCCAACGACGCAGGAGATGGTGACAAAGTAGCCGATGAAGACGACGCAGCTAGTGACGCAATAGCCAGCGACGAGGCAGCCGACGGCACAACAACCGATGGCGCGGGCGCGAGGCGGCGACGCAGAGCGCCTAGCGCCGGAGATGATTCCTCTTGTGGCTGTGCAAACGAAAAACAATGCTCATCAAAGTACATGTATTGGGAGGTGATGACGCGATGGGACACTGGGTCATAGCAGTGGTATCCTTTGTTGTTAGCCGGGTAACCAAGGAAGACACAAGGAACGGAGCGTGGAGCAACTCTAAGAGGAGTCGTAGATGGCATGCTAGGATAGCAACGACAACCGAAAATATGGAGCCGTGGTAGGATGGTGGGGTGCCATAAAGAAGATGATGAGTGGAGTAATGTGAGCGCGAGCGACATGATCGAAAGATAACGTGAAGTGCGACGGTGGAGAGGGCATCAGGCCAGAACTGTGGAGGTATGTAGGCGTGAAAAAGAAGAGTGCGAACACACTCGTTAAGAGTGCGAAGGATGCATTCAGCATGGCCATTTTGTTGGGATATGTAAGGGAAACTATGGTGGAAGATGGTGTCGTGTATTGAGAGAAGAGTGTGAATGGTGAGATCGTCCATCTCTTTCCCGTTGTCAGTTTGAAGAGCGAGTATGCAGCGGCCAAGTTATGTGGATACGTAGGAGTAGAAGGCGCAGAGCGTAGCAGGAACGTCAGATTTCCTACGAAGAGGAAATGTCCACAGAGTGAGAGGAGGAACTAAAGGAAACCAGTGTGACTAGAAATAGAAGATGTACATACATCGTAATGTAGTAACTCAAACGAAAAAGGCGCAACTACGGATGATGAACTAAAAGGAAAGCGAACATGTTTGCCGAGAAGTCATGCTTGATAGGAGTGAGCATCTGTTTTATTACATGTAAAACAAAAACTTCTTATGATTTGACGAAGCGAAGGGGGGCTGGGGTGTCCAAGACGCATGTGCCACAGATCAACACCAGCGAAAAGAGTTCGGGGAGCGGCGGATGTGGAGGATGGCGGCTGAACTAGATAGAGGTCATCAGGACTGTCACATCGGTGCAGAACCATCTTGGTGTGGGCGTCCTTAACAAAAAAACCAACTTCATCAAATTCCACAATTTCATAATTATCACGGGAAAGTTTACAAACACGAACTAGGTTGTGAATAAGCTCATGAGAAACAATGACATCTTGAAGAGAGAGTGGCCTAGATGATGAGGGAAAATAGTGGAACCAATATGAGAGATGGGTAGGCCGACACCATTACCGATGATGATGCGGGTAGAAGTAGACATGGGAAAGGCAATGGAGAGGTTACCCGGATGTGCGGACATGTAGGCGAAAGCCCCGGTGTCCATGAACCAATCACCCCCGCCGGTGTAGGGCGCGACGTGTGGCTGTTGAAGAGGAGCGAGGAGCGATGGGTCCACCGTGGCATACCCGTGAGGACCACCATAAGCACCGTAGGTGGTGGCGGGCGGTGGACCGAGAAGGCCGGCATGGCCGGGTGGTGTAGGTGCGCCATAGCCAGGTTGCGGCTTGGCAAGCATGGCCTGATGCGCCGTCGGGTGTGGGCCAAAGAGGCCCAAGGCTCGGGGGCGCGGCATGGGCATGTTGTAGGCGTGCACGACCCCAATCCATGGGTTATAGCCACCACCCCAAGGTGGCAGAGCTGTCGTGTTAGAGAAGCATGACTGGCCGCCGCCACCGCCATTACCGGAATCGCCACCATTGCGGTTGCTGCCGTGGCCCCGACGACGGGTTCCATTGCCAGCGTTGTCACGAGTGCGCTGCTGCTGCGGCTCTGGTGGGAACGGCGGGAACTGGATAGGAGGAGTCGACTGCGAGGCTGGAGGGCTTGACTCTGGAGCTACCGCGAGGGGTGCGGGTTCGCCACGGGAGAGGCCGACGGCGAGGGCGGTGTGGACGTTGCGGGTGCATGCGTGCTTCATCTGCCGTTCTTCAAGATGGATCTAGGCCACCGCACGCTCGAAGGTGGGATCCGCCATGAGGGTGAGGTTGGAGGCGGCGTTGCCGAAATCCTCGTTGAGATCGGCGGTAAGAGTGGAGAGGAGAACCTCATCTCCAATCTTAAAGTCGATGTCATTGAGTTCCTCGGAGAGGGTCTTGAGCCGAAGACAATAGGCATCGATGGAGAGGTCGTTTTGATGACACTCAAAGAACTCCTGCTGCAAGGACACAACGCCTTGCAGCTTTTTGTTGGTGAAGAGGCCGTTGATCTTGGTCCACACTGTGTAGGCATCGTCCCCATCACGAACGACGGTGTGGAAGATGTCCGGCTAGACGGTGAGGACGAACCACCAGATGAGGTTGGCGTCATTGGCCATCCAGTTGGCATTGCGGCCCACGGCGAGGAGGTTGGCGGTGCCGTCGACGTGATCATCGAGGTTGTACTCCAGGAAGAGGAGGTTGACGTAGTTCTTCCAGGTGTAGTAGTTAGCCTCCTTGTAGGAGAGTTTGATGGGAACGTGATGAGAGAGAGGAACATCGCGGATGTGGGTGGTGTTGGGAACCTCGGAGTCAGAGGAGAAGGAGGAGCCGAAGGGGTTTTTTCTGCGATTGGAGGAAGAAATGGCGGCGGTGGCTACGGTGAAGCGGCGGCGCGGGTAGGGTTAGGGTTTGGAGCTGCGCGACCGAGAGGTGGCGGCGGCACGGCTGGTGGGGGCGGCAACACAGGGAGTAGCGGCGGCTACGGGACGGCGCGTAGGAGGCGCAGTGGGGTGTCGGCTAGGGTAGCCTTGGCGGCGGCACAGAGAAGATGCGGCGCGGCAGCGGCTAGGGTAGGATCGGGTTAGGCTGATACCATGTAGAGAAATATGATGTAACTCTTGATGTATTGATCGGGTGCAAGCGTACGTATATGTAATGTATAAGATAGGCTACAACCTTAACTATACAAGGAAGTAAGAGTTAGGCTAGGTATACAAGATACACACGAAATATACTTAGCAATGATAATTAAGTTGCTCTTCCTGGGCTGGTTTACTCAAGCACTTTCACTCAGACTGATGGAACGGTGGAGACGGGCAAGGTATATATATGCTAGTACTATTATTATGAGAAACTTGTAGCAGCAGTAGTTTTTTTTGAAAAGGAGGCATAGCCCCGGCCTCTGCATCGAGTGATGCATACAGCTAAATATTAAAATCAAAAGCAAGTCTCAGCCGAGTACATAAAGTTTGATGTAAAATCAGTAAAAAACAAAGATACAAGACATCTCTCATGCCCAAGCCGGTGATGACAAAAAGAAAATAGATGACTGAACACCTATCCTATTAATATGCCGCCATTCAAACCGGTTAAAGATACCCTGTGCTACCATCTTCCATCAGACACACCCAGTAACCATAGGCTCCCTGGCTTCCACAGGAGTGAGTAATGACCAGGTGCGGATCAGTGCGGTAGCCTTGTAGATAACCTGCAAAAAGTGCAAATCGCGTTTTATATTAAAGACCAAGTCATTTTTGCAATTCCATATTGCCCACGGGAGAGCACAGGAACCCACGCGAATAAGTTTAGCAAACTGCACATCAACACCATTTAGCCACATCCCAAATAACGTGGTCATGCTATTAGGAGGAGTGATGTTAAAGGCAATCTGAAGCGAGCGCCAAACAAGTTTAGCCATAGGACAATCGAGAAAAAGGTGTTGAATGGTCTCTTTATCTGGACAAAAGCTGCATCTAACATTACCATTCCAGTTTCGCTTGACAAGATTATCCTTTGTTAGAATTACCTTTTTATGAACACCACATAAATTTTTTAATTCTAAGTGGGACTTTGATCTTCCAAATATTAGCCGATTTTGAAATAGGTGTGTAATTAATGAGATGCATATACATCGACTTAACCGTGAATATGCCATTACTAGTCAACTTCCAACGCACACTGTCCGGGTTATTGGAAAGATTGACGTCCATCAACCTCCTCACAAGATGCAGCCAACTAAGCCATCTATCCCCAATGAAAGATCTACGGAATCGAATATTGAGAGGACTCTCATTAAGTATTCAGTAGTTACGACAATAGTCAGTAGTTACGTGGATTAAAGTGACCACCGCAATAAGTTTAGGAATCTAGGATGAATTTTTCTCTTTATAAACACTATGGATCAACTCACACACACACACACACACACAAAAAAAAAAAAAAAAAAAAAAACCTACGCATCATCTACATGGTAATCCTGGTCGCAACGACCTAGAACCAGACAGAAGGATTCCAGCAGACAAGGACGATCAGATTCAATCAAGTTATCTACAAGCCTTTTCCCCTCAGGATTGCCTTCAAACCAGTCGCCCACGAGCACCATGAAAATGAAGAGGAGCCAGCCGCCGACGAGCGCAGCCAGGAACCATCCGATGTCCACCATGATACCCGTGGTCTTAGTAGGATGGGATTCCTTGAAATCCAAGAAGCTGTGGAAGGCAAGGATGATAGCCAAGGCGACGCAGCCCAGCAGGCACATGCACACGCGACGGCTGCACTCGGCGGGCTCCGCCTCTGCCACGGCCGGACCGCTGCCGTCGTCCACGTCGGGATTCTCGATGTCTGCCATACGTGTGTGACCGATCGGTCGACCAAGCGGTAATGCTTTCTCTCTCTGGTGATACGTACGTCGTCGTAGGACTTCCGTCCTTTATATATCGTCCATCCATTGATCTATCGGGGCCGTACGTACGCGTGCGCCGTCTGGGCACGTAACCGGGCCGAACAAGAGTTCGTACCTGTGGTAACAAACCGTGCTTCTTTTGTGAATAATAAGTTCGTTGCGTGATTTGGTTCCCAAGAGGAAAAGGTGTTTGCTATTCGGATTTGCTAATTCTCACCTAGATGAAAATTAACAAAGTCGTATCTAACTCTCATACATACATTATGGGGCGTGCTAGGCATAAGTCGGCGGATTTTTAAAAAATATCCGCCAGCTCGCGAGCCGTCAGATCTGTTGCATCGAGCGACAGAATAACTTCTTCACTTTTGCAACTTAAGCTGAGTTGCAGTTTTTCTGCAACTACGGTTTTGTTGCATATTTTTTACAACAAAGATCTTATTGTAATTTCTTTTTACAGCTGAAGTTTCGTTGCAGATTTTTTTTTTACAATTGAGATTATGCTGCAGTAGCGTCGCGTTGTTGTACTATCTAATTTTAAGGATTCAGATCCTGCAGCAGAGCTGTTGTTGCGATGAGAAATTACAACAACATGCTAGTTGTAAAAACTTTTAATGGTAATCATGAGGCACGCGACGTGTAAAGAAGAGGGCGGATGCTAGTGTGCGATCCACCGGATGATTTATAACGTTTTCCATACATTATCTATCTACTTCCATAAAAAAGGACGAAGAGGCAGATCCAACTCATCATATTAGCCGTTCGGTTAGTAATCTAATCTACCAACTAAAAAAGGAAGAAGAGGCAGATTCAACTACACGTATTAGCCGTCTGATTAATGATCGAATGGTCTGTAATCCACTAACGAAATCCTGTTAACGAAACACCGCTGATCCTTCGTCTCTCGTCTCTGCAAACCCCACGTTCTCACGCTGCTTGCCCCGCCCCTCCACTCCCCTCAATCGCTTATCCCCTACTCTCCCACCCCTGATTGAGTCGTTTGCCTCCGACATGGTTGTCGTCACCACCATCTTTCCCTACGCACCAACCGGGCGACGAAGCGCGGCTTCTAAAAGGCGACGGGGAAGGACAAGGAAATCTTCCGCGGCAAGGGCTGCGACGCCGTCCTCGTCGGCTTGAAGAAGACGCTCGTCTTCTACACCGGCCGCGTCCCCCGCAGCGGGAAGATGCCGTGGGCGATGCACGAGTAGGGCCTCGAGGGCCCGCTGCCCCATCGCTTTCCCCGCATCGCCAAGGTACGGCAACGGCAAGAATCTATCTATTGTGTTTTTCAGTCTCCATCTGACTGTACATGTAGATCGATTGAACTGACCGCCGGAGCATCTGGAGATGTTGCTGGACCACGCGCTCACCTTGCCTATTGCGTGCGTGCAGGACGATTGGGCTGTTTGCCGGGTGTTCAACAAAGACTTGGCGGCTGCGAAGAATGCGCCCCACATGGCGCCGGCGACGGACGGGGCCATGGACGACCCGCTCGCCTTCCTCAATGTCGATGGCTTCGTCAACTATGATGAATTGATCAACAACGCCGTCCTGCTCGACAACTCCGACCTGTCGATGCTCATGGACTCTCCGTCTGGAGCCGACGACTTCGCCGCCCGCGCTTCGAGCTCCACCTCCAGCGCTGCTCTGCCGCTTGAGCCGGACACGAAGCATCGGACTATCAAGGCGGAGCCACCGATGACGCAGCAGCAGATGCAGAGCCCCAACTACTTCTTCATGCCGGAGGCGACGGCCAATGGCAACCATGGCGGCGCCGGGTACTCACCCTACCAGGAATCCATGGGGGACCAGCAGACCGCGATCCGTAGGCACTGCAAGCCGGAGGCGGCGTCTTCGTCAGCGCTGCTCAGCCCTTCGTTCGGCTTCTTTGTCACGGGCGCTCTAGCCGGCGCCGTAGACACGTCGTTCCTGATGCCGTCGTCGCGGTCGTACGTCGATCTGGAGGAGCTGTTCCGGGGCGAGCCTCTCATGGACTACTCCAACATGTGCTAGACCTGAAATCCATCCATCCATCCATCAATCCGATGTACTACTGGATCGTCTACATTTGCTTGCTGGTAGCTATAGATGGTTAATTTGATTGGTGCTAGCTCGTCGATAGATTAGTTGCTTCATTAACTTTCAATCAAGGATCGGGTTAATTAGGCAGTGATTCGAGGAGGATGGTCGATCGTGTGTTTGTTGATGCGTGCAAGGCATAATGATGGTCTGCGAGTAGAGGGAGTGCTGATTAATCTTAGGCTAAGATGTGATAACAAACTGCTAGGAGGCATGTAGTTTGTACATGGTTAGCTGATTTCTTGCCATCATACAGTTTAGCGATTAGGGGATGAATTGGAGAGTAGGAGATATACCGAGACCGAGTTGATTCATAAATCTGATTGTGTGTTGATTGAAATGAATTATTCCCCTTCTATATGTTCTATTTATTTGATTGTTGTTTGATCTTGTATGTCAAGGTTGATTTGAGGGTCTTGGTTACTTGACAGTACCGTGTCGATTAGCCGTGCGTATTTCCTGATCCAACGGTAGATTTGTTTAATGAGCTAGCAAAATGCCGAAATGGTTTGAAGATTTTGAAGAGCCCAATCGCGATTCCTTGTAATTGTGATTCGTGATCCCGACAATATATGTGTTTATCGACCAAAATGTACTGAACCTGTTTAAATATTTTGAAGCGTCTGGTCACCGAGCCAAGGTGCATCACGTACATTGTGTTCCGTCTCATTCCTTGCAGAGGTCACAGGTTTCATTTCCCTACATGTTTATTCAATGATTTCCAAATTACAGTGGTTTTGAGCGTGTTTATTTACTGGTTCCAAAAGTAGTGGTCAGGATGGTTCAAACTTGCGACATGTGGTAGTTCCACGTGTTTTCCTCATAGAGGTGACCTGTTCATTCAATAAAAAAAGAGGTGACCTATTAAATTTTTGTACCAATTCATTCATTATTTTTAAACTTGCTCTCACACCTCATTGATTTTCCTTCAGATCGTGCGGGCTGCAACCCATTTAGCCTTGTTGTAACTCCGCTCCTGTTGATGAAGTATAGGACAATAGAATAAAGTTGTCCGAGTGCATTCACGAAATGCTGGTACTTGACTTAGAGCTACCTTTTTGGGTTGAACTCTGTTCTTCATATGAAGATTGTTCTTATGAAATGTTGATGCAATTCCATGGACGACCGATGTGAGGCGTACGTGATTAGTTTTTATTCTTTAGCTGGGTGTTTTGATTAGTTCAAATGGACCAACAAGCATGAGGCCTCACCTGCTGTTGTCTCGCAGGAATCAAACCGTGTCCCGTACATGCGTGTAACCAATCATGCACATTCGTTTCGAGGCCACGTGACGTTGTCGTCGAATCCACTTGCATCCACGCGCATAAAAAAAACTAATCAAATATATATTCCTGGTGATCAATGGGAGCACGCATAATTGGTGTGTCTCTCGTGCTACTTTGTACTACCCCATGTGCAATAAACCTGTTTAAATTGCATGACAAAACTATTTTTTTCATGTGTGTGTACTATTTTTACATGTACTTTGATTTTTTTTTACTTGTCATATAGATCTATCTTTGTGCTTATTACCACTTCTTCCTCCCGAACTAAGACCTACATTTATCCCGCTATGAAATAAAATTTTCCCTATTCCATTTAATGTATTAACCATTTTATGAATATATGCCATCCTTATAGATGAAATATTCTTGGTCAAAGGCCTCCCCCGGAACAAGAAAACATTGAGTTCTTTTTTTTTTGCAAAGGGAGCACTTGATGCACATGCCCATAAAACATTGAATTCTTGATAGGAGCTAGAGATCTTGTTGACCTCGCCATTTGATTATTCCCTAAGATTTTATTTGGAATATTGTATACAGTTTCTTGGTTACTAAATGTGATTTATGATTCAAATTGTCATGCAACAAGCTTCGTTCTAGCGTAATATTTTATGATTATATTATCTTTTTTATTTGTTGTTGGATAACCATTGTCAGCGGCTAAGTTTGAAAAAGAAACCTTTTCAACGTGGCACCTCTATGCTTGTCCATTTTCCCTCTCAATTTTGAGTTTATGTGTAAACTGAATTAGCTTAGAGTTCTTTAGTAAACCCACTCAAAGCTTTTGTGTTGGTCCAAATAAAAAGAGCAGAAAACAAGAATTGAGGACCAACTTTAATTAAAAGCCTTATGTTGAACTTTAATTGAGGAACATTGCCAATTTAATTATTCAAAATAGCACGAAACTGATCTTACATATATATATTCTTAAAATGAAGACAAATGTGATATCATTATTTAGCTATAGACAAGTGTCAAGGCCAATGTTAGTATCCATGGTAGTTACATCTGTTGAGTTAGTAGCAATATTATACATTTATACAATATTCATGGTAGTTCCATCTTTGATCACTTTGTAGTTCGGAACTTGCATTATTGTTTGGAAATATTATCCATTTATCACCCAGTGAATGGAACAATGCACATGTAATAATAAGCATCTCAACAAAAGGTATTTGCTGGGCACATGATCACATATTTTCGCAAATATATAATATATGAGTGATGTGTTGCTATGTTAATTCCACATTTGCAGACCTGGACCAGTTGGTTGGTTAGAGGAAGAAAGCAGAACACATGAATTAAAGTGGAGATCACAAATAAAGATTTGATTTCCCTAAGATGCACTGGGTTGAATAGTTGAATTACCTTGTCCTTTTATTAATCATAAGGCCAATTATCATCATATTTGTCATGGACCGCGGTGAGTATTCTCATAGTTGGAGAAAATAAGTAGTATGTGGATTCTCATAGTTGGAATTAATAACACACACAATGACGTATTAGTTGCAAGCCAAACAACAGACATCATATTTTTGTTTCGTCGTAATGCACGACAATCAATTGTAATGTTACAACGTGGCAATGGCTCGGGAGGCACCAAATCTGCCGTATTGGCTAAGGGGGCATCACGGGTGGCAGATGACTCGCCCCCCTTGTAAACTGTGGTAGATCGGCATGAACACCACGGGGGGTGGGGGTGGGGGGGATCAGGACGGAGAGTCTGGCTGTTAGCGGGGAACTATTCCTTGACGGCCCATGAAAAATTCGTTGTGAAGCAAAGATGGTGCCAAGATGAAGGTGAGATGGTCGTCATCCCGTTTAAAAGGAGAGGGCGCCGGCGAAGAATATTCGATAGAAAAACAAAATGGTGCATCATGGGGTGTGTACTTGGGAACGCGTGTTAGAAATAACATGATGGATAGTCGAGACAATCAAGTTTTCCCCGTCTATGGGCTGAATTTTTGGGACCCAGGACTATTCAAATGGTTGAATATTGAGAAGCTGGTGGGTGCCTGTTTGATGTCTTAACACAATCAAACGTATGAAAAAGAAATGAGCTTTGAACCAACCTCAATTATTTGTTTGATTTATGATACACATTGTAACCCGTAGCAACGGACGGGCATTTTACTAGTAATTGTAAAGCGTACTAACAAAACACTGTTAACAAAAGGATATTACAATTAGCGATGTGTGTGGCGACCCACGTCTCCCGCTGCGCCCCCCCCCCCCCCCCCCTTTCCAAAGAAAACCACCCACTCCGCACGCCCCACTCATTGCTCCCACGCCCCACTTTGCCGCTTTGCCCCTCCCCCCTTCCCCTCCGACGACGAGCAATGCTACACGTACGGGAGTTTTACAGGAGTTTTACAGGTTAAGATGAGGTGGAATGTATTGATTGGTGATTAAGATAAAGCGGACCCATCCTAAAAAATAGGGGGGAAGAGATTAGTGAGGAGAAAGATCAGTCCGTTAAATCTTGTAAAAAGTTTTCGTAAGTCTAGCATTTTTGCTCCGACGACCCCGCCCGCGCCAGCATCGAACATGGCACGCCACAGCGGCACCGCCCAGTTTCTACTGGCGCTCCTCCTCGCCGACGCCGGCGCCGTCAAGGGAGACACAGCGGAGGCGCAGGAAGCATCGTCTAACGAGGCCCAGCGGCCGCCGCGCCCGTTCGTCATCCAGCTGCCGACCGTGGAGGAGAAGAGGGTTGATGCCGAGGCGCCCACTGCTGCGGTGCGTGAGACGGAGGATGGCGGGGGAGGCCACGAGCCCCGCATGACCGTCGCCCCGGGCGCTAATCCGGAGCCACCCACCACGGCTACTTCACCACCGACGCCCGCCACTTCACCGGGCTACGGCGCCGCTGCGCCCGGAGCCAAGCCATCGTGAGCTCCGCGTGACCCCCGCCCCGACCCGACCACTGAGCCAGAGCCCAACTTCCGGGATCCACCTGCGAGTGACCGCTACCACTTCACCAGGTTGTGGTGCTGCCCATCGAGCACCGCCCCACGGGCTGATTCACTACGCCACCCGGTGGCGCCACTTCACGTCCGCCTCCATCGCTGGTGCCGCTGCTTCCACCGGTAGGTCGCCCTACGTTTGCTGCCAATGATTTGAGAAGACGAGCCAGCGAGTGGCGGCGATGACACCGCGAGTTCACCATGTACAGTGTGATAGCATAGTACGATACATGGTAATAATATCCTTTCCTGAG
Organism: Hordeum vulgare subsp. vulgare; assembly: GCF_904849725.1. Lineage (NCBI taxonomy): Eukaryota > Viridiplantae > Streptophyta > Magnoliopsida > Poales > Poaceae > Hordeum > Hordeum vulgare. The sequence continues at coordinate 38,386,137 of NC_058523.1, forward strand.
CATCAGTATTCTTACATTTCCTTATTTCATCCATGGAGGTTGATTTTGCAGAAATACACAAAGGAAGCCTTTTCTCAGATAAATATGCTTGGCTCTGAAAATTGCTGCACGCCTTTTTTATGTATAAATATGCTTGGTGCTTGACGCCGTGGTGTATGCATATAACATTATAACTTGGTTGCTCAACATGGAAAACTTTCTTCACATGCGTGCTTCTGTGAAGAATGTGGCAAAGTTCTTCCCTACGGCAATTGTCAGCGGGAGGTCCCGTCACAAGGTTTGAACAACTTTTGCACGATTTGGCCTGTGACGGTTGAAATAATTCCTACTTTTATGAAGAACATATAGCTGATGGTGTTCTCCTTGCATCTTCATGTTCAGGTGTTCGAATTTGTAAACCTGAAGGAGCTCTGCTACGCTGGAAGTCTTGGAATGGACATAATGCTATCTTGCGCAAATTCTGAAAGTAAAATAGAAGATGTGAGTACTTCTTTCGTCATTTGTAGAACGGCCAAAATTGCTTTGTTGCATTGCCTAAAAATATGTTATGTGGCAAAGATAAACATTGATATGTTCCTCATTGACACACATTGTGTTGCCTCGACAGAGTAAGGGAAACGTCCGCATTGCAGCCACCAAAATCACAACTAATCATCACTCCGCCCGCAATGGATATTTTTTCTGAAGATATCTGTTGTGTTGGTCTTACAAATTCGGTACAGCTGCAGGTAAGAGAAATGGCATGACCAACGGCATTGCAAATACATTGCAACTCGACAGTGGGCACTAGGATCATTGGCTCATGACTCACTTTCTGTTCTGAAAGTATAATTGTCTGCTTCCTTTTTGTGTTTATTTCTCTTTGTTTTTGCACTTTGGGAACTTGGAGCAGTCATTAGTTCTATTATTTTCTTCAGTTGAGAACCCAAAATATGCTCTACATGACAAATAAAATCACCTGAAACACAATTGACATATCTTCTGTCCCCAATCCAACATATATTTATTCTCTCTGTATTATGCTGGGAAAGGGGGTCTGAACTAAATTCTCTCAGTAGATTGGCTACCATATTTCATATATGAGAATCTAAACAGTTTACATATCTGATCCAATACGTTAGGAGAAACTGGCCTTGATTCTGAAATGGATAATCTAATATTAAGGCAAGTTTTAGCTAACTGAATATGCTGCATAAGATCTGCTATGTGCCATCATGTAAATACATTGCCTCAAAGGTCGCGTTGTTAATATTTTTACAAAAGGCAACTTGCTAGGATCGGTTGTCAGTTGAGAAAGCGGTGCACAGGAGCCAGGAGGACATGCTTACAGGAGTAGAGGACCCTCTCGCCTTCTTAGTGGTACATATTGAAGTTTTGTTGCACACAGGTCTACTTCATCTACTACCACTAAAAAAGGAAGAGAAGGCAGATCCAAATTACAACTTCAACCGTCTAATCACACAATCAGTGGAGGCTGTTGGAGATGTATCTGAGCGCTTGGAGGCTGCTGTTCTCAGCCCACGTGGAGCGGCTCTGCCTCGGAGCCTATGTCGTCCTCCAACTCCTCCTCGGTGTTGCTCGTTGGCGCTGCGGGAGCCGACGGGTGCGGACCGAGGTGGCATAGATCCAGTGCGTGTGCGCGCTGATGGACCGACTTTGACGCACCATCCCCGCTAAGGGCCAGCGTGGTCTCTAGATGAGGTGAGGATGCTCTTCAATGAGTCTGGACACTTTCCAGCAATTTGTTGCAACAATACGTATTATTTAATAGATAATTGTTGGAGCTAGCTCCGCCTCTGAATCCTTCACAAATTGATTTGGTGTTGTTGACCTCGTCTTCATGGTATGTATGTCTGTGTGTTGCAGGCTTGCATCCCGAAGCAAATTCCTAAGATGAATGTCGAATGTCAGGCGGCGGACGCGGTGGAGCTCAGTTACGCGACATGCGTTCTCTATTGAAACAATCAGTACATAGCTGTTAGTGTATTAGTGCACGCATACTGTCAGCTAACCACCTCCTCCACTTTCTTCTAGATTTTAGTTGGATAAGATAGCATTCAGTTAGCTGATCGTGTGCCTTTCTACATGTATAAAACATTAAAACTCCATGATGTCAATGTAAATAAGTGTGCCGCATAAACTCTCTCTCTCTCTCTCTCATTCTTTACACTCTCCATGGTCGACAGGGTCAACTCCTACTGGCTCCCGGATCTCACGCGCATCCAGGTAATCTTGCGCTCTATGGCTTGGTTTGTGCTTGTCGCAGCCTTAGTGCCTCACAGGTTAGGTCCTGGCATGCATGGTTCGTCATTCCGAGGGTTGTCCGTCTTCATCTGTGCTTTCCAATGTTTTTGTGGTTACAACTGAAGACTCATATGATCATGGTGGGGTGCAAGCTGGACTTGAGGGACGACCAATAGAACAGACTTAAGCAAACGAGGGAACCCAGCATGCAGTTGTTCCGTGAGATGGAGACCTCCATTGAGATTTGAGTGCTCCGCGCTTCGCCAGATCCAGGTCATTAAGACCCCATTGTATAAATTTGCATTGGTAACACTTAATTATGTCAAATCGTTGATTGTTCACCATGAAACTGGAATGCTCAAAATGCAGATGCAATGTTCAAGAAAAAGGGAACCCAACTGTCTATAGTTCAGGCCCGCCTCTGATATGTCTTTTTGCTTGAGTTAACTGGCACTAGAATCTGGATGTCTTTCAAAAAGTTATGGTTGTCCAGCTCATTCAGACATTTTGTTAACAATGTTTAAGAAAAAGGGAACCCAACTGTCTATAGTTCAGGCCTGCAGCAAACTTCCTATCTTCTATACTTCCAAGCTCCTATATTTCTTAAATAGATAATTAGCTGCTAATTGTGCTGCACTTGTAATATTTTTTCTCAAACGAAACTTCTACACCAATGTCATTTTGTGTTATTTTGAAATTATGATACTATTGTTTCAACCATTAATAAGCATATTTGATATTTAACTGTGCTTTGGTAAGGTGCCAGGTGCTACTGGACAAGTAGATACGGAAATACTTACACTGGTGGTCAACATCAAGTAAAAGAATTGTTTCCATCTCATGCCATATATTTGTGTTGTATTGTATCAGTATCTAAACTAATCCTTTTGTGCAGGTAACATAGGCAATAATTGAGGTATCGAAGGAACCCATGGCTTTTGGTATTCTATTAGGAAGATTTCATTTTGTAAGCAGGCCAAATCTTTTCCAAGGATTTTCAAGTGAGCATGTATTTCAGGTTTTGTTTTGTCTCCATTTTTATGCTTCCTTGAAGTTCTACTTTTTAAATGGTTGTTCTGAGTTTCCTCTATCATTTCAATATGAACTAACACGAGAAGTCAAAAATTGTTGTATTTTTTATCCATATATGAAAAGAAATTAGTCTTAAGTAAATTTTGAAACTGTTATCCATAAAACAAATAATTTGGTGCTATAAAGAAAAGTTTAATTGTGTTAAGCTTCATGAACATATTGCCATCTCTGAGAAGATGGTTTCGAGTTATATATTTCTATTTGACGAATGCTTTGCCTTCTTTTAGTAAAAGCAATAGGGGAACATGCAAAAATGAGCCATATATAGCGGAATTTGCTATATGCAACATGAATTTTACTACTCCCTCTGATCCAAATTAATTGATGCAGCTATAGTTCAACTTTGTAAAAAAGTTGTACTACTGTGGCGTCGATTAATTTAGAAGTGCATTTAAAAAAATTAATGTATCAGGACAAATTTTGGTCTATATTGCTAAGGTTGTCGCTGTGTGCATCACAACATGAGGTACCGCATGCAGCATGGTGTGATGATGGTGGCGACGAGATGGTTGGCAAGGACTTCCCACTGAGTACAAGAGGCGATGACCAGCACTCCCACAATTCTTCCTCTCATCCATGTGGGGGTGGCATGCAGCTCTCTGATGCATGGCAAGGCCTTCCCAGTGAGTATTGAGTCCTCGAGGACCTCTTTCTTATGGCAAGGTAAAGTTCAGTTTGTTGGTGACCATATTTTATTAAATTTCTGTGCTAGAATCGTCATCGTTTTTAGTTTGTGATTGATATGCTTCGGTATATAAATTTGATTGGTTGATAGGCATAGTTGTCTTATTCTGGAAAAAGATTATGTTGCATCAGATTGTAAGAATGAGTAACCTTAACAATTATAAGCTCCTTGTCGATCTTGTCTCGGAGGGTCAAACTCAGCAACCTGGTGTATGACCAAAATAAGAGGCTAAAGTTGTGAAAATCCATATCGGCTTACCCACAAGAATATGACATTACAAATATTCAACATATGGTAACAATAGAACTGCTGATGGTACTGGCATGTGACTTGGCTCCTGGAGGGACAGAATTAAGCTTTTTATAGTCATCTGACGGGACAACATTTAATTATTTCTCTCCGTATTAGTTGTCCCTTTGTTGATCACATGTTTATTATGGTGCCTTTTCTTACTCTTCCATGAAGTGTCTTGTCTTCTTATATCTTGAGCTAATACTGGGTGTAATGTACTACAAATTTTGTATCTATGTTCTCCTAAACTAAGATGTGTTTTCAATCCAAATCGGATCCAACTATTTATTCATCCTATTCTGACTTTCATGTATGCCGAGAGTATAACATCAATTGTAACAAGTATATAGTTCTGTTGATTTAATTGCTTCCCCATGATCTTAACGTGTCACAGCTGGAGAATCATCATGCAGCTGCAGCTCCGTTAGGATCAGGGGATCGTCCCCGTTTATAAAGACCAAATGAGCATAATATTTTAAGAATAAGTTCATTTTTTGACTGAACTCTGCCAACATTTACAATGATTGTGAGGCTTTTTGCTCTGATTTGTCGGCGGAAGTAGCAGAGATCATCGTGGCTAAATCCTTTTTGTATGGTGTGAAAGGCTGCAGATTTTGTGAACGTTCTTTTATTCTACAAATGAGTGTAAATCATGTATGCTACTTGACTATTAATGATTATTTACGCCATTGGAAGATGTGAACACATGCATTATGCATCCAAAACTGATTTGTTGTGAAGCTTTTTAAGTGATCAAGCACATTTCTTATTTAATTGCTCAGTCTGTATCTATACACAAAACCACTCTATGGGCATGTGCATTTGTAGCTCTGTTTGAAGCCATCTCTCTGCAACCATTTCATTCTCCATCCAAATTGGATTCCCTGGTCACAATACACAGATATTTTAAATTATCTTTTGTACAAAGTTCACTCTGGATGACAAGCACTAGTAGAAAAAGGACCTATTGTCCCGGTTCGTGAGGGCCATTTGTCCCGGTTTTTGAACCGGGACTAAAGTGTCGGTACTAATGCTCTAAACATTTAGTCCCGGTTCTTGCATAAACCGGGACAGATGGGCCTCCACGTGGCCGGTGCGGCGAGCCCAGGCAGGCGGCCCTTTGGTCCCGGTTGGTGACACCAACCGGGACCAATAGGCATCCACGCGTCAGCATCTCAGGTGCTGGGGGGTTTTTTTAGGGGGGGAGGGTTTGGGGGGTTTGGGGGGTTAATTTAGGTGTTTCATATATTGTCTTAGCATGCTAATTAATAGAGAGAAGTGTCCTTTCTTATCTCCGTGCTTGGTCGACGCTACATACTATACGTATAGAGAGGACTAGACACGCTAGCTAGTTAAGCAAATGAAGGAAACAGAAGATCGTCATGAACAGATGCATACAAAGAGAAGTGATATCGACCACCTCTCCTTCTCTCAGAGATTGGTCGAACAACAAGTTCTCGTATATCTATCCGACGCTACTGGCTACATATATACAATATAAGTATCTTTTACAATATAATCTCCTAATTAAAATTGAACGCATCAGGTCCACATAGTATTCTCCGTCTTTAGCGATCACGTGGTCAAGAAAGAATGCCGTCAATTCCTCTTGAATTCCTCGCATACGATCTGGTGCTAGGAGTTCATCTCGCATCCGAAATATCTAATTTGAAGAAGGGGTCAATACATATATATGAATAAATGAAACTGAACACAAATGAAACTGAACCCCCGATGATGGGCGACGACAAGGGCGCCGCCGCCGCGCTCCCCTCCTTCGGCCGCTAGGTTCGCCCCCTCCCTCCTCCGCATTTTTGAAATAGTTACCACACGAAATTCTTCATTTTCAAAGATTCCTTATCTGTAATTCTTTTCTGCCTTGGCTATTAGTACATACTCTAGATTGTACTATGTGTGTGTAGTCTATGCTAGCAGTCAATTTTTCCTGTCAATTTTTGCAGTCCTTTTCATCATCCGTGTAGAAATTTTGAAAAACTAGAGATGTCAAACGATCAAATTTCCCCTGAAGCCCTCTGTTTGGGGTTCCCATGCTTCGGCTCCCTGGCAGAATCAATCAGGGGAGTCTCACATATACCATGAGTCTCACCTATAACCTGGTCAGCGATAAAAGCTAAGAATGGGGGACAAACCTGTGATCCCAACCAGCAGTTGCTGTGATCTTGTTGTCTGGCTGAATCGCTATACCAGCTATACCTGGTCGCTCAATTTCTATCTCACTCCTGAAAGAAAGTGTGCCCTCTAATCAAGAGAGCTACATTTCGGTTAAGAATTTCAGTTGTCTTGATTCCTAAATGAAATTGCAAGCACTCCAGTGCAGGTAATGCTTGCGATGAAACGAATGTAAAAATCACAATCATACAAGTAGTTGACATGTCGAGCTATTGAGTCTGAATTATAGTAGATCATAAAGTGCTCGATTTTCTGACCGTGTAAACTAGTTAGCACCACATGTATGAATTATCACATGGACATATTACTCCAAATCTGGGCTAATATCCAAGTACGAAACACTGATAAACTGACATCTCAATGTAGCTGTCATTTTGGATATGCAAGCACTCATCAACCTTCTGAAAAGAGGATATAATACATAACACCGAGCCATCATTGTTTACATAGAATTGATGAATGCAAAGATATCCTGAGATAACTTTAAAATCATGTTTTTCCTGTCAATTTTTGCAGTCCTTTTCATCATCCGTGTAGAAAACTGACCAGCTTTTCACACCACACATGCAAGCCTTGAGCTTCACTTCATGCTGGGGGGTGCATCATTAGCTCTACCAACATATACTTGTGAGCTAAGCCTACCCACAGTAGTAATATTTTTCATGCTCTTAGAGGAACCGAGGCAAGAAGATGTTTTTACCCACCTTTGTCAGTAAAAGTTACCTGAAGCTTGCCCTCTTGCCTATGCATCCAGCAGCAACACTGTTAATTACAGAAAAGCATGAAGCTGCTGATGTTGTTGTTTATCAGGCAATACAAGTACAACTTACAATGCATGATCTTTGCCTGCCCCAAAACCCAAATGGAAGCCCTAGTTCCGATGTAAATACTCTGTAACCTCCACTCATTGGAATTACTAGTACTGCTATCCTCCACGGGATTAGAGGCGCTGCGCCCCCGGTTAATTAGGACTGCCACCACATTTACCAATGGGAATTTGTATCGGCCTCAGGGGTAGATCTAGAACTGTGAGCCCGCGAAATTTTTCTAGTAGTATTGACAAGTTACAACTTGCGGGCAACCTATTTTACAAAAAAAGGAGAGAAGTTATGTATGTGGGACAACCAATCAAACATGGTGTGTTGTCCCTTATCAGAGCCCTAGTTGATCAATTAACTTTTGCTAGGAAAGAGTCCAGTCAGTTTAAAGATCGTATTAGATTTTGAATGAATCACTGACTTGTGATCAAGTATTGTCTACAATAAAGAGGCTGACCCCTTCCAGTGAAACATAGAAGAATATTATTGTTTACTTCTATCCATTTTCCAGTAAAATGGGGTTATGTCCATAGTAGATTCTTCCATCAACATGAGAGCTTCTAAAGGCCTTGTACAATGCAGGGAGAAATAAATTAGTCTTCCTTTATGCATTGCTTGACTTGCCATGAACCATGGTACCGAGAGAGGTATCATTCATCTTACTTTTACATTTTACATGCTAATATTACTATTGTGCCATGGTACCGAGAGAGGTATCATTCATCTTACTTTTACTTGCCATGAACCATGTTACCGAGAGAGGTATACCTGTAATATATTGCACCGAAAGAGTGCTCTTCATGTTTGGTAGCTTTGCTTGTTTTGCCGGAATGTTGATTCATTTCTGTTCCGGCAAATTTCAGGCGCTCCATATGTCCACTTTTTAGTAAATGTCATGCCCAAATTTTCTCTCTTGTAGGAATTGTCGTGTGACAACGAATACGTTATGTGCGAATACTTCCAAAGACAAGGGCGACCTTTGCGACACGCCTTTCCTAGTTGATGATACGCGCTTCAGCATCATGCTGGATGAGGACTTCGAAGTGGATACAGTAAGTCACAACAACAAGTCTTTTTTGTAATTAAGCATGACTTCTTTTGCTTCAACTTATAATTTTTATTTTTTACTATTCTACTAGCGTATCCCGTGTCATGCAAGATATTATGTGTTGGATAAAATTGATTTCAGTACTAAAGAAACTATGGAGGTAAAGATAGTTCATTTGAGGACCGAGCATGGTTATACTTTTACCGTAAAATTGTACAGACACCTACTCCTTTTTAATGCAAAACTTGGGTAGCACTATGCAAGGCTTATGCATTTGAGCCTAATATGCTTATCATCTTTGTTATTCGTCCGGAAGATGAAATTGAAGGTAATATCGACATATGGGTCGATGTGCAGACGCCTCCAATTCTACCATTATGTGAGTTTCTCAACCACATTTATTAAGTAATTTATATTGTTTATTTAAAAATAGTTGACAACTTATTTTCACTGACAGCTTATTTTCATTCTTCAAAAAATATACAGAAAATGGTAGACAGAACATATTACTACAATGATGAAGCAGAAATAACTTGTGAGGAGATACATCATCTTGCCCAATTTATCATTGATCTTGAGAATTACAATACCAATCAGCAAACTTCCCAACATTATGGTCAATATGTGCCACTAGAGCACGTGGTGAACTACGGTAACATGCATGGAGATTGCATGGTAAGATTTTGTAATATTACGACATCCATGCATCTTTTGCATAAATTCTTGTAAAACTAAACTACATTGCTAGCTACAAAGCTAATACTATGTTTTTCAACGGAAAATCCCGGAAGATTGTGTGCCTCATCTGATGTTACCAAGAGGTCGTGTTGATGTTATGATGATACGACCAGCACGGCCAGGTCAGCCTAGGTATCTGATTTACTCCTGTCCATACCGGATTTCTAAAACCGATGAAGTCAGGACAATCAAAGATTGGAAAAAATGTATGGTCTATCCTAGAGAGCTACTTGGAAGCAACATTGTGCGTAGGCCAAGAATTGAAGACAAGATGATCTCCATTCTTCATAATGGAGAGTCAGGGCCTATCTTGTTTTTTTTATATTCTACCTAATCAGAGGAGTAGGTCCTAGGTTCAATGTGTTATTATGTGCTACAATGTGATGATGTGCTACAATGTGTTAATGTAATGATGTGCTACAATGTGTTAATGTGATGATGTGTTACAATGTATTAAATAGTATTTGTGGTAATGACTATGATGATTATTAGCTATTTCAGAGATGATGTGATGATGTGCTACAATGTGTTAGAGTTGACGATGATGATGAGGAGGAGTTGTGATTATGACTAGTGACCAACTTTTGTTATATAATGTCTCATTGACTATGATGATTACTTCTACATCACTATGTATCGCTATTTTCGAGATGATGTGATGATATTTTTGTTGGGTAACGTAGCATAAATTCAAAATTTTCCTACGCATGTTCAGATCTTCCTATGGAGAGACCAGCAACGAGAGAGGGGTAAGAGAATCTTCATACCTTTGAAGATCTCTAAGCGGAAGCGTTGCTAGAACGCGGTTGATGGAGTCGTACTCGCAGCGATTCCAATCTAGTGCGGAACAACGGCACCTCCGCGTTCAACACACGTGCAGCCCGGTGACGTCTCCCGCACCTTGATCCAGCAAGGAGGAGGGAGAGGTTGGGGAAGATGACCAGCAACACGACGGCGTGGTGTTGGTGGAGAGACGAGGTCTCCCGGCAGGGCTTCGCCAAGCGCCGGCAGAGAGGAGGAGGGAGAGGAGTAGGGCTGCGCCGAGGGAGAGGGAAAACCGTGTCCGCCAAAGGCCAAAAGTTCCCACTATATATAGGGGAAGGGGAGAGGGGGTGCCACCCCTAGGGTTCCCACCCTAGGGGTGCGGCAGCCCTCCCAGATGGGGGGAGTGGCGACCAGATGGCGAGGAGGGGGTGGCGCACCCCTCTGGTGGGCCTAAGGCCCACCTAAGTTAGGGTTCCCCCCTCTCCCCCCTTTTCGGATGCACATGGGCTGGGTGGGGGGCGCACCAGCCCACTTAGGGGCTGGTTCCCTTCCCCACTTAGCCCATCTAGCCTCCCGGGGTCGTCACCCCCCTTCGGTGGTCCCGGTGGTCCCGGTATGTTACCGGTGATGCCCGAAGCACTTCCGGTGTCCGAAACCATCCGTCCTATATATCAATCTTTACCTCCGGACCATTCCGGAGCTCCTCGTGACGTCCGGGATCTCATCCGGGACTCCGAACAACTTTCGGTAATCTCGTATAACAATTCCCTATAACCCTAGCGTCATCGAACCTTAAGTGTGTAGACCCTACGGGTTCGGGAGACAGGCAGACATGACTGAGACACCTCTCTGGCCAATAACCATCAGCGGGGTCTGGATACCCATGGTGGCTCCCACTAGCTCCACGATGATCTCATCGGATGAACCACGATGTCAAGGATTCGATCAATCCCGTATACGATTCCCTTTGTCTGTCGGTATAGAACTTGCCCGAGATTCGATCGTCGGTATACCTATACCTTGTTCAATCTCGTTACCGGTAAGTCTCTTTACTCGTTCCGTAGCACGTCATCGTGTGACTAACTCCTTAGTCACATTGAGCTCATGATGATGTTCTACCGAGTGGGCCCAGAGATACCTCTCCGTCACACGGAGTGACAAATCCCGATGTCGATTCGTGCCAACCCAACAGACACTTTCGGAGGTACCCGTAGTGCACCTTTATAGTCACCCAGTTACGTTGTGACGTTTGATACACCCAAAGCACTCCTACGGTATCCGGGAGTTGCACAATCTCACGGTCGAAGGAAAAGATACTTGACATTAGAAAAGCATTAGCATACGAACAATACGATCTAGTGCTAGGCTTAGGATTGGGTCTTGTCCACCACATCATTCTCCCAATGATGTGATCCCATTATCAATGACATCCAATGTCCATGATCAGGAAACCATGATCATCTATTGACTAACGAGCTAGCCAACTAGAGGCTTGCTAGGGACACATTGTGATCTATTCATTCACACATGTATTAGTGTTGCCTGTTAATACAATTATAGCATGAACGATAGACGATTATCATGAACAAGGAAATATGATAATAACCATTTTATTATTGCCTCTAGGGCATATTTCCAACAGTCTCCCACTTGCACTAGAGTCAATAATCTAGTTACATTGTGATGTATCGAACACCCATAGCATCATGGTGTTGATCATGTTTTGCTCGTGGAAGAGGTTTAGTCAACGGGTCTGCAATATTCAGATCCGTGTGTACTTTACAAATATCTATCACTCCACTCTGGACATGGTCCTGGATGGAGTTGTAGCGGCGCTTGATGTGCTTCGTCTTCCGGTGAAACCTGGGCTCTTTGGCTATGGCAATGGCTCCAGTGTTATCACAGAAGAGTGTCATAGGACCCGACGCGCTTGGAACCACTCCAAGGTCGGTGATGAGATCCTTCATCCAAATTCCTTCATGAGCCGCTTCTGAAGCAGCTATGTACTCCGCTTCACATGTAGATGCTGCCATGACTTCTTGCTTGCTGCTGCACCAGCTCACTGCCCCACCATTCAACACATATACGTATCCGGTTTGTGACTTAGAGTCATCCGGATCTGTGTCGAAGCTAGCATCGACGTAACCCTTTACGACGAGCTCTTCGTCACCTCCATAAACGAGAAACATTTCCTTAGTCCTTTTCAGGTACTTAAGGATATTCTTGACCGCTGTCCAGTGTTCCGCACCGGGATTACTTTGGTACCTCCCTACCAAGCTTATCGCAAGGTTTATATCAGGTCTGGTACACAGCATGGCATACATTAGAGAGCCCACGGCTGAAGCATAGGGGACAGAACTCATCTTCTCTCTATCTGCTGCCGTGGTCGGCGACTGAGTCTTAATCAATCTCATACCTTGCAAAACTGGCAAGAACCCTTTCTTTGAGTTTTACATATTGAACTTCTTCAATATCTTGTCAAGGTATGTACTCTGCGAAAGACCTATGAGGCGTCTCGATCTATCTCTATAGATCTTGATGCCTAATATGTATGCAGCTTCTCCAAGGTCCTTCATTGAAAAACTCTTGTTCAAATAGGCCTTTATGCTCTCCAACATCTCTATATCATTCCCCATCAATAATATGTCATCCACATATAGTACGAGGAAAGCTACAGAGCTCCCACTCACTTTCTTGTACAGACAGGCTTCTCCGTAAACCTGTATGAACCCAAACGCTTTAATCACCTCATTAAAGCGAATGTTCCAACTCCGAGATGCTTGCACCAGCCCATAGATGGAGCGCTGGAGCTTGCACACTTTGTTAGCACCCTTAGGGTCGACAAAACCTTCTGGTTGCATCATATACAACTCTTCCTTAAGGTTCCCGTTAAGGAACGCTGTTTTGACGTCCATTTGCCAAATTTCATAATCATAAAAGGCGGCAATTGCTAACATGATTCGGACTGATTTCAGCTTCGCTACGGGTGAGAAAGTCTCATCGTAGTCAACTCCTTGAATTTGTCGAAAACCCTTTGCGACAAGTCGAGCTTTTTAAACGGTTACATTACCGTTCGCATCAGTCTTCTTCTTGAAGATCCATTTATTTTCTATGGCTCGCTGGTCATCGGGCAAGTCCACCAAAGTCCATACTTTGTTCTCATACATGGATCCTATCTCGGATTTCATGGCCTCAAGCCATTTGTTGGAATCCGGGCCCGCCATCGCTTCTTCATAGTTCGAAGGTTCACCGTTGTCTAACAACATGATTTCCATCACAGGGTTGCCGTACCATTCTGGTGCGGAGCGTACCCTTGTGGACCTTCGCGGTTCAGTAGTAACTTGATCCGAAGCTTCATGATCATCATCATTAACTTCCTCTTCAGTCGGTGTAGGCACCACAGGAACAACTTCTTGCGCTGCGCTACTTTCCTGTTCGAGAGGGGGTGTAATTACCTCATCAAGTTCTACCTTCCTCCCACTTACTTCTTTTGAGAGAAACTCTTTCTCTAGAAAGGATCCGTTCTTGGCAACAAAGGTTTTACCTTCGGATCTAAGATAGAAGGTATACCCAATAGTTTTCTTAGGGTATCCTATGAATACGCATTTCTCCGCTTTGGGTTCGAGCTTTTCTGGTTGAAGTTTCTTCACATAAGCATCGCAGCCCCAAACTTTAAGAAACGACAACTTAGGTTTCTTGCCAAACCACAGTTCATACGGTGTCGTCTCAACGGATTTAGACGGTGCCCTATTTAAAGTGAATGCTGCAGTTTCTAATGCATATCCCCAAAATGATAGCGGTAAGTCGGTGAGAGACATCATAGATCGTACCATATCTAATAAAGTGCGATTACGACGTTCAGACACTCCGTTGCGCCGCGGTGTGCCAGGCGGCGTCAGTTGTGAAACGATTCCACACTTCCTTAGGTGTGTGCCAAACTCGTGACTCAAATATTCTCCTCCACGATCAGATCGTAGACATTTAATCTTTCTGTCACGTTGATTCTCAACATCACTCTGAAATTCCTTGAACTTTTCAAACGTCTCAGATTTGTGCTTCATCAAGTAGATATACCCATACCTACTCAAATCATCGGTGAGAGTGAGAACATAACGATAACCACCGCGAGCTTCAACGTTCATTGGACCACACACATCAGTATGTATTATTTCCAATAAGTCGGTGGCTCTCTCCATTATTCCTGAGAATGGAGTCTTAGTCATCTTGCCCATGAGGCACGGTTCGCATGTGTTAAATGATTCGAAGTCAAGAGACTCTAGCAGTCCATCAGTATGGAGCTTCTTCATGCGCTTAACGCCGATATGACCAAGGCGGCAGTGCCACAAGTATGTGGGACTATCGTTATCAACTTTGCATCTTTTGGTACTCACACTATGAATATGTGTAACATCACGATCGAGATTCATCAAGAATAAACCATTCACCAGCGGAGCATGGCCATAAAACATATCACTCATATAAATAGAACAACCATTATTCTCTGACTTAAATGAGTAGCCGTCTCGCATTAAGCAAGACCCTGATACAATGTTCATGCTTAAAGCTGGTACTAAATAACAATTATTAAGGTTTAAAACTAATCCCGACGGTAGATGTAGAGGTAGCGTGCCGACGGCGATCACATCGACCTTTGAACCATTCCCGACGCGCATCGTCACCTCGTCCTTGGCCAGTCTCCGCTTATTCCGCAATTCCTGCTTTGAGTTGCAAATGTGAGCAACAGCACCGGTATCAAATACCCAGGAGCTACTACGAGCGCTGGTAAGGTACACATCAATAACATGTATATCACATATACCTTTAACGTTGCCGGCCTTCTTGTCCGCTAAGTATTTGGGGCAGTTCCGCTTCCAGTGACCTTTTCCCTTGCAGTAGAAGCACTCAGTCTCAGGCTTGGGTCCGTTCTTTTTCTTCTTCCCGGCATCTGGCTTACCGGGCGCGGCAACAGCTTTGCCGTCTTTCTTGAAGTTCTTCTTATCCCTGCCTTTCTTGAAACTAGTGGTCTTGTTGACCATCAACACTTGATGCTCCTTCTTGATTTCTACTTCTGCAGACTTGAGCATCGAGTACAACTCGGGAATGGTTTTCTCCATCCCTTGCATGTTGTAGTTAAGCACAAAGCCTTTGTAGCTTGGTGGGAGAGACTGGAGGATTCTGTCAATGATAGCATAATTCGGAAGTTCGACTCCAAGTGAAGTCAGACGACCGTGTAACCCAGACATTTTGAGTATGTGCTCACTGACAGAACTGTTCTCCTCTATCTTACAGCTGAAGAACTTGTCGGAGACTTCATATCTCTCGACACGGGCATGAGCTTGAAAAACTAGCTTCAACTCTTGGAACATCTCATATGCCCCGTGTTGCTCAAAACGTCTTTGGAGCCCCGTTTCTAAACTGTATAACATGCCACACCTGACCAGAGAGTAGTCATCACTCCGCGCTTGCCAGACGTTTAGAACGTCCTGCGCTGCTGCTGGAGCGGGAGGGTCACCTAGCGGCGCATTAAGGACATAAGCCTTTTTAGCTGCTTCAAGGATGAGCTTCAGGTTGTGAACCCAGTCCGCATAGTTGCTACCATCATCTTTCAGCTTGTTTTTCTCTAGGAATGCGTTGAAGTTGAGGTTGACGTTGGACATCTACAATATTTATAAAGACAACTTTTAGACTAAGTTCATGACAATTAAGTTCATTTAATCAAATTAAGTATGAACTCCCACTTAAATCGACATCCCTCTAGTCATCTAAGTGATACATGATCCATGTTGACTAACCCGTGTCCGATCATCACGTGAGACGGACTAGTCACCATGGTGAGCAACTTCATGCTGATCGTATTCAACCATACGACTCATGTTCGACCTTTTGGTCTCTTGTATTCGAGGTCATGTCTGTACATGCTAAGCTCGTCGAGTCAACCTAAGTGTTTCGCGTGTGTAAATCTGGCTTACACCCGTTGTATGCGAACGTTAGAATCTATCACACCCGATCATCACGTGGTGCTTCGAGACAACGAACATTCGCAATGGTGCACACTTAGGGGAATACGTTCTCGAAATTTTAAGAGGGATCATCTTATTATGCTACCGTCGTTCTAAGCAATAAGATGTAAAACATGATAAACATCACAATGCAATCATATAGTGACATGATATGGCCATTATCATCTTTGCTCTTTCGATCTCCATCTTCAGGCATTGCATGATCATCATCGTCACGGGTGTGACACCATGATCTCCATCATCATGATCTCCATCATCGTGTCTCCGTGAAGTCGTCACGCCAACTACTACTATCACTACTACTACAGCTAACCGTTAGCAATGAAGTAAAAGTAGTAAGCACATGGCGTTGCATCTCATACAATAAATTAAGACAACTCCTATGGCTCCTACCGGTTGTCATACTCATCGACATGCAAGTTGTGAAACCTATTACAATAACATGATCATCTCATACATCATACATGCAACATCACAACTTTGGCCATATCACATCACATGTCAAACCCTGCAAAAACAAGTTAGACGTCCTCTAATTGTTGTTGCAAGTTTTACGTGGCTGATTTGGGTTTCTAGCAAGAACGCCTTCTTACCTACGTGACAGCCACAACAATGATATGCCAAAGCTATTTACCCTTCATAAGGATCCTTTTCATCAAATCCAATCCGACTAGAGTAGGAGAGACAGACACCCGATAGCCACCTTTATGCACGATGTGCATGTTTGTCGGTGGAACCAATCTCACGTAAGCGTACGTGTAAGGTCGGTCCGGGCCGCTTCATCCCACAATAACGCCGGAAAAGAATAAGACTAGTAACGGCAAGCAAATTGACAAACCATCGCCCACAACTTTTGTGTTCTACTCGTGCATGGAATCTACGCATAGAAAACCTGGCTCGGATGCCACTGTTGGGTAACGTAGCATAAATTCAAAATTTTCCTACGCATGTTCAGATCTTCCTATGGAGAGACCAGCAACGAGAGAGGGGTAAGAGAATCTTCATCCTTTGAAGATCGCTAAGCGGAAGCGTTGCTAGAACGCGGTTGATGGAGTCATACTCGCAGCGATTCCGATCTAGTGCCGAACAACGACACCTCCGCGTTCAACACACGTGCAGCCCGGTGACGTCTCCCGCACCTTGATCCAGCAAGGAGGAGGGAGAGGTTGGGTAAGATGACCAGCAACACGACGGCGTGGTGTTGGTGGAGAGACGAGGTCTCCCGGCAGGGCTTCGCCAAGCGCCGGCAGAGAGGAGGAGGGAGAGGAGTAGGGCTGCGCCGAGGGAGAGGGAAAACCGTGTCCGCCAAAGGCCAAAAGTGCCCACTATATATAGGGGAAGGGGAGAGGGGGTGCCACCCCTAGGGTTCCAACCCTAGGGGGTGCGGCAGCCCTCCCAGATGGGGGAGTGGCGGCCAGATGGCGAGGAGGGGGTGGCGCACCCCTCTGGTGGGCCTAAGGCCCACCTAAGTTAGGGTTCCCCCCTCTCCCCCCTTTTCTGATGCACATGGGCTGGGTGGGGGGCGCACCAGCCCACTTAGGGGCTGGTTCCCTTCCCCACTTAGCCCATCTAGCCTCCCGGGGTCGTCACCCCCCTTCGGTGGTCCCCCGGGACCACCTCCGGTGGTCCCGGTGGTCCCGGTATGTTACTGGTGATGCCCGAAGCACTTCCGGTGTCCGAAACCATCCGTCCTATATATCAATCTTTACCTCCGGACCATTCCGGAGCTCCTCGTGACGTCCGGGATCTCATCCGGGACTCCGAACAACTTTCGGTAATCTCGTATAACAATTCCCTATAACCCTAGCGTCATCGAACCTTAAGTGTGTAGACCCTACGGGTTCGGGAGACAGGCAGACATGACTGAGACACCTCTCTGGCCAATAACCATCAGCGGGGTCTGGATACCCATGGTGGCTCCCACTAGCTCCACGATGATCTCATCGGATGAACCACGATGTCAAGGATTCAATCAATCCCGTATACGATTCCCTTTGTCTGTCGGTATAGAACTTGCCCGAGATTCGATCGTCGGTATACCTATACCTTGTTCAATCTCGTTACCTGTAAGTCTCTTTACTCGTTCCGTAGCACGTCATCGTGTGACTAACTCCTTAGTCACATTGAGCTCATGATGATGTTCTACCGAGTGGGCCCAGAGATACCTCTCCGTCACACGGAGTGACAAATCCCGATCTCGATTCGTGCCAACCCAACAGACACTTTCGGAGGTACCCGTAGTGCACCTTTATAGTCACCCAGTTACGTTGTGACGTTTGATACACCCAAAGCATTCCTACGATATCCGGAAGTTGCACAATCTCATGGTCGAAGGAAAAGATACTTGACATTAGAAAAGCATTAGCATACGAACAATACGATCTAGTGCTAGGCTTAGGATTGGGTCTTGTCCACCACATCATTCTCCCAATGATGTGATCCCGTTATCAATGACATCCAATGTCCATGATCAGGAAACCATGATCATCTATTGACTAACGAGCTAGCCAACTAGAGGCTTGCTAGGGACACATTGTGATCTATTCATTCACACATGTATTAGTGTTTCCTGTTAATACAATTATAGCATGAACGATAGACGATTATCATGAACAAGGAAATATGATAATAACCATTTTATTATTGCCTCTAGGGCATATTTCCAACAATTTTATGAAACTATTGTATAGAATATGTATCACTTACTTCTGGATCACTTATATTTTGTGCTGTAATGTATTTTGTAACCTGTGCAAATATCAGAAAAGCAAAAAAAAATCCTAATATTCATAGTAGTGGCGCACCATCTAAAAGTGCGCCATTAGTAAAACCATAGCAGCGGCACACTTCTGGGCCTACTAATGGCGCACCAGGCGGTGCGCCACTGTTATGTATATTAACAGTGCCGCACCAGGGGTGCGCCATTACTATTTATTAGTAGTGGTGTGATAATAGTGGAGCACCTATAGTGCGTCATTTATAGGAAAAATAGGTGTGCCACTAATAGCTTTTTTCTAGTAGTGGGGCGGAGAGGTAGACACCAGACACGTTGTCGCAGTAGACCACCGTAGCCTTATCAACATGACACGATAGCTCAAGAAGTAATTGGCGAAGCCACGAACACTCGGAGACGATGTTGGCCACGATGCTAATCTCAACCTCCGCACTGGAACGGGAGACCATATGCTGTTGCTTGGACGACCAAGAGAGGAGTGATGGTCCAATGAAGACACAATAGCCCGAGGTGGAGCGGCGAGTGTCCGAGCAGCCGACCCAGTTAGCATCCGAGTAAGAAGTGATGTCGGTGGAGGTGGAGGCGTGCAACGTGATGCCAAGGTCCATAGACCCCCAAATGTACCAAAGAATCTGCTTCACTACAGTCTAGTGAGCATCACGCGGAGCATGCATATGAAAGCACACTTGCTGGACTGCATATTGCAGATCCGGTTGAGTAAGAGTAAGGTATTGAAGAGCACCAACAATGGACCGGTAAAAAGGTCCATCGGGAGCAGGAGAACCGTTAGTGGCTGAGAGCTTGGCCTTCGTATCGACTGGCATAGATGCAGGTTTGCAGTTAAGCATTCCGGCGTGCTCGAGGAGCTCATGGGCATACTTACGCTGATGAAGAAAGAAGCCATTGCCGCGGCGTACCACCTCACCACCGAGGAAATAGTGCAAGAGACCGAGATCCTTGATGGCAAACTCAGTCCAAAGATGATCAGTGAGCTGATAGTGGAGGCCAGGCGTGCAGGCTGTCATGATGATGTCGTCGACATAGAGGAGCAAAAATGCCGTGTCAGCACCCTGGTGGTACACAACAACAAAGCATCGGAGCGTGTGGAGCAGAAGCGATTAAGAAACACCGCGATGCGCTGGTACCAAGCACGGGGAACTATCTTGAGTCTATATAATGAGAGAGAAAGTAGACACACAGGCTCTATGACATTCGGATCCTAGAATCCTGTCGGCTACTAACAGAAGACCTGCTCGTCAAGATGACCATGAAGGAAGGCGTTGTAGACATCCATCTGATGCACGGGTCATGCACGAGAGACCGCATGCTGGAGAACAGTCCGGATCGTCTCGGTTTTGACAACCGGGGCGAAGGTGTTGGTGAAGCCGATGCTAGCATCTTGTCTAAAACACGGACAACCCAACAAGCCTTGTAGAGATCCAGAGTGCCATCCGGGGTGCAGCTTGTACTTGTAGACACACTTCCCGGTGATCACGTTAGCATGCCAAAGTTGGGGAACAAGCTGCCAGGTCCGGTTCCCTTGCAGGGCATCAAACTCTTCCTGTATTGCGACAAACCATAGAGGGTCATGACGCGCCACACGAGCGGACGTCGGTACAGGTGACAACACCGAGGTAGAAGCCGTGCATGCATACTCGTCCAAAGGATAACGAGACCTTGGACGGAAGACCCCCGCACGAGCACGGGTAAACGGTCTAGCAGGAGTCGGCGCCGGAGTCGCTGCAGGTGGCGGTGATAAAGGTCCCGCAACCGACGAAGACAGGGCAACTGGCGATGCAGCAGCCGGCATCACAATAGCCGGCAACTAAATAGCCGACGATGCAATAGCCAGCAACGTAGTACCCGGCGACGAAGCAGCCGGCAACCCAGCAGCCGGTGACGCAGCAGCCAACGACGGAGGAGACGGTGACAAAGTAGCCGATGAAGATGGCGCAGCCAGTGACGCAATAGCCAGTGACGAGGCAGCCGACGGCACAACAGCCGAGGGCGCAGGCGCGAGGCGGCGACGCGGAGCGCCTAGCGCCGGAGATGATTCCTCTTGTGGCTATGCAAACGAAAAACAATGCTCATCAAAGTACTTGTATTGGGAGGTGATGACGCGATGGGACACTGGGTCATAGCAGTGGTATCCTTTGTTGTTAGCCGGGTAACCAAGGAAGACACAAAGAACGTAGCGTGGAGCAACTCTAAGAGGAGTCGTAGATGGCATGCTAGGATAGCAACGACAAGCGAAAATACGGAGCCGTCGTAGGATGGTGGGGTGCCATAAAGAAGATGATGAGTGGAGTAATGTGAGCGCGAGCGAGATGGTCGAAAGATAACGTGAAGTGTGACGATGGAGAGGGCATCAGGCCAGAACTGTGGAGGTATGTAGGCGTGAAAAAGAAGAGTAAGAACACACTCGTTAAGAGTGCGAAGGATGCATTCAGCATGGCCATTTTGTTGGGATGTGTAAGGGAAACTATGGTGGAAGATGGTGTCATGTGTTGAGAGAAGAGTGTGAATGGTGAGATCGTCCATCTCTTTCCCGTTGTCAGTTTGAAGATGAGTATGCAGCGGCCAAGTTGTGTGGATACGTAGGAGTAGAAGGCGCAGAGCGTAGCAGGAACGTCAGATTTCCTACGAGGAGGAAATTTCCACACAAAGTGAGAGGAGGAACTAAAGGAAACCAGTGTGACTAGAAATAGAAGATGTACATACATCGCAACGTAGTAACTCAAACGAAAAAGACGCAACTATGGATGATGAACTAAAAGGAAAGCGAACATGTTTGCCAAGAAGTCATGCTTGATAGGAGTGAGCATCTGTTTTATTACATGTAAAACAAAAACTTCTTATGATTTGACGAAGCGAAGGGGAGCTGGGGTGTCCAAGACGCACGTGCCACAGATCAACACCAGCGGAAAGAGTTCGGGGAGCGGCGGATGTGGAGGATGGCGGCTGAACTAGATAGAGGTCATCAGGACTGTCACATCGGTGCAGAACCATCTTGGTGTGGGCGTCCTTAACAAAAAACCAACTTCATCAAATTCCACAATTACATAATTATCACGGGAAAGTTTACAAACACAAACTAGGTTGTGAATAAGCTCAGGAGAAACAATGACATCTTGAAGAGAGAGTGGCCTAGATGATGAGGGAAAATAGTGGAACCAATATGAGAGATGGGTAGGCCGACACCATTACCGACGATGATGCGGGTAGAAGTAGACATGGGAAAGGCAATGGAGAGGTTACCCGGATGTGCGGACATGTAGGCGGAAGCCCCGGTGTCCATGAACCAATCACCCCTGCCGGTGTAAGGCGCGACGTGTGGCTGCTGATGGGCTTATAGTCCCAGGGTAGGGTCATAGGTCTGCCCTATAGGTCCTACCCAAGGTCTACCCTTCATAAAGGACAAGGCCCTTAGACAGTTCCGACTGAACTAAGGACTCCCCCATCATCCAGTCGGTGATGACTCCCCCATCATCTAGTCAGTGACGAGCATTCGGAGCGTATTAAACGTACCGACTGAATTCCACTCTGTACATCGTAACCTCCCTGGAGGGCAACGGTCATACGTTTTCATACACCATTATTAGCATTTAAGGCATACGTTACCTGTAACGTAGGCATTTATTCACCACTAATCCACCCCTATCCGCCGGGCCGTTGAGAAGGGCAGCGCACTCTATATAAGCCGCCCTTCCCCACTGGTGCGGGGGTTGGCTTACACTGTAATCCTATATTCCACTCGACACTAAGCTCCCAAGAGCACTGAGACGTAGGGCTTTTACCTCCACCGTAGAGGGGCCTGAACTCATACAACCTCGCCGTAGCTAAGGCTCTGCCCATCCTTTCGTACCCTACACATCTACTGTCAGACTTATACCCACGACAGCTGCTGAAGAGGAGCGAGGAGCGATGGGTCCACCGTGGGATATCCGTGAGGACCACCATAAGCACCGTAGGTGGTTGCGGGCGGTGGACCCAGAAGGCCGGCATGGCCGGGCGGTGTAGGTGCGCCATAGCCAGGTTGCGGCTTGGCAAACATGGCATGATGCGCCATCAGGTGTGGGCCAAAGAGGCCCAGGGCTCGGGGGCGCGGCATGGGCATGTTGTAGGCGTGCACGACCCCAATTCATGGGTTATAACCACCACCCCAAGGTGGCAGAGCCGTCGTGTTAGAGAAGCACGACTGGCCGCCGCCACCGCCATTACCAGAATCGCCACCATTGCGGTTGCTGCCGCGGCCCCGACGACGGGTTCCATTGCCAGCGTTGTCACCAGTGCGCTGCTGCTGCGGCTCTGGTGGGAACGGCGGGAACTGGACAGGAGGAGTCGGCTGCGAGGCTGGAGGGCGCGACTCTGGAGCTACCGCGAGGGGTGCGGGTTCGCCACGGGAGAGGCCGACGGCGAGGGCGGTGTGGACGTTGCGGGTGCATGCGTGCTTCATCTGCCGTTCTTAAAGATGGATCTAGGCCACCGCACGCTCGAAGGTGGGATCCGCCATGAGGGTGAGGTTGGAGGCGGCGTTGCCGAAGTCCTCGTTGAGATCGGCGGTAAGAGTGGAGAGGAGAACCTCATCTCCAATCTTAAAGTCGATGTCATTGAGTTCCTCGGAGAGGGTCTTGAGCCGAAGACAATAGGCATCGATGGAGAGGTCGTTTTGATGACACTCAAAGAACTCCTGCTGCAAGGACACAACGCCTTGCAGCTTTTTGTTGGTGAAGAGGCCGTTGATCTTGGTCCACACTGTGTAGGCATCGTCCCCATCACGAACGACGGTGTGGAAGATGTCCGGCTAGACGGTGAGGACGAACCACCAGATGAGGTTGGCGTCATTGGCCATCCAGTTGGCATTGCGGCCCACGGCGAGGAGGTTGGCGGTGCCGTCGACGTGATCATCGATGTTGTACTCGAGAAAGAGGAGGTTGAAGTAGTTCTTTCAGGTGTAGTAGTTAGCCTCCTTGTAAGAGAGCTTGATGGGAACGTGATGAGAGAGAGAGGAACATCGCGGATGTGGGTGGTGTTGGGAACCTCGTACTTGGGTTGCTGCCGCAAAACAAAAGGGCTCGCAGGTCGCAGCCATGCACCCGCGCCACCGCCGCCACACACGCATCTACCGCACCACACACGCACGCCACCGGACCGACTAATCGCACCACCTCCTTCCGTGCAAATTCACCACGCACCCACAGCCAGAATCCGTTGCATCCGTCGTGGAACTACAAAAGGAAATGGGCTGCGCCTCCTTCCGTGCAAAATTCATTTTATAGTTTGCGGAAAAATGATTTAACAATTGACGTGGGCTGCGGCTGAGACCGGCATAGCGGAACTACAAAAGGAAATGTTCACGAATATTCTGTTTTACAGTTTTGTTATGCGGGGTCTGCTCGGTGCTAACTCGCGCCAACCCGCAAAATCGATGGATTTTTATCTGAATTTTACACATATGTCACATATTCAAAATCAATTGACTTCGGACAGTTTTTCTAAGTCCAATGCATACAAATAATGCTTTCTAACATCTCAGGCCAACCTCTTCTCTCATTTGTTGTCATTATTTTTTTATGTGTCTTCTTCGTTGGATGCCCGAAGATATTCCGGATCAAAGACATGCATGATTACTTTGGCAAACCTATGCACTGACTCAATTGTAGTATCTTCACCAATGCGAAGGTACTCGTCGGCATAGTCAGCTGGAATGTCGTATACAATTACCCGCATAGCTACCGAGATTTTTTGATATGCACTAAATCCATTCAATCCCGCTGCACTCTTTGAGTAAAATACCGACAATTGACCTCGCAAGCTTGCATAATTTTTACAAAAAGGGATAGGCGCATTCGATTCATTCTGAAAGAGGTGCGGGGGATATGTTGGATTGTCTGCGAAGTAGTCTTGCATCAACATCTCATTACCGAGATGGAGATTGCGAGGAATGCAAAGACGACCGACGGTCGATCCTCGCCGTCTCTTTTGGTTCTCAATGCGAGGGCCATCATCAACATCTGCTACCAATGGTTCTCAAGCAACGTCTCAACATCTGAGTCATCCGAATCGGACGAATCCTGGAGCAAAAACCTCTCGCGAGGGTCAAATTCCATCTAAAATCATAAATACGAGCGCCGCATGAACCAACTATGCATATCGCATCCGAAAGCAGAAGCACAATGCTCACCGGCGGTTTGGGTGGTGGCTCTGCGACGGTCAATCTTGGGGCGGCGACGGCAACTCGGGGCAGCTCGGCTCGGCATATCCGGGGAGCCGGTGCAACAGCTAGGTGGAACCGGGTGAGGGGCGCCCCGGCGGCGTGATTCCATCCGCATATATGGCCAGAATAGCCGGCGGCGGACGGGCGGAACCGATCGAAGGCGGTTGCGGAAAGGGGTGGGGAACGCGTGTGGGTTGAAATGTCCCTCTCGCCAACCGCTTTTCTTCCATACAGGGCAGCGTTGGGTCAAGGAGAGAACCTGTGTTTTCGCGGGTTGGAGGTGGGATTTTCCCGCGCCTCTCAAAATGTTTTACGGGTCCTACGCATTTGCGGGTCTGATCGGACCGCTTTTTTCACGCGGACCAGTATTTTGACGATTATTTTAAGGGTCGGGGCATTAAACGGGATCCGCTAGAGTTGCTCTAGGTTTGTAGTTTAAATTTGTAGTTTAGGTTCGCATGTCAGACCATTTTGAGTTTGTAGTTCAACTACGTTGCATATATAAACCTTGAATCTTATCGAAGTAGTCTATAAGTATGAAATATGGTCAAAGTAGTTTGAATGTTCGTTCTAAAAAATTGGTTTTGCTGCTCTGGATGTCTTATTTTAGAGCAGCTGTTGGACTATTTTGGTGCCCAATTCTTTTTGCAACATCTGCTTTTCATGCCCAAAAATAGGACAACTATTGGAGATGCTTTAAGCATGTCTCTACCTTGTGTTGGACATATTGCTCAAGTTAGGTGTAAACGTATGTTATTTCCTCAAGAACGGTGAGGTCATCTATGCTACTATTTCCTCATTGTCGTAGGTATAAGTCTGACAGTAGATGTGTAGGGTACGAAAGGATGGGCAGAGCCTTAGCTACGGCGAGGTTGTATGAGTTCAGGCCCCTCTACGGTGGAGGTAAAAGCCCTACATCTCAGTGCTCTTGGGAGCTTAATGTCGAGTAAAATATGGAGTACAGTGAAATGTCAACCCCTGCACCAGTGGGAAAGGGCGGCTTATATAGAGTGCGCTGCCCTTCACAACGGTCCGGTGCACAGGAGTGGAGTAGTGGCGAATAAATGACTACGTTACAGGTAACGTATGCCTTAAATGCTAATAATGGTGTATGAAAATATATGACCGTTGCCCTCCAGGGAGGTTACGATATACAAAGTGGAATCCAGTCGGTAAGTTTAATACGCTCCGAATGCTCGTCTTCGACTGGATGATGGGGGAATCGTCACCGACTGGATGATGGGAAGTCCTTAATTCAGTCGGAACTGATAAAGGGCCTTGTCCCTTATGAAGGATGGTCCTTGGGTAGGACTTATAAGGCAGACCTATGACCCTACCCTGGGACTATAACCCCATCATTAGTCCCCGTATGGATCGGGGTTGGAACGACGAAGTGATGTCTGGAGTATGGATGCGACTGGTATGGATGCGACTTTGGCGTTGTTTGCCTCGATCCATTTTATCCTCTTGACCAGTGATCCGAGTGGATATATCCGTGAAACGAACCGTCAGAGACCTAGTGCTTCCGCGGAATCTTTCGACGTGACCGGTCAACTGACAGCGGCGGATTTTCCGGGATCATCAAATTTCGGTTGCCGCACGCTCAGCGGGGATAACGACATCGTCATCGAGTAGTTTCTGCCGCCTTGATTACCGCGCCATTATCTCCTCCACTAATTGTTGGAATTATACCCTAGAGGCATGATAAATGTAGTTATTATTATAATTCTTGTATCAAGATAATCGTTTATTATCCATGCTATAATTGTATTGAATGAAGACTCATTTACATGTGTGGATACATAGACAAAACACCGTCCCTAGCAAGCCTCTAGTTGGCTAGCCAGTTGATCAAAGATGGCCAGTGTCTTCTGGTTATGAACAAGGTGTTGTTGCTTGATAACTGGATCACGTCATTAGGAGAATCACGTGATGGACTAGACCCAAACTAATAGACGTAGCATGTTGATCGTGTCATTTCATTGCTACTGCAAGTATTTATTCCTATGACCATGAGATCATATAACTCACTGACACCGGAGGAATACTTTGTGTGTATCAAACGTCGCAACGTAACTGGGTGACTATAAAGATGCTCTACAGGTATCTCCGAAGGTGTTGGTTGAGTTGGTATGTCTCAAGACTGGGATTTGTCACTCCGTGTGACGGAGAGGTATCTCGGGGCCCACTCGGTAATACAACATCACACACAAGCCTTGCAAGCAAAGTGACTTAGTGTAAGTTGCGGGATCTTGTATTACGGAACGAGTAAAGAGACTTGCCGGTAAACGAGATTGAAATAGGTATGCGGATACCGACGATCGAATCCCGGGCAAGTAACATACCGAAGGACAAAGGGAATGACATACGGGATTATATGAATCCTTGGCACTGAGGTTCAAACGATAAGATCTTCGTAGAATATGTAGGATCCAATATGGGCATCCAGGTCCCGCTGTTGGATATTGACCGAGGATTCTCTCGGGTCATGTCTACATAGTTTTCGAACCCGCAGGGTCTGCACACTTAAGGTTCGGCATTGTTTTATGCGTATTTGAGTTATATGGTTGGTTACTGAATGTTGTTCGGAGTCCCGGATGAGATCACGGACGTCACGAGGGTTTACGGAATGGTTCGGAAACGAAGATTGATATATAGGATGACCTCATTTGATTACCGGAAGGTTTTTGGAGTTACCGGGAATGTACCGGGAATGACGAATGGGTTCCGGGAGTTCACCGGGGGGGGCAACCCACCCCGGGGGGAGTCCATGGACCTTAGGGGTGGCGCACCAGCCCTTAGTGGGCTGGTGGGACAGCCCAAGAGGGCCTATGCGCCAAGAGAAGAAAAATCAAAGAGGAAAGAAAGAAAAAAAAAGGAAGGAGGTGGGAAGGGAAGGAAGGACTCCCACCAAACCAAGTCCAACTCGGTTTGGGGGGGGAGTCCTTCCCCCCTTGGCTCGGCCGACCCCCTTGGGGCTCCTTGAGCCCCAAGGCAAGGCCCCCTCCCTCCCACCTATATATACGGAGGTTTTAGGGCTGATTTGACACGACTTTCTCACGGCAGCCCGACCACATACCTCCATGGTTTTTCCTCTAGATCGCGTTTCTGCGGAGCTCGGGCGGAGCCCTGCTGAGACAAGATCATCACCAACCTCCGGAGCGCCGTCACGCTGTCGGAGAACTCTTCTACCTCTCCGTCTCTCTTGCTGGATCAAGAAGGCCGAGATCATCGTCGAGCTGTACGTGTGCTGAACGCGGAGGTGCCGTCCGTTCGGTACTAGATCGTGGGACTGATCGAGGGATTGTTCGCGGGGCGGATCGAGGGACGTGAGGACGTTCCACTACATCAACCGCGTTCACTAACGCTTCTGCTGTACGGTCTACGAGGGTACGTAGATCACTCATCCCCTCTCGTAGATGGACATCACCATGATAGTTCTTCGTGCGCGTAGGAAAATTTTTGTTTCCCATGCGACGTTCCCCAACACTAATATCGCAGCAGCCGGTCGGGGGATAAGATTTCGTGGCCACCTGTTAGTGACCCAGTCGGAAGCTTATTTAAACCTCCCCAGCGAGGGTTTCTCGTTGCGCCCCCTTGTTTACTCGCACTCGCCCCGCTTCTCCCGCAACTCCTTGCGTGCTCCAAGCCTCCTCCTTCCTCTCCTCCCCTGCGGATCTGCTGCCTCCGCCATGACGAAGGGGCAGACGAGCAAGCTCGAGTCACAGAAGAAGAAGAAGAAGAAGAAGAAGAAGGCGGCTCCTGCTCAGCGGCGACAGCGGGCACTGCCGGCGGGTTGGATCCAGGGAGATTTCCTCCCCTCCACGGTGACGACGGACGACCTGCTGGAGCTGGTGGAGCAAGGCATGATTGCCAACAAGTCCTGGAGGCTGCCGGCGGAGGGCGAGACGGAGCCGGCGCCGCAGGAGGGAGAGCGCGTCTTGCTGCTCAGTCACGTGTATCGGTGCTTCTCTCTGCCCCCTCATCCCTTCTTCAGAGGTATCATGAACCACTTCGGGGCCCAGCTCCATCATTTTCCTCCCAACGCGATAGCTCATCTTTCTGCATTCGTCGTGCTTTGCGAGTGCTTTATCGGTTGTCATCCCCATTGGGGGCTCTTTAAGTACGTCTTCTCCGCTAGATCCCAGACTGTCAAAAAACTTAGCCAGTTGGACGACAAAACCCATATCCTCCAGCTCTGCGGGGGCTTAGGCTTCGAGAAGAAAAACAAAAGTAGCTACCCCGTTCTTCAGTTGTCCGAGTCCGTTAAGAACTGGCAGTCAACTTGGTTCTATCGCCAGGACGTCGCTTGTCCGAATGCTGCAACTGGGCTGCCACCTTTTAGCCTAGACCGACCGGCTCCGCCCAGGCAGCTTGCGCTCACGAAGATGGAAAAGATCCAGATCCAACCTCCGGTCGAGGCGCTGATAGATGTCGTCCGCAAGGGAGTCACCGGCACGGATTTGCTGGAGACCTTTCTGGGCCGGCGCATCCAACCCCTACAAGCTCGACACCACGCCATGTTGCACTACGCGGGGCCTGGGGACTCCACTCGGACTCATCCTGAATGCGTGACCGGGGAAGTTGTGATGGCGTCGGTCCGCAGCATCACAGGCGCCTGCGATAACCCCAGAGGAGCCCGGCGAGTGAAGCCCTTCCGCACTGACAACCCTCCTCCGAACGGGGTGAGCATATCTTGTCGAGTGCTTTCAATCCTCTTAGATTCGTCGCTTTCTTGTATCACCATCTGACGTCTGATGTTTTCGACTGTATTTTGTGCAGGCGTGGACCAACTGGTATTCTTCCGCCTCGAACGGGAATCCGGCTGAGGAAGAGGAAGGCAGCCAGGAGGGCAGCATGGACAGCGTCGAGTACGTCTCCGACAGTGGGGAGACGGAGGAGGAGACCGAAGAGGAGGAGGGGGAAGTTGGGGAGCAAAGCTCGCCACCCCCACCACCAGAGCCTCGAACTAAGACACTTATGCTGAGGCAACAGGAACATCGATCCTCATCCGAGGCAGAGCTTTCTGAGGCTTGGATCCACTCGGTTTGGCCGCCTTGGAAGGTTGGTCCGTGGGCTCGGCAGCAGTGTCCCTGGTCCTCTTCATGCTCCGAGCACTCGGAGCCACGGGAGGAGCTGGCGGGGCACTCGGAGCCACGGGAGGAGCTGGCGAGGCACTCGGGGCCGCTGGAGGAACTAAGCTCCGTCACGGGCGCTTAGTTCCTCCAGCGGCCCCGAGTGCCTCGCCAGCTCCTCCCGTGGCTCCGAGTGCCCCGCCAGCTACTCCCGTGGCTCCGAGTGCTCGGAGCATGAAGAGGACCAGGGACGCTACTGCCAAGCCCACGGACCAACCTTCCAAGGCGGCCAAACCGAGTGGATCCAAGCCTCGGAAAGCTCTACCTCGGATGAGGATCGCTGTTCCTGTTGCCTCAGCGTAAGTGTCTTGTTCTCGTGTCTTCTTTCTGTATTTGATTGAACTCATGCTTATTGGTCGAGTGGATTTTACTCGACAGAGCTGCTACCTCCGCTACCTCTCTGCCACGCCAGGAAGACGATCCCATGGATACGGATAACGTGGCTACATCCCAGCAAGGTACGTTGAGACGACTCCGAGAGCTTGCATTATCGTTTCACGAATTCTGTCTTCAATCTTGCCCTTTTTCTGTAATCTCATGTTGTTCAGTTGGGCTTCCTTCAGAGGTGATTCATCTGGAGGAGGATGACCAGAAGGGGTCAGGGCAAGCTTTGGCGCCTGTCCTTGAGGCTGTTCCATCTGCTGCAGCTCCCGCCACGGACGCGCCGCCGACCGAGATGATGCCGTCGACTGAGACGGTGTCCCTCGCGGCAGAACCGACTGGAGAGGGACTTGGGATTCCCAAGGAGTCTCCTGTCGTGCCGGTTCCGTCGACTGTCCAGTACGACGCCCGACACCTCCCGGAAGACCAAGTGGGAGCCGCCAAGGAGGCCATGGTGCAGGCTGAGTTGATGGTGTGGGTGATGCCAAGGGAGCGTACGACTCCATCGCATCTTTGTACAAGAAAATCTTGGAGCTCCTGGACGATATCCGAGTAAGTGCGCTAGTAAGTGTTTACTTTCCTCTTGTAACCCACTAGGGGTTGAAGTGATAGACTCGGATACAGTAGCATTATTTTGCAGTGGGTTCACTCCGAGTGAACCCAGTGGGTGTAGTCCCCGAGACTTCTGTCGAGTGCTTGCACCGGCCGTTGTCTTTATTTATATTTTTCCTGACTTGATCGGATCAGAACTGATCTGCCCGAATGGTACCAGTGGGGGCACTCCGAGTACACGCACTGGAAGTAGTCCCCGAGAGTAGTTTTACTCAGGTCGGGTAATAGTAGCCTCATAGGCTTGTTTTTGTCATGTAGCTCAATAGGGCGGACCTGTTCGAGCTTCATGCTAGTGGGTTCACTCTCAGTGAACCCACTGGGTGTAGTCCCCGAGACCGCTCTCGACTGGTTGCGTCGGCAGGGGTCTGAAGAACTTTGAGCTTTTATTGTTTTCCTCGTTGAATGTGTCTGACCTTCTCTTCGCGCTGATTTGCAGAAGACTTGCAAAATGGGATCAGCATATAATGCTCTGAAGGCTGAAAAGATTCAGCTTGCTGCCGAATTGGAGGCAGCTGTGAATGACTTAGGTGGTGTGAAGGAGGCTCTTGCTGACCGAGAGAAGTCCTTGGAGGAGTCTCGTGAGGCGAACAAGGCACTGGTGGCCGAAATTGAGAAAATGGGCAAACAAAGAACTGAACTAATGGGTCAGATGAAGTTGATGAACACTCGGTGTATATCGCAAGAGAAGTACGTCAGCGACTGGGCAAAGAAGATGATTGCACTGCTCGGTGGTAAGTTTTTTTTCGAGTGTTTCTTGACTTTGTATGTCATTTTGCGCTTACTTTCTGCTCGTGTTGTCTTTGCAGATTTTTGTATGGACGTTGAGGCTGAAGCAGCTGACATTGAGCGGTCGGTTATTCCGAACGTTCCACTCGGCGATGAAGCCAATCGAGACATGCTCCGAGTGCACATTCGCCTTGGCAGAGTGGGACCTTTCATCGGCCGCCTGAGAGAAGTCGTCGGCCAAATCAACAAGGAGCTGTGGCCCGAAGACGATTCCCAGCGGGAGATAGAAGGGTTGATGACTCGGCTGGAGGACGTCCCGAACCAAGTGCAGGCGTGAAAGAAGTCTACCGCTCGCTGTGGTGCGGACATTGCGCTATCGCTGGTCCGAGTGCACTGCAAGGAAGCTCGCGAAGAGAAGCTGAAGGCGTTGCAGGTCGCCAACACCAAGAAGCTTCGATTCGAAGATTTCATGGAGACCTTCCTTGGGACCGCCACTCGCATCGTAGACGGGATCGACCTTGACACTTTTGTGGAGCCTGCCAGTCCTGACGACGCTTGAAAAACTTTACCTCGGTATGCCGAGCGGTATCTGTATCAAACTTTGGCCACTGCTGTTGGCCGTGACATTCGTGGTTCGGTGTGGATAAGCTTGATCTACATCGAGCCGACTATCATTGAACTAACTTTGAATTCGAATCAAATATTTCGCTCTTCTTTTGGTAAAAAAAATTGACACGATTTTGGCTCGTGGTTTTTGTTTGACATTTCTTGGTGAAGCCAATGGCAAACATGCGGAGCATATAGTTGTCAGTTGTCTTCAGATCCACATGAGCCTCAATGACGGTCTGGTAATCCTCCGAGTGGATCCGTAGGATATACTCGAAGGAAGCTTTTTACTTAGGCGATTCTTGATCACAGCTAAGTCCCTGAGCGCGACTGTGAAGTCGCACTCGCAGTGAGTTGCTACTCATGTAATTGTCAGTTGTCTTCACATCTACATGAGTCTCAATGAGGGTCTGCTAATCTTCCGAGTGGATCTATAGGATACACTCGAAGGGAGCTTTTTACTTAGGCGATTCTTGATCGCAGCTAAGTCTCCGAGTGTGACGTTTAGTATACACTCGGAGAGGGTTTTTACTTAGGCGATTCTGGATCGCAGCTAAGTCTCCGAGTGCGACGTTTAGCGCACACTCGGAAAGAGTTTGTACTTACGCGATTCTGGATCGCAGCTAAGTCCCCGAGTACGATGTTTAGTGCACACTCGGAGAAGGTTTGTACTTAGGCGATTCCGGATCGCAGCTAAGCCCCGAGTGCGACGTTTAGTGTACACTCGGAGAAGGTTTGTACTTCGGCGATTCCGGATCGCAGCTAAGTCCCCGAGTGCGACGTTTAGTGCACGCTCGGAGAGAGTTTGTACTTAGGCGATTCTGGATCGCAACTAAGTCCCCGAGTGCGACGTTTAGTGCACACTCGGAGAGAGTTTGTACTTAGGCGATTCTGGATCGCAGCTAAGTCCCCGAGTGCGACGTTTAGTGCACACTAGGAGAAAGTTTGTACTTAGGCGATTCTGGATCGCAGCTAAGTCCCCGAGTGCGATGTTTAGTGCACACTCGGAGAAAGTTTGTACTTAGGCGATTCTGGATCGCAGCTAAGTCCCCGAGTGCGACGATTAGTGCACACTCGGAGAAAGTTTGTACTTAGGCGATTCTGGATCGCAGCTAAGTCCCCGAGTGTGACGTTTAGTGCACAGTCACAGAGAGTTTGTACTTAGGAGATTCTGGATCGTAGCTAAGTCAACGAGTGCGACGTTTAGTGCACACTCGAAGAAAGTCCCCGAGTGCGATGTTTAGTGCACACTCGGAGAAAGTTTGTACTTAGGGGATTCTGGTTCGCAGCTAAGTCCCTGAGTGCGACGATTAGTGCACACTCGGAGAAAGTTTGTACTTAGGCGATTCTGGATCGCAGCTAAGTCCCCGAGTGCGACGATTAGTGCACACTCGGAGAAAGTTTGTACTTAGGCGATTCTGGATCGCAGCTAAGTCCCCGAGTGCGACATTTAGTGCGCACTCGGAGCGACTTTTTTATTTTTTAGACGGAGTCTGCCAACGCGGAAGAATTTTGAATTTGCAAAAAATCAATCTGCTTTGTATTACTTCAATGATACTTGTTCTTTACATTGCCTCAGTCGGCGGTCACGTGTAGAAGCGCTTCAGGAGATCTCCGTTCCATGCTCGCGGCTCGTCCGTTTCCCTGTCGAGGTTGTAGAGTCGATATGCTCCGTTGTTCAGCACCTTGGAGATGATGAAGGGTCCTTCCCAGGCGGGAGCCAACTTGTGAGGTCTCTGTTGATCTACTCGGAGCACCAGGTCGCCTGCTTGGAATGTACGACTTCTGACGTGCCGCGCGTGGAAACGCCGCAGATCTTGTTGATAAATGGTTGAGCGAGTCAGTGCCATCTCACGCTCCTCTTCTAGAAGATCCACTCCGTCTTGCCTGGCTTGCTCTGCTTCGGCTTTGGAGAAGAGTTCGACTCGTGGAGAGTTGTGAAGCAAGTCACTCGGAAGGACTGCCTCTGCTCCATAAACGAGGAAGAACGGGGATCGCCCTGTAGATCTATTTGGAGTTTTGCGGAGGCCCCACAACACCAAAGGCAGCTCGGTGACCCCTGCGCCAGCAGCATGTCCAACTTCCCGCAGGAGTCGAGGTTTCAACCCTTGAAGAATAAGTCCATTCGCCCGCTCTGCTTGCCCGTTTGTTTGGGGATGCGCCACAGATGAAAAATCCACTCGGATACCTTGGCATGCACAGAAACCTTTGAATCTGTCCGAGTCAAAGTTTGTGCCATTGTCGGTGATTATGCTGTGTGGTACCCCGAATCTGGAGATGATGTCCCTGACAAACTTGATGGCCGTAAGGGCATTGAGCTTCTTGATGGGCTTGGCTTCAATCCACTTGGTGAACTTGTTGACTGCCACCAACAGATGTGTGAATCTCCCTTGGCCTATCCTGAATGGACCAACTGTATCTAATCCCCACACTGCAAATGGCCAAACAAGAGGGATTGTCTTCAGCGCAGATGTTGGCTTGTGGGACTTGTTCGAGTAGAACTGACAGCCTTCGCATCGGTCGACCATATCCTTCGCCATTTCATTCGCCTGCAACCAGAAGAAACCAGCTCTGAATGCTTTGGCGACGATTGCTCTTGAAGAGGCATGATGGCCGCAGGTCCCCGAGTGAATTTCTTCCAGGATTAGTTGTCCCTCCTCAGGGGAGATGCATCGTTGAAGGACGCCTGAAACACTTTCCTTGTACAACTGGCCATCAATGACAGTGAAAGATTTCGACCTGCGGACGATCTGCCTCGCTTGAACTTCGTCCTCCGGTAACTCTTGCCTCAGGATGTACGCAATGAACGGCACAGTTCAATCGGGGATGAGAGCAAGAATCTCCATGATCAAATCAACCACAGCGGGGACCTCGACTTCAGTCGGATCTGTCGAGCTCTTTGGTTGTACTGGTTCCTCTGTGAAAGGATCTTCTTTAACTGAGGGAAGGTGCAGGTGTTCGAGGCAGACATCACTCGGGACTGGTCTCCGAGTGGATCCAAGTTTCGCCAATTCATCAGCTGCTTGGTTTTTCAGTCGCGGAACATGGTGGAGTTCCAGACCTTCAAACTTCTTCTCGAGCTTCCTCACTGCGTTGCAGTATGAAGTCATGGTGGGGTTCCTTACATCCCACTCCTTCATCACTTGATTAACCACCAAATCTGAATCGCCATAAACCATCAGGCGACGGACGCCGAGTGTGATGGCCATGCGCAATCCATAAAGGAGAGCTTCATACTCTGCCTCGTTGTTGGAGGAATCAAAATGTATCTGCAGCACATACTTGAGTTTATCACCTTTTGGCGATATGATCACTACGCCAGCGCCGGAGCCATTCAACATCTTGGACCCATCGAAGAACATTGTCCAATGAGCCGAGTAGATGTGAGTCGGTTGCTGTTGTTCTACCCATTCTACTATGAAGTCAGCCAGAGCTTGAGACTTTATAGCCTTCTTGGCTTCGAACTTGATGTCGCAGTATAACATCTCCATTGCCCACTTCGCCACTTGGCCTGATGCGTCTCGATTGTCGAGGATTTCCGACAACGGAGCATCAGAAACGACAGACACCGAGTGGTCTTGGAAATAATGAGCCACCTTCTTCGCAGTCATGTAGATCCCGTAAATAAGCTTTTGATAATGGGGATACCTCTGCTTGGAAGGAGTCAGGACTTCGGAGACATAATACACTGGCCGCTGAACCTTGTGTGCTTTGCCTTCTTCTTCGCGTTCGACTGTGAGAACAGTACTGACGACTTGATTTGTAGCCGCGATGTACAGAAGAAGGGGTTCTTTACTGAGCGGGGCAGTAAGAACCGGCTGGGTGGAAAGCAGGGCTTTGAGGTCGTCGAATGCAATGTACAGAAGAAGAGGTAGCGCCTTCTCGCCGAGTCGACTGATAAACCTGCTCAAAGCCGCTAGGCAACCTATGAGCCTTTGAACATCATGTATTCTAACCGGTTGCTCCATTCGGACGATGGTCCCGATCTTTTCGGGGTTGACATCGATCCCTCGTTCGGAAACGAAGAAACCGAGTAACTTTCCGCTGGGAACACCGAATGAACACTTGGCGGGGTTGAGCTTGATATCGTACCTACGAAGGTTGGCGAATGTTTCCGCCAAGTCAGTCACCAGGTCGGAACCTTTGCGTGACTTGACTACAATATCATGCATATACGCCTCCACATTCCGACCGATCTGGTCAAGGAGGCATTTTTGGATCATGCGCATAAAAGTTGCTCCTGCATTCTTCAAACCGAATGGCATAGTGATGTAGCAGAAGCACCCCAATGGAGTGATGAAGGCTGTTTTTAATTCATCGGGGCCATACAGACGGATTTGATGATAGCCCGAGTAGGCATCAAGGAATGACAAACGCTCGCAACCCGCAGTCGAATCAACAATTTGATCAATGCGGGGGAGCGGGAAATGATCTTTCGGGCAGACCTTATTGAGATGCTTGAAGTCGATGCACATTCGGAGAGACTTGTCCTTCTTGGGAACCTTGACAACATTGGCGAGCCACTCGGAGTGGTGTACCTCGCGAATGAAGTTGGCTGCCAAAAGTTTAGCCACCTCCTCTCCGATTGCTTTCCTCTTGTGCGCGGCGGACCGACGCAGTCATTCTCGGACGGGCCGAGCAGCGGGATCCACATGCAGTCGGTGCTCAGCCAACTCCCTAGGTACACCTGGCATGTCAGCGGGCTTCCATGAGAAAATGTCCCAGTTCTCACGGAGGAATTGGATGAGCTCAGCTTCCTATTTTGGATTGAGGGTGGTGGAGATGTTCGTCGGGGCAGCGGTGTCATCCGTCGGGTGGATGCTGACCTTCTTCATGTCTCCCGCCGACTGGAATGCGGACTCCGAAGCTGGCTTCTTAGAACGCATCAAGTCAGCGGGGCCGGCTGTCTTCTTGTACTCGTCCAGCTCGAGGATAGCCATCTGTTGATCGGCGATCCTCGACCCCTGCTGTAGACACTCCTCATCCCGCTGCCGATTGCCCGTGACAGTGATCACACCTTTGGGACCCGGCATCTTCAGCTTCAGATACACGTAACATGGATGGGCCATGAAACGCGCATATGCCGGACGGCCCAGAATCGCATGGTATGCACTCTGGAAGTCTACCACTTCGAATGTCAGCTTTTCCTTGCGGAAGTTCTTGTCGGAGCAGAAAACGACGTCCAACGCGATCTGGCCGAGTGACTTGGCCTTTCGTCCAGGGACGACTCTGTGGAACTGCATGCTGCTCTCGCTAAGTTTGGACATCGGAATGCCCATCCCCTTGAGAGTGTCGGCGTACATGATGTTCAAGTCGCTGCCGCCGTCCATGAGGACCTTGCGCAGTCGGACTCCTTCCACCATCGGGTCGACGACCAGAGCCTGCCTCCCTGGGGTTATGGCACAGGTTATGGCACGGGTGCTGGATGATCCGACTGGTCAAAGGTGATCGCAGTCTGAGACCATTTGAGGAACGTGGGGTTGGTTGGGGTGGCCATGTTCACCTCCCTGTTCACCAGCTTCAGTCGACTCTTGCTTTCCACGTCAGCAAAAATCATCAGTGTTGCATGGACTTGGGGGAACGGATCCTCCTTGTCCTCATCATCTTGTTCATTGTCCTTTTCACTCGGCTGCCTTTCGCCGAACCCTTGGATCAGGAGGCGACATTGCCGAGTGGTGTGCTTCGGGAATATGGCGTTGCCTTCTTCGTCCATCTTCGTGTGGATTGGACATGGCTGATCCAGGATGGAGTTTCCGAACTTCTTCTTCTTGGGGGTGAACTGCGCCTTCCCCTTGCCCTTGAACTTGGCATTGGTAACGGTTGCGGCCTCTGGCTGCAGAGTGGACGGAGCTTTCTGCTTCTGCTTCCGAGTGTTGTTCCCATCTCCATCGGCGACTGCTTTATGCTTGCCGCTACGAATGCGGTCCTCTTCTTCGCCATTTGCATAGTGTGCCGCTATCTCCATCATCTTGCTCATGGAGATGTCGCCTGTTCGACCGAACTTCAGGTACAGATCTCTGTACCGCACGCCTGCCTTGAAGGCGCAGACTGCTTGGTGCTCTGTGACGTTCTCCACCGTGTGGTAGAGGGTTGTCCAACGCTGGATGAAATCGCGCAGGGGCTCATTCTGCTTCTGGACACAGTGCTGGAGCTCCACGAGACCAGCAGAGCATTTGCACGTGCCCTCGAAGGTCCTGATGAAGACTCGGGCCAGATCTGCCCAGCTGTAGATGCTTGAAGGAGCCAATTGGTTCAGCCACGCTCGTGCCGAGCCGTCGAGCATTAGGGGGAGATGTTTCATGGCGACGTGGTCATCTCCGCCACCGATCTGGATCGCCACTCGGTAGTCGTCGAGCCACGTTTCCGGCTTGGATTCTCGTGTAAACTTGTTGATCCCCGTTGCCAATCGGAAGTTGGGAGGGATGTCAGCCGAACGGATGGCCCGACTGAAACACTCGGGGCCAGAAACGATGGTCCTGCTTCCACTCGGACGGTCTCTGTCGTGACCATCACGGTGAGCTTGACTCTTGTCGACCTTCCTCTGGGCGATGTACCCTCTTGCGTCGGGCCTTGGATCATACGTGTCACCGACTGAACGTCGATCATCATGATGTCGGGGCCCATAAGGCCCACCCCGTGGAGGGGTGCGTGAACGGCGACGATCTTAGGGATTCATGGAACGGCTGCCTCCTCTATGTCGCTGATGAGAATCGGGGCTGAAAACCGACCGATGCGTGTTCGCGTGGACGGAACTATTGTGGATCCTGTTGTGCGACTAGGAGACCGCCGAATTCTGCTGCCGCGCCGTGTGCAACAGGGCACGGATCTCCCTGATCCCTCTACCAGCCTCTGAATCAGTCGGTTGGAGGGAATCAGCTATCTTGGCAGCGGCAGCCAGGTTGAGGACGTGCGGAACACCTCCACGTTGGTCTGACGAGTGCGTCGACTGGCAGAACGACGGGGCTGACGGCGAGAGCCGGAAGACTCGCCGACCTCGTGCTCGTTCCGACCAGTTTGGCGGGGACTTTCATGGGAATTGTCCATGAGAACTTCGGCCGCAGGCCCGCGACCCAAGTACTTGGAAGGCAACTCAGTCAGAACTAAGTCCAAGCACTGGGACGGCGGCGCGACCACAACCGACTCGAGGACCGCCACTTGAGAGGACGCGTCCTGGTGCCTGGGCGTGTCGCACCCAACGCTGGAGCCGCGGACGGCGAGACCGCTTATTGCGGCGCGTGACGGGGGCGAGGATCGACACCGGAGCCGACTGCTGGAGAAGAAGGACGCCGCGGGCGCCGGCACGGAAGTGCGTAGCCCCGCGACTGGGGAGCGCCTCGACGTCGAGGGGCGCATCCCGAAGCCATACCGAATCGTCGACGATGAAGGAGAGTGCGCCGAAGAGGATCTCATGACCCATGCACAAATCTCCACCGGACGACATGATGAAAAGATGTAGTCGCAAACTCGCCGGAAGTCGCTTAGACGCCTGCCCCACGGTGGGCGCCAACTGTCGTGGGTATAAGTCTGATAGTAGATGTGTAGGGTACGAAAGGATAGGCAGAGCCTTAGCTACGGCGAGGTTGTATGAGTTCAGGCCCCTCTACGGTGGAGGTAAAAGCACTACGTCTCAGTGCTCTTGGGAGCTTAATGTCGAGTGAAATATGGAGTACAGTAAAATGCCAACCCCTGCACCAGTGGGAAAGGGCGGCTTATATAGAGTGCGCTGCCCTTCACAACGGTCCGGTGCACAGGAGTGGAGTAGTGGCGAATAAATGCCTACGTTACAGGTAACGTATGCCTTAAATGCTAATAATGGTGTATGAAAACGTATGACCGTTGCCCTCCAGGGAGGTTACGGTATACAGAGTGGAATCCAGTCGGTAAGTTTAATGCGCTCCGAATGCTCGTCTCCGACTGGATGATGGAGGAATCGTCACAGACTGGATGATGGGAAGTCATTAATTCAGTCGGAACTGATAAAGGGCCTTGTCCCTTATGAATGGTAGTCCTTGGGTAGGTCTTATAAGGCAGGCCTATGACCCTACCCTGGGACTATAACTCCATCACTCATTGATGTGAACGGTTTCTCTCATGCGAACAAGTTGATCTGTTTTGTGATATGTCCATTACTTATTGTTTTGCACCTTTAAATATAATTTGGTTTATGTTGATGATATTTTATTTGCATTTTTTGTATGGACTCCATTCAAATACATTTCCATGTATTTATTTGACCACGTCTTACATAATATCCCTCAGTTCCATAATGTTCCATAATATAGTGCGTACAGATCTTTTTCTAATTAAAGTCCAACCTTGCAAACTTTGTTCATGTTTGGAGAGAAAAATATTTTCATTTAGGATACCAAATACATACCACCAAATACATCGTGATTTAAATTTTCATATTGTATATGTTTAGTTTCGTGGATATTTTTTTCATAAATATTGTTAATGTTTGCTAACTTTGACATAATAAACTCTATATGCACTACATTATGAAATGAAAGTATTATCTATTTGAGTACATACCGGAAAAAAGGCACAAATTTTTCATACTAATAAGATCACTAATTGAATGAAGGAAGCTTAACTACAAGAAGCTAAGAAACTATGCATTATGGAGTTTAGTAACTAAGTCATTTAATGTACTTAGTACCTCATCTAAGCATGAACGCATTGGAAGAAGCCTACTTGAATTTGACCTCTAATTGCTTATCTCCTATGTATGGATTAAATGTGGCGTGAGTCTCGGAGTAATTTGACTGAATGAGGCTCAAAGTAAAATTAATATAACGAAATTAAAAAAAAAATTGAGATAGGCCGTTTTCAACCAAAAAGGAGGGAGTGCTAGTATATTAGGCACCTGGCACTCGTGGACTTGTGAATGAATGAATAAACACATGATTGCACACCAGTCTCATGGTACATAAACACATGTTAACTCCATATTCCAACATTTCATTTCGTACTTACATTTTTTGTGCATATTGCATGTATGGTGTGTGCGATCATGTGCAGATATATACTTGTGATGCAACTTTTGCGTCCTCATGAATATGGGGCTGCACATCATGTTCTTGGTGCGTCTGCCGCCACAACAATTGGTATCCGCTTGACGTTGATGAGTGGCGCAGACGGTGAGACAGATGTGTTGGCGCATGTGAATGTGGCAGAACACATCAACAAGGACAGACAATAGGACCGATGATCCAGACACAAGCAATACTGCAACGATGGCATAGAGGAGAAGGACGGCAACAATGACACAAGCATGAAAAAGAGCACAAATGAGGAGGAGAAGGAGAACGACAACGAAAAGCCCGGCAACCTCGTGTTATACATAAGTGGATAGAGAAGAAGGCTGCGCTCATGCTCAACCATGAAGAGCACATGGAGATGAAGAACCACTTGCTACTGCTCGCTGATTAGGAAGAGTAGGGATGGTCCAAACAAATTCGGGACCCAAAGTGAATCAAAAAAATAGTTTTATACCAAATTATTATTATTTATTTTATTTGTAAAATACTACAATATTAAGGATTATATTTTTTATTACTTAGTTGGTTTTGTTAACCACATAATTTAGTCATTATAATTAATAGGGCTCTTTTTCAACTGTTGTAATTTATGTCACTAATCCATAAACTACATATTGCATAGTAGCGTATCTTCATAATAAACTTAAATTAAGTGGTGTAGCAGAAGTTATGTTTGATTTTTGTGTGACAGTTTCATAAACTAATAGTGTATAGTAATATATTAGTATGTATGTGCATATGTTCATCTATATTTTAGTTTCATTAAATATCATCTAAGAGTCTTTTAAAGAATATTTCTAACCAATGTCTTAGTTTATAGTAATTTCTAGTGTATTATTAGATGGACATATAACAATAATCCTTTCAATCCAACGATGCTTCGACCAAAGCAACACAAGCCGAATTATATCCATGAATGATTTCTATTTCATTATTGACCCGTTGTATTAAAAATTGATGCATGCTAGATGGCACACATTGATTGTTTCAAACCAAAGCGCGGCCTAATATGACAATATAGTTATGTTCCTCCTCGGAAACGAAGTATGTGGTGACCAAAGTTTTGCTTCCCACGGTGAGTTTCATGAACATCACACCTTTGGCTTTCGTCTTTTATTTACCCTCAAATCCATTAATCACCATATTGGTCTTCACCAATGCATCATCATGTAATCCTAATTTTTTGAAGACAGCAAAGAGCATAAGATTTATCACACACAGCCATCAACGAGCATTCTAGAAAATGTCAGTCTGTTAATATGTCTTATGAGGTAAAATAACTTCAAGTGTTTCACCGCTTATTTTGGCTTCTATAAAATGGCATCCTAGGACCAAATTCCAGATGGCATACCTCCCCTTCTTCATCTATAGCAAGAAATTTGGCAGGTAAGTAATGCACCATATTAATGTGCATACCTTCTGGAACCAGCATAGATTCATAATCCACCATCTCAACTTCATCTCTCAATTTGTTTTGATTAAAGGGGATGTCATAGGTGGCATGGGTGATGTAATAGGGGCAACATCATGCTCCTCTGGTGGTGTAGGTGATGTCATAAGCTTATATCTAATATACCTAGGTGGGTCATCCACTACAGGAATCGAGCATTTTGCCGTCAGGACGCTACAGACGGCAAAGAGCGAATTAGAGTCGGCAAAAATTTTGTCATCAGCCCATGACAGCAAATAATGTCGTCAGACCATGTGCCCGCAAAGGGCGTCTTTGTCGTCAGCGGCCGGGACAGCAGACGGCAAAATATTTGCCGTCAGTGGAATTATGTTGCCGTCGGCTACTTTGGTAGACGGCAAAAAAATGGTCAAAATGAAGTGTGCTAGCACTGTGTTGCATGAACGAAAGAGAATTAAGGAAACATTCTATTATCAATTCACCAGAATTATGGCTTAGGAAGGATGGCATGTGGAAAACCTAAATATGATGCTCAATGCTCCAAGAGGAGTAACAAGTATTGCTGGAGAAAATGCATATGCTGCAAAATTGGCCACCTCACCCAGAATCACTGCAAGAAATAATAGAGAGCGATAAACATTACTTCAAGCCTACATCATATCATGAGAAAATGTTGTTCATTCCAAATAAAACTATAGTGAAACTAGGCTCCTGTGTTCTAGTATGTAAGGAGGTGATCCATCCTTCTTCTCATCAATGGTACAAGCACGGACACTATCCTCACCTAACATCTAATGCCCGACGTAAAAACTACCAAAATATACATCTATTCGAAGATATTTGTGTGGCAACAAAACTCAGTTTTTTTGTGGGGTGTTGCCCCACAAAGAAAAGAAAATTGGGTTACTATCTCTACTGAGCGCCTTTGCTGTAACGCCACCACATAAAGAAACAACTCAGTGTAAGTGATACTTACTAGTTACCATTCCTATCCACCATAACGGTTCATATAAGTATGAGTAGCCTCCAGAACCTATAAATCATGAGGGTAAAAAGCGTAGATTAATTATTAATGGATTAAAGCAGTAGAAATATTAAAACTTTATCTTTAACCTTGTCTGCGATGAAAAAAACATTGAAATAGATATAGGAGAGAAGCACAACCTGCTCTTACCCCAACGTCCCCAGCTTTCTTCAGGCCAATCTTCTTGATCACAAAGCTAGATCCAATAAAAGCACTCGATGACGTGGCTAAGGAGAAGCCCCTTAAATTGTCGAGAGACATCACCATTGTTTGGCAGTCTATTAGCAATCAACTACAAAATTCAAGTCCTATCCTACATAAGAAATAAGTTTACATTTAGTACACCATTTATAAATGTTCAAATTCAACATATTTAATGGAACACCAGGACCTTGGGTTGCTTTTAATTGGGCTTTTCAGGAACAGGTCCCTATGGGAATGTAGAAGAACATGATGATATATTATGAGAATTAAAATAGCATGCGCCTAAAAAGTCTTAAAATTATAAGTGAAATAATCAGAAACTAGACTATCATAAAAATCGCAACACTACGATGGCAATACAAGAACAATACGCAACCTGCTACTGATAGAGAACCTGTCATCCTCAGAGTAAGTAGTTTTACTTTTTCGCTATTTCAGAAAAGTATTGGGATAAATGGCAGATCAAGGTCACCTATATAGCCTAGAAGAGAAACTCGTACATGCAAATAGAAACTTCCAGACATAAAAAAAC
Organism: Hordeum vulgare subsp. vulgare; assembly: GCF_904849725.1. Taxonomy (NCBI): domain Eukaryota; kingdom Viridiplantae; phylum Streptophyta; class Magnoliopsida; order Poales; family Poaceae; genus Hordeum; species Hordeum vulgare. Next base: position 38,430,648 of record NC_058523.1, read on the forward strand.
TCCTACAGATAAAGATAAATGAAATGACTCTTTGTACAACGATGTAAGCAATCCAGAGGAGGCAGACCACCATTCACCCCAAATGACTTCTGCCAAACATTGTAAAACCACTAATTTGCTGAACCTCAATTTGCGGCAAACCATCCTAATCACTCAAAGGAAAAAGGACAAGAAAAGTAAAAGTACTCCACTAATTTGCTGAACCTTAGTTTGTACCATCTGATCGTGTAAGGGAGGAGGCTGGCCAAGTCTGACCGTTACCAATGGAAGGAGGGCGCTGGTGGCGACTGGAGTTAGACAGGGAGGCCCGACCGGCGGTGGGGCGAGAATGGAGCGGTGGGGTGGCCTACCCTCCTGCCATGTCACGCAGAGGGACGACGGCGGCTGGGCACCGGCGGCGTCAGCCAGGGAGGGCACTAGCGGCGGCGGAGGGAGGCCCGACCAGTGAGAATGGAGCGGCGGGCTGGGCACCGGTGAGAATGGAGCGGCGGTGAGACGAACGACGGCGGCCGGGGAGGGCACGTGTGGCTGCGTCTGTGGCACCTGTGGCGGCGGTGGCCGGTGAGGGAACCCTAGCTATTGTTTTCACCAGAGGAGCCAGTCGTGAGAGGGAGGGCTTTGTTTTTTTAGCCGGTGTGTTTTTTTATCCGGTGCGCCACTTGGGTTTTTTGCCGTCTTCTGTACCCATACCTCACGGCAACGTTAAGTTTTGCCGTCTGCCCTTGCTAATTCAAGACGGCAAAACTGCGTGCCGTTTAGACCGGTTAGACGTAGTTGTGGATATCTATTTTGCCGTCATCTGTAGCGTAAGTAGACGGTAAAAATCGTCTCTTTGCCGTCATCTGCCCATATAGTTGACGGCACAATTATTTTTTGCCGTGTGTTTTTTTTTTCCGTCTGCTTTTCGTGATTTTTGGCAATAGTATCGCTTTGCCGTCTGCCCATGATGGCAAACTTCCTGTTTGCCGTCTGCCCCGATGATTTGCTGACGGCAAAGATTATACATGTCGTCAAAATAGTTGATTCCTGTAGTGATCCCATGAACTTATTTAACATGCAAGCATGGCACATCACCATACTATTATGGATGGGATAAGACCCACCTAAACATGCAACCATGCATGAGAAAAACCCATCACCACATGCAACTATGTATGGAAAATAGTTTTTATTCCATTATTCACCTTCTATGTATTTTAAATTTTTGTTCACGTGTTATTAATATAAATATTTATATTCTAAACAATCAAATATAATTGAAACATATTGCAACATATTCCCGCATCAACGTACGGGGTATCATCTAGTTAACAGAGAACCATCTATGGTTTCCTTTTGTTTAGGCCTTCACACTTGTTTCGTGGGTGCCATGGGCTAAATTTCATTGAAAATTAAACCCCTTGATTCTCCTATTCATGCATCACCCTCTCGTGGTTTCTAATACATTGCAATCTCCTATTAATGATCTTATTTAAATCGGGAGGACACCACTTAGGTTGAGTATATTTGGGATCCCTAGCTTTAGCTCTACTTGTGCTAGCCTCTTGATCATTAGCCATGGGACAACCCTATTGTATAGAAATTATTTCGTCATCAGAATTAGCCAAATTATCCTCAACAGTCAGCTCTTTCATCTCCTTATGTCCTCGGGGTTAGGGTTCATAGCACGTAGATCAGATTTGTGCTCCGCACACATATTGTCTCCTCCTGACTGCAAATACACAATACAACAAACAAAATCACAAAGATATGTTTGGAGCCAAGCATTCATGATACAAGCCTCACAAACAAAAACAAGCCAACAACAAACCACAGAAAGTGAACGCATGTACTACTTGCTTCGGGATAACAACCTCTAATGTGACACCAGATTATTTATGTCTAAGATCGGCTGCCTAGTCGATCTCAATAGGAAGTGGTGGCGACGGCGGCGCCGCTGCTGGTGTCGGCCCGTTGATGCTTGTTGTCGGGGGTGGCAGCCCAAGGGCAAGAGCAAGGGCACGTCGAGCGTCAACGAGTTCAGCCTTCAAGTTGCGGATGAGTTCTTGTTGCGCCACCATGTCACGCTTGAGCTGGATCACTGTTGGATCATGCTCGTGGAGTGGGCTACCAAGTACATCTGCGCTGTAGCACAAGCTCTGTTGGGGTAGCTCTAGAAGGGACGTTCCACCAAAAGGCATATCTGCAGAAAGAGGGTAAAAGCTAAATTATTACTCACTCAGTTTTAAAATAAATATCGTTGATCTAATATTAAATTTGTATTAACTTAACACAAATTTTATGACAATTATTTTGAAACGGATGGACTACCAAGTATGCATTACTCAGCATATAGTTTTAAAAGACACTCGACCGCACGTAACTTATGATTGAAACTTGTACTTTATACCTTTTATTTAATAAGCTAGCCCAATATAAACGGAAACAGGACAATTGAAACTAACATGTTGAGCTATCAAGTTCAACACATCAAGGAAATGCCATCTCGGAAGGAGAATAAAATGTTTGCTGTTACCACTGTGAAAACACTTTAAAATAAGTGATTCAAGAATAGGGCAAGCATATCGATCGGTTTAGGTGTGATTTTCTCATTGATGACATCATTTTTCATCTATGGGGTTTAACTAGAGATATGCACGTTCATTTCTCGGAGCACTTTACAATATGTTCATATATATTGATAAATGAAAGGGTCTTTTTGAGCTGAGAAAAATACAAATACTACCTCCATCTGGGTTTATTAATCCCCTTGTATTTTGGGTCAAACTTTGACCTTTGATTTAATCCCCTTGTATTTTTGGTCACATACCTTAAAACAATATCATTGGAAACTGCCTTCGAATATGAAGCTATTGATATAATTTTTATATTTTATCAGTCAAATCTACGGTTAAAATTTGGCGCAAAGTAGAAAGGATACCAATAAACCAAGACGGATACTTCTTCATCAACATAACAGAAATCTAAAGCTACACAAGTCACCAACAGACATCTATTATAAATTTTTATAAAATGCAAGCAAGCCACCACATTTACCAACAAATGTTAATATTATTACCACCCCTTGATTCTAGTAATAATGACTGAGATTTAAAAGTATTTACGTACACTATTTTAACATGTACATCTCAGCATTTTAACTTGTGACGTTTATATGCAATGCACATGCGTAACTTGTGACGTCCAAGCACCGTTTGAGATTCACAGATTAAACAATTGACAAGCAATCATCTAACACGTATAACCAAACCATGTGTATTGGGATAACAAAACATGTGTATTGATTAGCAAATGCAGAGACATAATCCATCACGTGCCTACATGGCTACATGCAAGAAAGATACTACGAGTCTGCATCCTGCATGACTTACTCAGACTCGATGAAAGGCCAAACAAGCAAGCGGCGGTAGCCAAAGAACACATCCATGATTCTTCATGCATAAAGAGATGCACACGGACTCTGGTTTAAAAACCCATGGGCTCTTCCTTTAATGGCTATATATATACGACACTTGCAAGTTAGGTGCAAACACACAAAATTTGTATGCCCGGTAAGAAAAAAAGCCGCCTAGGATTTTCTAAAAATAAAAAATCAGCCCAAACATACAAAAGTAGATGCTCTTTATAGAAAAACCCATGGGCTCTTCTTTTTGCTAGAAGCATGCACTCATATGTTGCCTTACAACGAGAATGCAAGATCATTTAAAAAGATTAATATCACCACAAAAAAGGAATGTTTGGATGTGAAGAATTTAAAATGTAGAATGTAATGCGCAAAATTGATGGCATTTACCGTGAATTCCAATAAGATTATATAATGAATAATTTTTGTAAGGGATGATTTAGGATGGTGCACATGAAATAAACACATGAGTTTTAGATTGCCGGTGTGGATTGTAGATGAAGTGTGTGTGTAAGTGCATTTCACATGTAAAAGGAATAAAAATACATTTTGGTTCATGTAGAGATTCTTATGAATGGATGGAACTCAGTAAGCCTAATTCTGACCCAAAGGGCCTTCAAGAAAAAAAAAACAAATCTTAGCATTCAAATCATAAGAAATTCTTATTTGTACCAATTTTAATTTTCAGAATTGCGTGCAGTCATGTATCTTTGGGCTAAAATTTTGCAACAGTACATTTTTGATAGCATGAGACTAAAATGTTCTCCATCGTCGATTGTGGTATGACTCCATATTATATTTACATGAATGAGATTATTTGTACAAATTCAAAGAAAATATAGCTTTATTTGGTGCACCATGCTAGCAGATGAACGTTCAAATTATTTTAAACAAGGAATAAGAGAGATTTGTATGTGCATCTACAACTATACAGTTCTCCGAAAGTAAACTCCGAATAAAAATTAGCACTTGGATGTGTATGTTATGTGCATAAGTGTCTCTACATTCCAAAATAAGTTGCAAGGAAATTAGGTTATTTATATGTATACAAAAATTGAAACATAAATCTGAAGTGCGAAAAAGAAGCAATATTAGATAGATTTGTTGAACCCTTTGATGAATAATGAACATGGTGTTGTTGAGGTCATAAAGTGAGGTAATATATAATGTCTAGAATGTTATGGAATTTGAGATGCGTGTATGCTCTGCCGTATGCCCGTATCCAAGGATACGGGCGCGAAAAATTTCTCACGAAAAAATTTGGAAGGAGAAACACTACATGGTCTGGAGTAAAGTACAAAAAGTAAAGATTAACACAGTCTAATGTTTCGCATGGTAGTCCAAAAAGTACCATGAAATATTAGTACTGCAATACAAGATTAGAATAAAATAATAAATTTCAATGATTTCTAGGGATCCACACCCATGTTTTCTCGGGTGAAGTAGGGATGGATAAAATAAAACAAATGGTAGCTAGAGCTTAGAGCGAGAGAACTAAATGGCAAAAGAAACCTTATGAAATGCTGCTGTGCTATAAATTTCAAAAACCAAAAATACAGACTTTGTATAAGCCAACCACACAAGCATCAACAAATTGATACGCTGTCAATTCTATATGGTAAGCTACCACATGCATCTACTGCCGCTGTATCTGAAAATTTTCTATGAATCTACAAGAACAAAACAAAAACGTTAATCAAGCTGAGCAGTAAGCACAAACCTGAGTAGTCACGCTGATGCTTGAGCGGAGGGGAGCCAGCTGGCAAAGGCATCCGTGCCATCATCTCTACGGCTTGGAGGAGCTGCGTTGCCGTCATGGGAGGGCCGGCAGGCAACAGCGGCTGCCCCATCATTCCGGTTTGGGTTTGAAGAAGCCCGGACGCCACGGTCATGGCCGACGATTCCAGCACGGGCATCGGTGCCACGGCCATGTGCAGGACCGTCTGGTCCGTCTCCATCGCAGATGACACTCCACGCGGCATGAACGAGGCGCCCTGCTGCGGCGGCGCGATCTCCATGACAGGCGCGGTTGGCGGCACCTTCAAGGCCCACTGGTGGAAAAAAGGCCTTTGGTCGCGGTTCGCAACTGCCATTAGTCGCGGTGCGCAACCGCGACCAACTAAGCGCGACTAAAGCCCCCCACCTTTAGTCGCGGTTTCTTAAGAACCGCGACTAAAGGCCCGTCCACGTGGGCGCCAGGCGGCCGTCGGGGCGGAGGACCTTTAGTCGCGGTTCTTCTGGCCAACCGCGACTAAAGGCCGCCACAGGTTTAGGGTTTTAGCGCGCGCCCCCCCCCCCCCCCCCCCTAAACCTGTTTTCTGTTTAATTTGTATTGTTTTATTTCTTTTGTGCTTTATTTTAATTTTGAAGGAATTTCATATATTCTACGGTACTACATACATGCATATGAATGTACAATTTCAAACAAATTTGAAATTAGAACCAAAAAGAATTCAAGAGGAATATACAATATATATTCAATATCATCGGATGACCATATACAATTTTGAACAAGTTTCCATACATAATTTAATGCATATAAAGTTCTACGTCCTCGTAATGGTGTTCTCCTTTAGGATGGAGGACTTCCCTGCTGAACCATCCAGCTAGTTCCTCTTGAAGTGGTCGGAAGCGAGCTTCTGGACTAAGCATCATCCGGAGGTTATTCCTCCCCGCATTGGTATCACTCGGAACCCGCTCAGAGGTGTATCTCCGGATCATCTCACAGACATAGTATCCACATAGATTGGTCCCCACTGGCTGAATATCCCCAGCATTCTTAGGCTTTGACCTTTTGAATTCTAGCTCTTTTTTGAATTCACCGACCTTTGTATCTACGAACCGTCTCCAAACCCTACGAGGCAAAGAAAATTAAATGAACAAGAGAGTTATTAGTTACTTGATATTAGGAAATGAACGAAATAGGCCGATCGATATAGAGCGCAAATGAATGAAAATAATTACTTCTGCAGCATTCTTCTCATGCCGCCCCAAAGCTTTGGATCCATATTCAGAGAGTCGTGGACGAGACATTCTGAGGTGTTAACTTTAATTACTAGCAGAATCCAGTGGAACCTGCGGACACGATACATGCACAGTACGTCATGCATAACTCATCGATTAGCCGGCCACATACCATGCATGGAGTAAACAAAAGAGAATGTGCTCAAGACAGAAACACTCACCCAAAATGGTAAGGAAATAGAATATCACTTTTGAGTTCCTGCTTTGTAAGAAACTGCCACAGGTCTGCCTCCATGTCGGCGGGGTGATGCTCCAACACATGTCCATTAACGATGTGTGGGTCAATGAACCCAACATCATGGATGTTCCTTACTCTGCATTCCTTAATCTTCATTCTGCATGTATAATAGCGGACACAACAATATAGTTAGGACATATATATAGTGCAGGCAATATGAACGAGATGGGGTAGAAATAAATCACTTACAGAACGTAGCAACTGATGATAGATTTGTCGAGATCGCGCAGATTGAAAAGCTGGAACAATTCACTCAGTTCAATTTGTACATAGTAATGTTTGAAGTGATGCTCATGTCTAACTTCCGCATAAATATAATCTTTGGCGTTTTTATTTTTTATGTAACCCTTGTACCATTTCAGCAGACCTTTCATTTGTGGAGGTAGATCCTTTTCCTGCGCAGGCTCGACGAGAGGCCCATTCTTGACATATGTAATTACTACCTCCTTCACTGGCGCCTCATCAAGGCCTAACAGTTCACGAAGAGTAATACCTAAGTTGGCCGCTTGTTCTCTGGCACTCGTTGCAGTCAATCCCTGTGCTGCCGCAGCTTGTATGATCTCGGGGGCATCCGGACCGGCGGCTTCCACTATAAGCGGGGCAATCGATTGTTTACTTTGTTCCCCGAGCTGGGCAACTTGTTTCCCGCTTTTTTTACTTTCGGCCTTCTCCCGCTCTTTGTTCTCCTTGAACATGAGTGCCTGCCTGCGAAGTTCACGTGCATAGTCGTCAGGCAGATTCTTCGCGGCTTGGGACGGTGTGCTCAAAAATGACTTAGCCCACTTCTTTTGCTCATCAGAAAATACTGGCTTGGGCTCGGGCTCTCTTTTCTTCTTGCAGTCCGCCTTCCATTTCTCCAAATCAGCAGCCGCGGCCGCGTCGACTTCCTCGGCACTACGTTCCCAAGGCCTTGTGGGGAGAGGCTTCAGTGATGGCTCCGGTACCTTTGTGGTCTTAGGTACATAAGGGTCCGGGTTAATAATCCAGGACTGCTTCTGCTTCTGCTTCTTTGCCGGAGGTGGATTGGGGGGCGGCGTCTGATCACCCGCCGGACGAGGACTGGGGGGCGGCGTCTGATCACCCGCCGGACGTTGTGGACTGGGGGCGTCGGCTGACGTGACAGAGGTGTAGGTGAACCGCCACCACCACCACCACCACCACCACCGCCACCGCCACCACCACCACCGTAAGGGGGTGGACTTGTTGTCCTTGGCGCCTCGCCTGGAAACTTGATAAACTTCTTTTGCCATAGAATGAAATGGCGCTTGACATCTCCAAGTCTTTTCTCCCCTTCAGGTGTAGCAATGTCAATCTCCAGGTCCTCAAACCCTTGGACTATGTCCTCCACCGTGACACAAGCATAGCACGGTTACGAACATATTTCTTTAATACTCCCATGAACCTCTCGAAGGGGAACATATTGTGTAGAAATACAGGACCGAGAACGAAAATCTCTTCGACTAGGTGAACCAGGAGGTGCGTCATAATATTGAAGAAGGATGGCGGGAACACCAACTCGAAACTGACAAGACATTGGATCACATCGTTCTGTAACCGTGGTAGAACTTCTGGATTGATTACCTTCTGAGAGATTGCATTGAGGAATGCACATAGCTTCACAATGGCTACTCGAACATTTTCCGGCAGGAGCCCCCTCAAAGCAATCGGAAGCAATTGCGTCATAATCACGTGGCAGTCGTGAGACTTCAGGTTTTGGAACTTTTTCTCCGCCATGTTTATTATTCCCTTTATATTGGACGAGAATCCAGACGGGACCTTCATACTGCTCAGGCATTCAAAAAAGATGACCTTCTCTTCTTTGGTCAGAGCGTAGCTGGCACGACCTTGAAACCATTCCGGATGCCGGTCATCAGGGTCTTTCAAACGTTGCTGGTCCTGCCGTGCTTCCTTTGTATCATTTGTCTTCCCATACACGCCCAAGAAGCTTAGGAGGTTCACGCAAATATTCTTCGTAACGTGCATCACGTCGATTGCAGAGCGGACATCTAGGAATTTCCAATATTCTAGCTCCCAGAATATAGATTTCTTCTTCCACATGGCTGCGTGCCCGTCAGCTCCCTTCGGAACTGATTGTCCGCCAGGACCCTTTCCAAAGATGACTTTCAAATCCTTGACCATATCAAATACCTCAGCACCAGTGCGTTCCGCAGGCTTCGGCCGGTGATCTGCCTTGCCGTTGTAATGCTTGCCTTTCTTTCTTACTGGATGAATTTTCGAAAGAAATCGACGATGCCCAAGGTACACGTTCTTCTTACAATTTGGCAAATGTACACTTTCAGTCTCATGTAAGCAGTGCGTGCATGCATTGTATCCCTTATTTGACAGTCCCGAAAGGTTACTAAGAGCAGGCCAATCGTTGATGGTTACGAAAAGCAACGCTCGTAGGTCAAATTCCTCTTGTTTGTGCTCATCCCACACACGGACACCACCCCACAGCTGTAAAAGTTCATCAACTAATGGCCTTAGGTACACATCGATGCCGTTGCCGGGTTGCTTCGGACCTTGGATGAGCACTGGCATCATAATGAACTTCCGCTTCATGCACAACCAAGGAGGAAGGTTGTAGATGCATAGAGTCACGGGCCAGGTGCTATGGCTGGAGCTCTGCTCGCCAAAAGGATTCATGCCATCCGTACTTAGAGCAAATCTTATGTTCCTTGCGTCAGCTGCAAAATCTTTGAACCATCTGTCGATCTTTCTCCATTGCGTTCCATCTGCGGTGTGTCTCAACTCCCCGTCCGACTTACGGTCCTCTTTGTGCCATCGCAACAACTTGGCATGCTCTTTGTTCCTGAACAGACGTTTCAACCGTGGTATTATAGGAGCATACCACATCACCTTGGCGGGAACCCTCTTCCTGGGTTTCTGGCCCTCAACATCGTCACCAGGGTCATCGCCTCTGATCTTATAACGCAATGCAGTGCATACCGGGCATTCATTCAAATTCTCGTATTCACCGCGGTAGAGGATGCAGTCGTTGATGCATGCATGTATCTTCAGAACCTCTAAACCTAGAGGGCAGACAACCTTCTTTGCTTCGTACGTACTGGTGGGCAACTCGTTATCCTTTGGAAACATATTCTTCAACATTTTCAGCAAGTTTTCAAATGCCGAGTCAGCTACACCTGCCTCTGCCTTCCATTTCAGCAAATCCAGTGTGCAGCCCAGCTTTTTCAGACCATCATCGCATCCGGGGTACAGCGCCTTTCTGTGATCCTCTAACATGCGATCCAAATTCTCCCTCTCCTTTTCAGTTTCGCAGCGTCTCCGTGCATCAGCAATGGTCCGACCAAGATCATCAACGGGATCATCACGTGCCTCTTCTTCACCTTCCCCTTCACCTTCAGCATCCTCCATGAAAGTATCACCGAAATGAGCAAGATAGCTTTCATCGATGAAATCATCCCCTTCTTCATCTTCTTTCATTATAACCCCTCTTTCTCCATGCTTGGTCCAACAATTATAGCTTGGCATGAAACCGTGCCGAAGCAGATGCATGTGAACATCTCTTGAGGAAGAGTAACCCTTCTGATTCTTACAGTTAACACATGGACACATAACAAAAACCCCCCGCTTGTTCGCATTAGCCACTACGAGGAAATCTTTCAAACCCGTAGTGAACTCGCCGGAGAGTCGGTTAACGTACATCCATTGCCGATTCATCTGCATTATTATAATATAAAATATATAATTAACCATCATGCATTTGTTAAACTAACTAGCTACAAACAATATAAATTAAACAATGAACTACACACATGCATATTTTATCAATGACACATCAAAGGTTCATCAAGTTGCTAACCGCGATCGAGGAGTGTGGCTCCAACACTTCATGTCATGTTTGTTTCATGCTCTTGGGGCATTTCATCAAACACCTTATGTGCATAAGAGGAACCAAAAGCAAACCTAAACCCTAAGTGTGAAGAGAATGGCTCTAAATGGCTAAGTGTTGGCTGCTGGATGGGTATATATAGGGGAGGGGCTTTAGTTGCGGTTGGCCTGGCAAACCGTGACTAAAGGTGCCCGAAGGCCTTTAGTCGCGGTTGTCCTGGCCAACCGCGACTAAAGCCCCTCACGTGCACCAGCTGGCCACCGAGCGCCCTGGGCCCAGGCCTTTGGTCGCGGTTCACCTCCAGAACCGCGACTAAAGATCCCATTAGTCGCGGTTCCTACAGCTTCGCGACTTATAGGGCTGGACGGAAGCCTGTTTTTCCACCAGTGGCCACTTGCTGGGTTCGGAGCCGGAGCGCCACAGTAGCACCAGACACCCCCGCCGGCGCTGCCGCGACGGCCTGGTGGAACGAGTCAGCGGCCAGCACGGACGAGCTGGGAACGGCCGCGGTGACCTGATGGGCTGGGTCGGCGGCTGATACGGATAAGCTGCTGGAGGCCATCCTTGGCGGCTGGTGGTGGACTGGTGGTGAGTACTGACTACTGCCAAGACGACCTGCCGGACGTCGGAGCGGCGCATGATTTGGGGGCGCGGCGGCTGAGGGTGGGGAGGTTCGGGCTAGAGCTAGGGCTAGGGCATCCATATAAATGACGGCGCGTGCTCCCTGTTGCCGGTTTTGGCATCCGGCAGCGGTCTCGCCGTTGGAGGTAGGAAATTAACGCGCGGAGGCGAGCTGTGTGAATGCAAATTTTTTCGGATTTAGCATGTTTCTTGAGATGGGCCTACGTGGGCCTCTAGTGCTGCCAACTTTGTAAAACCATGTCGGCTGGTTGGGTTGGGTCGTGTTGCATTACGTTCGAAAATCACTAGTCTAAATGTCAGTCAGGGAAGCGAGTTAACATGCAGTGCGCCGTTTGTCACAATCTAAATAATCGTTGTAAGGTGTATTCGCTAACTAGTGATTTCGTCAGATGAGTGGAACTACATTTCTTAAAATAGATTTCGCCAGATGAGTGGAGCTACATTTCTTAAAATAGATTTCGCCAGATGAGTGGAGCTACATTTCTTAAAATAAAAGACAAGGGAACTACCATCTCGCAGTTAGGAAGATATAGCTCATCAATACTCAAAGGGTCGCATTTCAGGCGTAACGGTACAATACGGTCACACAGGTCACTGAAATTGGCCGGCCTATTACCAACCATAGCTTCCACTTTATAGAAGATTCTGAAAACTTCTGGCAAGTTTTTTCTCCTAAATTCGTTTTGGGTTTTTTGGGCTACATATTTTTTTTTGTTTTCCCTTGTTATTTTTGCTTTTATTTTTCATACTAATTTCATTCATAAAATAAATGAACATTTTCCACACAAATTTTAAAATCCACGACTGTTCCTTAAAATTTGTGATATTTATTGAAAAGCGTGAACAATTTTGAAATCTCTAAACTTCTAAAAAATCCATTAAAAGTATTCAAATTCAGAAGCAATATTCAAATCCATAAAAAAAATCAAACCCGTTAAATTGTTTAGAAATTCGTAAACTTTTGTTCAAATGCATGATCTATTTTGAAAATTCATGAACTTTTTTAAATCCACACACCCACGACGAATCTAGCAATCTAGCATCCATCTGCCACCATAAACTTACCGCACCCACAAAGAACCCTCTCCAAACCTACAACACAACTAGGGGTTGTGAAAATTGACATCAGCACGAAACAAAAAATCATCATTGTTCATGGCAAACCTCAAAGGCAAGACACACACCACCCCCAAGTAACTATCTATTAGGAACACAACAGCAACAGTCCAAGATTGCATTTGTAAAGAAAATACCAAACAATAGCAAACTACATGCACCAACCTCCCAAAAACGACCCCTAGGCAAACTTGTACTTATCTGATATGATGAATTTTCCAACCCCAACAGGGACCTTCCACAAACCCACGACGTCAAATGGGGGACGTGAATAATTCGCATGAATATGAAACCGCCGGTCAAAGAAAAAAAAATAGAACCAAACCATGACAACTCCCCCTTCCCCTCCCGGTGGGAGGAGCGGAGTTAGCCATGGTGTGCCGCACATTCGCCTGCTCCTCCCAATAGCGACACCATCGATAACAATTGTGATGAGACCCCTCCATCTTGGCACCTCCACCATGACATTGCCCTTTTCTAAACATCCATTGTTGCTTCGCCTCGCCATAAAATGAGGAGATACGACTGTCGAATACTGAGCAACCACTCAAGCCCTCTCAAAATCCCTAGGCCCCAAAGCAAAATTGGTTAGGAGCAGCATACCTCAAAGGCACTAGTTCTTTCTGGGTTTTTTGGCTTTTTAGTTTTTAGTATTTCCTTTTCTTCTTTCTTTTCATTCCTTCTTCACTTTACTTTTTTCAAAATTTGTTCACAAACTATTTTTTTTCTAGAAAATAAATGGACATTTACATGGACAATTAAAGGAGAGGAGAATAAAAAAATATGTCGGCGTATATGCCACAAGGAGATACATGAGAGACACTATATATACACTTATCGCTTTTAGAGGACAGACGATCACTTAAAAATCATGATGAGAAGGTTGTTACATTTCCATCTTGCTTCAAAAATAGAATGCGTGTGTCCAATGAGCGAGTATATGTCTTAGACCTTTAAGATGTTTTTCAGAGGATTCCTGAGCTGTAAGCTCTCTCGGCCCCTTTTTTCTCGAGAGGTGATCGATAGAATTATGAAGATCATCCCTAGTGAGCGTGCTTGCAGACTGGATGGCTTCACCGGACAATTTCTCAACGTTTGTTGGAACATAATTGCACCTGATTTTTATCAGCTACGTTCAGGCTTTTGGGAGGGCAAGGTAACCCTCTAATGCCTAAATACATTTTTAATTGCTTCGGTTACAAAGGAAGTGACATCTGAGAAAGTGAATGACTTTAGAAAATTTCTCTTCTCGACTATGTGCTCAATGTTCTGCCTAAAATGCTTGTTGAGAACTTATAGATATGGATTATAAAGATAGTTCAATACAACCAATATGGGTTTCGGGCTTTCGGCTAGCATTTGAATATTTGCACCAATGGGTTTCGGCTGGGCATTTGAATATTTGCACCAACAGGTTTCGGCTGGGCTTTTGGCGTAGAAATTGTGATTTTTTTTTATCTGGGCGAGGCCCTTTCCATTACTCAACATAACAGAAATACAAAGTTTTATCATCCAAGGAAACAGTAAAGGGGAGCGGGCTCAAAGCATTTTCGGGAAACCCACCATAGACACTCGTTATCTAGGAACCTACTGCGGGGTGAAAACCCAAAAACACCATATAGAACTGACTAGCCTAACCTCAAACATCAAGGAGAACAGCCCTACCGCTGACAAGTTGGTGAAGGCAAAACCAGGAAAACACGAGAAAGACTCACAACCGAGTCATCGGTTTTAATGCCCACGCGGGAGCAGCGAGCAAAATAGACTAAAACGAGGAGCAGCCGCCAGAAAGCGAATAGCTTCAATGGAGGTCTACATCCCCTTCACTTCTTTAGTTGATATTCCTTTGGGGCCGCGTAGATCCGCATCATGCTTGAGGCATTGCTCTTCAGCATCTTTGCTCCACGTTTCATCGTCTTCCGATCATCTCCAGTTAACAAACCTGCCCAGTAATTAAGATAGCCACAAGTAGAGTAGACCAAGTCACAAGGGGATCTCAGCTTCTTATCTTCAAAAAGTGACGCGGTTGCGGCAATTCCAAATTGCCCAACACATAACAGCCAAACCAAAAGTGTAAAATTTGGCACCGTGAGGGAGGAACATATAACAACACGAGAAGTATTGGAAAATATTATTCGGGCCCATGATAGTACTAAAAACACATCCCACCGTTCTCCAAACAACCCTGGCCACATGGCAAGTCAAGCAGAGGTGTTGAGATGTCTCTCGTTCATTACAGAACGAACATCTAGGATTGCCAACCCACTTCTTTCTTTTCATCACATCTGTAGTAAGGATAGCATCCTGGTAGAGTTGACATAGGAAGATCTGAATTTTAAGAGAGATTTTGGACTTCAAGTTCCATCGATAGTCACATCCCGTAATATTTCTCTCTAAATATTCATAGATAGATTTGGTTGAGAACACTTTTTCTTCCCTAGGGTCCAAACAATCTGGTCCGGGGCATCAGAAGTTGTCCAGCTCCCCACCGTGTTTTTAAGATCCCCCCACTGACCCAAAAGATGATGGTGGAGTTGTCTCCTGAAGAAACTATCGTCACCACGAGTCCTGAACTGTGCCACCGTAATCTCCCGATGATTACACATATGTTGAACAAGTCTGCATAAGTGTTTTTCAACGGAGGCTTACCGCAAATAGGGTCGAACCAGAGTCTGGCTATGTTGCCAGAATTTAAAATAACTCCTCTACCAGCCATGTAGTATTCTTTCACCTTCATAATGGCCTTCCGAATCGGTGAATCAACGAATTTACTTTTTACCGACGCGACATCATCTTTTCTAAAATATTTAATTTTTATTACATCTTGCCACAAACCATTCTAAAGGCCTGTTTGGGACTGCTCTGCTCCAGAAAAGACAAGCCAAACGGGGTAGCTCCACGATATGCCGCTCCGCAAAAAAAATAGAATCTGGGATATAACTTCAAAGTTTTTATGAAGCTCCTGAGAGGGTGCTCCAAAATACTCTAGAAGCTAGAGTTGGAGGGAAATTACCCACCACTGCCACCAGTAAGTGGATACCCCTTCGTTTCTTCCCCCTCAACCAATCAAATATATTCTTTCCATCAGATTTTCTATTTTTGAAGCTGAAGCTAGATGGAAGCCAAACATTCTTTCAATAGTGCTATAACTTCTGTATGAAATTGCTTCAAAGTGAATTTGATAAAGTGAAGCTGATTTTGATGAATTGAAGCAGTCCCAAACAGGCTCTAAGTCTCCAGATTCCACCACCACTTGGTGAGAAGGCTGATATTTTGTTTATGAAGATCTTTCACACCGAAGCCTCCCTTTTTTAGATCTACAAATATGGTTCCATTTTCACGAGATGATATCTCTTGCGTCCCTCATGTTCTTGCCAAAAGAATTTCTTACGGTGTTTTTCCAGCTTATATATGACCACCTTAGGTAACAAGAACATGGACATATAATAAAAGACAATGCTAGTAAGGACCGAGTTCAGCAGAATTAGTCTACCTTCCGAGGATGCAGCATTACCAATCCAGGATTCACCAATTCTTATGAAATCTCTCATCCAAAAACAGCCAATCCAGGTATCGAAGATTGGAATAACTAACAATTCCAAATTGCCCAAAACTTGTGATTTTGGAAAGGCATTCGATACAATGGAACATTTATTCGTTCTGAAAATCGTTAGTGCAAAGGTTTTGACAAAAGTTGGATTATGTGGATTCAACTGCTGCTGCAATCTCGTTTATCTAGTGTTTTTTATTAATGACATTCTATAACTGAGTTTAGAGGTAAATGAGGTGTGTGATAGGGGACCCCTGTCACCTCTCATGTTGGTTCTTGTGACCGATCTTCTACGGTCTCATGTGAACAAAGCTTGTCTGAAGGGCACCTGAATCTGTCGATCAACCAACCTGGTTTTGAAGCTTACCCGATGATTAAATACACGGACGATACTGTATTAGTTCTCCAAGCCGATCACTCTGAACTTGCAATGGTTAGAGAGCTATTGGATTCCTATGCTAGAGCTACCGGGTTAAAAATCAATTACATCAAATATAAACTTATGTCGATTAATCTTGCAGCTAATAATTAAGGTGGCCCAACTGGCTAATGTCTTGGGTTGTTAGGTTGGAACCATGTCGTTTACTTATCGTGTACCGTCCATGGGTACTCCAAAACCAACTTTGAGAGATTTTATGCCCCTAGTGGTTTACATTGAGCGAAGACTCGTGGAGGATGGATCCACATCCAATTCATCAAGTCCTCCTTGTTATCCTTTGTCATGTGTGTGCTAAAGATCCCAATCAAACTCATTGATCTATCCGATCGAGCCAGATGCTTGTGTTGTCAAAATATGTTCAGTAAGTAGAAAACACATTCATGTTTCAAAAGTTTTCAAAGTCTCAAAATACGTTTGTGTTTAAAAAAAATTCTCAAATTTAATTTTTTCACACTATAGTAAACCGGATCATTATAGTAGCCCGGTTCGCTACAATGCCCGGGTGGCAATAGCAGCTCAGGTGCTCCAGTGCCGCTCGCTATGGTTGTTGTTTGGCCCTGCCCACTTCCTGGGCACCTGTACAGTTTGGCCGCATTTTTACATATAAGGCCTTTTATAATGCTAGGTGCTTAGGATGATGCTTAAAAAATAAACCGGGTTTTTCTGAAGCATCGGTGCCTATTTCTGCAGAAGAGACGTCTAACTAAGCGTCTGTCCTGTATAAATAAGCATTTGTGCTTAAAAAAATCTTAATTTATATCTCTAAGCACCTTCCCTAAGCACCTTGCATTGTACAAGGCCCAATGCATCCTATAATACCTCCCAGAAATTAAATAAACAAGGGGTACCCATTACAGACGTACATCAACGTGTGCACGCGCACGTTGGGAGAGCGCCAAGCAGTGCACCGAACCGATATCGTGTGTCACGCTGGCGCTCCTGCAGGGGCACATTTGTTTCTATACATGTTTTGAAGTTTTTTGAGTTTCTGATTTTTTTTTCATAGGTTTTCCTAAAAACATCTAATTTTTTTGTCATGTGAAGCACCGTATGAAAAAAGAGTTATGATTCACGGTGAAGCGCGATGCTTTTCCGGAAGCACACCCAAAAAGGTGAAAAACCATACTCATGTTTCCGGTTTTCTTTCTTTTCCTTTTTTGTTTTGTTGGGGTTTCTAGATCGTTTTTTGGCTTTTTTCTTTTTTGCGAAAATGTTCATCGAAACTTATTAACAAAGGATCTAGCTTCAAATATTTCAACTTAAAAAACATAAAGATGAAAACGGTTTGTGATTTGGAAGGACGGTTGAAGAGATAAACTGATTTGAAAACGGATATACCATATAATAAAGCTCATATGTTGTGGCAGGTGTCATACATGCAATGCGTCAATTGTCACCATGAGTGGATATGAGAATGATCCTTCCGAGAGGTATCATGTAATTTATTTATTTATTATTTCTTTGAGAATCTTATCTAAATAGTTATTGATTTCGGACCTCCCTCCACACTAAAGCCAGCCGTAGTGCAAAATCACTAATTGAGGAGTACTTCTTTCAAAAATCACTCACATCTTCCTAGGGCATGTACAATAGTGATATCTTAGAAGTGTCACGTAGGATAAATGATAAGACGAAGGAGCAAGAACTCATAAAAAAGGTTTGTCTTCTCATTTAAGAGAGAACAAGAGATGATCTCTTAGCACAATACGTCCCACCATGTTTTTAGGAATAACTAGTGATTGAAGATAAGGCTAAGAGGTGATCATTGTAAGACATTTTTTGTCATCTCTAAATTACATGTAATACTTAATATAAAACCATTTTATAGACTATTGTACATGCCCTTAAGTTAGGACAAGTGACGCACTTCATGCATGTCACTTGTCACAACCTGATTTTTTTACTTTTCACAGATTCATATTTTCAAAATGTTTTATCTCTTAAACCGTACGTTCAAATCTTGAACCGTTTTTATCGTTGGGTTTCTCACGTCGAGATCTTCAAAACTAAATCCTACATTGATAGGTTTTTAAATTAAAGTCTAAGAAACATCTGTACAAAACTAAAACATAAAAAAAACCTGAAAAAACAAATTTAAAAAACCAAAAACGCATACAAAAAACGAAAAAGATGAAAAATGTTAAGAGCCCCACACGTGACGGCAGCTAGAACCCGTCAAGTGATGACTCGTCGAAATGCTTGCTGGAAGGCTACCCAAGGAGCCCTTGCTAACTCGAAATCACTAGTTAGCGAATACACCTTACAACGATTACTCCCACCTTCACAGGTTGTGACAAATGGCGCACTGCATGTGTGCCACTTGTCGCAACCAAGGAGTTTTCCTTTTTTTCGTAGATCTGTATTTTAAAACATTTTATCTCCTAAACCGTGTGTTCAAATCTCGAACCGTTTTCACCGTTGGCTTTCTCGCGTCGAGATATTCAAAACTAGATCCCATTTTGATAGGTTTTGACGAACTTTTTTTTCATGAAAAAAACCGGAAGAAAAAAACCGAACGAAAAAACCGTGCCTTACGTGATTGAAAAAAACAAACAGAAAAGGCGATTTTTTTCCCATTCCGAGAGGCACGCGCGAAGGCAAAACCGTGCCTCTCGCGGAAGCAAAACCGTGCCTCTTGGGAAAAAAAAGAGAACAGAAAACGCGTTTTCCCTTTTTAGGAGAGGCACGGGCGTGCCTCTCGCAAAGGCAAAACCGTGCCTTTCGTAGAAACAAAAACGTGCCTCTCGCAAAAAAGAGAAAAACACGTTTTTTCCCCTTTCAAGAGAGACACGGGCGTGCTTCTCGCGAAGGCAAAACCGTGCCTTTCGTAAAAGCAAAATCGTGCCTCTCACAAAAAATTGAAATCGCGTTTTTTCTCCTTTCCTAGAAGCACGGTTGTGCCCCTCGCAAAGATAAAATTATGCATCTCGCAAAAAAAACAGAAAACAAGTTTTTCCACGTAAAAGAAAGAAAACGTGTTGTGTATGGGCTGGCCCAATAGCATAATACTCAGTAGTTCATTTGTCAGTCTGCATGCTGATGTGTTTATTCTATTTTTTTTATTTTTAATTTTTTCTTTGTTTTCACACTTATTCACCCTTTTTGTTTACTTTTCTTCATTATACTTCATTATACTTCTTTTTTTTCTATTTTTCTTTGTTTTCTCTAGTTTCTTTTTATTTCTCTCATGGAAGCATAAACAAAGTAGAAGATAAAGTAAAATGAATACCAAAAATGTAAAATAAAAGTAAAAAAGCGAGCGCTTGTGAGGCATGTGGCCCTCTCTGGTGCTTGCTTCTGGAGAGGCAGCCATAGGTCTTGCTTCTGTGTGTTATGTGAGCTAACTGGGTTGGCCAAAGTCACTAACGCTTTCTGCATCTCGTCTATAAAGCGACACATAAATTACTGACAGTTTTTTTTTACTCTGTGTATCTCGTCTACAAAGCGACACATAAATTACCGACAGGTCTTTCTACTCTATGCGTCTATCTATGACAAGCAAGTCTAGAGGCGCTGCATCGGCAATGCGCAGGGACAAGAATGGCAATTTGCTTGGTGCATCGGTTGTGGTTTTTGATGGCTTCGTCGATCCTCGAAGCCCAAGCGTGTAAGGGCATCTCCAATGGTCGTATGATCATCGTTGGTAAAAATATCACATAGATGATTTTGATGACATGACATATAATAAAAGAAGAGAGAGAATGAAACGGTATGAACTTGAAGCAACGGTTCATGCACAAGCTCCGAGGCAAACATGGTTATTTCTTCAATAGTTAATGGACCTACTTAGTTATTTTACATATGGTTAACATACACTCTATTGAAGAGTTTGTATGATGTGCTGTTGGTTGATGATGTGGACACTTATACCAGATTGAACATACAGACTGTTGGAGATGTTCTAATAATGAGGCGGTGGCTCTCGCAATTGACTACACGTTCATTCACTTTGCATCACTTCATTGCGCTGAAGTTGTCTCGAGCACCAGGCCCATTGATGGGGGCATCAAAATTTTGGGGGCCCAGTCCAGGAAAAAAAGGCCGGTTACAAAATACACTACATGCAGCCCGGTCCGGCACTTTCGGTTGAGAATAATCTAAATACACGCACGCACACAACCCCTGCAGCTCGTCTGTTCGTTTCCCTAACCTCCCGATTACAATTAGCATATGACTCCTGATCGCACAACCTCCAAAAGGTAGCAAGGCGCGACGGCGACTGGGTGTCTGGGCGATGGTGACAGCGGTAGAAGAAAGATGTCAGGTCAGACTCGGATGTGCGTACACGGCTGTCGGCCGGCCACGCCCCACGACACGTCATCCCTTCTGGGCGTAAGTCCTTTGTAGATAATGCCCTATATCTGTTAAACGATTTTTTTTCAAATCTTAGATCTAGGTGAATTCTTTTTGTTATTTTCTTAGCTACACAGGGCCATAATTCAGAGTTTAAATTGATTATTACATTCTTTTTTATTACACAAAAACAATGTTGCATCTTGGAAGAAAGTATGACTCTTGGAAGGAAGTATGATTCCGGTGCTTCAAAGTAAACGAAGGAACAAAACTAGAAGCAGACGCTCGACACCAAAAAGGTTGCTCTCGATAAATTTGTTGAAAAAAAAAGCTCAAACCAATTCTAGAAGCCAAATTCCAGATGCTAATATCGATGATTCACATGGTGATGATCCAATCGAGACTATTTTGATTTTCGTCCCGGGCCCCCAAATATCTGGAGACGGCCTACCGAACACCAATTCTAAAGCTCTCTACCGGTACACTCGTATTGTTCAGGAAATTAATCATTGTCATGGCTCGTTTCAAGCTCTCAAGTTCATCCATGAGAATGAGCGAATATAATGGGGAAGCTCATTCCCTTGCAAAGGTAGCGTCTTCTATTCCTTTCGGGCGTCATGTGTGGCTTTTTTTTGTTTTGCCCAATATTATCTGTGTCACCATGAATGTTTGAACTTTAATAAAGGATGCCATTTTTTAAAAAATAGAGTCTAAAGGCCACATGTCAGCGAGACAGGTAGTATTCAATAGTAGAAAACAGGGCTTTCGTCCTAGCCGGATCGAAGCAATAGTCCCGGTCGCGTTACGAACCGGGTCTAATGTGAGCATTACTCCCGATTCGAGTGGCTAGGACGCCGGAGGGAGCTCGGTAGGCATTAATCTCAGTTAGAATGAGACCTTTAGTCCCGGTTGCAGACACCAACCGGGACTAAAGATCCTCCCTTTAGTCCCAGTTGGTTGGCAACCCAAATTTCACGCGGGAAGGGACCTTTAGTCCCGGTTGATGGCTTAAACAGGGACTAAAGGTCTAATTTTTTTTGCTTGATTTGTTTTTCTAAAGAGGACAATTTCTATTTTTAGATTTGGAACAACTACCAGAATATTTACAGTTTTTAAATGAATCTTTTTTACTTTAGGTCACAAAAATGATAAACTTTCTGTTAGTGTGAGTAGTTTTGAAATTTAGATATTTTCAATTTGACTTTTTTGGAATTTGTGTGAATCACTACTTTGTGAATAACTTTACTTTAAAAATAGATTTTGGAGTGATTTTTTTCCTGCTGTTTAATATTGGTGTGTCTTATCATTATATTAAATTTGGCAATTTTTAGGTTTTTTTAAATGGGTCTTTTAATCAAAAATACAGTTTGTTTAGATCTTTTAGTTTTATAGCTCAAAAAAATAAATAAATGCATGAAAATAGCAAATGAAGTCAAAAAATGTTGAAAATTGATGACGTGTCTTTGAATGGTGAATATTGAACACACAAAAAGTCTGGAGTTAAAATAAGTTAAAAAAATGAAATGCCTTTGTAACACATGAGTTTTCGTTCAAAAACCTCTTCGAAAGAGATTGTCCAATGTGTACTCACACGAAGTGCATCCAGTTTTTAGCACATGTTATGTGGGTAAAATTATGATATCATGCCAAGTTTCAGCCTTTTCAGAGTTCATTTGTAGTAATTTTCAATTTCACGATCATTTAGCTTAAAAATCATTAAATGCATGGAATAATGTAAATGAAGTCCGAAAGAGTTTAAAATTGATGACCTGGCTTTTACTGGTGCATATTGAAAGCACAAGAAGTGTGGAGTTTATATAAGTTGGAAAAAATGAAATGCCTTTGTAAAACCTAAGTTTTCGTCCGAAACCGTGATACTTCAAAAGAGATTGTCTAGTTTGTACACGAAGTGCATCCAATTTTTATCGTAAACTTGTCAACTTTTCAGCACATCCTATGTGGATGAAATGATAATACCATGCCAAATTTGAGCTTTTTCAGAGTTTATTTGTAGTGTTTTTTTAATTTTACTGTCATTTAGCTCAAAAAAAGCTTAATATATTAAATCGTTCAGCACGAGAAACCTGTTCCTATGGCAACCATCATAGGCTGTTTTGTAAATGTCTAGAATCCTCATATTCCGAAAGGATAAAAATTTATCCTCAAATTTAAGTTTTTTTGAATTTTTGGTCAAACTACTTATTCAATAAATATTAGTGTTAATAAATAATAATATTTTTTTAGAATAATAGTTTCAAAACTCAAATGCTGAAACGTGTGACATCATGCTCAAGGGCTTAATAGGATTGATACGATAGATATAACATAAATTAATTGAATAAGTAGTTTATTTCTTCAAAACTTTTTTAATTATTTTAGATATTTGAAATCCCAAAAGAATAAAAATTCAGATTTTAGAAATTATTATTTTTAAATAAATGATGTCATATTTGTATTCCTCACAATTTTCTAATAATAATGGATATATTATTTGTTTCGATTTACAGATTTAAAGATATTAATTATGCCATATGAAATGAATAAATAGCAAACAATGAATAAACTAATATTATTTCTTATTTTATTTTCATTAATTCAACATTATTACTTATTTTATTTTTCAACTTTTTATTTATTTTGGATTTTTTGTTTTTCTATGCTTTTTGAGAATTATTTTAGTTTTTTTAAGTTTTTAATTTAATTATCGTTGTTTGTTAATCATTGTTTGGATTTAAAAAATAAATAAATCATGTGACATCAAGACGTAAGGGTTAATAGGATTGATAGCTTAGTATTGTCAAGTAAACAACAAGTACACACTTGGAAAGTAGTGCAGATAGAACACGAAAGTTAAGCGTGGATGGATGACCGATAGGGAAGTTAGATGATTTAAAATGAGTGATGTGGGTGACTGATCGGGAAATAAAATGATTTGAAATGAGAGCTCCAAGTTAGAGTAGTGAGTAGGGATGATTAGAGATTAAATTGTTAAAAAATTCAATAATTTAAAAATTGATTTTTTTTAAAAAATAATTTAAAAGAATAAAAAAAAAAATTCACTAACCAGGACTAAAGATCCTCCAGCCCCAACAACCGGGACTAAAAGTTTCGACCTTTTGTCCCGGTTGGAAAACTTCCTACCGGGACTAAAGCCCGTTTTCCACTAGTGATTATAACCCCGAAACTCACATTGCATAGCACTATGTAGTTATGTACATAAATTAATTTTATCATTTGTACTTGCTAATACGTAGGAAAGCGCCATGTGCCCGTTTCCTAAAGCGTGAAACGTCCTAGAAGAAAGTAGACATGCACCTGCAACCGTCGATACAAGAATGGAATTTTTGTGAGCAAGGATAGGGGAATGGAGTGAAGTGGACTGGTGGAGGAGTTTAGTTGTCGTCAATCTTTACTCGAGAGTAACTGAGAGCGGTCGTGTGCGTGAATATTAGGTGAGAGGAGCTGATTAGGAAGTTAAGTAAGTAGATTTTCCTGTATCTGGTTAGATTGGTTGTTGAACTCGTATTGCCCTTGGTCTGAAAAACAACACCCACCCATGTGGCAATTCAACGCTGATGGGCTGGGACGCACAAGCATCATGTAGCTATCTATCTTCTCGGTAGGCCATGTGCAACGCTCCAGACCCATTTCCGGAAGCGTGAAAGAACCCCTAGCTGCTAAGTCCCTCTGCGTCCGGCCAAAACAAACCCAGCAACTTGTATATAGCAGTATAAAGCAAGGAGGGCAGTGGAATGCTAAATGATTATATAGAATTGAAGTTCTTCATCAGAGCGTATACGTCAAAGTCATACAGGCAGTGAAATAAGGGAGACCTGATTAGTGATTACATATGATGGAAATTCACTGTGGCTACGAGTACATGATTACACAGAATGGAAGCTGTTCATCAGAGCTAGCTCATATTGGCTTCTTCCCCGACTGAAGGACCGTCGCATCCCCCTCGCGTCGCCTCCCCTCGGGCGACGCTAGGGGCCCCCGAAACCCTAGCCTCCAGAGCTTCTACCTCCTTCCCTGGCCGCCGCTGCCGCCGGCAAGGGCCGTGGTGGCGGCGGGCCCTGCGTCTTAGAGCCAGGGCGGGTGGTGCTGCGGAGCCCCAACGAGGCGGAGGGGCCGTCGCGCGCAGGGAAGACGGGGGCGGCGGTCAAGGCAGCGGACCTGATGTGCGGCGGCGTTCGTGGCCCCATGGCCGGCCGTGGTCAGGTTGGATGGCGGCGGTGAGGCGCTCCATCCGGCGAGGGCAGCGGCTGCGCGCAAGGGCAGTCATCGAGGGCTGCAGATCTGGCGTGTCCTGCCCAGATCCGTCACGGCTTGGACTTCTTCGGCCGGTGGCGCGAGGAGGATCGGTGTGGGGTGGCTGGAGGCCCCTGCCGGCATGCCGACGGCGGTGTTCGTCTACATGACGTGCCTCCCTCGGTTCCATCCAGCCACGAGATCGGAGGGTCGTGACTTCCGGTGAAAACCGCGCCGACCGCGGTCATGGCGGACGATGGCGGCATCTAGGACGTCGTTACCAGCCCATGGCATCGTTGTTGCAGGTCGTGGCACCACACTCATGATGCTCCGAGGGAAACCTTAGATCTGGATCTACCGGTCGGACGATGATGGCATCTTCGATGTCGTTTCCCTCCTGAGGGCATCGTTTTCGAGTACGTGCTGGGTGGACGGGACAAGAGGAGGAGCGGTGTTTGATCTACCGTGAGCCATACGGTGTAGCCCGGCTGCATATGGCGCTGCGGTGGTTCGTCGACAGGCACGTGTAGGTGGATACGTGCAGGATGGTGGCGCTGTCTGGCACCGTGGTGGCGTCGACGGTAGACCTTGCAAGGATGATGCGTTTGTTCTAGCTGTGGAGAGGGTACGGTGGTAGATGGTGGAGCCGGTCTCTGCGCCGGATCAGTTTGGGATCCAGTTTCAGTGGTGGTTGGGTTGAAGCATCAGATTATAGATGTTAGGATTTGGTGCGATATCTGTTTGGTATTTGGCCTGGATATTCAGCACACTTTCATCAAGGAATAGGAGTAGCAACATGTGTTGCCTAGATGATGTCTTCAGGCTAACTGATGTATTACTTTGTATGATCTCTATGAATAATTAATAAAATTGTTGTATGCATCGTTTAGATGCAGAGGCCGGGGTATATCCTCCTTTTCTAAAAAAACAATGGACCTGTGTTAGATAGATAGGTCCCGTACATCAGAGTGACCAAACGACCATAGTGACTGACTGCATCAGCAGCACTGACACGTACCGTACACATCTCACACTACTCCAACAGCAACCGCAGCCGGCTGTTGAGGATTCATCCTCCACAGCGCCGCTGCACCACAGATGGTGAGGAGGGCGATGAGTAAGAGCTTGCACAGCACAGCCGCGATGCGAAGAAGGTAAGAAACTTCTGGAAATCCACAAAATTCAAGAACTAGCCCGATGAGTCCGACCAGAATCGCAACGAGGAAGAACGCTATAAACGCATCCCACAATCACGGCCACCAACGGATGCGACCATCCACATCATCCTTGACCTATCACATTTGACAATCACATCATAAATTCATAAGGCCTCGTTCGGCACTAGCGTATCTGCAGGCTTCAACTAGTATTTTAGCGACCGGTTCAGAAATCCCGAAAGTTTCCCCACAGACCCATTCGGTACCCTGATATTAGACCGGCCCATTCCGAAAATTACACCCCAAACCCTCCATTTCTCATGTGAGAGGAAACGCGAGCTAACCCTCGCGAAATTTCTCCCCCGGCTGTGACGGCGCCGCCTCCCTCCCGTAGTTTGCCGCCGGTTCGCCTTCTTCCTAGACTCCGTCCAAGCCGAGCCAGTCAATTGCTTCCTCAGATCCCGAGGCCTCTTGTCTCTTGCCGCCGCCGTCGTCCACTCAATTGTCGTCGTCGTCGTCCACTCCATTGTCGGCGTGGCCATCCACTCCGTTGCCGCCGCTGTCCGCTGTCGCTCCCATCCACCCCGCTCCGCCGCCATCCAGATCATTTCGGAAACTTGGCAGTTTCATGGTATGGACCGGTTCCACCTCACCCCTCCTCTCCCCTTTCTCTAGGTTTTCACCGTTGGTATGCTCCTATGATTCTTTGTGAGCCCTGTATATTCTTAGTTCTTGCCAATATGCTTGTGGCTAGCTTTAGTCTGCAGCTTCGCATCATCTTTGATTAGAGAGGTGATGCCCTGCTTTGTTGAATTTATATTAAGATCAAGAACAACTCATACTTGCTAATTCTGTTTTTAATATGGTTCAGTTAGTATTAGGTGTTGTTTTCTCATAACTAAGGTCTTATGAATCGTGCCTTAACTTCATGCTCGTACTTACCTGTACAATGAACTGGTTGTTTTGCCTACATGTTTGGGATGGATAGTGCCTACGTCCATTGCCTGTACAATGAGCTGGGCTCTTTCCTTTCCATTAGTCAATGCAGATAACTAGTCCTCGGTATGTTCAAATTTTCCGTTTCGACAACAATGATCTTGCTAGGAAAGTTAAAAGGAAAAATGGCATCTGAATAGATTGATTAAAATGCTCCACCACGGCTTTTCTAATGGCATATGAATAGTATTAAGTGCAGAAGAAACTGAAAAAAAAATCAAGAATCACCTCCATGTCATATCAGTCAGAACAAATATGTAATCATGACTGAATTTAACATACAAGTGTTTGCCTTTTACAAGCTGTTGTGATCGAAGCAAAACCAAAATGACACCTACTTTATGGATACAAGTAGTTTTTCCTCGTAAAAAATAATACACTTCATGGACTCTTTATCCATATTCAGTTTTTTTAAAATAAGATGAGGGAGGCCCTTCCCGGTTCCATTACATGAATTGAAACTAAATCGTACAGTGTCTCAAGCTGTTTGTCAAACCAATCCATATTCTATTCTATGATTGCTTTCTTTTCTTTTAAATATGGTTGCCTTAATTGGTATCCTGCATATTGTGTAGGTAATGTTTTTTACGTGGAGTGTAGAGAATGGTTTGCTTCAGTTTTGACAATAAAGACGACCTTGTTTGTTGGCTTCAGATAACTGAAAATCAGATTGTAAGGCTGTTGTTTGTTACTGGACCATTATGTAATAAAAAAGATCAGTCTACTTTTTAATCTCCATCTTAGAAATACTCATTACTTCTCGAGCCTTGGAGATCATATTCTTGTCAGTATGTATGTTGTTATTACACGATCCATTCTTTTCTATTCTAGGCACAAAGAGATGACTGGCAAGTACCACATATATCACTATAGTCTCCTGGTTCGTTTTTGTGCTACCGCATATCATTATGACCATCTAAATGTTTGTGGTTGCTAATTGTACTGTCCATCTCTACGTTATGCATATGTTCCGGTCTTCGCATATACACTGAAGTTCCTATGATCCATAACACTTGTAGTAGTTTTTTTGCCTTTTTTTCATGTTGGCTCAAGATCACTGCTTTCTTGCAGAGTTATATTGAGTCTTCGCTGCAACCTCCAAGAACTAGATGGTAGCAAAGGAAAGAGTTGTCGCCCCCAGAAGCTAGTTGTGATGGAATTATTTTAGGACCTACTACTTTGTTCATGAACTGTGTGCCATTTCTGATATATTTGCACTACTTTGTAATATCCATATTATGCACTATTGTCAATTTGATAGCAAGATGCTAGTTGTGATGGATTGTGTATGGGTTATTGCAAGTTTTTCTTGCAATGATGTTGTTTTAGTTGAAAAGATTCAATTTTTATTTTGCACCATGTTGTTTGTTGTGCTGCTGCTGGTATGTATCTTTTATGTTGTTGCTGCTATCCCAGCCTACTAGATGCTAAAAGATTGGATTTTTATTTTTCATCATCTTATGAGAATGTTGCATAGCTGTTGTAATTTGTATTGTTTTTCTGTTGTACCAAACATAGAAAATTATGGGGGTGGGTGATTTTTGGGGAATTGAGGGGATTTGGTGGAGGGGAGGGTATCACCAAATCCCCACCAATACCCAAGCCCCTTGGGAGTGGAAAAACACCACTGCCGAATGAGGCCTAAGCGACACTGGGTTCATGGAGCAGGAGAGGGGCGACGAGTGAGTGACGACACGAGTATACCTCGCTGCCGGCGGCGCGCAAGAAGAAGAGTGCCGTCGTTGGAGCCATGAGAAGCGTGGAGAGCATACCAGAATAATTCTCGATCTCCCGAAGGACCGAGGCCACGGTGCAGTTCCCACTGCAGGCCCCGAATGCGACGACGTAGGGGAGTGTTGTGGCGAAGAGGACACAGATCGAGCCCACAAAGAGGTCATGGAACAGGGCATCTCGGCGGCGCGGGCGGCAGTGCTGCGTGCCAGTGCCCCCTCGACCATCCTCACCCGCTCCGGCGAGCTGGCCGCTGCGCGGGTGTTGGCTTTGGATAGCTAGATAACTCTCAGCGCTAGGACGTGTATGTGCAGCAAAGCTAACAAGCAAGCAAGCTAGCAGCTTGATGGTTTCTGCATGCAATGTATGCGACGCGAATCTAGCTCGCACGCGCTGAATCGATGTATGGCCACAGGCTCGAGTCGAGCCTGTCGAACTTTGTATTGCTTTTCGTTTTTTGGTGTTACAAGCAACACCCTAGGGTGCCTTTTATACACGTTCACAAGGGACTATGAAAATAGACTAGGACTAGAAATCCTAATACTACTAGGACTCGGTTTGGCTTTCTTTCCTAATCCTACATGAACAACATGATTAACTTCTACATTCACCTCCTTAATCTTGTTGCTTGACTTCACTTCATGCACCCCGACTTTCTTCCTCATCTCCGATGAACTTCTGTCGACCGAGGGACTTGGTGAAAATATCGGCAAGTTGGTCTTTCGTGTTCACATGTTGAACCTCCATCAACCCTTCTTCAATGCACTCCCGAATATGGTGAAACCGGGTATCTATATGCTTGCTCCTTTCGTGATGAACTGGATTTTTGCACAACAAGATTGCAGCTTGGTTATCGATCTTCAGTGACACCTTCTGCACCTCCCGCTTTGCAAGAATAGCTAGGAGTCTTCTCAGCCACACTGCTTGACAAGCCGTCGTGCTTGCCGCTATGTATTCTGCCTCGCATGAAGACAATGCCACCACCACTACTGAAATTCATAAATTTGCCGTCTGCCAAAGCGGACGACAAAGGGTGCAACCACGGACGGCAAAGGCTTTGCCGTCGGTCAGCAGACGGCAAAGTAGACGGTAAAAAAAATCCGGTGAAGAGGTTCTTGGCCGTCTGCTTTCCCAAAGCGGACGGCAAAGAAACTTTGCCATGAGGGGGCAGACGGCAAATTAACTGGGACGGCATATATTGCAACGTCCCCGTTAAGTATTAACGGCAGGCCTTCTCCCTTTGCCGTCTGCCTCCCCCCCTTTGCCATGTGGGGGCAGACGGCAAAGAGGGGAGAAAGAGGGGCAGATTCCCCCCTTTGCCATCTGCCTCCCCCCTTTGCCATGTGGGGGCAGACGGCAAAGAGGGGAGAGAGAGGGGGAAGATTCCCCCCTTTGCCGTCTGCCTCCCCCCTTTGCCATGTGGGGGTAGACTTCAAAGAGGGGATAGAGAGGGGGCAGATTCCCCCCTTTGCCGTCTGCCTCCCCCCTTTGCCATGTGGGGGCAGACGGCAAAGAGGGGAACCAGGCCCTTTTTTATTTATTTTTTGTTATATCCAACATTTTTAACAATAATCAGGATATATATATATTTGACATAAATAAATTTCTTTTCGTACTCATAACCATATTAAAATAACCTCTTATATCCAGCTTTCAAGTTGCATCCACGTGCATACAAAGTTTCATATATTACACCAGTTTCATCCATGTGCATACAAAGTTTCATATATTCATATACTACAATAGTTTTAATACAACCCATGGTACAAGAAATCATCTTCAAGCATTCCATCAATATTTTCCAAGATTCCCGTGAAGTGAAGGTAATCTGCAAAATGACAAATAAGAAAGTTAAAAGAATAATACTAGATGAAGTAGTGTATATAGGTTATTTCGGAGAGAATTAGCTAAGTATAGACCATTTAGGAGTTAACTAAGCTAATTATGTCATTTAGGTGGAACCCTAGCTAACTATAGGTCATTTCGGAGCTAACTTGGGTAAAATAGGTCATTCGGAGCAAACTATGCTTATTAAGCCATTTTTGATCTAGCTAGGCTAATTATAGTCCATTTAATACCTAAGTTAGGGGGAATAGGTCATGTTGCAGCTACGTAAGCCTTATTATGCCATTTAAGAGAGAACTTCGCTAACTATAGGTCATGTTTTATTAAATAGACCATTGAGGAGCTAACTAAGCTAATTATGTCATTTAGATGGATAATTAGCCAATTTAGGCTTTGTTGGATGAGTCTAAGCTACGTAGAAGAAGAGAAAGAGAAGAAGAAGTAAAAGAAGGAGGAGGAGGAGGAGGAGGAGAAGGAGAAGGAAGAGGATAAGAAGAAGAAAAGAAGAAGGAGAAGGAGAAGGAGGAAGAAGGAGGAAGAAGAAGGAGAAGGAGGAGCTCCTTCTCCTTCTTCTCCTTCTTCTTATCCTCCTCCCTCTCCTTCTTCTTCTTCTCCTCTTCTTCTTCTTCCTTCCTTTCATTTTTCCTCTTTCTTCTCCTCCCGTCCCCTTCTTCGGGCTAAATTGGCTAAGAATGCCTTTTTGGAGCTAATTATGCCATTTCGAGGATAATTAGCTAAGTATAGGTCATGTTTTATTAAATAGACCATTTAGGAGCTAACTAAGCTAATTATGTCATTTAGATGGATAATTAGCCAATTTAGGCTTTGTTGGATGAGTCTAAGCTACGTAGAAGAAGAGAAAGAGAATAAGAAGTAAAAGAAGGAGGAGGAGGAGGAGGAGGAGGAGGAGAAGGAATAGGAAGAGGAAAAGAAGAAGAAAAGAAGAAGGAGAAGGAGAAGGAGGAAGAAGGAGGAAGAAGAAGGAGAAGGAGGAGCTCCTTCTCCTTCTTCTCCTTCTTCTTATCCTCCTCCCTCTCCTTCTTCTTCTTCTCCTCTTTTTCTTCTTCCTTCCTTTCATTTTTCCTCTTTCTTCTCCTCTCGTCCCCTTCTTCGGGCTAAATTGGCTAAGAATGCCTTTTTGGAGCTAATTATGTCATTTCGAGGATAATTAGCTAAGTATAGGTCATTTTTTTATTAAATAGGTCATTTTGGAGCTAACTAAGCTAATTATGTCATCTAGCTATCTTTTATTAAAACACTAGAAATAACATACCTAAGTTAGGGTCAAGCACGGTGGCTCTGGCTTGTTTCACCTAGAGAAGGCTGCCCTGGAGAAGGCTCGACTGTAGAAGGGTCGTGCGATGCGTTTCGGGACATATTCTGCACCAAACATCGTTTGCAATGTGTAGTTAGCATGAGGACACTCTTAAGATCACTCCACTGAAATGAAACTCACCGTCCCCGCCACGTTAATGACTGGCATCGACGGAGGGACTTGGCCGTTCTTCTCGCACATAGACTGTACATTTGGTTTCCGCAAGTCAAACTTTTTATTTATTAATGAAACGGTCATTCAAATGCAAGATTTGAAATACATGAAGAAGAAACTTACCACGAAGAGCTCGTATATGGCCCTGGTATACACATCATTCCGTGCCCTCTCCGCCTCCACCAATGCAGTCGTCCTCTCCTCCAGCTCCCTAATTTCCTTATCCTTCTCCGCCATAGCCGCCTGCATTGCCTCTCTCTCTTTCTGAATAGCAGCCTACAACACAACTCATTGTTGGCAATGTAATCATATTGGTTCCAACGCACAACATAATGCGGAAAGATAGTTGAGTCCATTAAACTAACCTCGATGGTGAGCTCGACTGGCCGTGGACGACGTGTTATCTCCGGACAATAGCTCGTTTGGCGTGCCTTTATCTGCCGGAGAGAGCTAGGACAACGTATAAGGCCGTCTCCAATGGCGATCGAGCCATGGGGCCTCCCGTTGCCAGCTATCATCACCAACTCTGGATCAATAGGCCCCTCGCTCGGGTTAAAGTCCTCCCCTTTCCTCGCCTTCCCGTGATCTCTGTACTTCACGAGCTTGTCGTGGGAGGAGATGTTGGTGAAGTTTTCTGGATGCTCGATGTCAGACTCAGAGAATGCCTTGACCTTCTTGTACGAGGCAGTATGGGCCATCGCATACAGGTCGTACATCTGTGGCGCCTCCGTCTTATTGTGACGCGCCTAAAAGAGAGAGAGAGGAAAATTGTATTGGTAAAGTGCTCAAAATAGCATTAAGAATGAATTGCATGAGGCATGAAGCAAACCACATACGCAGTTCTCGCCAAATTGGATTAAGTTGACGCTCCCTTGATGGTGTGGCACGCCAACCATTTTGCCACGCCTCTCCTTGGCATTGTTGTGGCTGGCCTCCCACGTTTCGGAGCACCACTGATCCACCAAGGCCTCCCAACAATCCATCTTATCCACACACCATCTCGGGGGCACCTAAGTTAATAAAGAGAAATTTGAGCGCGTAAGAACCAAATCAAGGAAACTAACTACAAAGCCTTAATAATATGTAATTACCTTCATGTAATGCTCCTTCTCCATCTTAGCATCACGGCACTTCGCCTTGTCAAGCCTAATACGCCGTGTGGCATAGTAGTCTCGAACAGCCTGCACCCGAGCCTCGTGCCGAAAGTTTTGAAGTAGGCGGCGACATTCGGTTTCGATAACCTTTGCCGCGTCCTCCTCGTATCCCTCCTCACACCTGTAGTAGGTCTGCAAACAAGACAACACCAATTAGTACAATAAATAGCTATGGTTGATTTATAATTGTGTGTAAGAGAAATTACCCAGAACTTTTGGATCACCATATCCGCCCTCGTGTCACACAAAACACCGTCGATCTCCACCTCCGGCGGGGCCGGGGCACCCAAGTAGTGCTCCCAGGTCATTCCTACCTCTCGCTCCCGACCGGGCAACGTAACAAACCCTGGGAAGTTTTGACGGCAAAGAACACCAAGGACGCTGTTGGGCTTGCGGACACCCTTGGCAACAATCCAACCCCTACAGTATGACAAATTAAAGTCAAAACATTAGATATTTGAGAAAACGTGAAGGCAAAAGGTTAAATAAGAGTAAATTAACTTACTTGTCCCCATTTGGTCTAATCGACCACCTCTGCTCGGGGGTCGCTGGCACGAGCGGGAGCCCGGAACTACCACGCTGGTAGACGGTAGCCCCCTCACCCAGCTCCTTATCGCTACCAGCATGGCCACTTGCCTCAGGCCAGGTATCCCACTGGGTCTCTTGGGACGTACCCTCATCCCTGCTTTGCTCCGGAGTCGCCTGGAAGGAAGCCTCTGGTACACGAGTCTCGTGGGTCGAAGGCTCGTCAACCTGAGGCTCGTCGACCCGAGGCTCGTGAACCGGAGACCGTGTAGCCTCCACCTCAGATGAATCCACCCTAGAAGTCCTGTGCTCAGGTGAATCAGCTTGGGGTGGTGGTGGAGACCGTGTAGCCCTACCTCTCCCGCGACCACGTGTACCTTTAGTACAACATAAATACCAACATGAGTAATAAAATGTATATAAATACCAATATGCATACAACATGAGTACAACATAAATACCAACATGAATACAACGTGTACCTTTAGTGCCTCTAGGCTTCGCGGGGGGTCGACCTCCTCTCATGGGGGGCGCTCCTTGCAAAGTAGAGAGCAACACTCTCCGAAGAGGCGAGGCAGGAATGGAAGTACCCATCCCATCACCCGCCGACGAAGAAGCAGCCGCGGAGTGCTTTCGACCCTTTCCCACCATCTTTCAACACCTGTCATGAAAAAGAGTAAATGAAATTAGTACAACATAAATACCAACAGGAGTAATAAAATGTATATAATTTAAGTGTATCATCATCATAAATACCAACATGACTAATAAAAATTGAATACCTAACAAGAACTTAAAATTTATATATAGTATAATAGTTGAATACCTGACATGAACTAATAACAATCGTCCTCGTCTATATATGCTTCGGGGTCAATAAATGCATCACTATCATCAATAAATGCATCATCATCATCATCACTATCACGAAGAACATGTGGAAGGCCACCATTATGTAATCGGTCAAGAAGTGACAGGTCATCCGCAGCAGTAACCTCTTCTTCTTCCAGCTCTTCCTGTTCGGGCTCAGGGGTTAAGACGGATTCACTATCGCTGTCTACTTCAATGTTGTGGGGTGAAGTAGAGCGGTTCTTGAAACGTTTCTTGGACATACGTGTTTCTTGGAAGAATTCTCCTTCATATGTGTTTGGGTTAATGTGAGGTTCGTAATCCTCTTCATTGAGGGTAGGTGGTCTAAAATGTGGTGGCATTTCATAAACGACATCCCATCCTTTGAGATTTGGATCAGTTTGGCAGGCCCACGGTAGATAGAAAACTTGTGTCGCCTGTTGAGCCGTAATATAGACATCGGGAACATCTAAGTGGGTGTTTTGGTTGATTTCGACTAGTCCTATATGTTCATGAGTCCCTCTAGTCTCCCTCGGCTCAAACCAATAATATTTGAAGACTACGACGGTCGGTGCGTTTTCACCATAGAATAGAAGTTCATAAATTGCTTCAACTCTTCCATAATACTCAGTGTCTCCTTCGCCGATAGCAGAGACAGAACAATTTGTAGTCTTTAGGTGGAGCATAGATAGCTCTTGGCCAAAGGTACAAAAGTGATACCCGTTGATGTTGTATTTGTCAAATGAACGGAACTAATAGTCAAAACCATTAGCGACTTGTCTCAACTCGGCGTCCATAGACTCTGCATCAGCCTCCAAGTTTAATACGAAAGAATGGATGCATTAGCCACAAATTAGACCAAGAAATCAAATGAGCCCTTAATGGTAATTAATTACCCTTTGTTTGAACCAAGAGATGAAACCGGGATAGTCGCCTCCATGCTTTGCGAGAAGCTCATACTCTTCGACGGAATCCTTTTCGATGACCGCTCCATCCGAGAATTCGGCGACGTATCGACTATATCAAATATCCGGGAATAAGAGTAGTTCAAAGCAATTAGAAGTTGCGGAACAATAAATTACCGAGAACTTACTCGATGTACGGCCGCACTTCTGTTAGGTTGGTGAAGATATACAATGAAATGGTCCGCCATTCTTCGACATCCAACGATTTCCCTTTCGAAGCACCGGATGGTGCGAGCTTACCTTTGAATAGGCTGAGGTTGGATCGAACTTTTTTTCGATCGCCATCATTGTACCGAGGCTTCGGGTTATGCAAATGATGATTTTTGGCTTCGTAGTGTGCTATCACGAAGTTTTCCGCCTCCTCAGTAATGAATGCCTCGGCCATCGATGCTTCAATTCTACGTTTATTTTTACACTTAGCTCGAAGCGTCTTCTGCATCCTCTCAGTTGAGTAGCACCATCGATTTTGAACGGGCCCCCCATTCTTGCCTCGGTCGGGAGATGCAAAATCAAATGTTGCATTGGATTAAAGAAGCCCGGTGGACGTTGAAAATACGTTCAAGTCTTGGTACGATTGGCAGATATCGAAGAACACTAATGGGGATTTTGGTCTGATTCTTCTCACCCATGCCGTTGTCTACCACAATATACCTGGAAGAATTGCAAATGGGGCAATAGTTCAAGGCCGCATACTCAAGCCTAAATAAGGCACATCCATTCTCACAGGCATGTATCTTCTCATAGGGCATCTTAAGTACACGGAGGATTTTCTCTGACTGGTACAGGTTTGCAGGCAGTACATGGCCTTTGGGTAGAAAGCGTCCAAATATCGTCATCATCGCGTCGTAGCATTCTCTGCCTAGGTTGAATTGAGCCTTCAGAGCCATTACTTGCGCGATGGCATCCAGCTGACAAAGCTCAGTCTGCTTGTGGAGAGGACGTTTTGAAGACTCCAGCATTTCATAGAAGGCCTTTGCAAATTCCTCCATCTCATCGTCCGAATCACGAGCATCATCAAAGTTTTGCACCATGTCTTCAATCCCGGTACCATGCTCGTCGGTGCGACGGCGAATCACCTCAGTTCTGGCACGCTGGTCAGACTCACCATGAGAAGTCCACACCGTATAATTAGGCGTAAAACCCGACTTCTGCAGGTGTTTACCCATTTCAAACTCTGTCTGCTTTTTCCAGTTATCGCAGTTGGGATAGGGGCACCATATTTTATTCTGGCCATTTGCAAATGCGGCTCTCACAAACCCCCTGGTTTTTGTTAACCATTCATGGGTCATGTCTTCCTGACTAGGGTGACCAGTGTACATCCAAGCACGATCACTCATGTTGCCTAGCTACCTATGGGGGCACAAGAAATAAATATATAATTCATCATCTATATTCTTACGCTAATCAAGTTTGTCAATTTTATTACGTCCATGCAATCTACACGCTAATAGGTAAAGATAGGTCCTAATCCCACCCGAGTATGTGTAGACTGGATTCGTTTTCCCATGCTCTGCTCCACATGCGACGCAGAATTTCGGCAGCACCTCCCCGCTGTTCTCCTGATACACGTCTCGGAAATAAGCAGAGAGGATGTGTACCCGGAGAACAACAGGGGAGGCACTGACGAAATTCCGCATCGGATCCGGAGCACAGCATACGGGAAAACAAACCCAATCTACACATACTCGGGCTGTCCATGGATAATGTTGGACAATTCGAAAGGATGGCGGTTATAAATATGCAAAGAAATGCATATTTATAGATGTCGCCCTTTTGAACGGGAGACACATACTGGTCACGCATACTCATGATTGAAGAAACCTATAGCTAGCAAGTTTCATCAGCACGAAGACCGGGACAGAGCAAATTATGGGGGTAGGAGGAGAAGTCATTTGTGCTCACCAACAAACGCAAGGGCGGAGCTCGCCCAACGCACGTGGAGGTCGTCGAACAATTGCACATTGAAATTCACCCGATCAACACAAATATGATGTTTTTATAATTAACATAATCGGAAAATATGTGACCTAACTCATAATTTACAAAATTATGACCCCGTCGGCTTAGTGGCGTTGATGGTCGGTGGTGTCGGGTGTCGGTGGCGTCGATGGTCGGTGGTGTCGGGTGTCGGTTGCGTCGGCGGTCGATGGTTAGTTGTGTCGGTGGTCGGGGGTTAGTGTTGTCGGGGGTCGAGGATCACTGGCGTCGGGGGTTGGGGTCTCTTTGGTCAACAAGAGGCCGAAGAGGTGTCGGGGGTCGGGGGTTGGGGGTCAATGGTGTCGGGGTCAGGGGTAGGGGGCCGGGGGTCGAGGGTCAGGGGCGTCGGGGGTCGGGGGTCGAGGGTCAGTGGCATCGGGAGTCGAGGGTCAGTGGCGTCGGGCGTCGGGGGTCGAGGGTCGAGGGTCAGTGGCTTCTGTATCGAGGGTCAATGGCGTCGGGCTTCGGGGGTCGGTGGTTAGTGGAGTCGGGGGTCGGGGGTCAGTGGTGTCGGGCGTCGGGGGTCGGGAGTCGGGTCTCAGTGGCGTCGGAGGTCGGGGGTCGAGGGTCGGGGGTTGGTGGCGTCGGGCGTCGGGGGTCGTGGGCCGGGGGTCGGGGTCCTTTTCTTTCTTCTTCTCCTCTCTCCTCTTCTTCTTCTTCTTCTTCTTCTTGATCATCATATTATTATTCTTCTTCTTCTTTCTCCTCCTCCTCCTCCTCTTCTTCTTCTTCTTTCTTTTATCTTTCTCCTCCTTTCCTCTTTCTTCTTCTTCTTCTTCTTCTTCTTCTTCCTTTTTCTTCTAGTTTATTATTCTCTTATTTTCTTCTATACTATATACTATATGTCTATACTATATACTATATGTCTATACAGGCCCGGGCCCATGGGTGTGCAACCTGTGCATCCGCACAGGGCCCCCAGTTTTGGGGGCCCCAAATTTTTTAAACAAGGTATTGGCTTATAGCCCATTTTTTTTGTAGAAGGCCCAACTTGGTAGCACGCAGCCCATCAAATGGATCCATCGCTGGCTCCTCTCTCTAGCCCACAACAGATCAATCTGGTGCTGGTCCAGGAAGCGCAGTGTGTGGGCACCGGCATACATGTAGCCTCCGCCGCCCACACGCTACATGTCCAGCACACAAGTACGATCCCCCGCCGCACGCGCCGCTCCATCCGAGGAGGACCTGTTGTGCGAAGCCACCGGGAACGTCGGGGACCTAGCCTGATTCACCGGGTTGTCTTTCCTCTAGGGCTGGTGGTGCCGCCCACGAGTCTAGGACATCGTCAAGCTCGATCTACATGGCGCAGCTTAAGTCCTGGAAGCCAAACGCCAGGCCACTTGGATCCCCTCCTCCCGATGAGCTCATTTTTGACACTCATAAAGTCTTGTTGATGTGATGTTGTCCATAATCCCTTTTATTTTCTGTCAGAATTTCATTCATCTTGCTATATGTAAATTTCAGTGTATGTGATGTCCCAATTTCAGTATTTTGTTGTACAAAATTCAGTGTTGGTGTTGTCCAATATTCACTGTATAGGCTCTCTAAGTTTTATTTTATACATTGTCTAAATTTCTGTGTACTTCCTCTGCTATTTGACTGCCATTTATCAAATGTTTTGCCGCATTTTATTAAAGTGCACAAGAGTTGGATATAACCCTCAGTTCTTTTTTTTCCTCGGCCCGCATGAGCTGGTCTTATTGTTTCAAGGATGAACTTGCCGATATAATAATCAATGGGAACAAAATGTATCAAGTGTGTATTATTTTCACTAAAACACTACTACATATGGTTTGGAATTTACACCTTTTATGTGATCTTCTTTAGATTACTCCGCTAAAGAAAAGTGTAGCTCGGTCAGCGGAAGATAGGACTCATTTTAGAGTTTGCACAGGGCCTTGAATTTTGTCGGCCCGGCCCTGTGTCTATACTATATACACTATATGTCTATATACTATATGTCTATACTATTCTCTTATTTTCTTCTATACTATATACTATATACACTATATGTCTATACTATTCTCTTATTTTCTTCTATACTATATACTATATACACCATATGTCTATACTATATACACTATATGTCCTCCTCTTCTTCTACACACTATATGTCTATACTATATACTATCTACTAGTTTAAAAGAAAAAAACAGGAAATAAAGAAAAAAAGAAAAAAAAACTTACCTGCAGTGGGAGGAGGGCAGTGGGAGGAGGGGAGGGCGAGCTCCGGCCCTGGGCGGCGGGGAGGAGGGGCGTGGGGAGGACGTGCGCGGGGAGGAGGGGAGGGCGAGCTCCATCCGTGGGGGTGGCGCCCCTTTGTGGGGAGGAGGGGAGCGGGGAGCTCCGGTCGTGGGCGGCGGGGAGGAGGGCCGCGGGGAGGAGGGCCGCAGGGAGGAGGGACGCGGGAAGGAGGGGAGCGGGGAGCTCCGGCCGTGGGTGGCGGCGGTGGGCCGGAGCAGTGAAGGGGGTGGTGGCGGCGGCGCTGTAGTGGGCAGGGGCGCGCGCTAGAGAGGCAGGAGATCGAGGGGAGCGGGGGTGCAGCGTGCCGTTAGGGGAGCGGGGGTGGGGGCTGGGTGCCGTTAGGGGGAGCCCCCTTTGCCGTCTGCAGAAGCTGGGAGGCGGACGACAAAGGGGTGGGTGGGTGGGGCTGGGTTCTCTTTGCCGTCCGCCTCTGGGGCCTTTGCCATGCGTCAGTAGACGGCAAAGAGGTGGCCGACGGCAAATAAAACCTTTGCCATCAGCAACCTCTTTGTCGTCTGCTTTGTGCCAGCTGACGGCAAAGAGGATCTTTGCCATGCGTCAGCAGACGGCAAAGGCATGGCAGATGGCAAATTTCTCAATTCCAGTAGTGCACCTTTTGCTTTTGAGAATTTCAGCTAATCGGATTCGGACCAAGGTATAAAACCATGCCCGTTGTGACTTTTCGGTCATCAACATCACCTGCCATGTCACTATATGAATATCCACGAAGGATCAATCCTTCCTTTCCATTTCTGTACGTGCAACCAAGATTAATGGTGCCTTTCACATAGCGCAAGATTTGATTGACCGTGCTCATGTGCTCGGTTGTCGGATTCTCCATGAAACGACTCACGATCCCGACTGAATAAGCCAAGTCAGGTCGGGTATGCACCAAATATCTTAGGCTGCCCACAACGCTTCGATACATTGTGGTATCGACCGGCGGATTTGAGCTACGCTTGCTCAACTTGTGACAGGTGTCCATTGGAACTTGTGTCTCGTAGCAATCTGACATGGCACACTTTTCCAATAACTTGACCGCATAAGCCAATTGACATAGGGAAATCTCTTCGGAGCTTTGCTTCACTTCGATGCCCAGGTAATATCCGAGTAATCCCAGATCGCTCATGCTAAACTTGTTCTTCATTTGCGCCTTGAAACGTTCAATTTCTTGTACGCTATCTTCGGTGATAATCAGATCGTCGACATAAACTCCAACTAGCACGTTTGAGCCTTTGGAGTTCTTTGTATAGACTGCGTGCTCGACGGGACATCTCTTGAACCCGAGTGAGACCAAACTTTGGCCTAACTTTGAGTTCCAAGCTCTTGGCGCTTGCTTCAACTCGTAAAGTGTCTTCTTGAGCTTGTAAACTTTCCTTTCTTCGCCTTTCTTCTCGTAGCCGAGGGGTTGTTCCACTTACACTTCTTCTGTGAGCTCACCGTTGAGGAAAGCGGATTTAACATCCATATGATGAACCTTCCAATTCTCTTGTGCTGCCAAAGCTAGGAGCACTCTCACTGTCTCGAGTCGAGCAACTGGTGCAAACACCACATCATAGTCAACTCCTTGACGTTGTACGTAGCCCTTTGCAATGAGTCTTGCCTTGTACTTCACAATGACACCCTCCGTGTCCTTCTTTAACTTGTAACCCCACTTCAAACCAATCGCCTTTTGGTTCGGAGGTCGGGTTACCAAAGTCCACGTGCCATTGTTCTCAATCGCCTTCATCTCCTCATCCATGGCATGCGTCCAGCTAGGACTTTTGCTCGCCTCTACGAAGTTCGCCGGCTCCTCAACTCCGAACGGACATAGTCTGGAGTACTCAAGCGTAACTGGCTTTGTATACTTGTAGACTTTCTTGAGGGTCTTGTAGAGACGAGGCCCTGAGGAGTCCGTTGTGGCTTGCGAAGGAGGCGACACAAATTGTGTCGGTGTTGATGCACTTGAGGAAGATGGATGAGACCCGGGCGATTCCGTCTCGTCGGCATAGTCGTCGTGACCGTGACCATCATCTTGATTGTCGTCGTCACTATGCACCTGTGTCGTGTGCGGTGTTGTCACTATCTCCTTGCGACCTATGCACGTCATCGTCGGTGTTGGCACCATGATGATCACTACCATTGTGGTCGCCTTGGTTGGGCGTCTTGCCAACCACCTGGACATCCTCCCCTACATCATCATCAGTTGGAAATTCAACTGTGAATATGTTACCGTTTGGTCGGCTGCGGTGCTCCAATTCCACGCTTGGTTTTCTTCAAACACGACGTCGCGTGAAATCCGTAGACGCTTTGTTTGTGGATCGTAGAAGCGGTATGCCTTGGTGCCGGAACTCCTCTCGTATCCGATGAACACCATCTTGGTGCTACGATTGGAAAGCTTTGAGAGGTGCGGCTCCGCCGTCTTCACATGTGCCACGCATCCGAACGTCCGTAGATGATACACATTCGGCTCACGTCCGTAAATTGCTTCATATGGAGTCTTGCCGATCACCGCCTTCGTTGGAGCCCGGTTGAGAAGATAGACCGCCGTCGAGACAGCTTCTCCCCAAAAAGTGTCTGGCGGGTTCTTGCTCTTGAGTAAACTCCTTGTCATGTCAACGAGGGTTCGATTGTACCTTTCAACGACCCCGTTCTGCTGCGGCGTGTAAGGTTCCGCGAGGAACCTTTTTATGCCAATCTTCTCGTAGTAGTCGTTAAACTCGTTCGGCGTAAACTCTCCGTCGCAATCTGTCGGTAGAGCGTGAACCTTCAGCTTGTGTTCCATCTCCGTTGCAGCCTTCAGCTTCTTGAACGCTTCAAATGCCACATCTTTAGATCATAGGAGAATGACCAACATATATCTCGAGTAGTCGTCTACCACAAGGAAGAAATACTTCTTTCCCGCGTGAGTTGCCGGGGTGATAACGCCACATAGATCACCATGGAGCAGCTCGAGTGCATCACTTGCACGATAGGTAGACTGAGCAGGGAACAGACTGCGGTGCTGTTTTTCAACCAAGCACACATCATATACTCGATCAACAAGGTCGATAAATGGCATCCCGGATACGATCTCCATCTTTGACATTTCTTCAAGGCGTAGAAGTTAACGTGTCCAAATCTAGCATGCCATAACCACGAATCATCATCACTCTTGGCGAGTCAACACTCCGGTTGAGATTGATCAAGGCTGAGGATATAGAGCCTATTCCGTGTGCGATTAACACGAGCTAGCATGTTTCGGAGGTTGTCGAAGATCGTCATCACTCCGTTCTCGATATGCACCTTGCATCCATTCTCGTCAAGCTTCCCAATAGAGATGATGTTGCTGCGAAGCCATGGGATATAGTACACTCCGGTGAGTATGCGATGTTCTCCTGTGAGACCCTCAAAGAGGACAGATCCTTGCCCGCAAATCTCCACAGTTGAACCATCACCGAACTTGACCAAGCCTTTAACATTGTATTCCAGGTCGAGGAATTTCTCCTTGCACCCCGTCATGTGGTTACTAGCACCCGTGTCGAGCCACAACACGTTCTGATCACCGGATAACTTTGGTGTCACTTTCTTCTCATGAAGTAACACCTTCCGGCTTGGTTTCACAACCATCGTTTCAGCGGGATCACAAACTTCGGCCATCAGAACACCTGGACCTTCGTCTTCCTACTTTGCCAAATTTGCCTCGATCTCCCACTTGTTAGGCTTCAGACAATCCTTTGCAAAATGACCCATCTCGTTGCAGTTATAGCTCTTAACCTCGGATAAATCCAAGTTTTGTGGCTTCCGCCCTTTAGATTGGTCCGCCTTACCACGACCTTGTGGCTTGCCTTTTCCTTTGCCTTTTTCGGTTTGTCCGTCGCGCTTCACGTTGCTTGAGCCTTCGCCACCATCACGCCTTCCTTTGCTACTTGGGGCCTCCCGATCTGCGCGCGAGTACATGAGTTGGTCACTACCTCCTCCTTTGCCTTTCTGTCAGTCACGAGCATTCTCTTCCATGTCCGCATGCGTCCGATCGCCTGCGTTATGGTCATGTCGTCGATGTCGTAAAGCTGCTCGAGCGTGCCGATGATGTACGTGAATTTTTCAGTCACCGAACTGAAAAATTTCTCCACAATCTTGGTCTCATCGAGCTTTGCACCAAGCGCGCGGATCTCTCCCACCAAAGTAGTAAGACGCATGGCGCAGTCGTTCACCGATTCAGTTTCCTCCATCTGCAACTTATGAAATTGGCGCTTCAGCACTTGTGCCCGAGCCTTGGTGACG
The DNA here is from genome assembly GCF_904849725.1 of Hordeum vulgare subsp. vulgare. Taxonomy (NCBI): domain Eukaryota; kingdom Viridiplantae; phylum Streptophyta; class Magnoliopsida; order Poales; family Poaceae; genus Hordeum; species Hordeum vulgare. The sequence goes on from NC_058523.1 coordinate 38,474,634, forward strand.
CGATCTTCTCCGATCCTCATCTCCTTGAGTGCGTTCCACGCCTCTCTTGCCGTCTCGAACTCCGCCAATGTCATTAGCACGGAATCCGGCATGGACTGGGCTATGACGGCCATGGCACCTTCGTCGGACTCGTCATCGACATCGTCGTCCGTGATTGCCTGCCACACTCGGAGGGTTCGGAGAATAATCTTCATCTTCACCGTCCACACGCCGTAGTTGGCGTCGGTGAGCATCGGGTATTGGATGGGGATGTTGCGATGCGCCTGGACGTTGGCGCCGCTCGTTCCTCCACCACTGGTTGCTGACTTGACACCCTTCTTCACCTTGTTGCCGTTCTTGTTCGTCTTGGCACCACCCTTGCCGGACTTGACCGACTCAACGTCGCTGTCCGTCATCGTAGATCGTAGATCATCGCTAGATAACTCCCAGCGCTAGAACATGTATGTGCAGCAAAGCTAACAAGCAAGCAAGCTAGCAGCTTGATGATTAGCAAAGCTAACAAGCAAGCAAACTAGCAGCTTGATGGTTTCTGCATGCGACGTACGCGACGCGAAGCTAGCTCGAACACGCTGAATCAATGTATGGCCACAGGCTCGTGTCGAGCCTGTCGAACTTTGTATTGCTTTTTTTTTTTGGTGTTACAAGCAACACCCCTAGGTATCTTTTATACACATCCATAAAGGACTATCGAAATAGACTAGGACTAGAAATCCTAATATTACTAGGATTCGGTTTGGCTTTCTTTTCTAATTCTATAAAAACAACATGATTAACTTCTGCAGCGGGCAGCCAGCGTCGAGACCTCCTCTTCGAACGTCACGGCGGCCATTTTGGAGGTGGAGTGGAGTGGAGTGGAGTGGTCTGTGATTTTGTGTGAATTGTGGCTGGGTTGTGTTACGGCCTGCGGCCTTGGGGTTCCTCTTTTATGGTCAAATCCTAGCTACGGAGGCTCCGGCATCCGTGCGTGTTAAAAAAGCAGAATATATAGTAAAAGGTGCCCATGCATCGTGCATAAACAGTAGAAAAGTATTAGAAAATCGACTCTCATCGGTTTGAATTATATTGACATCTAAACGAAAGAAATGGTCATTGGAGCACAAAAGTTTCTCCGATAACTGCTCCAAGAGTAATCAGAAATGTTCGAATTAATGAGTACGTACATGGTGAATCTTCAAGTAAAATTTCTCATATTTCCAAATGACTGCAACAGTAGTTCGATATATTGATGCACTGTACACCGAGGGTGTTCCCTTGTTTCCTTCTCTCTCTAGTGGCTTTAGGGCATCTCCAACGCTAACACTATTAGAAAAAAAAGCCTGTTAGTGACACATTTATTTTCGCTATCCATCCTCACACTACTTCAGCTCCAAAACGCTTAACTTCTCAGTTATATCCAACCCCAGCACCAGCTCACTTAACAGACACTTGTTGATATATCTATCATATCAATCCTATTAAACCTTGTTGATGTATAGGACTTTGTTCATGTTATGAGTGTGATAAATTAAAAAAAATATTTCAAACTTCCCGGTCATATTACGTATCATATTTTGAACATTTTTCCAAAAAAAATCAAAACCAATTTTTTTTCTGTTACTAGTGGCGCACCTAGTAAATTGTGCGCCATTACTAAGTTTGGAATTGTTTCCATTTTTCCCCTCTAGATCTTAAAACCCCCGTATCTTTTATTCGGTTAGGTTTTTGGGTATTCTAAAAATCTTCAACGGGGTTCCCCCGGTTGAATTCGGATGTAACTTTTTGAGTAGATGATTTTTCATATAAAAAACTTTTTAATCCGAGTTCGTATGCAAAAGTTATGCCCATTTTACTAAATTCCACAGAGATTTTGCAAATAAAGTCGAAATTTATATTTGTAAATTTTCCCAACAACTAGACCACATATGACATGGGAAACTTATTTTCTTTTAATTTTTTGACATTTCCATCATTTTCTTTAAAAAAAACTGAAAAGGCGGTCCACCGGGGGGATGGTGCATTTGGTGATGGCGTACCTTTACAAAGTGCGCCATTACTATGTGGCAGACTTGATCAAAGTTAGTAATGGCGTAATTTATATAGGTGCGCCATTACATAGTAATGACACACCTTTACAAAGTGCGTCATTACTAAGTTTGACGAAGGTTTGACCCAGTCATACACATAGTAATGGTGCACTTTCTGAAGGTGCGCCATTACTATGTCAACTTAGTAATTGCGCACCTATACAAAGTGCACTATTACTATGTGTATGACTGGGTCAAACCTTGGTTAAACTTAGTAATGGCGCACTTTTCACTTGGTGTGTCATTACTGTTTTGGTTAGTAATGTCGCACCTACACATGATGCGCCATTACTATTTAGTAATGACGCATCACGCGTATAGTGCGCCATTAGTGTCCATGTTGGCTATAGCTGAGTAGTGTGACCTGCAATTTTACTTCAACATCCGTTCACGGATAGAAGGAATCAGTCTTCACACACGGATGTAAGAGGCGGCGATTCAACGTTGCCCGCATACAGCGGCGAAGCCAGAAAAAATGGACTAGTGAGGCCGAGTACAGTTTAAAAAAGTTAGGGAGGGCCAAACATGAGGAAGATAGTCTTCTAGCCAGGGCCGGTCCTGAGGTTTTGGGGAACCAGAGCGAAACCAAAACTCGGGGCCCCTAATATAAACAATATAGTAATAACAATGGAGGGATTGACTATTCGTCATCTTGTGTGAGGAATATGTAAAAAGAGACCGTAATAAAATATAAAATCATCATAATTTTTTTACATCACGTCAAATTATAAACATAAAATCGTGGCATAAAATATATATAAAGTGTAAATTTTTCTAGTCTTGTGACCTATATTTTTTTCCTTATGTCAAATTGTTCGTAGTGAATGAATATAAATATAACTATTTGTATGCCAACTGTAATTTGTTTATGAAACGATCTAAAGGTTACTTCGGATGAAGAATAACTTATTATGTATCTTGGGTGATGAATTAACTTTCTATAACAATGAATATATGTATATATGAAATTTTACCAATAAACGGTTAAATGCATAAAAACTATATACATATGAAATAATTACATATACATGTTCCCTTTTGAAAAATTCTAACATTCCTTGATGCATAATCATTTATGATGTGGTTGATGTCAATCTAATCCAATAATTTCTTCATGATGCATTGTATTCTAAAACCATTAAAATTCTTTTGAGTCATTTGTGATCTTAAATAGTTGATAACTGAATGTTTGTAAAGCTTCTTTCAACCGATGCGAAAATTACATGCATTGTAAATACGATGTTAAGTAGTAGAGTTATTAGGATAAAAATCGGCTTCCCTGACATGCTCAAAAATCACATAGGAGACATTAAATCATATGTAAAATTTATAATCTTCAATATAGAACTAAGGGAAAAAAAAAGGCAGAACCAGATGTTCATCAACACTAGCTGATTGTGCATGTGCACCTGTTGAAATAATTGTACAATCAGGGTCCTCAGAGCCCGGCCTGCTCCTAGCAGTGATAAAATCACTAAATCTATACTATTCATGAGTAGCAAAAAATCCATGGAATTAAGGGGGGCCAGGGCCCGCATGGGAGTATATGTGGGGCACTAGGGCAATTGGTGCTACCGGTGCACCCGACTATCGTTACACATTTTAAAATATTTGAAAAAAATTGAAAAGAATTAATACATTGACACAACATCAATATATATGCACCGGTAGCACCAATTGCCCCGGTGCACCAGATACATCCCTGCCCTGGCAGTCCCGTTGTCTCTGCCCCTGTCCGCATACATATCAAACACAATTCAATAGACCGACAAAAATTCATGCAAACACGATGAATTTTCATATAAACCGGAGCACATTCACTATAATTCTGACATTCTTATATAAACTAGACAAAATTCATATCATTTCGATAATTTTAACTAAAACTTATTCTAAAACTAATATAAATTATCGTCGGTGACTGTTCCTCATGTCCATCCATGAGCCCCTAGAAATGAAGCTCCGGCTCTTGCCTTCGCTTGTTCCAGTTCCGCCTTGCACTCTCCAGCTTGGACTCCGTAACCTTTGCCTCCGGATCCCCGGGAAGTAAAGTTTCCCACCTCCAGGTCGCCACCATGCGGCTAATCGGCTGACGATGTTCAGCCCAACAAGCTTGTCTTCAACGGGATGGGAGGAGTAGTGACCTTGTTGGGTCACGAGTGGTGGCTTTCTTGAGACCGGAGTGGTGCCTTCTTGGGACCCGATCAACGATGACCAACCATGCACTACTCTTCCTTGCTGTCGGCGGCGCCTACTGATGTCTACTATACAACTTTATTCTTGTTGACGTTGTTGGGCCTTCAAGAACAGAGTTTTGTAGGATAACAAAAAATTCCCCTTAAGTGGATGACCTAAGGTTGATCAATCTGTGTTAGGTATAGGATGAAGGTGGTCTCTCCACTAGTAGAAAACATACCTTTTGTACGGAGCAATAGTTCCATCCAGGTTTGGGCCCGGGACTAATGTGAGAATTAGTCCCGGTTCCAACGGCTAGGAGCAGACGGTGGCAGGGCCAGGATTACTCCTGGTTGGTGATAGCAACCAGGACTAAAAGGGTTGCAGTAGGCTGGGGGGGGGGGGGGTTCTACGAACCCTTTAGTCCCGGTTGGTATCACCAACCGGGATTAAAGATGGACCTTTAGTACCAGTTGGTATATCCAACCGGGACTAAAGTCTTCCCTATATCAAGTTGCTTCGTCCGTCCTGAGTCCATGCTTTCTTTCCTCCGTGTTTCCTTCCCCAAACTCGAGTTGATCCTCCATTTTTGCCAAGATTTGTCAAGATTGGCATCACCCCATCTATCCAAGGGTTCTAAAAGGTTAGGAACTTCATCCTTTCATCTCCCATTGCTAGTTTAGCTCGTCTCATGCTTGTCTTATGGGAACATGCCGGCCTTGTGGTCGTCGCGGCGGGGTGCGACTGCGGCGGAGCTGGCGATGTCCTCCTCATTTTCGCTCTTGTCCACACCTCATTTGTCGCCTCATTGAACTACCCATAGGTGTGTTCGAAATATGCCCTAGAGGCAATAATAAAATGGTTATTATCATATTTCCTTGTTCATGATAATCGTCTATTGTTCATGCTATAATTGTATTAACAGGAAACAGTAATACATGTGTGAATAAATACATCACAATGTGTCCCTAGCAAGCCTCTAGTTGGCTAGCTCGTTGATCAATAGATGATCATGGTTTCTTGATCATGGGCATTAGATGTCATTGACAACGGGATCACATCATTGGGAGAATGATGTGATGGACAAGACCCAATCCTAAGCATAGCACTAGATCGTATTGTTCGTATGCTAAAGCTTTTTCTAATGTCAAGTGTCTTTTCCTTCGCCCGTGAGATTGTGCAACTCCCGGATACCGTAGGAGTGCTTTGGGTGTATCAAACGTCACAACATAACTGGGTGACTATAAAGGTGCACTATGGGTACCTCTGAAAGTCTCTGTTGGGTTGGTACGAATTGAGATCGGGATTTGTCACTCTGCGTGACGGGGAGGTATCTCTGGGCCCACTCGGTAGACCATCATCATGAGCTCAATGTGACTAAGGAATTAGTCACACGATGACGTGCTACGGAACGAGTAAAGAGACTTACTGGTCACGAGATTGAACAAGGTATAGGTATACCGATGATCGAATCTCGGGAAAGTTCTATACCGACAGACAAAGGGAATTGTATATGGGATTGATTGAATCCTTGACATCGTGGTTCATCCGATGAGATCATCGTGGAGCAAGTGGGAGCCACCATGGGTATCCAGACCCCGCTGATGGTTATTGGCCGGAGAGGTGTCTCGGTCATGTCTGCCCGTCTCCCGAACCCGTAGGGTCTACACACTTAAGGTTCGATGACGCTAGGGTTATAGGGAATTGTTATACGAGGTTACCGAAGGATGTTCGGAGTCCCCGATGAGATCCCGGACGTCACGAGGAGCTCCGGAATGGTCCGAAGGTAAAGATTGATATATAGGATGGCTGGGTTTGGACACCGGAAATGTTTCGGGCACCACCGGCAAAGTGTGAGAACCACCGGAAGGGTTCCGGAGGCCCACCGGGAGAGGCCACAAGCCCCGGAGGGCTACATGGGCCAAGTGCGGGAGGGAACCAGCCCCTAGGTGGGCTGGTGCACCCCCCACACCCAGCCCATGCGCACCAGAGAGGGAGGGAGGGGAAACCCTAGGCGCAGGGGAGGCCAAGGCCCACCTAGGGCGCCGCCCCCCCCCTTTCCCTGCCCTGGCCGCCGCCCCCTCTCCCATCTGGGCAGCCGCACCACCTAGGGTGGGAACCCTAGGGGTGGCGCACGCCCTCCCCTCATCCTATAAATAGTGGGGGTTTTGGGGCTGTTGGACACACCGTTTTCCCTCTCCCTCGGCGCAGCCCTACCCCCTTCTTCCTCTTCTCCCACGGTGCTTGGCGAAGCCCTGCCGGGAGACCTCGTCTCTCCATTGACAACACGCCGTCCTGCTGTCGGTGATCAAGGTGTGGGGGACGTTTGAACACGGAGGTGCCGTGGTTCGGCACTAGATCGGAATCACACCGCGATCTGAATCGCCACGAGTACGACTCCATCAACCGCGTTCTAGCAACGCTTCCGCTTAGCAATCTTCAAAGGTATGAAGATGCACTCACCCCTCTCTCGTTGCTGGTCTCTCCATAGGAAGATCTGAATATGTGTAGGAATTTTTTTGAATTTATGCTACGTTACCCAACAGTGGTATCACATCCAGGTTTTCTATGCGTAGATTCTATGCACGAGTAGAACACAAAAGGTTGTGGGCGATGATTTGTCAATTGCTTGCCGCTACTAGTCTTATTCTTTTCCGGCGGTATTGTGGGATGAAGAGGCCCGGACCGACATTACACGTACGCTTACGTTAGACGGGTTCCACCGACAGACATGCACAACATGTATAAAGGTGGCTAGCGGGTGTCTGTCTCTCCTACTCTAGTCGGACTGGATTTGATGAAAAGGGTCCTTATGAAGGGTAAATAGCTTTGGCATATCATCGTTGTGGCTGTCACGTAGGTAAGAAAGCGTTCTTGCTAGAAACCCAAATCAGCCACGTAAAACTTGCAACAACAATTAGAGGACGTCTAACTTGTTTTTGCAGGGTTTGACATGTGATGTGATATGTCCAAAGTTGTGATGTTGCATGTATGATGTATGAGATGATCATGTTATTGTAATAGGTTTCACGACTTGCATGTCGATGAGTATGACAACCGGCAGGAGCCATAGGAGTTGTCTTAATTTATTGTATGAGATGCAACGCCATGTGCTTACTACTTTTACTTCATTGCTAACGGTTAGCTATAGTAGTAGTGATAGTAGTAGTTGGCGTGACGACCTCACGGAGACACGATGATGGAGATCATGATGATGGAGATCATGGTGTCACACCGGTGACAATGATGATCATGCGATGCCTAAAGATGGAGATCGAAAGAGCAAAGATGATAATGGCCATATCATGTCACTATATGATTGCATTGTGATGTTTATCATGTTTTTCATCTTATTGCTTAGAACGACGGTAGCATAATAAGATGATCCCTCTTAAAATTTCGAGAACGTATTCCCCTAAGTGTGCACCTTTGCGAAGGATCGTTGTCTCGAAGCACCACGTGATGATCGGGTGTGATAGATTCTAATGTTCGCATACAACGGGTGTAAGCCAGATTTACACACGCGAAACACCTAGGTTGACTCGACGAGCTTAGCATGTACAGACATGAACTCGAATACAAGAGACCGAAAGGTCGAACATGAGTCGTATGGTTGAATACGATCAGCATGAAGTTGCTCACCATGGTGACTAGTCCGTCTCACGTGATGGACACAAGTTAGTCAACATGGATCATGTATCACTTAGATGACTAGAGGGATGTCGATTTAAGTGAGAGTTCATACTTAATTTGATTAAATGAACTTAATTGTCATGAACTTAGTCTAAAATTTGTCTTTATAAATATTGTAGATGGCCAACGTCAACCTCAATTTCAACGCATTCCTAGAGAAAATCAAGCTGAAAGATGATGGTAGCAACTATGCGGACTGAGTTCGCAACTTGAAGTTCATCCTTGAAGCAGCTAAAAAGGCTTATGTCCTTGATGCACCGCTAGGTGACCCTTCCGCTCCCGCAGCAGCCCATGACATTCTAAATGTCTGGCAAACGCGGAGTGATGACTACTCTCTGGTTGGGTGTGGCATGTTATACAGTTTGGAAACGGGGCTCCAAAGGCGTTTTGAGCAACACGGTGCATATGAGATGTTCCAAGAGCTGAAACTAGTTTTTCAAGCTCATGCCCATGTCGAGAGATATGAAGTCTCCGACAAGTTCTTTAGTTGTAAGATGGAGGAGAACAGTTCTGTCAGTGAGCACATACTCAAAATGTCTGGGTTACACGGTCGTCTAACTTCACTTGGAGTCGAACTTCCGGATGATGGTATAATTGACAGAATCCTCCAGTCTCTCCCACCAAGCTACAAAGGCTTTGTGCTAAACTACAACATGCAAGGGATGGACAAGACCATTCCCGAGTTGTACTCGATGCTCAAGTGTGCAGAAGTAGAAATAAAGAAAGAGCATCAAGTGTTGATGGTCAACAAGACCACTAGTTTCAAGAAGGGCAAGGGTAAGAAGAACTTCAAGAAAGACGGCAAAGCCGTTGCCGCGCCCGGTAAGCCAGATGCCGGGAAGAAGAAAAAGAATGGACCCAAGCCTGAGACTGAGTGCTTCTATTGCAAGGGAAAAGGTCACTAGAAGCGGAACTGCCCCAAATACTTAGCGCACAAGAAGGTCGGCAACGTTAAAGGTATATGTGATATACAAGTTATTGATGTGTACCTTACCAGCGCTCGTAGTAGCTCCTGGGTATTTGATACCGGTGTTGTTGCTCACATTTGCAACTCAAAGCAGGAACTGTGGAATAAGCGGAGACTGCCAAAGGACGAAGTGACGATGCGCGTCGAGAATGGCTCCAAGGTCGATGTGATCGCCGTCGGCACGCTACCTCTACATCTACCGTCGGGACTAGTTTTAAACCTTAATAATTGTTATTTAGTACCAGCTTTGAGCATGAATATTGTATCAGGGTCTTGCTTAATGCGAGACGGCTACTCATTTAAGTCAGAGAATAATGGTTGTTCTATTTATATGAGTGATATGTTTTATGGTCATGCTCCGCTGGTGAATGGTTTATTCTTGATGAATCTCGATCGTGATGTTACACATATTCATAGTGTGAGTACCAAAAGATGTAAAGTTGATAATGATAGTCCCACATACTTGTGGCACTGCCGCCTTGGTCATATCAGTGTTAAGCGCATGAAGAAGCTCCATACTGATGGACTATTAGAGTCTCTTGACTTTGAATCATTTGACACATGCAAACCGTGCCTCATGGGCAAGATGACTAAGACTCTATTCTCAGGAATAATGGAGAGAGCAACCGACTTATTGGAAATAATACATACTGATGTGTGTGGTCCAATGAACGTTGAAGCTCGCGGTGGCTATCGTTATGTTCTCACTCTCACCGATGATTTGAGTAGGTATGGGTATATCTACTTGATGAAGCACAAATCTGAGACATTTGAAAAGTTCAAGGAATTTCATAGTGAGGTCGAGAATCAACGTGACAGAAAAATTAAGTGTCTACAATCTGATCGTGGAGGACAATATTTGAGTCACGAGTTTGGCACACACCTAAGGAAGTGTGGAATCGTTTCACAACTGACGCCGTCAGGCACACCGCAACGCAACGGAGTGTCTGTACGTCGTAATCGCACTTTATTAGATATGGTACGATCTATGATGTCTCTTACCGACTTACCGCTATCATTTTAGGGATATGCATTAGAAACTGCAGCATTCACTTTAAATAGGGCAACGTCTAAATCCTGTGAGACGACACCGTATGAACTATGGTTTGACAAGAAACCTAAGTTGTGTCGTTTCTTAAAGTTTGGGGCTGCGATGCTTATGTGAAGAAGAAACTTCAACCAGAAAAGCTCGAACCCAAAGTGGAGAAATGCGTATTCATAGGATACCCTAAGGAAACTATTGGGTATACCTTCTATTTTAGATCCGAAGGTAAAACCTTTGTTGCCAAGAACGGATCCTTTCTAGAGAAAGAGTTTCTCTCGAAAGAAGTAAGTGGGAGGAAGGTAGAACTTGATGAGGTAATTGCACCCCCTCTCGAACAGGATAGTAGCACAGTGCGGGAAGTTATTCCTGTGGCGCCTACACCAACTGAAAAGGAAGTTAATGATAATGATCATGAAGCTTCGGATCAAGTTACTACTGAGCCGCGAAGGTCCACAAGGGTACGCTCTGCACCAGAGTGGTACGGCAACCCTGTAAGACAACGGTGAACCTTCGAACTATGAAGAAGCGATGGCGGGCCCGGATTCCAACAAATGGCTTGAAGCTATGAAATCCGAGATAGGATCCATGTATGAGAACATATTATGGACTTTGCTGGACTTGCCCGATGACTGGCGAGCCATAGAAAATAAATGGATCTTCAAGAAGAAGACTGATGCAAACGGTAATGTAACCGTTTATAAAGCTCGACTTGTCGCAAAGGGTTTTCGACAAATTCAAGGAATTGACTACGAAGAGACTTTCTCTCCCATAGCGAAGCTGAAATCAGTCCAAATCATGTTAGCAATTGCCGCCTTTTATGATTATGAAATTTGGCAAATGGACGTCAAAACAACGTTCCTTAACGGGAACCTTAAGGAAGAGTTGTATATGATGCAACCAGAAGGTTTTGTCGACCCTAAGGGTGCTCACAAAGTGTGCAAGCTCCAGCGCTCCATCTATGGGCTGGTGCAAGCATCTCGGAGTTGTAACATTCGCTTTAATTAGCTGATTAAAGCGTTTGGGTTCATACAGGTTTATGGAGAAGCCTGTCTGTACAAGAAAGTGAGTGGGAGCTCTGTAGATTTCCTCATACTGTATGTGAATGACATATTATTGATGGGGAATAATATAGAGATGTTGGAGAGCATAAAGGCCTATTTGAACAAGAGTTTTTCAATGAAGGACCTTGGAGAAGCTGCATACATATTAGGCATCAAGATCTATAGTGATAGATCGAGATGCCTCATAGGTCTTTCGCAAAGTGCATACCTTGACAAGATATTGAAGAAGTTCAATCTGGAAAACTCAAAGAAAGGGTTCTTGCCAGTTTTGCAAGGTATGAGATTGAGTAAGACTCAGTCACCGACCACGACAGCAGATAGAGAGAAGATGAGTACTGTCCCCTACGCTTCAGCCATAGGCTCTATAATGTATTCCATGCTGTGTACCAGACCTGATATAAACCTTGCCATAAGTTTGGTAGGGAGGTACCAAAGTGATCCTGGTATGGAACACTAGACAGCGGTCAAGAATATTCTTAAGTACCTGAAGAGGACTAAGGAGATGTTTCTCGTTTATGGAGGTGACGAAGAGCTCGTTGTAAAGGGTTACGTCGACGCTAGCTTCGACACAGATCCGGATAACTCTAAGTCACAGACCGGATACGTATATGTTTTGAATGGTGGGGCAGTGAGCTGGTGCAGCAGCAAGCAAGAAGTCGTGGCAGCATCTACATGTGAAGCGGAGTACATAGCTGCTTCAGAAGCGGCTCATGAAGGAATTTGGTTGAAGGAACTCAGCACCGACCTTGGAGTGGTTCCAAGCGCGTCGGGTTCGATGACACTCTTCTGTGATAACACTGGGGCCATTGCCATTGCCAAGGAGTCCAGGTTTCACCAGAAGACCAAGCACATCAAACGCCGCTACAACTCCATCCAGGACCATGTCCAGAGTGGAGTAATAGAGATTTGTAAAGTACACACGAATCTGAATGTTGCATACCCGTTGACTAAACCTCTTCCACGAGCAAAACATGATCAACACCATAATGCTATGGGTGTTCGATACATCACAATGTAACTCGATTATTGACTCTAGTGCAAGTGGGAGACTGTTGGAAATATGACCTAGAGGGAATAATAAAATGGTTATTATCATATTTCCTTGTTCATGATAATCGTCTATTGTTCATGCTATAATTGTATTAACAGGAAACAATAATACATGTGTGAATAAATACATCCCAATGTGTCCCTAGCAAGCCTCTAGTTGGCTAGCTCGTTGATCAATAGATGATCATGGTTTCCTAATCATGGGCATTAGATGGCATTGATAACGGGATCACATCATTTGGAGCATGATGTGATGGACAAGACCCAATCCTAAGCATAGCACTAGATTGTATTGTTCATATGCTAAAGCTTTTCTAATGTCAAGTGTCTTTTCCTTCGATCGTGAGATTGTGCAACTCCCGGATACCGTAGGAGTGCTTTGGGTGTATCAAACGTCACAACGTAACTAGGTGATTATAAAGATGCACTACGGGTACCTCTGAAAGTGTCTCTTGGGTTGGTACGAATCGAGATCGAGATTTGTCACTCCGCGTGACGGAGAGGTATCTCAGGGCCCACTCGGTAGAACATCATCATGAGTTCAATGTGACTAAGGAGTTAGTCACACAATGACGTGCTATGGAACGAGTAAAGAGACTTACCGGTAACGAGATTGAACAAGGTATAGGTATACCGACGATCGAATCTCGGGCAAGTTCTATACCGACAGACAAAGGGAATCGTATACGAGATTGATTGAATCCTTGACATCGTGGTTCATCCGATGAGATCATCGTGGAGAAAGTGGGAGCCACCATGGGTATCCAGACCCCGCTGATGGTTATTGGCCGGAGAGGTGTCTCGGTCATGTCTGCCTGTCTCCCGAACCCGTAGGGTCTACACACTTAAGGTTCGATGAGACTAGGGTTATAGGGAATTGTTATACGAGGTTACCGAAGGATGTTTGGAGTCCCGGATGAGATCCCGGACGTCACGAGGAGCTCCGGAATGGTCCGGAGGTAAAGATTGATATATAGGATGGATGGGTTTGGACGTCGGAAATGTTTCGGGCACCACCGGCAAAGTGTCGGGACCACCGGAAGGGTTCCGGAGGCCCACCGGGAGGGGCCACAAGCCCCGGAGGGCTACATGGGCCAAGTGCGGGAGGGAACCAGCCCCTAGGTGGGCTGGTGCGCCCCCACACCCAGCCCATGCGCACCAGAGAGGGAGGAAGGGGAAACCCTAGGCACAGGGGAGGCCCAAGGCCCACCTAGGGCGCTGCCCCCCCTTTCCCTGCCCTGGCCGCCGCCCCCCTCTCCCATCTGGGCTGCCGCACCACTTAGGGTGGGAACCCTAGGGGTGGCGCACCCCCCTCCCCTCCTCCTATAAATAGTGGGGGTTTTGGGGCTGTTGGACACACCGTATTCCCTCTCCCTCGGTGCAGCCCTGCCCCCCTTCTTCCTCCTCTCCCACGGTGCTTGGCGAAGCCCTGTTGGGAGACCTCGTCTCTCCATCGACACCACGCCGTCGTGCTGTCGGAGATCTTCCCAACCTCTCCCTCCTCCTTGCTGGATCAAGGCGCGGGAGACGTCACCGGGTTGCACGTGTGTTAAACGCGGAGGTGCCGTGGTTCGGTACTAGATCGGAATCACACCGCGATCTGAATCTCTGCGAGTACGACTCCATCAACCGCGTTCTAGCAACGCTTACTCTTAGCGATCTTCAAAGGTATGAAGATGCACTCACCCCTCTCTCGTTGCTGGTATCTCCATAGGAAGATTTGAATATGCGTAGAAAATTTTCTGAATTTATGCTACGTTACCCAACAAGGTGGTTATAACTCTGTCTGACGTTGGTGGTACAACGAGTGGTTGCAATGGATCTCGCGAGTAGAGTGATAGGACTTGAGCAACGCCTCCTACTCAGGGATGTCCATGTTCAACAAGATGGATGTGTCGGCGACGTGCAGCTCCTCATCGGGTCGGTGCTCCTCAAGGAGACTCAGGTTGTAGGCCTGGTCGTCCTGTGCCTGTCAGAACTCGGTCTCCTACTCCGCCCCAGCATGTTCATGTACTGCGCACGGGCCTCGCTGCTGATGAGGACGTCATGCACCGCGAGGAGGGTGGCTCTAGCTCGTACTCCATTGGGCCTTTGTTGGCTTCCGTCCACCGGCCGACCTGCGAGTCGGCAACAATGAGGGCCATATCCTTATTTTGCTTTGAGGCTTGGGTATCCCTCAGGGCTTTGGAACCTGAGGAGGCCATGACAGACATTGTGCGAAGAGGTGAAAGGGACCATAGGAGAATGACTGCGGCTATGACCGGGACTAGAGTTTATATAGCGGGCGGATGGCAAGGGGATGCAGCAGGGTGTTTAATGATGGGTGGTATACGAACGGACGTGTGGCGTCGGAGTAGGTTCCTCAGCAACCGCATAGTGGATTTTTAGCTCCCGGGTGCCTAGGCACCCTTTATGAACAGTAAAATTGAAAAATAGAAAACAAAATCAAAAAAATCTAAAACTTTGCAGCATCAATGTCTGATCAAACTTTGTAGGTGTTTGCAAATTTTCATGCCAAAAAACTATTCGTGTAGCTCTACACACGAAAAAGATTTCAATGCTTGAAGTTTTGAGCACTTTTAGCTTTAAAATTTGAAACTTGTTTGTACATCTTTCTCTACAAGATATTTTGGCATGATAATTTGTAAAAATGTACAAAGTTTGATCATCTTTGATGCTGCAAAGTTTCAGATTTTTTTAATTTTATTTTCTATTTCTTTTAATTGTACTGTTCATATAGGGTGCCTAGGCATCCAGGTGCTATCACACCTTTCTCTATCATAAATATAGATCTACGAACCGATGAGGTGTCGTTAGAACACGGAGCAATCACCTGTACCGGAAAGCGACCTGGGCGGCGCTCTCTTGACCGGCACACCGCGTCAATAACGACATCAATGAGAGGTCGCGTCCGCTCTGTGAGGCATGAATATGGCATTGATACTCTGGGGCGACTGAATGTTTTGGGCGGGAAAGGCGGATGGGTGAGGAAGGGGATATATATTGGTGGGTCGGGACAATCTAAGCGAACGTGGCAGCAGTCCGGATGCCCACAAAACCGAACGAGAAGGCAAACCACTTAGTGATATCCCAGGATGTGTAGTAGGTGCAGACTAAGCAAGTAAACACAGAAAACTTGGGATGTTGTAAGAGCGAGCACAGCTGCACATGGAATCATGCATGTGTGCCGGTTTCCTGAAGCGTGAAACGTCCTGGAAGAGAGTACACACGCGTGCACCCACAACCATCAATAACTGACCGAGAAAAGGAATTTTTCTGAGAACGCACAGGGGAGTAGTTTGGTTGACGTCTCTCCTTTGAACATATGGTCCATCTTTACTCCGGCCTGACTGAGAGAGCGCATGTGCCTGAACTAGGTGAGGGAGCTGGCTAGGAAGTTAAATAAGCTTCTCTTCCTGCATCAGGTTTGATTTGGTTGTTGAGCTTGGCTAGCACTAATAATCCGGCGTACTCGTATCATAGTTTTAAATAGCCCGCTATAGCCTCGCTGTAGCCTTTTCAGCAGGGTGCCGCCAAATGGTATCATGTATAAATATGCCGGAACCACAGTCAAGTTATGTTACTGCTTCAGTACAGTCTGCATTGCGCCTTGCTTGCCGCTTTGTCGGTAGTCGTTAGATAATTATTGTACTTGTGCGGTTGTGCCACTGTAGCTTTCACTTACTTGTCAGTAATTTCCCGCTTATATAACAACCGGGCTGTAGCTGAGTCTGCATTGTTGATTGCATCCATTTCTTACCTTCGAGTAGAAGAATACTCTTAAACATATATTTTTCCTATAGATAATACAATTTAGATCTGAGATCCACTTTTATCCATCTCCAATTACTCCTAGAGATGATCGGGGCATGACAAATCGGTATCATGAGCCAGCGATTTTCGGGAGATGCGTGCTCTGGTTGAGGAAAATTTTCTCCGATCAGCGATTCCCACCAATTCTCGGAGGGGCGACGGTTGTTATCCGAAGGCGTTGGCGGCGGAGTTGTAGGGGAGGGCGGCGGTGATTGTTCAGAAACAAATCAGTCAAGCAGGAGCGGCTGACCGAACGCGCGATTCAATCGATAAAATCCCGCGTTCATGCACTGATCCGCGTGCCTTTTGGGGGCGAGGATCATGGCAGTGGAAAGATCTGAGGTAAGGGAAGGTTTGTTGGGTTTCCGTTAAAATTCCTCACTCATAACTAAGATCAAGGAGATGGGTCGCCAGAAGGCAATTGATGAAGCAGATCTTCGGGAAATTCTGTCTCTGCGGGATGATTTCGGGGTCCTACAGAAGGATAGTTCATTGATGCGCTCTGAAGTGTCCAAACTACACGAAGATGTGCAACCGATCAGTTCCAAGCAAGGTGAGATTTCTTTGCAAGTTGGGAGTATTGAGAAAGCAGTGCTCGATTTGGGCAAACAATTGTCGTCCATTCCGGTGTTACACTCAATTGTTCCACCCAATGGCCAAGGTCAGGTAGCAATAAATCAAGTTAGTTCAAGTCAGATGGTTCATTCTCCCACTCTTCACCAGGATACTTTACAAGAGTAGCAAATTGGAAATGAACTTCTCAAGGAACAACTCGAACTGGAAAAGGAAAAAACTAGACAAGTGGAATATGTTCAAATACAAAATATGCGTCCTCTGAGAGTACAAAGACCAATCTGCCCTCTTGGGTGTATGGCAATAAACAGAGAACATATAATGCGAGTGTTATTGGCACTCCTGTTTCAGCAAGGGATGTTGGTCATACTCCTCCTTTGAACAAGTTTTATCAGTCGAACAGGAATAGGAAACTCTGTTACTCACTCCTGTGGAAACCAGGAAGCCTTTGGTTAATGGGTCTATCCGATGGGAGACGGTAGCGCGGGGTATCTTCGACCGGTTTGGATGGCAGTCCACTAATAGGATAGATGAGTAGACATCTAGGCCTATTTTGCCGGTTGTGGCATTTGTTATCTTTTTTACACTATTCTGTTTCTTTGTTCAAGACTTTCTGTAGCTGCACTATCTTTACTTTTTTAATAAAGGGGCCGTATGCATCGTTCTGATGCAGAGGCCGGAGGTAATCCTCCTTTTCTAAAAAAAAGGAATAGGAAACTCTAGCAAGGATATTTTAGAACCTAAGAACAAGATATGCAAGCTCAGTTCATGAAAGCTCTAACAAAATGTCCTAAGATGAATTTCCATGGTTGGAAGGAGTAGATCCAATGGGATGGATAAGGCAATGCAACAAATACTTCCAAATGTCATCTGCCCAAGAAGAATACAAAGTATCTTTAGCTCAATTATATAACATCGGAGAAGTTGATACTTGGTTGAGAACATCTGGATTACTCAAGAAACAACCTACATGGAATCAATTTTGTGCTGAACTGATCAAGAGATTTTCAGAACATGGGTCTTATGATATAATTGAAAATTTTAAATTCAGTTAAGCAGTTGAACAATAGTGTATCTGAGTATACTAAAGTGTTTGAAGATTAGATGGCAGATGTGAAAGAGGAAAATCCTGAACTCAGTGAGCTATGGTTTGTCACATGTTATGTTAATGGGTTGAGAGAGGGAATTAAATTTCAAATCAGACCATTGAGACCACACAAATTAACTGATGCTTACCAAAGATATGGAGCCCTTTCATCCTCCTCCATCTACCGTCCCAAAGAAATATGGCATTTCATAGACAAATATTTATCAAAAGTCCACTAGTGGTAACTCTGTTAAACAATCCCCTACTGTATCTTTTTCCAATGTGTCAGAAACTCCAGTTAGACAAGCTGAAAACTATATTTCTATTGGGTGCAGGACATAACTGTAAATTAGTACATACAGTTCACATGATGCACCAAGATACAGAAGAACAAATGTTACAAGAATCTGAGGATGTGGTTCATCAAGACCAACCAGAAATTACATCAGATGGAGAGCAAGAAAAGTTCATTTCTGCTTTTGCTATGGGTCAACAACTGGTTGTGCCAACTCCCACTGTAGTGATACACATCAATCGAAAAAAGAGCTATAGAACTATTAGATTAGGGAAGCACATCTTCTTTCCTTAACCAGGATTTTCCAGTAAAATCAAACTGCCAATTGTTACCAGTTAAACCAAGAGTGATTGTTATAGCTGGTGGAGGAACTTTGATTTGTGATGCAGTGGTTCCTAATTGTGAATTTCAATTCGGCAAATTGGAGTTAACTCACAACTTCAGACTGTTATCATTACCAAGTCATGATGTCATATTAGGTTATGACTAGTTTACTACTCTGAGCCCTGTTTTTTTATATTCCCGAGGAGAAATTCTGTTAGAGTGACTACTGCCATGTTCACAAAGAAGTTCCTTTAGAGAAAATGAACAAACTGTTGGATAAACATGTTGAGGTGTTTTTGTTGCAAGTGCGCAATATTTTGATGGATGCTCTAGAAGATTTCAAAACACCACCTCAATACATAAATTGTTACTGGAATATGTTTATTTATTTGAGGAACCTAATACTCTTCCTCCCCATAGAGCACTTGATCATATTATTCCCTTAGTATCTGGTGCCACACCTCCTCACGTAAGGCCTGATAGAGTTCCGCAACACTAGAAACAAGAAGAGATGCCAAAGCCTCCGGTCTAGCCGAGATGACAGAGCATATCGGTAAGGTGACGGTAGAGCCCCCATGCTAGCCGACATGTCGAAGCAGGTCGGTGTGATGGACATCGACTTGAAGAAGCGACGACACGATGATGCTAACACATGTCGGAATTTGTGACGCGATCAATCCTGTCTTGATTAAGAAACGACGCGCCCAACCCATGCAACCCGTGGGTAATGAGATTCTCTTAATGATTAATCAGCCCTCGTGATGCCGAACTCTTGGTCGGCTGACTGAGATGATGAGAAAATTTCCTCCAGTAAGGACGTTCGACAACCCGTTGATATAAAAGATGAACTCGGATCGTATTCGTTTTCGTGCAGAAAAATGATCCAAAATTCAATGTATTCATTAGGTGTTTCCGGGAGTTTGGACGGTCGGATCGAGCTGGAATTTTTAGGGGTGATCAATATAGGAATTCTGCAGCCGATGAACAGTGGGATTCTCCAATACATGTCTTAGTTAGATACGAGACACCTCACCCTAAACCCATACAGATTCCTATCAAGATTCGACAAGGCTCAAGTATATCGGAGATTGCCGGAGATTCCTCCAATGGAACAAGATGAAATTTTGTAGTGTTGTTGTAGATTAAATTTCTCACAATTCCAGTGAAGGAATCGTCAAAGAGATGTCAAGGAAACCGGGAGACGAACATGAATCCGGTTTCTAGAAAATGTTGATTCCAATCTGCAGACGAGCCATCGATCCTTTTGTCGATCTAACAGCGGAACTCTCAGTGAAAGCAACAATATCGGTGTCAAAAGCGGTGGATGTCGGGTGAGTGTCCCGAGCTGTGGATCTTGGATCGATGGGTAACATAAAAACACAGAGACAATATTTACCTAGGTTCAGGCCCTCTCGAATAGGTAAAATCCTACGTCTTGCTTGATTGTTTCTTTGACTATTGCTCGTTCGGATCGGTTGTTTCTTTTATGTGTGTCTCCATTTCAGGTGCTTTTTCTTCTACGTTTTTACCTATTATTATGTGAACTACTACTGTGTATGTTTTCTTTACATGTGTGTGCTGATTCATGGTAGGATTTAGCTGCGACACTAGATCGGCCTGCAGCGCCTCTTGGTTGTGTCGATGCCTCATGCTTCTGAGGTAGGAACAACGCCATTTTGCCAATAATGATGGTTTGTATTTTTCTACTTGATGTTATCTTGGTTTCTAAATTGGCGGCATGCTTCTCAGGTAGGAAGTCATCCATGGATTTTTTATCACACAAATTTATTTTCGTCAGATGTGTAATTATATTTTTCTGAGAGATATGTATTTCTTCTTGCTCATTCTATTCGGGATAGAGCTAGTGGAATAATTAGAATATACCTCGAGTGTTTTTGCCATCTACATACACCACTAGTAGAAAAGAGGGCTTTGGTCCAGGGCCTGCAATCCCATTAGTCCCGTTTCACCCACGAACCGGGACCTATGGTGTCATTGGTTCGGGTTCGTGAGGCCAGGGCGCCAGCCGGGCATCATGGGCTATTGGTCCCGGTTCGTGTCAACCCTTTGGTCCCGGTTCCAAACACGCACCAGGATCAATAGGCCGGAACCGTTCTTATCCACCTTTAGTCCCGGTTAGTGGGTTAAACCGGGACCAGGTGGACCGTTCGTATCCCCCTTTAGTCCCGGTTAGTATATCAAACCGGGACGAAGTGGTGGTGGGAACCGTTCGTATTACCCTTTAGTCCCGGTTGGTAGCTCAACCCGGCACTAAAGGCCCCAACGATTTGCCTCCCTCTTCGCAAAAAGCACAACCGAAGCGGAGTCTGTCGCCGTTTCTCTATTCTTCCCCTCTCTCGTTCTTCTCTCTTCTTCCCCTCTCTTCTTCCCTTCTCTTCTTCCACCATGCCAACTCGCTACGTAGAGGTGCTCGCACATGGAAAGACCAAGCTCGATGTCGTGTACACGAACAACAGTAGGGACATGCCACATTTTCTTAGACCGTTGAAGGGATGGCTTGACGCTATGATGGCCCATGAGAAGTTCTTGGGGCTTAACGTGGAGTACATGACCGATCAACGAGGTGTTGTTGTCATCCAACTATGTTTCAAACTCCATGTCTTGATCTTTGATACGTCCCAAACGTATCTATAATTTTTGCTTGTTACATGATCTTTTGGGTGACATTGTTATATGTTTTGCTACACTTTTATACCATTTTACACATATTCGGACTAACCTACTAACTCAGTGCACCCAGTGCCAGTTTGTGTCTTCTGATGTCTATTTTGCAGGGGCTTTTGTCCAATTTTACTAATCCCGAAAAAATCCAATATATATATATATATATATATATATATATATATATATATATATAATCAGCAAAACAGAAGGTTCCGGATCACCGAAGAAGGGCGAGAGGCCTCCCAGGTGGCCTAGTGGCGCGGCCAGGCCCTAGGCCGCGCCAGGAGGTTGCCTGGGTGGGTCCCACCTCCTCCAGTGCCCTCCTTTGGCCTATATTTAGAGTCTCGAGAGGAAACCCTCGCAGACTTTCTGGAATCGCGAATTTCTCCATTGTTCCGCCGCCGTAGCGCTTCCGAGATCGGGAGCGTCAGGTGACCTCTTCCCGGCACACTTCAGAGGGAGGATTGACCTCCGGGAGCTTCTCCACCACCATGGACGCTTCCCGGATGTGTCGTGAGTAGTCCTCCTTGGACCATGAGTCCATGACCAGTAGCTATGTGATGTCTTCTCTCCAATCTTGTGCTTCAATGGTTAGTCCTTGTGAGATGCCCTACATGATCAAGGCATCTATGTAATTCTCTTGCTATTGATGCTCGATTTGTTGGGATCCGATGGATTATGAGATTATGTTCAGATTGTTATGAGTTATATATTTGATTATCCTTTTATATTATGTTCCTTAGTCATTCATGCATGTTCTCCGTTGCTTTTTATTGCTTTGGCCAAGTAGTAGATCTTAACTCCAAGAGGGAGCATTATGCATGATTGTGGGTTCGGGCCACTCGATGTCTAGCTTGAGTGACATAAACATGAGACTAGGTGATGTGCTTGTTGCCACCAGGGAGAAAACAATGGTGCTTGTGACCACGGTTGCAAGGATTGTTTACCTTATGCATAGTTCGCTAATGCAGTTGTCCGTGGCTTTGAGTTTACACTTTGGGTGGGGCTCGCAACTTAATACCGAAGAGGTGTTCTGGATAGATACCTCAAGGTGGATGATTAGTAAGTAGATGCTGATGAATAAATGGTCTACTTGTCTTGGAGTACTGCCCATTAATATTGAACCTCTAACTATCAAGGAGCATAATTAGCATCGCGGTGCGATCATAATTCTGTCAATTGCCCAACTGTGATTTGTTTACCCAAGCATAGTTGTTTATCGTCTTTTCGGAGAGAGACATCACTAGTGAACATCATGTGACTCCGGTCCATATCACCATCGTTGTTTACACCTCCATCATTTACCGCTTTCATTTATTTTTCCGTTGTAATCACTATTACTTTCCCGCTTGTGTTTTGATGCTTTGCAAACTACAAGGCCGGATAGATTGGCAACCTCTCTGTACTCGTTGGGAGAAAAGTTATTTGTTGTGTGTGTAGGTCCACATGTTGTACTTGACAGGGGTGGGATACACCTACTTGTTGAGCCTAGCTAGGAGTCCTGTTGGTTCGATAAACCTTACCGTCTCTGTGTGAGGGAAATTTGTTCCTCACTACATCTCCATCTTCCACTTGGGGTAATCAACGAGGGGCGAGAAGTATATCCATCAACTCATCATCAGTCTTCCAATGGGCGAGGTATGTTTGAGGCTTTCTTTGATCCAAGGTTATGAAAATTGCATATATATAGTGATTTCTTTAGGTTCCATTGGATAGCAATATGAAGTTTCTATATATGTTCCATTGTATAGTTAATTGAGGATTTATTGATAAATTCATAGGATATGAAAATTGCATAGGATCGATAGCAATATGTTCCATTTTGGAATCCTATAAAGATCAATTTCTCTATAGTTGCAGTGAAACAATTTTATGCGACGTTCTTTGATCCAAGGTTATGAAAATTGCATATAGCTAGGGATCTCTCTAGGTTACATTGGATAGCAATATGATATGTCATAGTTATGAAAATTGCATATAGCTAGCGATCTCTCTAGGTTCCATTGGATAGCTAGAGATCTCTCTAGGTTCCATTGGATAGCCATATGCAATATGTCTAGCTTGTTGCATATTTGCAAAACCGTGGGAGAATATATATATATATATATATATCATAGTTAATTTATGGTTTCCTGATCAATTGATCATAGGATATGAAAATTACAAAGGATAGCAATATGTTCCATTTGAATCCTAAAGATAATTTTCTCTTTAGTTGTAGTGAAATATTTTTCCTTGTTGCAGCAGTATGTAACATTTGTTCCATTTTAATTTGTTGTTGTTGCAGTAGTGATAAGCATTGTCCAGAACTCATGGACTTCCTTCGCAGCGGCAGAAGTTTTGCTACCGTTGACATAAGGAACGACAAGCTGAAGATGAGGCACAACTTCGGTATTGAGATACGAGTTGATTGCCTCATTGATTTCCAACAGAAATTCAGGCTTCGACATGACAGGACTTCGATGGCTCATATGGAAGTCGCCTTGATCGACGAAGAGTATGGTGATATGAAGAACAAATTCCCAAGGTCTCAGCACAGACATTGGGAGAGGACCCCACTTGACCCTATCAACATTGAGGATGCACCAAAAGATGCATATGTTTCATACGAGTTGTACCATAAGATTCGATTCGTCAACTATGGCGAGCGTCACTTCACGCCAGGTGGACATTCTGATTCAGACGATTCAAACGAGTAGTGTTCACAATGGTGAACACTTGTATATATATCTATGCTAGATATTATTATGTACTGTTTGGATTAGTATTATTATGTAATGTTTGGACCAATTTATATATGTCTAGTTTCTGTTTGTGCCATTATAGTTTCCAAATTTGAATGGTTTAGCCCTTTCTAGTTTCATTTGCTACTTTTGAATTGTTTAGCCCTTTCTAATTTCATAGTATCATGCATTTCGACCACATATATATACAAAAAGATTGAGTTCAAATAAGTTAAAAATATGAAATCCTTTTTGTAACAAATCCGTTTTTGATTAAAACAGTCATGTAAAATAACCTAAAACCTACCAAATTGAATATAATGATAAAAACACAGTAATATTAAATAGCAGGAAAAAGAATCACTCAAAAATCTATTTTTTGTAAAGTTATTCACAAAAAAAAGTGAAAAAGAAAACAAAAACTAGATTTTTTTTAAATGCCACCTAGTGGGCCACCACGGCCTAAATATGACTAGAAACTCAACCACACGGTTGTGCGAGGATACACGCCCGCAGAAGGCCAAATAGGCCCACACGCAGTGAGAAATTTGGCTCGGAAGCCTGCAGTAGAGAGAAGCTCGAGAGGGTCAGCGCACTAGCCCTTATAAAGAACTCCCGGGCTCTCTCGGCAAGCGAGATGGGACTAAACATCCAACCACACCGCGGTTGTGGCACGCACAGGCCTTTAGTCCTGGTTTGTGCCACCAAACAACACGAAAGATGACCTTTCGTGTCGGTTGGTGGCCCCAACCGGGACTAAAGGTCTCTTCTTCCTGCCCTAAAAACAAGACACGAAATACGCCATTTAGTCCCAGTTCGAGGCACCAACCGGGACGAAAGGTAAATTTCAATTTCTGAGTCATTTAGCTCAAAAAATCAGTAAATGCATGAAAAATACCAAATGAACTCAGAAAGTGTTGAAATTGATGATGTGGCCTTTAATGGTGCATTTTCAACACACAAAAAGTCTTGAGTTCAAATAAGTTCAAAACAATGAAATCCCTTTTGTAACACATGAGTTTTTGTAAGAAACCGAGATACTTCGAAAGAGATTGTTCGATTTGTACACGAAGTGCATTCAGTTTTTGCCGCAACCCTCTCAACTTTTTAGCACATGCTATGTGGGTGAAATGATGATACCACGCCAACTTTCAACCTATTCAGAGTTCATTTGTAGTGCTTTTCAATTTCTGGGCCATTTAGCTCAAAAAAAGTAAATGCATGAAAAATACCAAATAAACTCAGAAAGAGTTGAAAATTGATGATGTGGCCTTGAATGGTGCATTTTGAACACACAAGAAGTCTTGGGTTCAAATAAGTTCAAAAAAATGAAATCCCTTTTGTAAGAGATGAGTTTTCGTAAGAAACCCTCATACATCGAAAGAGATTGTCCGATTTGTACATGAAGTGCATCCAGTTTTGCCGCACCCATCTCAACTTTTTAGCACATGCTATGTGGGTGAAATGATGGTACCGTGCCAACTTTCAACCTATTCAGAGTTCATTTGTAGTGCTTTTCAATTTCTGGGTCATTTAGCTCAAAAAATCAGTAAATGCATGAAAAATACCACATGAACTCAGAAAGTGTTGAAAATTCATGATGTGGCCTTGAAAGGTGCATTTTGAACACACAAAAAGTCTTGAGTTCAAATAAGTTCAAAAAATGAAATCCCTTTTGTAAGAGATGAGTTTTCGTAAGAAACCCTAATACTTTGAAATAGATTGTCCGATTTGTACACGAAGTGCATCCAGTCTTTGCCGCAACCCTCAAAACTTTTTAACACATGCTATGTGGGTGAAATGATGATACCATGCCATCATTCAACCTATCGAGAGTTTATTTGTAGTGCTTTTCAATTTCTGGGCCATTTAGCTCAAAAAAATTAGTAAATGTATGAAAAATACCAAATAACTAAGAAGCTGTTGAAAATTGATGATTTTGCCTTGAATGGTGCATTTTGAACACACCAAAAGTATTGAGTTCAAATAAGTTCAAAAAAATAAAATCCCTTTTTGTAACAGATGAGTTTTCGTAAGAAAACGTGATATTTCGAAAGAGATTGTCCGATTTGTACACGAAGTGCATCTAGTTTTTGCCGCAACCCTCTCAACTTTTTAGCACATTCTATGTGGGTGAAATGATAATACCGTGCCAACTTTCAACCTATTCATTGTTCATTTGTAGTGGTTTTCAATTTCTGGGTCATTTAGCTCTAAAACATCAGTACATATATGAAAAATACCATGAACTAAGAAAATGTTGAAAATTGATGATTTTGCCTTGAAAGGTGCATTTTGAACACACAAAAAGTCTCGAGTTTAAATAAATTCAAAAAATGAAATTCCTTTTGTAACAGATGAGTTTTCGTAACAAGTCATGATACTTCGAAAGAGATTGTGCCATTTGTACACGAAGTGCATCCAGTTTTTTCCGCAACCCTCTCAACTTTTTAGCACATGTTATGTGGGTGAAATGATGATACCATGCCAACTATCAACCTATTCAGAGTTCATTTGTAGTGCTTTTGAATTTCTGGGCCATTTAGCTCAAGAAAAATCAGTAAATGCATGAAAATACCAAATGAACTCAGAAAGTGTTGAAAATTGATGATGTGCCCTTGAATGGTGCATTTCGAACACACAAAAAGTATTGAGTTCAAATAAGTTCAAAAAAAATGAAATCCCTTTTGTAACAGATGAGTTTTCGTAAGAAACCCTGATACTATGAAAGAGATTGTCTGATTTGTACACGTAGTGCATCCAGTTTTTGCCGTAAACCTCACAACTTTTTAGCACATGCTGTGTGGGTGAAATGATGATACCATGCCAACTTTCAACCTATTCAGAGTTCATTTGTAGTGCTTTCCAATTTCTGGGTCATTTAGCTTAAAAAAATCAGTAAATGCATGAAAAATACCAAATGAACTCAGAAAGTGTTGAAAATTGATGATTTTGCCTTGAATGGTGCATTTTGAACACACACAAAAGTCTTGAGCTCAAATAAGTTCAAAAAAAGGAAATCACTTTTGTAACAAATGAGTTTTCGTAACAAACCGTGATATTTCGAAAGAGGTTGTCCAATTTGTACACAAAGTGCATCCAGTTTTTGCCGCAACCCTCTCAAATTTTTAGCACATTCTATGTGGGTGAAATGATGATACCGTTCCAACTTTCAACCTATTCACAGTTCATTTGTAGTGCTTTTCAATTTCTGGGCCATTTAGCTCAAAACAAATCAGTAAATGCATGAAAAATACCAAATGAACTTAGAAAGTGTTGAAAATTAATGATTTTGCCTTGAATGGTGCATTTTGAACACACACAAAAGTCTTGAGCTCAAATAAGTTCAAAAAAATGAAATCCCTTTTGTAAGAAATGAGTTTTCGTAACAAACCATGATATTTCGAAATAGGTTGTCCGATTTGTACACAAAGTGCATCCAGTTTTTGCCGCAACCCTCTCAACTTTTTAGCACATTCTATGTGGGTGAAATGATGATACCGTTCCAACTTTCAACCTATTCAGAGTTCATTTGTAGTGCTTTTCAATTTGTGGGCCATTTAGCTTAAAAAATCAGTAAATGCATGAAAAATACCAAATGAACTCAGAAAGTGTTGAAAATTGATGATGTGCCTTTGAATGGTGCATTTCGAGCACACAAAAATTCTTGAGTTCAAATAAGTTCAAAAAATTGAAATCCCTTTTCTAACAGATGAGTTTTCGTAAGAAACCCTCATACTACGAAAGAGATTGTCCGATTTGTACACGAAGTGCATCCAGTTTTTGCCGCACCCCTCTCAACTTTTTAGCACATGCTGTGTAGGTGAAATGATGATAACTTGCCAACTTTCAACCTATTCAGAGTTCATTTGTAGTGCTTTTAAATTCCTGGGCCATTTAGCTCAAAAAATCAGTAAATGCATGAAAAATACCAAATGATCTAAGAAAGTGTTAAAAATTGATGATTTTGCCTTGAATGGTGCATTTTCAACACACAAAAATTCTTGAGTTCAAATAAGTTCAAAATAATGAAATCCCTTTTCTAACAGATGAGTTTTCGTAAGAAACCATGATACTTCGAAAGAGGTTGTCCGATGTGTACACGAAGTGCATCCAGTTTTTGTCGCAACCCTCTCAATTTTTTAGCAAATTCTATGTGGGTGAAATGATGATACCATGCCTACTTTCAACCTATTGAGAGTTTATTTATAGTGATTTTCAATTTCTGGGCCATTTAGCTGAAAAAATCAGTAAATTCATGAAAAATACCAAATGCACTCGGAAAGTGTTGAAAATTGATGATATGGCCTTCAATGGTGCATTTTGAACACACAAAATGTCTTGAGTTCAATTTTTTTAAATGAAATCCCTTTTGTAACACATTAGTTTTCGTAAGAAACTGTGATACTTCGAAATAGATTGTCCGATTTGTACACGAAGTGCATCCAGTTTTTGCCGCAACCCTCTCAACTTTTTAACACATGCTATGTGGGTGAAATGATGATACCATGCCAACTTACAACCTATTCAGAGTTCATTTGTAGTGCTTTTCAATTTCTGGGCCATTTAGTTCAAAAAATAAATAAGTAAATGCATGAAAAATACCAAATGAACTCAGAAAGTGTTTAAAATTGATGATGTGCCCTTGAATGGTGCATTTCAAACACACAAAATGTCTTGAGTTTAAATAAGTTCAAAAAATGAAATCCCTTTTGTAACAGATGAGTTTTCGTAAGAAACCGTGATACTACGAAAGAGATTGTCCGATTTATACACGAAGTGCCTCCAATTTTTGCCACACCCCTCTCAACTTTTTAGCACATGCTGTGTGGGTGAAATGATGATACCATGTCAACTTTCAACCGATTCAGAGTTTATTTGTAGTGTTTTTCAATTTCTGGGTCATTTAGCTCAAAACAAATCAGTAAATGCATGAAAAATACCAAATGAACTCAAAAAGTGTTGAAAATTGATGATGTGGCCTTGAATGGTGCATTTTGAACACACAAAAAGTCTTGAGTTCAAATAAGTTCAAAAACATGAAATTCCTTTTGTAACAGATGTGTTTTTGATTAAAACAGTCATTTAAAATAACTTAAAACCGACCAAATTGAATATAATGATAAAAACATAGTAATATTAAATAGAAGAAAAATGAATCACTCAAAAATCTATATTTTAGTAAAGTTATTCACAAAATAAAATAAATAAAGTAAAAAATGAAACAAAAATATTAATTTTTATAAAAAATGCCATCACGGCCTGAATTCGACTAGAAACCCAACCAGAGAGTAGGGACAGGATTCAGGCCCAGTAGGCCCACATGCTGTGATCAATTAGGCCCGAAAACGTGCAGTTGAGAGGAGCTCAACAAGGTTTGCGCACGAGCGCTTATAAACCACTCTCGAGCTCTCTCGGTTAGCGAGGTGGGACTAAACATCCAACCGCACCGCGTAGGTGGCACGCATAGGCCTTTAGTCCCGGTTTGTGCCACCAATCGACACGAAATACGCCCTTTCGTGTCGGTTATTGGAACCAACCGGGACTAAAGGTCTCTTCTTCCCGCCCTTTGGGCTGCTGGTAATTGGCCTTTAGTCCCGGTTTGAGGCACCAACCGGGACGAAAGGGGTGCATTGGTCCCGGTTTGTTCCTCGAACCGGGACCACAGATTTTCGCATATAGGCGGGAGTTGTGGAAATTTCCCCCAAATTCTCCCATTTGCCCCCCGAGCCCGTCGTCCTCGTCGTTGCCGCCGTCCCGAGTGTTGGAATTATGCCCTAGAGGCAATAATAAATGTATAGTTATTATTATAATTCCTGTATCAAGATAATAGTTTATTATCCATGCTATAATTGTATTGAATGAAGACTCATTTACATGTGTGGATACATAGACAAAACACCGTCCCTAGCATGCCTCTAGTTGGCTAGCCAGTTGATCGATGATAGTCAGTGTCTTCTGATTATGAACAAGGTGTTGTTGCTTGATAACTGGATCACGTCATTGGGAGAATCACGTGATGGACTAGACCCAAACTAATAGACGTAGCATGTTGATCGTGTCATTTTGTTGCTACTGTTTTCTGCGTGTCAAGTATTTATTCCTATGACCATGAGATCATATAACTCACTGACACCGGAGGAATGCTTTGTGTGTATCAAACGTCGCAACGTAACTGGGTGACTATAAAGATGCTCTACAGGTATCTCCGAAGGTGTTAGTTGAGTTAGTATGGATCAAGACTGGGATTTGTCACTCCGTGTGACGGAGAGGTATCTCGGGGCCCACTCGGTAATACAACATCACACACAAGCCTTGCAAGCAATGTAACTTAGTGTAAGTTGCGGGATCTTGTATTACGGAACGAGTAAAGAGACTTGCCGGTAAACGAGATTGAAATAGGTATGCGGATACTGACGATCGAATCTCGGGCAAGTAACATACCGAAGGACAAAGGGAATGACATACGGGATTATACGAATCCTTGGCACTGAGGTTCAAACGATAAGATCTTCGTAGAATATGTAGGATCCAATATGGGCATCCAGGTCCCGCTATTGGATATTGACCGAGGAGTCTCTCGGGTCATGTCTACATAGTTCTCGAACCCGCAGGGTCTGCACACTTAAGGTTCGACGTTGTTTTATGCGTATTTGAGTTATATGGTTGGTTACCGAATGTTGTTCGGAGTCCCGGATGAGATCACGGACGTCATGAGGATTTCCGGCATGGTCCGGAAACGAAGATTGATATATAGGATGACCTCATTTGATTACCGGAAGGTTTTCGGAGTTACGGGGAATGTACCGGGAATGACGAATGGGTTCCGGGAGTTCACCGGGGGGGGCAACCCACCCCGGGGAAGCCCATAGGCTTTGGGGAGACACACCAGCCCTTAGTGGGCTGGTGGGACAGCCCCAAGGGGGCCTATGCGCCAAGAATAAAGAATCAAAGGAAAAGAAAAAAAAGAGGGAGGAAGTGGGAAGGGAAGGGGACTCCTCCCACCAAACCAAGTCCAACTCGGTTTGGGGGGGAGTCCTCCCCCTCTTGGCTCGGCCGACCCCTTGAGGGTCCCTTGGACCCCAAGGCAAGGTCCCCCTCCCTCCTCCTATATATATGGAGCAATTAGGGCTGATTTGAGACGACTTTCTCACGGCTGCCCGACCACATACCTCCATAGTTTTTCCTCTAGATCGCGTTTCCGCGGAGCTCGAGCGGAGCCCTGCTGAGACAAGATCATCACCAACCTCCGGAGCGCCGTCACGCTGCCGGAGAACTCTTCTACCTCTCCGTCTCTCTTGCTGGATCAAGAAGGCCGAGATCATTGTCGAGCTGTACGTGTGCTGAACGCGGAGGTGCCGTCCGTTCGGTACTAGATCGTGGGACTGATCGCGGGATTGTTCGCGGGGCGGATCGAGGGACGTGAGGACGTTCCACTACATCAACCGCGTTCTCTAACGCTTCTGCTGTACGATCTACAAGGGTACGTAGGTCACTCATCCCCTCTCGTAGATGGACATCACCATGATAGGTCTTCGTGCGCGTAGGAAAATTTTTGTTTCCCATGCGACGTTCCCCAACAGTGGTATCAGAGCTAGGTTCATGCGTAGATGTCTTCTCGAGTAGAACACAAAAGGTTTTGTGGGCGGTGATGTGCGTTTTGCTGCCCTCCTTAGTCTTTTCTTGATTCCGCGGTATTGTTG
Source organism: Hordeum vulgare subsp. vulgare (assembly GCF_904849725.1). NCBI lineage: Eukaryota > Viridiplantae > Streptophyta > Magnoliopsida > Poales > Poaceae > Hordeum > Hordeum vulgare. The sequence continues at coordinate 38,505,891 of NC_058523.1, forward strand.
GATTGAAGCGGCTTGGACCGACATTACTCGTACGCTTACGAGAGACTGGTTTCATTGTTACGAGTAACCCCCTTTGCTCAAAGATGACTGGAAAGTGACGGTTTCTCCAACTTTAGTTGAATCGGATTTGACCGAGGAGGTCCTTGGATGAGGTTAAATAGCAACTCATATATCTCCGTTGTGGTGTTTGCGTAAGTAAGATGCGATCCTACTAGATACCCTTGGTCACCACGTAAAACATGCAACAACAAAATTAGAGGACGTCTAACTTGTTTTTGCAGGGTATGATTGTGATGTGATATGGCCAACGATGTGATGTGATATATTGGATGTATGAGATGATCATGTTGTAATAGAAATATCGACTTGCACGTCGATGGTACGGCAACTGGCAGGAGCCATAGGGTTGTCTTTATACTAACATATGTGCTTGCAGATGCGGTTACTATTTTGCTAGGATGTAGCTTTAGTAGTAATAGCATAAGTAGCACGACAACCCCGATGGCAACACGTTGATGGATGATCATGGTGTGGCGCCGGTGACAAGAAGATCGTGCCGGTGCTTTGGTGATGGAGATCAAGAAGCACGTGATGATGGCCATATGATGTCACTTATGAATTGCATGTGATGTTAATCCTTTTATGCACCTTATTTTGCTTAGAACGACGGTAGCATTATGAGGTGATCTCTCACTAAAATTTCAAGACGAAATTGTGTTCTCCCCGACTGTGCACCGTTGCTACAGTTCGTCGTTTCGAGACACCACGTGATGATCGGGTGTGATAGACTCAACGTTCACATACAACGGGTGCAAAACAGTTGCGCACACGGAACACTCGGGTTAAGCTTGACGAGCCTAGCATGTGCAGACATGGCCTCGGAACACATGAGACCGAAAGGTCGATCATGAATCATATAGTTGATATGATTAGCAGAGGGATGCTTACCACTGAAACTATACTCAACTCACGTGATGATCGGACTTGGGATAGTGTAAGTGGATCATGAACCACTCAAATGACTAGAGAGATGTACTTTTTGAGTGGGAGTTTAGCATATAATTTGATTAAGTTGAACTCTAATTATCTTGAACATAGTCTAAGTCCACTTTGAATATATTTGTGTTGTAGATCATGGCTCACGCAAGTGTCATCCTGAATTTTAATACGTTCCTAGAGAAAGCTAAGTTGAAAGATGATGGAAGCAACTTTGTAGACTGGGCTCGTAATCTTAAGCTAATCTTACAAGCTGGGAAGAAGGATTATGTCCTTAATGCTGCGCTAGGAGATGAACCACCCGCTACGGCTGATTAGGATGTTAAGAACGCTTGGTTAGCACGTAAGGAGGACTACTCAATAGTTCAATGTGCAGTCTTGTATGGCTTAGAACCGGGACTTCAACGACGCTTTGAGCGTCATGGAGCATTTGAGATGTTCCAGGAGTTGAAGTTTATCTTTCAGAAGAACGCTCGGATCGAGAGGTATGAGACCTCCGATAAATTCTATGCTTGCAAGATGGAGGAAAACTCGTCAGTCAGTGAACATGTGCTCAAAATGTCTGGGTACTCAAACCGTCTAGCTGAACTGGGGATTGAACTCCCTCAAGAGGCTATCACTGACAGAATCCTTCAATCATTGCCGCCAAGCTATAAAGGCTTTGTGTTGAACTACAACATGCAAGGGATGAACAAGTCTCCCGGCGAGTTGTTTGCGATGCTGAAAGTCGCAGAGTCTGAACTCCGTAAAGAGCATCAAGTGTTGATGGTGAGCAAGACCACTAGTTTCAAGAGAAACGGCAAAGGCAAGAAGGGCAATTCGAAGAAGAGTGGCAAGCCTGTTGCCAATCCGCCGAAGAAACCCAAGGCTGGACCTAAGCCTGAAACAGAGTGCTTCTATTGCAAGGGTATGGGTCACTGGAAGCGCAATTGCCCCAAGTATCTGGCAGATAAGAAGGCGGGCAAAGAAAAATTAGGTATATTTGATATACATGTTATTGATGTGTACTTAACCGGCTCTCGTAGTAGTGCCTGGGTATTCGATACCGGTTCTGTTGCTCACATTTGCAACTCGAAACAGGAACTGCGGAATAGACGAAGGCTGGCGAAAGACGAAGTGACGATGCGCATAGGAAATGGTTCCAAGGTTGATGCAATCGCCGTCGGCACAGTGTCACTTCAGCTACCATCGGGATTAGTGATGAACTTAAATCATTGTTATTTAGTGCGTGCGTTCAGCATGAACATTATATCTAGATCTTGTTTATTGCGAGACGGTTACTCTTTTAAGTCTGAGAATAATGGTTGTTCTATTTCTATGAGTAACATATTTTATGGTCATGCACCGAATGTGAGAGGATTGTTCATATTGAATCTTGATAGCGATACGCATATACATAACATTGAGACCAAAAGAGTTAGAGTAAACAATGATAGCGCCATATTTTTGTGGCACTGCCGCTTGGGTCATATTGGTGTAAAGCGCATGAAGAAACTCCATGCTGATGGGCTTTTGGAGTCACTTGACTTTGATTCACTTGACACGTGCGAACCATGCCTCATGGGCAAGATGACTAAGACTCCGTTCTCCGGAACAATGGAGCGTGCAAGTAACTTGTTGGAAATCATACATACCGATGTGTGTGGTCCAATGAGCGTGGAGGCACGCGGCGGATATCGTTATTTCCTCACCTTCACTGATGACTTAAGTAGATATGGTTATGTCTACTTGATGAAGCACAAGTCTGAAACATTTGAAAAGTTCAAGCAATTTCAGAGTGCAGTGGAAAATCATCGTAACAAGAAGATCAAGTTCCTACGGTCTGATCGTGGGGGTGAATATCTGAGTTTCGAGTTTGGTACTCACTTAAGACAATGTGGAATTGTTTCGCAGTTAACACCGCCTGGAACACCACAGCGTAATGGTGTGTTCGAACATTGTAATCGTACTTTGTTAGAGATGGTGCGATCTATGATGTCTCTTACAGATTTGCCGTTATCATTTTGGGGTTATGCATTAGAAACAGCTGCATTCACTTTAAATAGGGCACCATCAAAATCCGTTGAGACGACACCATACGAACTGTGGTATGGCAAAAGGCCAAAGTTGTCGTTTCTTAAAGTTTGGGGATGTGATGCTTATGTCAAAAAGCTTCAGCCTGAAAAGCTGGAACCCAAAGCGGAAAAATGCGTCTTCATAGGTTAACCAAAAGAGACAGTTGGGTACACCTTCTATCTCAAATCCGAGGGCAAAGTGTTTGTTGCTAAGAACGGAACTTTTCTCGAGAAGGAGTTTCTCTCGAGAGAATTGAGTGGGAGGAAGATAGAACTTGACGAGGTTGTCGAACCTTTCATCCCTCTGGATGGTGGCGCAGGGCAAGGGGAAACCTCTGTCGTTGCGACGCCGGTTGAGGAGGAAGTTAATGATGATGATCATGAAACTCCAGTTCAAGTTTCTGTTGAACTACGCAGGTCGACAAGATCACGCGCTGCTCCAGAGTGGTACGGTAATCCCGTCTTATCAATCATGTTGTTAGACAACAATGAACCTGCAAACTATGAAGAAGCAATGGTGGGCCCAGATTCTAACAAATGGCTAGAAGCCATGAAATCCGAGATAGGATCCATGTATGAGAACAAAGTGTGGACTTTGGAGATACTACCTGAGGGCCGCAAGGCTATTCAGAACAAATGGATCTTTAAGAAGAAGACGGACGCTGACGGTAATGTGACCATTTATAAAGCTCGACTTGTGGCAAAGGGTTTTTCACAAGTTCCAGGAGTTGACTACGATGAGACCTTCTCACCCGTAGCGATGCTTAAGTCCGTCAGAATCATGTTAGCAATAGCTGCATTTTTCGATTATGAAATCTGGCAGATGGATGTCAAAACGGCGTTCCTTAACGGTTTCCTTAAGGAAGAGTTGTATATGATGCAACCCGAAGGTTTTGTCGATCCTAAAAATGCTGGCAAGGTGTGCAAGCTCCAGCGATCCATTTATGGACTGGTGCAAGCATCTCGGAGTTGGAAAAACGCTTTGATGAGGTGATCAAAGCATTTGGGTTTATACAAGTGGTTGGAGAATCTTGTATTTACAAGAAAGTGAGTGGGAGCTCTGTGGCGTTTCTAATATTATATGTGGATGACATATTACTGATTGGAAACAACGTAGAGCTTTTGGAGAGCATAAAAGGTTACTTGAATAAAAGTTTCTCTATGAAGGACCTAGGAGAAGCTGCTTACATTCTAGGCATTAAGATCTATAGGGATAGATCAAAACGCCTGATAGGACTTTCACAAAGCACATACCTTGATAAAGTTTTGAAGAGGTTCAAAATGGAACAGTCCAAGAAAGGGTTCTTGCCAGTTTTACAAGGTACGAGATTGAGTAAGACTCAGTGCCCAGCAACTGATGAAGATAGAGAGCATATGCGCTCCGTCCCCTATGCTTCAGCCATAGGTTCTATCATGTATGCGATGCTGTGCACTAGACCAGAGGTTAGCCTGGCCATAAGTATGGCAGGTAGGTTCCAGAGTAATCCAGGAGTGGATCACTGGACAGCGGTCAAGAATATCCTGAAGTACCTGAAAAGGACTAAGGAGATGTTTCTCGTGTATGGAGGTGACAAAGAGCTCGCCGTAAAAGGTTACGTCGATGCAAGCTTTGACACAGATCCGGACGACTCTAAGTCGCAAACCGGATACGTATTTATTCTTAATGGGGGTGCAGTAAGCTGGTGCAGTTCCAAGCAAAGCGTCGTAGCAGATTCTACATGTGAAGCAGAGTACATGGTTGTCTCGGAGGCGGCTAAGGAGGGTGTCTGGATGAAGTAGTTCATGACGGATCTTGGAGTGGTGCCAAGCGCACTGAATCCAATAACCTTGTTCTGTGACAACACTGGTGCCATTGCCTTAGCAAAGGAACCGCGGTTTCACAAGAAGACCAGACACATCAAACGACGCTTCAACCTCATCCGCGACTACGTCGAGGAAGAGGACGTAAATATATGCAAAGTGCACACGGATCTGAATGTAGTAGACCCGCTGACTAAACCTCTTCCACGGCCAAAACATGATCGACACCAGAAATGTATGGGTGTTAGATTTATTACAATGTAAATTCACATGGTGATGTGAAGGCTAGATTATTGACTCTAGTGCAAGTGGGAGACTGTTGGAATTATGCCCTAGAGGCAATAATAAATGTATAGTTATTATTATAATTCCTGTATCAAGATAATAGTTTATTATCCATGCTATAATTGTATTGAATGAGGACTCATTTACATGTGTGGATACATAGACAAAACACCGTCCCTAGCATGCGTCTAGTTGGCTAGCCAGTTGATCGATGATAGTCAGTGTCTTCTGATTATGAACAAGGTGTTGTTGCTTGATAACTGGATCACGTCTTTGGGAGAATCACGTGATGGACTAGACCCAAACTAAACGTAGCATGTTGATCGTGTCATTTTGTTGCTACTGTTTTCTGCGTGCCAAGTATTTATTCCTATGACCATGAGATCATATAACTCACTGACACCGGAGGAATGCTTTGTGTGTATCAAACATCGCAACGTAACTGGGTGACTATAAAGATGCTCTACAGGTATCTCCGAAGGTGTTAGTTGAGTTAGTATGGATCAAGACTGGGATTTGTCACTCCGTGTGACGGAGAGGTATCTCGGGGCCCACTCGGTAATACAACATCACACACAAGCCTTGCAAGCAATGTAACTTAGTGTAAGTTGCGGGATCTTGTATTACGGAACGAGTAAAGAGACTTGCCGGTAAACGAGATTGAAATAGGTATGCGGATACTGACGATCGAATCTCGGGCAAGTAACATACCGAAGGACAAAGGGAATGACATACGGGATTATACGAATCCTTGGCACTGAGGTTCAAACGATAAGATCTTCGTAGAATATGTAGGATCCAATATGGGCATCCAGGTCCCGCTATTGGATATTGACCGAGGAGTCTCTCGGGTCATGTCTACATAGTTCTCGAACCCGCAGGGTCTGCACACTTAAGGTTCGACGTTGTTTTATGCGTATTTGAGTTATATGGTTGGTTACCGAATGTTGTTCGGAGTCCCGGATGAGATCACGGACGTCATGAGGATTTCCGGCATGGTCCGGAAACGAAGATTGATATATAGGATGACCTCATTTGATTACCGGAAGGTTTTCGGAGTTACGGGGAATGTACCGGGAATGACGAATGGGTTCCGGGAGTTCACCGGGGGGGGCAACCCACCCCGGGGAAGCCCATAGGCTTTGGGGAGACACACCAGCCCTTAGTGGGCTGGTGGGACAGCCCCAAGGGGGCCTATGCGCCAAGAATAAAGAATCAAAGGAAAAGAAAAAAAAAGAGGGAGGAAGTGGGAAGGGAAGGGGACTCCTCCCACCAAACCAAGTCCAACTCGGTTTGGGGGGGGAGTCCTCCCCCTCTTGGCTCGGCCGACCCCTTGAGGGTCCCTTGGACCCCAAGGCAAGGTCCCCCTCCCTCCTCCTATATATATGGAGCAATTAGGGCTGATTTGAGACGACTTTCTCATGGCTGCCCGACCACATACCTCCATAGTTTTTCCTCTAGATCGCGTTTCCGCGGAGCTCGGGCGGAGCCCTGCTGAGACAAGATCATCACCAACCTCCGGAGCGCCGTCACGCTGCCGGAGAACTCTTCTACCTCTCCGTCTCTCTTGCTGGATCAAGAAGGCCGAGATCATCGTCGAGCTGTACGTGTGCTGAACGCGGAGGTGCCGTCCGTTCGGTACTAGATCGTGGGACTGATCGCGGGATTGTTCGAGGGGCGGATCGAGGGACGTGAGGACGTTCCACTACATCAACCGCGTTCTCTAACGCTTCTGCTGTACGATCTACAAGGGTACGTAGATCACTCATCCCCTCTCGTAGATGGACATCACCATGATAGGTCTTCGTGCGCGTAGGAAAATTTTTGTTTCCCATGCGACGTTCCCCAACACCGAGTCCATCGTCCTCCTCATCATCGCCGCCGCCCCGAGCTCGCCCTCCTCCTCGCCATCGCCGCCGCCGCCGAGCCGTCGCAGCCGCCGCCGAGGCGTCGCCGCCCCCGATCCAGTCCTCCTCGTCGTCACCGCCGTCCATGAGCCCGTCGTCGTCGCTGCCCCTAAGCACATCACCATCGTCGTCCATGAGCTCATCATCGCCGTCCCCGATCTAGTCCTCCTCGTTGTCGCCGCCGTCCTCGAGCCCATCATGGTCGCCGCCCCCGAGCATGTCGCCGTCGCTACCCCGAGCCCGTCGTCCCTCCCCTCCCCCCTCGAGCCCGTCGACGTCGCCCCGAGCCCGTCGTCGTCTCCTCCGAGCCCGTTGCCTCGCCCCGAGCCCATCGGCCCCACTAAGTTAAAGATGAGTTTTAGATGTATTTTTGTTTTAGATTTCATATTAAATTGGATGAGTCAAAGATGATTCAAAGCTTTTGCAAATTTAGTTTTAGATGTATTTTAGGTTTAGTTTTAGATTTCTTTTTTTGTGATAAAAGTTGGCATGACACCATGATCTCCATCATCATGTCTCTGTGAAGTCGTCACGCCAACTACTACTATCACTACTACTATAGCTAACCGTTAGCAATGAAGTAAAAGTAGTAAGCACATAGTGTTGCATCTCATACAATAAATTAAGACAACTCCTATGGCTCCTGCCGGTTGTCATACTCATCGACATACAAGTCATGAAACCTATTACAATAACATGATCATCTCATACATCATACATGCAACATCACAACTTTGGTCATATCACATCACATGTCAAACCCTACAAAAACAAGTTAGACGTCCTCTAGTTGTTGTTGCAAGTTTTACATGGCTGATTTGGGTTTCTAGCAAGAACGCCTTCTTACCTATGTGACAGCCACAACGATGATATGCCCAAGCTATTTACGCTTCATAAGGACCTTTATGCACCTTTATGCACGGTGTGCATGTCTGCCGGTGGAACCAGTCTCACGTAAACGTACGTGTAAGGTCGGTCCGGACCGCTTCATCCCACAATACCGCCGGAAAAGAATAAGACTAGTAGCGGGAAGCAATTGACAAACCATCGCCCACAACCTTTTGTGTTCTACTCGCGCATAGAATCTACGCATAGAAAACCTCGCTCGGATGCCACTGTTGGCTAACATAGCATAAATTCAAAAAAATTCCTACGCATATTCAGATCTTCCTATGGAGAGACCAGCAGCGAGAGAGGGGTGAGTGCATCTTCATACCTTTGAATATCGCTAAGCGGAAGCGTTAGTAGAACGCGGTTGATGGAGTCGTACTCGCGGCGATTCAGATCGCGGTGTGATTCCGATCTAGTGTCGAACCGCGGCACCTCCGCGTTCAACACACGTGCAGCCCGGTGACGTCTCCCGCACCTTGATCCAAAAAGGAGGAGGGAGAGGTTGGGGAAGATCTCCGGCAGCACGACGATGTGGTGTCGATGGAGAGACGAGGTCTCCCGGCAGGGCTTTGCCAAGCACCGTGGGAGGAGGAGGAAGGAGGGGGGTAGGGCTGCGCCGAGGGGGGAAGAAACGGTGTGTAAAACAGCCCCAAACCCCTAGGTATTTATAGGAGGAGGGGAGGGGGGTGCCACCCATAGGGTTTCCCCCCTAGGTGGTGCGGCAGCCCCCCAGATGGGAGGTATGGCGGCTAGGGCACGGGGAAGGGGTGGCGCACCCCTTAGGTGGGCCTTAGGCCCACCAGCGCTAGGGTTCCCCCCCTTCTCCCTCCTGCGCCTTGGGCCTCTTGTGGGAGGTGCACCAGCCCACTTTTTGCTGGTTTCCCTCCCCCTTTTGGCCCATGCTACCTCTTGGGCCTGGTGGACCCCTAGGACCATTTTCGGTGGTCCCGGTGGTCCCGATACGCTACCGGTGACGCCCAAAACATTTCCGACCTCCAAAACCATCCATCCTATATATCAATCTTTACCTCCGGACCATTCCGGAGATCCTCGTGATGTCCGAGATCTCATCCGGGACTCCGAAAAACTTTCGGTAACCTCGTATAACATTTCCTTATAACCCTAACGTCATCGAACCTTAAGTGTGTAGACCATACGGGTTCGGGAAACATGCAGACATGACCGAGACGCTCTCTGACCAATAACCATCAGCGGGATTTGGATACCCATGGTGGCTCCCACACGTTCGACGATGACCTCATCGGATGAACCACGATGTCAAGGATTCAATCAATCCCGTATACAATTCCCTTTGTCTGTCGGTATAGAACTTGCCCAGGATTCAATCGTCGGTATGCCTATACCTTGTTCAATCTCGTTACCGGTAAGTCTCTTTACTCGTTCAGTAGCACATCATCCTGTTACTAACTCCTTAGTCACATTGAGATCATGATGATGTTCTATCGAGTGGGCCCAGAGATACCTCTCCGTCACACGGAGTGACAAATCCCGATCTTGATTCGTACCAACCCAACAGACACTTTCAGAGGTACACGTAGTGCACCTTTATAGTCACCCAGTTACGTTGTGACGTTTGATAAACCCAAAGCACTCCTACGGTATCCGGGAGTTGCACAATCTCACGGTCGAAGGAAAAGACACTTGACATTAGAAAAGCTTTAGCACACGAACAATACGATCTTGTGCTATGCTTAGGATTGGGTCTTGTCCATCACATCATTCTCCCAATGATGTGATCTCATCATCAATGACATCTAATGTCCATGATCAGGAAACCATGATCATCTATTGATCAACGAGCCAGCCAACTAGAGGCTTGCTAGGGACACATTGTAATCTATTTATTCACACATGTATTACTGTTTCCTGTTAATACAGTTATAGCATGAACAATAGACGATTATCATGAAAAAGGAAATATGATAATAACCACTTTATTATTGCCTCTAGGGCATATTTCCAACATTAAGGGACCGGCTTGCTCCTCTGGCCGGCTTGATTTACTGAAGTGGCTCCTTGAAAAATCCGGGTTTCCTCGAACCTCCTTCAATCATCTCGTAGGTACGTGTCCTTTGCAATAAAATATATATGCCTTTGAGTCGGCCTTCATTGCTTTGTCTTGATGTAAATTTGGGAAATAAGAAATCCACATAATGTTGAACCGGCTTCTCTTGCTTTGGCGGGTTATAATTGATAATGGTGGGTCATGATTTTTGGTAAAGCCCCGTCAAACAATTGAACTCCAATTGACTTGATCAAACTATTGGGGATAAAGAAATCCGTGTAATGCCGAACCAGTCTTTCAATGCTTAACTAGGTAAAAATATGTTGAGCCGGTCTTGCTGATAATTGATATCTTGAAAGTGCTCTTCAATTTTTTGATATATCCATATTACCTGTAGCCCCCAAGATCCAAGTTTAGCAGCTCATGATGACTTGGAGATTTGCAATAATATCTTTGACGGGACTTTGTAGATCTCACTATGTAAACTTGAGCGGCAATGTGTAGCCCCCAAGGGTCGGGTCATTATAAAAATGATGAGCCGGTTCTTCCTTGAATCCATACTTGATTAAAGAGCGACATGTAGCCCACCTAGGGCCGTCTTATCTCCTTCAAATAGCCGGGTCCGTGATGATTTGAAAGAGCAGTACTTTGCATTAACCCCCAAGTGTCATGGTGCATGCTTGCAGCGACATGGGACTTGCATACTTTGATGTAGTCTTGATTTGAATAATGTAGCCCCCAAGTGCCGGGTTGTGTGCCTGCAGCGACTCGGGGCTATTCCTTCCATTGTATAATAAAATCATATCCACTCTCTGAGCTGATGATGCCTTTGTGATAAAAGAAATCCTTGACCGTGGTTGCAATGTAACCCGGTAAATATATCCTTGAGAAATCCATATGTTTGAGAAATCCATAAGTGTTGTAGTTTACTAGAGAGCACGAGTTGAAGAAATCCAAGGGCCGCTCAATTAGATGACTCGACATTATATGTGATAGGGCAGCCCTTCGACAATAGTCAATTCTTCTGGGCTGGCTTAAAAACCCCAATCATTTAACACTTGTTATGATAAACCATAATGAAAATCCAGCCAAATTGGCTATTCAAAGATTTATTTGCACCTGCAAGAATCTATGCTTTCACCCGGTTTGAAGACCGGCATGATATGTATGTATGATACATGATGCAATGCAAGATGATGCATGTATATGACAGAATAGTGATGGTATATGAGACTTGAATCTTACTTCAATGAAACTAGCTTGATAGCCACTGGTTTCTCCTCGCTCTCTGTAAGCCGGCCCTCACTACACAATCAATGTTTTAACTTGGAAGTCGGGGCCAAATGGATGACTTATCGAGAGTACACAGGGTTCGGAGTAGCATCATGCAGACAGGCAGGTTTAACCAAGTTTCAGAGAAGGCGGCTTAATAACCCATGGAATATCCTCGCTTTCTGTAAGCCGACACTCACGACCAATCGATGTTTTAACCTGGATAGTTCAGGGTCCAATTGGATTGACATATCGAGAGTACACGGGATTCGGAGTAGCATCATGCAGACACACAGGTTTGACCAAAAAGGCAGATTAATGGCACATGGAGTATCCTTGCTTTTTGTAAGCCGGCACTCATGACCAATCGATGTTTTAACCCGGATAAGTTCAGGGTCCATATGGATTGACTTATCAAGAAACGGAGTACACGGGGTTCGGAGTAGCATCACGCATGCTGCTACGACAACAAAAGTCCTTCCCCGGCAATGCCAGGAATTCTTCTTGTTACTTCTCTTCTTTGCGTCGGTTTTTCCCTTGAAGAGGAAAGGGTGATGCAGCACAGGAGCAGTAAGTATTTACCTCAGTTTGAGAACCAAGGTATCAATCCAGTAGGAGAATCTCGTCAAGTCCAGAGTACCTGCGCAAACACAAAAGAACTTGCACCCAACGCTATAAAGGGGTTGTCAATCCCTTCAAGATTGATTGCAAAGTGAGATCTGAAGGCGGAAAGTGCAACGAAGAAAAAGTGTAAGGCTGAAAATATGGTGTGGAGTAGACCCGGGGGCCATAGTGTACACTAAAGGCTTCTTTCAAAATAGCAAATATTACGGTGGGTGAACAAATTACTGTCGAGCAATTGATAGAACCGCGCAAAGTCATGACGATATCTAAGGCTACATATAGGCATCACGTCCGAGACAAGTAGACCAATACTTTCTGCATCTACTACTATTACTCCACACATCGACCGCTATCCATCATGCATCTAGTGTATTGAGTTCATGACGAATAGAGTAACACTTTAAGCAAGATGACATGATGTAGAGGGATAATCTCAAACCAATGATGAAAACCCCATCTTTTTACCCTTGATGGCAACAACACGATGCGTGCCTCGCTACCCCTTCTGTCACTAGGTGAGGTCACCGCACGGTATGAACGCAAAACCAAGCACTTATCGCATTGCAAGAATCATAGATCTAGTTGGCCAAACAAAACCCACAACTCGAAGATAATTACAAGGATATGAAATCATGTATAAGAGAGATCAGAAGAAACTCAAATAATATTCATAGATAATCTGATCATAAATCCACAATTCATCGGATCTCGACAAACACACCGTAAAAGAAGATTACATCGGATAGATCTCCATGAAGATCATGGAGAACTTTGTATTGAAGATCCAAGAGAAAGAAGAAGCCATCTAGCTACTAGCTATGGACCCATAGGTCTATGGTGAACTACTCACGCATCATCGGGGAGGGCATCGTGTTGATGAAGAAGCCCTCCGTATCAGAATCCCCCTCCGACAGGGCACCAGAACGTGCCCCAGATGGGATCTTGCGGAGACAGAAGCTTGCGGCGGCGGAAAAGTACTTTCGATGATCTCCTGTTTTTTTCGGGGATTTTAGGGAATATATAGGCGCAAAACCTAGGGCAGAAGTGGCCCAGGGAGCCCACAAGCCAGGGAGGCGCGGGCCGCCCTGGCCGCGCCATGAGGGCTTGTGGGGCCCCTGATTCTCCGGCTTCCCGATCTTTTTCTGTTTCGGAAAAAATCTTTTTGGCAGTTTCATTCCGTTTGGACTCCGTTCAAAATCCACCTCTGAAAGGGGTCAAAAACATGAAAAAAACAAGAACTCACACTTGGCACTGAGTTAATAAGTTAGTCCCAGAAAATATATAAAAGGCATGCAAAACATCCAAAGTTTGATAAGATAATAGCATGAAACCATCAAAAATTATAGATACGTTGGAGACGTATCAAGCACCCCCAAGCTTAACTCCTGCTCGTACTTGAGTACGGAAGTGATAAAGACTGAAGTTTTGATGTGAAATGCTACCTAGCATAGGTGTCCATTGCAACTTCTTTCACGTGACATGAATGTTCAGATCCGTAAGATTCAAAACAATAGTTTGCTATTGACATGAAAACAATAATACTTCAAGCAAACTAGCAAGGTAATCATGAACTTTTAAAATAACAAGGCCAAGGAAAGTTATCCCTACAAAATCATATAGTCTGGCTATGCTCCATCATCCTCACACAACTAATGTAAATCATGCACAACCCCGATATTGCCAAGTAATTGTTTTCGCACTCTTACTTTCTCAAAACTTTTATAACTATCATGCAATACATGAGCGTGAGCCATGGATATAGCACTATAGGTGGAATAGAGTGTGGTGGGGGTTGTGAGACAAAAAGGAGGAGATGGTCACATTGACTCGGCGTATCAAAGGGCTATGGAGATGCCCATTAATAGATATCAATGTGAATGAGTAGGGATTGCCATACAAGGGATGCACTAGAGCTACAAGTATGTGAAAGCTCAAAAGGAGAACTAATGAGTGTGCATCCAACTTGCTTGCTCACGAAGACCTAGGGCAATTTTGAGGAAGCCCATCATTGGAATATACAAGCCAAGTTATATAATGAAGATTCCCACTAGCATATGGTGGTGACAAAGGAAGAAGCTTTCAATCATGAAGAACATGGTGCTATTATGAAGCACAAGTGTGGAAAAAGATAGTAGCATTGTCCCTTCTCTCTTTTTCTCTCTCTTTTTTTATTTGTTTGGGCTCTTGGGCCTCTTTTCTTTCTCTTCTTTTTTTGTTTGGGCTCTTTGGGCTCTTTTTTGTTTTCCTCACATGGGAAAATGATCTAATAATGATGATCATCACACTTTTATTTACTCACAGCTCAAAGCTCAAAATGATGATGACTCTATAGGAAATGCCTCCGACAGTGTACCGGGATGTGTAACAATCTAGCATGGCGTATGACGTTGAAACATCTCGCTAGCTATCTTACGATCATGCAATGGCAATATGAGAGTGACGGCACAAGTCATGAGACGGAACGGTGGGAGTTGCATGGCAATATATCTCGGAATGGCTATGAAAATGCCATAGTAGGTAGGTATGGTGGCTGTTTTGAGGAAGAAATATGGTGGGTTTGTGTACTGGCGAGAATTGCGCGGCACTAGAGAGGCTATCAATGGTGAAAGGTGAAAGTGCATCTATATCATGGACTCACATTAGTCATGAAGAACTGACATACTTGTTGCGAAAGTTTTTATTAGTAATCGAAAAAGTGCTAAACGCATACTCCTAGGGGAAGGGTTGGTAGGTTTTAACCATCGCGTGATCCCGACCTCAACACAAAGGATGACAATCAATAGATCAATTATGCTCCGACTTCCTAACATAGAGGTTCACCATACGTGCATGTTACGGGAATCACTAACTTCAACACAAGTATTTCTAGATTCACAACACCCTACTAACATAACTCTTAATATTACCAAATCCACATCTCAAAACTAATTGAGAGGAATCAAAACTTCTCTTTCTACTCAATGCACATGAAGATGGAGGTTTTTGTATCCTCTTTGGGTACCTATCAACTTTGGGACTACTTTCATAGCATAAGCCAACTACCAAGTCACACACCGCCATGCTCCAAAAGATATAAGTGAAGCACATAGAGAAAAATTATCTAGCTCAAAAATATAAGTGAAGCACTATGAGCATTCTAGCAAAATCACGATGAGTGCATGTCTCTCTCTCTCTCAAAAAGGTGTGCAGCAAGGATGATTGTGACACAACAAAAAGAAAAGACTCCTATGATACAAGACGCTCCAAGCAAAACACATATCATGTGGTGAATAAAAATATAGCTCCAAGTAATGTTACCGATGGATTGAAGACGAAAGAGGGGATGCCTTCCCGGGGCATCCCCAAGCTTAGGCTTTTTGGTGTCCTTGAATTTGGCTTGTGATGCCTTGGGAATCCCCAAGCTTGAGCTCTTTCCACTCCTTATCTCTTTGTCCATGAGAACATCACCCAAAACTTGAAAACTTCACAACACAAAACTTAAACAGAAACTTGTGATAACATTAGCACAAGAAAACAAACTACCACCTCCTTTGGTACTGTAGCAAACTTGAATTCTATCTATATTGGTGTTGGGCTACTGTATTCTCACTTTTCCATGGCTAGTACCCTGATACGTCTCAAATGTATCTATAATTTTTGATGGTTTCATGCGGTTATCTTGTCATCTTTGGATGTTTTATGTACCTTTTATATCTTTTTTGGACTAACTTATTAATTCAGTGCCAAGTGCCAGTTCCTGTTTTTCTGTGTTTTTGGCTCTTTTCAGATCTGATTTTGGAACAGAGTCCAAATAGAATAAAATCCCCGAAATAAATTTTTCCCGAACGGAAGAAGATCAGGGGGCTTGAGGGCCAAGCCAGGAGGGCTACAGGGGGCCCACAAGCCCCCTAGCCGCCACCAGGGGTGGCGGCGGCTCGCAGTCTTGTGTCCTCCCTGGCGCCCCCCTCACCTAGCTCCTTCGCCTATATATTCCCTAAAATACAGAAAAAAAATAAAGGGATCCACGAAAATACTTTTCCGTCGCTGCAAGCTTCCGTTTCCGCGAGATCTCATCTGGAGACCCTTCTCGGTGCCCTGTCGGAGGGGACTTTGGAGTTGGAGGGCTTCTACATCAACATCATCGCCCCTCCAATGACTCGTGAGTAGTTCACTTCAGACCTACGGGTCCGTAGTTAGTAGCTAGATGGCTTCTCTCTCTTGGATCTTCAATACAAAGTTCTCCATGATCTTCATGTAGATCTATCCGATGTAATCCTCTTTGGCGATGTGTTTGTCGAGATCCGATGAATTTTGGATTTATGATCAGATTATCTATGATATATATTTGAGTCTTTGCTGATTTCTTATATCCATGATTTGATATCCCTGTAAGTCTCTCCGAGTCTTGGGTTTTGTTTGGCCAACTAGATCTATGATTCTTGCAATGGGAGAAGTGCTTGGTTTTGGGTTCTTACCGTGTTGTGACCTTTCCCAGTGACAGTAGGGGTAGCAAGGCACACATCGTGTAGTTGCTATCAAGGGTAACAAGGTGGGCTTTGTCGTAGATATGAGATTGTCCATCTACATCATGTCATCTTGCTTAAGGCGTTACTCTGTTCTTTTGGACTTAATACACTAGATGCATGCTGGATTGCGGTCGACGTGTGGAGTAATAGTAGTAGATGCAGAAAGTATCGGTCTACTTGTTTTGGACGTGATGCCTATAGATATAATCATTGCGAGAGATGACGTCACGACTTTGCGCGGTTCTATCAATTGCTCGACAGTAATTTGTTCTCCCACCGTCTACTTGCTTTCATGAGAGAAGCCACTAGTAAACACTACGGCCCCCAGGTCTGTTCACACCTATCGTTTCCACCTTTGCTTTTACTTTGCTTTGTTACTTTGTTGCTTTCAGTTCTCACTTGGCGAACAATCTATAAGGGATTGACAACCCCTTCATAGCGTTGGGAGCAAGCTTTTTGTGTTTGCGCAGGCACTTGTGATACTCCTTCACTGGATCGATACATTGGTTCTCAAACTGAGGGAAATACTTACCATCGCTGCGCTACATCACCCTTTCCGTTTCGAGGGAACACCAACGCAAGGCTCCAAGGCCACGGGGGAAATCCTTTGCATTTTGGCCTAGGAAGTCCCTTAAGGCGTAGCCGTAACACAAGGATTCCTGGTGCCGTAGCACGTTTCTTGCACCGTTGGAAGGTCTCTTGTTGCAGTAGCACAAGTATTTCTGGCGCTGTTGCCGGGGAGGAGGATCGCTTGCCGAGGAAGATCAAGACAAGAATAATCTCCCGTCAACACGCCTATTCCTGACGCCGTTGCCGGGAAGGAGAGATCTATCCAAGTAGGTCGCACAAACTCATCTCTTGCATTTACTTTTTTGCTAGTTGCCTCTCGTTTTCCTCTCCCCCACTTCACATTTGCCGTTTTCAATTTCCTTTCTCCTTTGCCTTTTTCGTTCGCCCTTTTCTCTCGCTTGCCTTTCCCTTGCTTGTGTGCTATGTGCCTCAATGTGCTTGCATCTTCGCTTGCTGAAAATCTAGTGATATGGATCCTCATCCACTTGCTAATCTCTTTAAGAGATCCAATTATGTTGATCCAATTGCTAGAGAGTTGAGTGCACTTGACTTTCTCTATGGAGTTTTGATGCGTGAATTTGAAAATCGTGATGAGGAAATTTATGAAGTGATTGACGAGGGCTCCTTGGATGAAAAGCATGATTGCAGTGGTTTCACTATAAATTCTATTAGTGACAATCATGCTAAAATTATGCAAAACCCTAAGCTTGGGGATGCTAGTCTTGTTATGACCACTACTTGTTGCAAAGATCATGATTGGGGTGATGATTTTTATTTTGATCTTTAAAATTTGTTTAAGCCTCATGATGAATATGATTTTTGGAATAAGATTGAAAGTGGGTTTGAAGACGTCATGACTTTAGTTGATGATAATCCCACTATTTTTGAAGAGCGTCAACTTTGCATGCATGTGGATCATGAAGATAATATCCTATGTGATAGTTACATTGTTGAATTCGAATATGATCCCACATGTAATTATTATAATAGAGGAAAATATGGTGGTAGAAACTTTCATATCACTAAATCACCTCTCGTTATGTTGAGATTGCTATTGTCTCTTTCTTCTTCCTTGAGTATGGTAACTATTGGGTGTCTTGACAATCTATTTAGGACAGTAAAACAACACCTAAAGTGAGCCATCTCAGCGATTTGGGTTTTTGACCGTTCATTTTTCTGATCCACACATTTAGGGCCGCTCGATCCGTTGTCTAGGTATGTCGCTGGTCAGCCGTTGTATTTCAGGTTTTGGCCGCTCTTGGTCGTCTAATCTGTTGTGGATTCCACGTTATCCACGTTTACATATTCGTGGGCCAGAAGTCCGAAAGGGCAGCTACTCTGGAGGAAATTTTGAAGCCCACTGGTTAACTGGGCCTCTATGCACCACAAGCAGCCCATCTGCCCGGTTGGTCGATCCAAAAACATCCGTCGACAGAGATTTCCATCGGGACGACCCTTGCTCGGTCGCTCAGGCAGACGAGAGGATCGGTCGTTGTGTGGTTTCACGGGAAGAGGCGCGTCAGGCGACTGCTTGCCCATCGATGCAGGTTGACTGTTCCGCTTTACCGTTAATCAGATGAACCAGCAAAACTGATCTATTTTAAGAAGGCAGTTGATTTTTAGTTTCAAGAAGGCAATTGATCTTCAGTTTCTAGAGGCATTTATGGTGGATAATATGCGCCACTCACCAGCGTCAATTATTGAAGGCGTGCCTTACTATTTTCCAACTTGTTGTATATATATGACCCCCACCCCCCCTCTGGCAACACGACGACACTGGGAGGTCCAGGCGCTCGGATCACAGGGTCATCGTCGTCGAATATATGTGGCTCCATAGGCCGGAAGAAGGGTTGTGCGGGCACGAGAGATGAAGTGGGTGGCTTTGATGGCATGGAGCTCTCGGAGAAGCAGAAAGAAGGCAGGTCATGGCATCTCACGCTGTGGAGCGGGCAGACTTGGCGGCTGCTGGCGATTCTCCCGGTTGTGTCTGGGCGCCAGGCGCGTGCTCGTCCTCAGTACAAGCGGCTATCTGCTCTTCATCCTCACCAACCTGGTCCCGGCATGGTGCGGATGGTCACGACACAAGTCGTACAATCTCACACTGACATGATAATACCGTGCAGTTCTGTATCGTAGTGTTTGGTTTGGATGCTTTGTTCCTACTTGATAGAACGCCTGCTTAGATAATGTTCATTCCCCTGAAAGAAGTCCATTTAAGTTCGGCAGAAGTGTCAATTTTATACAGTAATGTTTCGTCTGTCATGTATTTTTTGTTCGTAGTTGAGACGTTGATTATAGATTTATAGTAAATTAATTTTAATGGGCTGCAATCTCCCCCTGGTTGCTACTTGAATTGTGAGAAGTTAGGCTCTTTAGCCTTGTTATAAGATTATGGATTCAAATTCTTTCGATGCTCATTTAGTTCCTAGATTCATGAGGGCTGAACTTGAGTGGCAGCCTAATTTGTGTCAGCCTAATTTGGACTAGAACCTTAACTCTTGCATAAGGTAGAGGCTTTGCATTATGGGTCAATTTACTAGGTCGTAGATTGTCCATCTTATTCATTCTTATATTTGAAATAACACAATGAACCGATGCTCTGGTTAGTTGGAGTAAAAAAATAATCTCAACTAATCCAAATAGCTAATCCAGTAAAGTGTATGCTGGTAATTACCTCATACTAATCACGAATGGCTTTTGGCCCTATTTGATGTCTTCCATAATCTGATAAAAAAAATCTGTTATGTAATATGCCAGTGCATTTATATCCAAGTTCAGTAAACTTAACAATTTGCAATGGCTCCTTTGATATTTCCTTGAACAAAAAGTTATGAGGCATACATGTACCTGGGTTTTACCAGTTTCACAGCTACTCCCTTCTATCTTGCTTTGAAGTTCATTGGTTTTGGCCTTTTGATCCGATATACTAAATATTGCCTTCTGTATGGAGAAAATTCGCTTTATGAGAGAACTTGTGATAGTGGTTCTGTAAATGCTGATACACATAACTGAACTGTCAAGCTACACTTGAACACTATCCTGAAGCTCAGAAATTGTGTGGCGGTGTTGTTGCAAAGAAATAAATGGAGTAATAATACTTTTAATATTAGGAAATATACATAGAAATGTGACCTGCACTACCTGTAATTTTCTGGATGTTAGCAGTATTCGACAGTATTAATTTTCCTGTACCTTATGTATTCTTTACCATTATATTTAGTCCTTGTAGTATTTGACAGTCGCTTTTACATGTAATGCAAAGCTTCCAGTCGTGCCTTCTAAGAATTCACGGGATTTATATTTTTGTAGCAGGGGGAAATGTTCCAGTGAAACATGTGTAAGATAACAATTAGGTATAGTCCATTTTATTGAGATAAAATAGTACCAGGTATCATGTTCTATGTTCTAACTCGAGAGATGATGTGGTAAAGCAGAATTTGAGAAGGCTTTCAGTTGTGCCTTTTAAGAATTCATGAGGTTTCTATTTTTGTAGGAGGGGCAATTGAATTCAGTTATCTGAGTTGCTAACAAATGAGCAACACATATGATCATATCAACAGAGGATTAACATTATGTATGATGTGCTCCATCGGAAGCGCAAGTTCACTAAGCATCATCTAACATAACCCTACAAAAACTACTAATCAACTTACATAACTGTTAATCAATAATAAAAATTTTGGCATCAAAATAAACATCAAAAAATATACATGATGCTTTCCGTGTGGAGCTACGAGCTGTGGAGATGGCGATCGGGGTGGCGGCTGAGCTGGGAATTGTAAAGCTCATCATTGAGACTAACGCATTGCTCGTGTCGCAAGCTCTAAACAGAAGGAAGCCGGACTTCTCCAGAGAAGCTCAGGTGATCGAGGATATTAAAGTCCAGAGAAATCTCTGGTTCTCCTTGTGTGAGATCACACACTTTAGGCGTGAGGTTAACAATGCAGCACACTGTATAGCGAGGCTAGGCCTAAATTCCCATATAGATGGTGTTCTGATGTATGATGAGGATGTACCAGCTGAGCTTGTTGTGATTGTATCGGGCGATTGCGCCCACGTCGTTGAGTAATAAAGCAAATTTGCTTTAAAAAAACACAAAAGTAAGCAACATCATATTAATTTTAGCTTTCAAAATCCAGGTCGAACATGATTCATGGGTGTGATATTTGTACCGCATGATTGTAATACTACCATCAAATATAATGCAACTAATTATATCACATTACAGTGTCAATATTGACGGGCGCTGCAACGCGGGCCTTCTACGATCTAGTTTTCCTATAAAATGCCTATGCATAGGAAGTATGTTAGACTTAGATGTGATTTTCACATGCTTTATGATGCTCTCGTTGTGCTTCAATCCTTACCTTTTATGTGAGCATCATTGAAATTAATGCCTAGCTAAGGGTGTTAAACAATAGCGCTTGTTGGGAGGCAACTCAACGAATCTATCCTTTTTATTTCTGTTTTGTGTTTTCCACACTTTCATAATTCTGTTATGATTGAGTTTTTTGTGTTTCTTTTTGCGTTTGTGCCAAGCAAAACCGTTATGACTAGTCTTGGGGATGATCGTTTGGTCATGCTGGAAAAGACAGAAACTTTCTGCTCACGAAAAGAATTTTCATTTTCTTTCTGTAAGAGATTTTGAGTTGATTCTTTTTTATTCTGCTTTCTACGCAAATTCTTCAGACTTTCGTAATTTTTCAGAATTTTTTAAGTACAAGAAGTATACGAAGTATATAAATTGCTACAGACTGTTCTGCTGTTAACAGATTCTGTTTTTGTTGTGTTGGTTGCTTATTTTGATGAAACTATGGATAGTATCGGGGGGTATTAGCCATGAAAGATTGAAAATACATTAACCCAACATCAGCACAAGTAGAATTTAAGTTTGCTTCGGTACCTAAGGAAGTGGTGGTTTGCTTTCTTATACTAATGTTATCACGAGTTTCTGTTTAAGTTTCGTGTTGTGAAGTTTTCAAGTTTTGGGTGAAGTTCTTATGGACAAAAAGATAAAGAGTGGCAAGAGCTCAAGCTTGGGGATTCCCAAGGCACCCCAAGAGATTCAAGGATGCCGTAAAAGCCTAAGCTTGGGGATGCCCCGGGAAGGCATGCCCTCTTTCGTCTTCAATCCATCGGTAACGTTACTTGGGGCTATATTTTTATTCACCACATGTTATGTGTTTTTGCTTGGAGCGTCTTGTATCGTAGGAGTCTTTTATTTTTGTTGTGTCACAATCATCCTTGCTGCACACCTAGAGAGAGATACATGCACTCACCGTGATTTTGTCGAGCTTCACTTATATCCTTTGGTAGACAATTCAGCTCACATGTGCTTCACTTATATCTTTTGAGCTAGATGCTTTTGCTCTATGTGCTTCACTTATATATTTTAGAGCACGGCGGTGCGTGGCATGGTAGTTGATCTATGCTTTGAAAGTATTCTCAAAAGGGGTAGTTATCCAAAGGGATACGAAAACTTACACCTTCATGTGCATTGAATAGTTAGAGAAGTTTGATTCATCTCAATTAGTTTTGAGTTGTGGTTTTGGTAATATTGAAGTCATGCTAGTAAGGTGTTGTGGATCTAGAAATACTTGTGTTGAAGTTAGTGATTCCCGTAGCATGCACGTATGGTGAACCGCTATGTGATGAAATCTGAGCATGATTAGTCTATTGATTGTCATCCTTTGCGTGGCGGTCGGGATCGCGCGATGGTTTATACCTACCAAACCTTCCCCTAGGAGTATGCGTTAAATGCTTTGTTTCGATTACTAATAAAACTTTTGCAACAAGTATATGAGTTCTTCATGACTAATGTTGAGTCCATGGTTTAGATGCACTTTCACCTTCCACCATCACTATCTTCTTAGTGCCGTGCAACTTTCGTCGGTGCACAAAACCCACCATTAGCATCCCTCAAAACAGCCACCATACCTACCTACTATGGCTTTTTCAAAGCCATTGCGAGATATATTGCCATGCAACTACCACCATGACATGTGCCACCACGTCTACATTGCCATTGCATGATCGTAATATAGCTAGCATGATGTTTCCATTAATGTTTATGCCATGCTAGATCATTGTCACGGTACACTACCGAAGGCATTCCATATAGAGTCATCGTTACTCTAAGTTTTAAGTTGAAAGTGTGATGATCATCATTGATGGAGCATTGTCCCATGTGAGGAAATAAAAGAGGACAAAGATGCCCACCAAACAAAACAAAAAAAAGAGGCCAAAGAGCCAACCAAAAAAATATATTAAAAATGAGAGAAAAAGAGAGAAGGGACAATGCTACCACCTTTCCACACTTGTGCATATTAAGCACCATGATCTTCATGATTGAGAGTCTCTAGTTTTATCACCACCATATAGCTAGTGGGAAATTTTCATTATATAACTTGGCTTGTATATTCCAATGATAGGCTTCCTCAAAATTGCCTTAGGTCTTCGTGAGCAAGCAAGTTGGATGCACACCCACTAGTCTTCTTTAAGGGCTTTCACATACTTTAGCTCTAGTGCATCATTTGTATGGCAATCCCTACTCATTCACATTGATATCTATTGATGAGCATCTCCACAGCTCATTGATATGCCTAGTTAATATGATCATCCTCTCCTTGTTTGTCTTGCAACCTCCACCACACTCCACACCACTTATAGTGCTAAAACCATGGCTCACGCTCATGTATTGCGTGAGGTTTGAGAAAGTAAAGGTGTGAAACAATTACTTGGCCAATACCGGGGTTGTGCATGATTTAAATTCGTTGTGCAATGATGATAGAGCATAGCCAGACTATATGCTTTTGTAGGGATAACTTTCTTTTGGCCTTGTTATTTTGAAAGTTCATGATTACCTTGCTAGTTTGCTTGAATTATTATTGTTTCCACGTCAATAGCAAACTATTGTTTTGAATCTAATGGATCTGAACATTCACGTCACATAAGAGGAGTTACAAAGGACATCTATGCTAGGTAGCATTAAAGCATCAAAAATTCATTCTTTATCACTTCCCTACTCGAGGACGAGCAGGAGTTAAGCTTGGGGATGCTTGATACGTCTCAAACGTATCTCTAATTTTTTATGGTTTCATGTTGTTATCTTGTCATCTTTGGATGTTTTATGTACCTTTTATATCTTTTTTGGGACTAACTTATTAATTCAGTGCCAGTTCCTGTTTTTTCTGTGTTTTTGGCTCTTTTCAGATCTGATTTTAGAACGGAGTCCAAACGGAATAAAATGCTCGAAATAAATTTTTCCCGAACGGAAGAAGATCAGGGGGCTTGAGGGCCAAGCCAGGAGGGCTACAGGGGGCCCACAATCCCCCTAGCCGCCACCAGGGGCGGCGGCTAGCAGGCTTCTGGCCTCCCTGGTGCCCCCTGACCAAGATCCTTCGCCTATATATTCCCTAAAATATAGAAAAAAATAAAGGGTTTCCGCGAAAATACTTTTCCGCCGCCGCAAGCTTCTGTTTCCGCAATATCCCATCTAGAGACCCTTCCCGGTGCCCTGCCAGAGGGGACTTTGGAGTTGGTGGGCTTCTACATCAACATCATCGCCCCTCCAATGACTTGTGAGTAGTTCACTTTAGACCTACGGGTCCGTAGTTTGTAGCTAGATGGCTTATTCTCTCTCTTGGATCTTCTTTGGCGGTGTGTTTGTCGGTGTAATCCTCTTTGGCGGTGTGTTTGTCGAGATCCGATGAATTGTGGATTTGTGATCAGATTATCTATGATATATATTTGAGTCTTTGCTGATTTCTTATATGCATGATTTCATATCCCTGTAAGTCTCTCCGAATCTTGGGTTTTGTTTGGCCAACTACATCTATGATTCTTGCAATGAGAGAAGTGCTTGGTTTTGGGTTCTTACCGTGTTGTGACCTTTCCCAGTGACAGTAGGGGCAGCAAGGCACATATCGTGTAGTTGCCATCAAGGGTAACAAGGTGGGCTTTGTCATAGATATGAGATTGTCCATCTACATCATGTCATCTTGCTTAAGGCGTTACTCTGTTCTTTTGGACTTAATACACTAGATGCATCCTGGATAGCGGTCGACGTGTGCAATAATAGTAGTAGATGCAGAAAGTATCGGTCTACTTGTTTTGGACGTGATGCCTATAGATATAATCATTGCGAGAGATGACGTCACGACTTTGCGCGGTTCTATCAATTGCTCGACAGTAATTTGTTCACCCACCGTCTACTTGCTTTCATGAGAGAAGCCACTAGTAAACACTACGGCCCCCGGGACTGTTCACACCTATCATTTCCACTTTCGGTTTTACTTTGCTTTGTTACTTTGTTGCTTTCAGTTCTCACTTGGCGAACAATCTATAATGGGATTGACAACCCCTTCATAGCGTTGGGAGAAAGATTTTTGTGTTTGTGCAGGCACTTGTGATACTCCTTCACTGGATCGATACCTTGGTTCTCAAACTGAGGGAATTACTTACCACCGCTACGCTACATCACCCTTTCCGCTTCGAGGGAACACCAATGCAAGGCTCTAAGGCCACGAGGGAAATCCTTTGCATATTTGCCTAGAAAGTCTCTTAAGGCGTAGCCGTAGCAGAAGGATTCCTCGTGTCGTAGCATGTTTCTGGCGCCTTTGGAAGGTCTTTTGTTGCAGTAGCATACCCCCCGATACTAATGGTAGTTTCATCAAAACAAGCAACCAACTCAACAAAAACAGAATCTGTCAAAAACAGACCAGTCTGTAGCGATCTGTATACTTCGTATACTTCTGGTACCTAATTTTTTTAAAAAAAATACGACTGCCTGGGAAAAAGGCATGTCAACCAGCAGCAAAAAGAATCAACTCAAAAGCTCTTTCTGAATAAAAATAAAAAATCATCTCGTGAGCGAAACGTTTCTGTCTTTTTCCAGCAGGATCAAACAACCATTACCAAGACTAGTCATAAAGGTTTTGCTTGGCTCCAACACAAAAAGAAACACAAAAACACAATCACAATGGAATTATGATGCTGTGGACGCAAAAAAATAGAAAGAAAAAGATAAATTCATTGGGTTGCCTCCCAACAAACGCTATTGTTTAACACCCTTATCTAGGCATTGATAATTCAATGATGCTCACACAAAAGACAAGATTTGAAGCACAACGGGAGCATCATAAAGCATGTGAAAATCACATCTAAGTCTAACATACTTCCTATGCATAGGCATTTTATAGGAAAACAGACTGTCAAGACAACCAATAGTTACCATATGCAAGGAAGAAGAAAGAGACAATAGCTATCTCAACATAACGAGAGGTGATTTAGTGATATGAAAGTTTCTACCACCATATTTTCCTCTCTCATAATAATTACATGTGGGATCATATTCGAATTCAACAATGTAATTATCACATAGGATATTCTTTTCATGATCCACATGCATGCAAAGTTGACGCTCTTCAAAAATAGTGGGATTATCATCAACTAAAGTCATGACTTCTCCAAACCCACTTTCAATAATATTGCAAATATCATATTCATCATGAGGCTTAAACAAATTTTCAAGATCATAAGAAAAATCATCGCCCCACTCATGATCATTGCAACAAGTAGTGGACATAGCAAAACTAGCATCCCCAAGCTTAGGGTTTTGCATATTTTTAGCATGATTGTCACTAATAGAATTTATAGTGAAACCATTGCAATCATGCTTTTCATCCAAGGAGCCCTCGTGAATCACTTCATAAATTTCTTCCTCACAATTATCAGATTCATGCATCGCAAGCAAAACTCCATAAAGATAGTGAAGTGCACTCAACTCACTAGCAATTGGATCAACATAATTGGATCTCTTAAAGTGATTAGCAAGTGGATGAGGATCCATATCACTATATTTTCAGCAAGCGAAGATGCAAGAATATTGAAGGCACATGGCACACAAGAGAACACAAAGGAAGCGAGAGAAAAGGGCGAACGAAAAAGGCAAACGAAAAAGGCAAAGATTTTTTTATAATTTTTTTTCAGAAGTGGGGGAGAGGAAAACGAGAGGCAAAAAATGTAAATGCAAGAGATGAGTTTGCGACACTTACTTGGATTAGTTCTTGACTTGATCCTCTCCCGCAACGGCGGCAGAAATTCTTCTGCTACGGCAACAAAAGTCCTTCCCCGGCAACGCCAGGAATTCTTCTTGTTACTTCTCTTGTTTGCGTCGGTTTTTTCCTTGAAGATGAAAGGGTGATGCAGCACAGGAGCAGTAAGTATTTCCCTCAGTTTGAGAACCAAGGTATCAATCCAGTAGGAGAATCTCGTCAAGTCCAGAGTACCTGCGCAAACACAAAAGAGTTTGCACCCAACGCTATAAAGGGGTTGTCAATCCCTTCAAGATTGATTGCAAAGTGAGATCTGAAGGCGGAAAGTGCAACGAAGAAAAAGTGTAAGGCTGAAAATATGGTGTTGAGTAGACCCGGGGGGCATAGTTTTCACTAGAGGCTTCTCTCAAAATAGAAAATATTACGGTGGGTGAACAAATTACTGTCGAGAAATTGATAGAACCGCGCAAAGTAATGACGATATCTATGGCAATGATCATACATATAGGCATCACGTCCGAGACAAGTAGACCGATACTTTCTGCATCTACTACTATTACTCCACACATCGACCGCTATCCAGCATGCATCTAGTGTATTGAGTTTATGACGAACAGAGTAACGCTCTAAGCAAGATGACATGATGCAGAGGGATAATCTCAAACCAATGATGAAAACCCCATCTTTTTACCCTTGATGACAACAACACGATGCGTGCCTTGCTACCCCTTCTGTCACTGGGTGAGGTCACCGCATGGTATGAACCCAAAACCAAGCACTTCTCCCATTGTAAGAATCATAGATCTAGTTGGCCACACAAAACCCACAACTCGAAGAGAATTACAAGGATATGAAATCATGCATAAGAGAGATCGGAAGAAACTCAAATAAGATTCATAGATAATCTGATCATAAATCCCTAATTCATCGGATCTCGACAAACACACCGCAAAAGAAGATTACATCGGATAGATCTCCATGAAGATCATGGAGAACTTTGTATTGAAGATCCAAGAGAGGACGAAGCCATCTAGCTACTAGCTATGGACCCGTAGGTCTATGGTGAACTACTCACGCATCATCGGAGAGGTCATGATGTTGATGAAGAAGCCCTCCGTATCCGAATCCCCCCTCCGGCAGGGCACCAGAACGTGCCCTAGATGGGATCTTGCAGAGACAGAAGCTTGCGGCGGCGGAAAAGTACTTTCGATGATCTCCTGATTTTTTCTGGGATTTTAGGGAATATATAGGCGCAAAACCTAGGGCAGAGGTGGCCCAGGGAGCCCACAAGCCAGGGAGGCGCGGGCCCCCTGGCCGTGCCATGAGGGCTTGTGGGGTCCCTGCAGGACCCCTGTCCTGATTCTCCGGTTTCCCGATCTTTTTCTGTTTCGGAAAAAATCTTTTTGGCAGTTTCATTCCGTTTGGACTCCGTTCAAAATCCTCCTCTGAAAGGGGTCAAAAACATGGAAAAAACAGGAACTCGCACTTGGCACTGAGTTAATAAGTTAGTCCCAAAAAATATATAAAAGGCATGCAAAACATCCAAAGTTTGACAAGATAATAGCATGAAACCATCAAAAATTGTAGATACGTTGGTGACGTATCACAGACAGGCAGTTTTAACCATGAATTCTTGCCATTAAGCCGGGCACCCATGTTTGAACTACGCATCGTGGCGACTCGTCCTCTTGGGCGACTTTAAAATACCTGCCAATGAAGCAGGGCACCCATGTTTGAACGGTGCATCATGGCGACTCTTCCTCTTAGGCGACTTTAAAATACTTGCCAATGAAGCAGGGCACCCATGTTTGAACGGCTCATCATGGTGACTCGTCCTCTTGGGCGACTTTAAAATACCTGCCAATGAAGCAGGGCACCCATGTTTGAACGGCACGTCGTGGCGACTCGTCCTCTTGAGCGACTTCAAAATGCCCGCCAATGAGGCAATAGACCTCGGGGCCTGGTTATCTTCCCTGCAATGACCCGGAGTTCTTGAGTTTATTCAGCCTGGTTGGATCTGGCGAGCCATGTCTATGTAGCCCCCGAGTCTTAAGTCAACTCAAGGAGGCGGTTAGAGATTCTCCATACTTGTTTGTGGCAAAAGCCGGTAGAGAAACATGCCGGTACCCTCTGCATCTCCGAGATATAAGGCCACTTATTGTAATGAAGAAATCTTCTGATGTGTTGATGTACATTGGACCGTGGGGACGGCGCTTGCGCACTTTTGTTGGGTGACTTTTATAAGTGAGCAATGCACGATATGTTGATGTCGTCCGGGCCGCGAGGACGGCGTCTTGCATCCTTCTGTTAGGCAACTTGTACACGCGAGCACTGCACCGATGGGTTGATGTAAACCAGACCATGGGAGAGGCGTCTTGCGTCCGTTTGTTGGGCGGCTCGTACAGGCGAGCACTACACCGGCGAGTTGATGTGGAATGCGAAAGTTGTATGGACCCTAGAATCGGTTGCGTCATTGTAATCCGTCTTGGATTACGCGGACGTGAGAGTTGACCGCGTCGTTATAAGTCGCCTTGGTCGCGAAAATGTGAGAGTTTGCCGCGTCATTGTAAGCCGTCTTGAGCGTGGATGTGAGAGTTGGTCGCGTCATTGTAAGCCGTCTTGGTGTGATACGAACGAACGCCGGCGTTCTAGATTGATGTTGGCGCATCTCCATCTCCGCAGTATTGTGCCGCTTTGCAATGATTAATTGCCCCGTGTAAAATACATTGCAAAGCAAAGTAATTCTCTTTAAATAAATAACATGTATAAAAATGAAATTGGAAAGATAGCACCTGATTTATTTTTTGTAGGATGCAATGAGAAGCTGGTGCTGGTTTAATTTCGAACGTAGCCAGACAAATAGTGGATGCACGTCTATCATTTGACTGATCTGTTGTAGCTTCAAACACCACGTGATCTTCTTTTGTATATCTTCCTTTTCTTCTTCTTCTGAGTAATGATTGCATAGGTGCGTCATGATGGTACAACTCCTTTTATTCCACTATAAATTAACCTCCTCCCTCATTGGTTCCACACAGACGAATTCAGCTTTTGGCAACATAAAAACAGCACCTCAGTACTGCCTTTGTATCGTCAGGTAGCAAAATACTTGTAGCCAGTTTGGGAGACCTAGACGGCATCTGGAAAAGCAGGCAAAGGCTGCGGCCAGTTCGGACGCGCGAAACCGAGGCGGAAACGCCGGCCGACGGCTTGGTGCTCGAGGCGAAGCCGACTTGGGACGAGACCGAGGTGACACCAGAAGGGGACGGCGACTCGGAGTCAAGGTCGAATCTGAGTCGATTCAGAGAGGATTTTTTCACTGTTTTGATTCTTAAGGCGTAAGTTGATCACGTAATGAACTCGGTTCGAAAGTATTTCACGTTTTGATCCTTTTGGAAACGTCAAGCACCGTGGCGTTGCAGCCCTGTTATGAAACGTCAGTCTACTGGACGTTGCGGGCCTCGTGTGTAACGCCAGTCTACTGGACGTTGCGGGCCTTAGCAGAAACGCCAAGGGGGCTGGCGTTGCAGGCAAGATGTGAAATGCCAGGACCTATGGCGTTGCAGCTCTGGTTGCAACGCTGCCAGGAAGCCATCACCGATGTACTGGACTAAGGAAACGCCAGTCCCCCTGGCGTTTCTGGTATGGTCTGCAACGCCAGGACCTCTGGCGTTTCAGCTCCGGGTGCAACGCTGGCCAGGATCTCAGCAGCGCGGTACTGGACTAAGGAAACGCCAGGCTCCCTGGCGTTCCTGGTATGCCCTGCAACGCTAGCACCTTTGGCGTTTCTTCTCTGGTTTGGCTTTCCTCTCTTTTTATTTTTCTCAGACAACACTTTCACACACACATCATACATAGCTCACACAGACATCATACATAGCTCATTTAGCACATTCACACATAGCTCATATGCAACACACATCATACATAGCCCATTTAAAGTTCACGTCGATAGATGCATAATAGGTTGTTAAAATACATAATAGTGGATTTCATAGTCAAATAGCACGCAAGGGAACAAGGTTCAAACATGAAAGCGTGCATGACAAATAGAAGCCTCCGGCTCTACTGCGTCGAGCAAGGCCCCTTTCCCTTTTTCTTCTTCCTCTCTTCCTCCTCTCCGTCTTCCCTTTCGCATTTCCCACCTTCATTTGCCTTCTCATATATTTTGTTCAATTGCTTAGTGAACGACTCAACGGAGAAGGCGACACATGCGGAGTTAAGATCCTTCGCCAGATCTTTGTTCTTACAAGCCCTGTAAAAGTTTGCAATGAAGTGCCTCATGCACCATCGATGGTGAAGCCTCGCATGCCCTGGAATGTGAACATCCACGGCCTTCAATATGCCTTGGTGCCGATCGGATATGATGGATACCTCCCTATTGGGAGGAATCACTGTGCTTCTCACAAGTCTCATGAACCATTCCCAGTTGTCTTGGTTCTCCGCTGACACCAAAGCAAATGTCACAGGCAACACATGATCGTTAGCATCATGTGCCATTGCTATCATTAGTGTGCCCTTGTATTTGCCAGTCAGGAATGTTCCATCTATAGACAAAACCGGACGACAATGCTCAAAAGCGGCAATGCATGGGCCAAACGTCCAAAAGGCACGACGGAACACTCCTTCAATATCTTGGACATAGTGGTACATTTCGGGGTTTCTATAGGCCATCGCGCCCAGCAACCGGGGTAGCATGTTGTACGCCTCTTCCCATCCATCGTACAACATTCTAAAAGCGACATGTTTGGCCTTCCATGTATTCCCGTACTTGACCTTATATCCAAATCTCTCGAAAACCCAACTCATCAACAACTTCACTTTAATGGTTGGATCCTCAGCTATATGTTTCTGGTATTTATAACCGATAAATTCCGAGGTTAACTGACGGTGTGTCTCTGGTGCTTCATCTGTCGGCGGTGTGCATTGGTGAGTTGCAATGCAACTACTTATCTTCCACATACCATCTTTCATGAGTCTTGAATTGACTTTCCATTTGCATTGTTCTACCTCACATTTCACGGTGTATCGCTTGTGACAGTCCGAGTAAGCAACTCTGAAAGGCCTGTAGTGCTTGACGACATACTCACATAACCACATCTTCAATTCTAGAATGTCCTCGAACATCAAACCTTTCTTTAGGTAAGACGTTGAGATAGCGTTGGGTGTGCTACTTGGGAACAATCTAGCCTCAATTGTCTTGCTCATGCCACCGTCGACTAAAGCCTTATCTGCAAGGCTAACATCACAAAACAAGGGAATTTTGTGATCCCTCCCGGTGATTTTTGTATACCACTCTGCTTCTTTCTCAGTGAAGCCATCCTCATCCAACTCATTCTCCGGGCCTTCATCATCCGACTCGTCCACACAAGCACGCTGATAAACAATGTCAGGATCCATGTCATCATGCCTTACTTGAGCCTCTACGTCACCAACAATGTTGTGTTGCCTCTCATACTCTTCGTCGGACTCATGACCATCATCTTTGATCAGTGCACTACCTCCAAACTCATATTGGGGATACTCATTCACTTGCACTTCTACTTTATGCTCAACAATAGGTGCCACAACATTATACGGGCTCAAATCATCTACTATGGGTTGGTTCAAGTCAACATGAAGAGAAACATTGACCACCGTGCTAGCAAACACTTCGAGTGACTTGTCTATCGAGGATGCAACAGCCTCCTTGTATGCAACCCAATGCAAATTAGACTTGATAGGCATTGTCTTCATTCGACATTTCAGTGCCGACCCAACATCATATCTTCCTAATAATTCTACTTGGTCACTTGGATCAACCCACTTCAATCTTATCCGAGTTTCTGCCACAACCTCTTCATAAGTAGGACTATCAAGAAATGTCAACACTTCCTCATATTTGTCAACAATATCAACATTCATGAATGCCTCTTTGTCAACATAATGAATATTCACAATCTTGTCCATCTAAAAAAGGGACAAAATTACAAATTCTAAGTATAACAAAACAACTAACCATTTGCATCCAAATTAGTCATTAACACAAACCCTAACCCTAAACCTTGTCCATCCAAATTAGGCATAACACAAAACCTTACACTAACCCTAACCCTTGTCCAACCAAACTAGGCATAACCCTAACCAAAACCTAACACTAAATCTACTCAATAATACGAAACCAACCAATACAATGCAACATAAATAGAACACCTAGTGCAAAAGAAATCTACACAAATACAAAAAAATTGCAAAAACTAATTGGAGGGATTGGAGGAGCTTACCGGCCTCTTCGATTTGCCCCAAAGAACCTACTAAAAGGTTGAGGGAGGAGGGAGATCGAAGGGGGGATGGTGAGGAGGAGGGAGAGCTTTTTCGGGCTAAGAAGAACAAGAGGAGAGGAGAAATGGTGGTTGGTGGGCGAGGGGGTCAGGGTGGCAGAATATAAAGGCAAGAAACGTCATAGGTCCTAGCGTTTCACATCTTGCCTGCAACGCCAGCCCCCTTGGCGTGTCTGCGAAGGCCCGCAACGCATAGTAGACTGGCGTTGCACACGAGGCCCGCAACGTCTAGTAGACTGACGTTTCATAACAGGGCTGCAACGCCACGATGGCTGGCGTTTCTAAAAGGGTCAAAACGTGAAATACTTTCGAACCGAGTTCATTACGTGATCAACTTATGCCCTAAGGACCAAAACAGTGAAAAAATCCACTCAGAGAGGCACCGGCGACAGCGGGGCAAGGCCGACTTGGAAGCGTCCGGCACGAAGCAGCCGCTTGCGAGGCGCAAGGCGCGCGGAGGCGACTTGTGGCGGCGAAGGCCGGCGGCCACGGTGCGGCGGGAACTGCTTCTGTGGTCAAGGTGGGATCGAGGAGCGCGAGCGCGCAAAGATAGTTGTGCCCGTGCGGCGACTAAGGCGGAGCTGGAAGGTACGGCGAGGCGGCGCAACAGGTGGAGATGAACCCGGCGCGGGCGCAGCGAAGGGCGCGCAACGGCCAAGGGGCGACGCCGGCTCGGCTGGGCGAAGCGGCGGAGGCAGGACGAGGTGCTGACATGGTCTGGGGCCGGCTCGGGGCGAGGTGCAGGCGACGAGCGTGATGGCACGCACGCGCTGCAGGTCGCCGACCATGATGCTATGTCCTTCCTCGACCCGCTTTGGGTCATGGCATATTTTTACTCCTTTGCTATATTGCCAGATGCACCAGATAGATCTTTTGATTTCGTATTTTCTGCGTATGAACTTGCTTTGGCAGATCCGATTTTGTCATCTCGGTAGTTGGTGATTGGGTTGAACCTGATAGCGTTGTTTACTTCGACGACCTTCACGAGAAGAACAGCTTCTGCCTCGCGAGTTGATGGGATCAACGACAATACAGCCAGATGTGCCTCGGGTGCAGTATAGAGATAATTACGCACGGCAGCTGAACAAATAATCGATCTCGTCCGGTAGCGCAACAGCGGAATACAGTGGATTGATATGACGCGGAGTACGAAACATGTACTTTGCATAGGGCGGCCGAACGGCGGCTTACCTGAAATCATGCCGAGCTCGGCAACGCGCAATAACAATGGTGGCAGGAATAAATCTCTTGTTCAGATTCAACAGATCGCGTCACATCGACATACAGAACGGCAAACCGTAATCCAGATTCGACAAATCTCCGGCTCTTCTTCATGTGAACAATCGCGAGCTTCTCGGTCCCTGAAGAATTCCCTTCAAGAACACAATATCACTGTACGATCAGCCCCACGGTGAGCGCCAACTGTCGTGGTTTTGTCACGGCAGATGTCCTCGTTAGAAAACTTAGGTGTGAGGCCATTACAACCATGTGGCGGCTTGAGAGGGATTGTTCGGAATCGAGAGACGCGAGTTATCCAGGTTCGGCCCCTCTGATGAAGGTAATTAAAAGCCTACGTCTTGCTTGTGTTTCATTGATGAAGATGATGATCTCGATTACAAGGATGCAGACTCGCACCTCTAATCTTTTGGGTGTCTAATCTGTCTATCTCATGATTTGTCTTGTCTAGACCTAAGTTGTGTATCTTGTGCCTCTTGGGGCGCCTTACCCCTCCTTGTATAGGTGGAAGGGGTAGGTTTACATGTAGAGTCCTACTAGAAGTAGGAATAGGACTAGTCTCTCTCTTGAATCCTAATACGGGTCTTGTTTCCTTTGTGAGGGAGTTTCTACTCTTCTGGGGCCTTCTCTTGTGAGCCGGCCCTCTTGGCCTCTCTATGAGCCGCCTTATGCCAGGGTGCACGCCGGACCTTGGGCCTTCGTCATTTATCTAAGTCGGCTGTGGGGTCAAGTATGAGTCGATGGTGAGTCGCCAAGTCCTTGGCGGGTCATACTTCAAGGCGGCTTACACCGCGGGGTATATCCCCGACAGTGGCTGTTTTGAGGAAGGCATATGGTGGGTTTGTGCACCGACAAAAACTGTGCGGTACTAGAGAGGCTAGCAATGGTGGAAGGTAAAAGTGCATCTATACCATGGACTCACATTAGTCATGAAGAACTCACATACTCATTGCAAAAGTTTTTATTAGTAATCCAAACAAAGTGCTAAACGCATATTCCTAGGAGAAGGGTTGGTAGGTGTTAACCATCGCGCGATCCCGACCGCAACACAAAGGATGACAATCAATAGACCAATTATGCTCCGACTTCCTAACATAGCGGTTCACCATACGTGCATGTTACGGGAATCACTAACTTCAACACAAGTATTTCTAGATTCACAACACCCTACTAACATAACTCTTAATATTACCAAATCCAAGTCTCAAAACTAATTGAGAGGAATCAACAAACTTCTCTTTCTACTCAATGCTCATAAAGATGGAAGTTTTATTGTATCCCCTTTGGGTACCTATCACCTTTGGGACTACTTTCATAGCACAAGCCAACTACCAAGTTACGCACCGCCGTGCTCTAAAAGATCTAAGTGAAGCACATAGAGCAAAATTGTCTAGCTCAAAAAATATAAGTGAAGCACAAAGAGTATTTCTAGCAAATTCACGATGAGTGCATGTCTCTCGCAAAAGGTGTGCATCAAGGATGATTGTGACACAACAAAAAGAAAAGACTCCTACGATACAAAACGCTCCAAGCAAAACACATATCATGTGGTGAATAAAAATATAGCTCCAAGTAATGTTACCGATGGATTGAAGACGAAAGAGGGGATGCCTTCCCGGGGCATCCCCAAGCTTAGGCTTTTTTATGTCCTTGAATTTGGCTTGGGATTCCTTGGGCATCCCCAAGCTTGAGCTCCTTCCACTCTTTATCACTTTGTCCATGAGAACATCACCCAAAACTTAAAAACTTCACAACACAAAACTTAAATAGAAACTCGTGATATCATTACCACAAGAAAACAAACTGCCACCTCTTTAGGTACTGTAGAAATCTTGATTTCTATTTATATTGGTGTTAGATTACTGTATTCTCACTTTTCCATGGCTAGTACCTCCCCCATCATACTATCCATAGTTTCATCAAAACAAGCAACCAACACAACAAAAACAGAATCTGTCAAAAACAGACGAGTCTATAGCAATCTGTATACTTTGTATACTTCTGGTACCTCAAAAATTCTGAAAAATTACGACAGCCTGGGCAAAAGACATATCAACCAGCAGCAAAAAGAATCAACTCAAAAGCTCTTTGTGGATAAAAATGAAAAATAATTTTGTGAGCGAAAAGTTTCTGTCTTTTTCCAGCAGGATCAAACAACCAACACCAAACTAGTCATAAAGGTTTTGCTTGGCTCAAACACAAAAGACACAATCATAACAGAATTATGATGGTGTGGACGCGACAAAAGAGAAAGAAAAATATAAATTCATTGGGTTGCCTCCCAACAAGCGCTATTGTTTAACGCTCTTAGCTAGGCATTGATAAATCAATGATGCTCACACAAAAGACAAGAATTGAAGCAGAACAAGAGCATCATAAAGCATGTGAAAATCACATCTAAGTCTAACATACTTCCTATGCATAGGCATTTTATAGGAGAACAAATTGGCAAGACAACCAATAGTTACAAAATGCAAGGAAGAAGAAATAGATAATAGCAATCTCAACATAACGAGAGGTAAATTGGTAACAT
Organism: Hordeum vulgare subsp. vulgare; assembly: GCF_904849725.1. NCBI lineage: Eukaryota > Viridiplantae > Streptophyta > Magnoliopsida > Poales > Poaceae > Hordeum > Hordeum vulgare. The sequence goes on from NC_058523.1 coordinate 38,542,965, forward strand.
GAAAGTTTCTACCACAATATTTTCCTCTCTCATAGCAATTACATGTGGGATCATAATCAAATTCAACAATATAGGTATCACAAAGGATATTGTTTTCATGATCCACATGCATGCAAAGTTGACGCTCTTCAAAAATAGTGGGATTATCATCAACTAAAGTCATGACTTCTCCAAACCCACTTTCAATATTATTGCAAATATCAAATTCATCATGAGGCTTAAACAAATTTTCAAGATCATAAGAAAAATTATCACCCCAATCACGATCATTGCAACAAGTAGTGGACAAAGCAAAATTAGCATTCCCAAGCTTAGGGTTTTGCATATTTTTAGCATGATTGTCATTAATAGAATTTATAATGAAATCATTGCAATCATGCTTTTCATTCAAGGAGCCCTTGTGAATCATTTCATAAATTTCTTCATCACGATTTTTAGATTCAAGCATCTCAAGCAAAACTCCATAAAGATAGACGAGTGCACTCAACTCACTAGCAATTGGGTCAACATAATTGGATCTCTTAAAAAGACTAGAAAGTGGATGAGGATACATATCACTAGATTTTCACGACACGAAGATGCAAGCATATTGAAGGCACATGGCAACACAAGCAAACAGAAAGCAAGTGAAAGAAAGGGCGAACGAAAAAGGCAAATATTTTTGTATTTTTTTTCAGAAGTGGGGGAGTGGAAAACGAAGGGCAAAAAAGTAAATGCAAGATATGAGTTTGCGACACTTACTTGGATGAGCTTCACCTAGAATGATCCCCGGTGCCAGAAATTGATACGTTGACGGGAGACTATTCTTGACTTGATCCTCCCCGACAACGGCGCCAGAAATCCTTTTGCTACCTCTTGAGCTTGCGTTGGTTTTTCCCTTGAAGAGGAAAGGGTGATGTAGCACAGAAGTAGTAAGTATTTCCCTTAGTTTTGAGAACCAAGGTATCAATCCAGTAGGAGAATCAAGCCAAGTGTCCAGAGTACCTGGGCAAACACAAACAAGCTTGCACCCAATGCTATAAAGGGGTTGTCAATCCCTTCAAGATTGATTGCAAAGTGAGATCTGAAGGCGGAAAGTGCAACGAAGTAAAAGTGTAAGGCTGAAAATATGATGTGAAGTAGACCCGGGGGCCATAGTATTCACTAGAGGCTTCTCTCAAAATAGCAAATATTACGGTGGGTGAAAAAATTACTGTTGAGCAATTGATAAAACCGCGCAAAGTCATGACGATATCTAAGGCAATGATCATACATATAGGCATCACGTCCGAGACAAGTAGACCGATACTTTCTGCATCTACTACTATTACTCCACACATCGACCGTTATCCAGCATGCATCTAGTGTATTGAGTTAATGACGAACAGAGTAACGCCTTAAGCAAGATGCACTACTAGGAAAAGGCTTGCTAATGACGCACCTATTTTGGCTACTAATGGCGCACTATAGGTGCGCCACTAGCATCAGGCCATTAGATTTTTTACTAATGGCGCACCACAAGTGCGCCATTAGTATCTGGTATACTAATGGCGCACCAGACAGTGCGCCATTAGTATTGCTCACGGTGCGCCGTTAGTATCTGGTATACAAATGGCGCACCAAGTAGTGCGCCATTAGTATAGATCCCGGTGCGCCATTAGTATAGATCCTGGTGCGCCATTAGTATAGCTTATGGTGCGCCATTAGTATGCCTCCCAGGGCCATATTTACCCATATGCTCTGGCTTACTAATGGCGCACTAGTGTGCTGAGTGATGCGCCACTAGTGTGCTGAGTGATGCACCACTAGTATGAATATTAGGTATTTATTTAATTTTTTCTGATATTTGCACAGATTACAAAATATATTATTGCATAGAATATAGATAGCACAACATATAAACAACAGAATTATCGAATACAATAGAAGATTAGTCTCCGAATACAATTCATCATATTAGTCCCCGAATTTAAAATACCGAACAAAGTTAGAACATTACAAGTCTCGAGACCGCGAGTAGCGAGTTTGTCTTCACATTACAAGTCGATATCGACCATCTAAACTACCATCACATAGAAGAGGGCTGCGATCATAACGATGAGCATAATCGCAATGAAACTGGTCTTCATCGGGTTCCTCCAACGCTCCCTCCTCTCTCCTGCTAGATAGCGCGCGTATCTAACTTCCGTCTCCGCCCTTGTGGTGTACCCTTTGTAACGGTTACCGTTGAATCGGTGAACCTGTCTCCAACACTCCTCCCAGTCGTCGTAGACTCCGGGAACCTTACCCTTGTACACGACATACGACGGCATCTCTATGCACTAGCCAAACAAAACGTTAGTACCAATTCACAGAGACATACAAGAACTAGCATGAATAACTGACCTTTGAAGCATCTTCACATGCTTGTTCCAGCACTGCAAGTTGAGCTCCCCAACCAACAAGTGTTATATCACTTCCTTTGCGGATCACCTAAAGTATAAAGATTGCATAAATATTTTTGGGTTCCCTCATCACAAAAACAATACGCGGGATGGAGATATACGCACTTCCGCCTGGGATAAAGGCAGCATATAGTCTCCCTAAAAAACTTCTTCAACAGACAAACGGTACAGCCACTGTTAAGAGAGGAAAGCTGCTTGTAAGAGCATTCCAAATAATCAATTCAATATTGTCCATCAACTGTTCTCTTGCGCTTATTCTACCAGATGGATATACCAGATGGATATATACGAGTTTTAACCAACTGAGAAACTTCTTTCAAATTTTTGCTCTACCTTTGGCTCGAAAAAGATGAGTGGGTTTGGGTCACGAATGCTGGCCAGCAAAAGTCCCTTGGCCTCACGTGGACTCCGAGGTATGACAACCTGAAATAGCATTTTTCTTAGTACTCAGGAAACAAGAACATAAATTTCTGTACACAATTTCAGAAATGTCGTAGAGCGTCAAACAGGAGTACCAGAAAATGATGCTTGATATTGTTATACTACCTGATTTTACAAATAAAAATCTTAGTCAACTAGGCAATGTGGTTTCCACTTGTATCCTAACTATTTAGTGTAAATGATTACAAATATTGGCAGAGAGCGTTAGATATACAGACTAAACTTCAGGCCAGGAACATGGCAGAAGAAAGCCTCTGGTGACTGTGAATGGTAGTGACCACCATGTCCAACAGCTCCATATGGAGATCGAATTGTTAAACCTAGAAAATAAGGGATGACAACTTCAGGATGTGTCACTATTAAACAACATGAAAATCAGCATGGGACATGGAACGATCCCTTTCAAAATGGGAAACGGTTATTTTTTTCTGCAGGGAAAAATGGTTACCTCCACAGGTAAATTCATTTCCACTTCGGTATCTGAATTTAGCGGCTTCGTTGACAATCTGCATCAGAAGTGGTATGAACAGGTTGGAACAAGACATTGATCAAATTTATATAAATTGAGTCAACTTGACAATGTTCAAGAACTAAAATGGTTTTATAACTGAATGCGACAGTGACAATGCAGAGTCCAGAGTCCACTAAGAAAGTGAAGCTCCAATAATCTCGGGCAACAAGTAGACAAGGTACTTCCATCAACTAGATAACACAGTAATATAATGCAGTCTATATAGCAACCATTTAAAAGTGTCTGCTGTCCATAAGGAAAGAACTCTTGTAGGTAAAATAATCCTGAATGGAATCAGAAACATACCTGATCAAATGCTGGAAAGATATAATGTGCAAACTGGATTTCAGCAATAGCTCTATTGTCCTGCATGTTGAAGATAAGAAAATAATATGAGGCTTCTATTGCGAAGATGATAGAAGTGAATAGTGATTCCTTCACTTGCAAAAGGTTACTCAGTGACGCAAGATTGTAAGGTTCCCTTATTTTCCAGTGAAAGGTGGATTGTAAGGCTTCTGTTCCATGTAAATATTTTGACTGGAATTAATGATGTATGATAAATTACATATGACATATCCATTCTCCCATCCAAAGGAATCTTTAGGCTCCACAAATTCAAGCGACATAAATCATAATTACTAGTAAGATGTATGTTTCCTAACTGCGGTACTTGCAAAAAACTTATTAACAAATTACTATTGGTAAACCAAGCAACCTGAAATGTATTTTTACAAAAAACTTCAATTTTGTCTTTGACTCACCATTGCTGCTAAGCCAATAGCAAATCCGGCAATACCCTGTTTGAGAAGAACTGATCACTGGTCAGAACAGGGCATATAGCATGCGCAAGCACATTTAAGGTATATACAAGTGCACCAGAATGCATCAAAACACGTCTGAATGTCAGGAAAAAATAATCCAAGAACAAATAATGACAGAACGATAATACACATACATCATGACACATAATTTCAACTCCAACTCTTGTGTACAGTTTCATAAACAAATCAGGAAAGATAAATCAGACTGTGAATAGTACAAAATTCAGATCTGGTCCATCGTTTTTGTTTCCAGAGTTATGTGTTGGTTTTATAATTTTTCCCAGAACACGTGTAATGTTGAATTAAGGACTTACTGCACTACTACACCTAAGCCATACGAACTTCAGCATAGTGAACTCAAATGTATGTCTGTAGTCAAGCATAGCAGACTGTAAACACTATTTTTTTCTTTCACATTTTGCTGTAGTGTTGCCGTAAACTTCAGCGGGCACGGCAAGTAAAGATGCACCTGTTCACACAATGGCGTATTGAATACTCTCTGTTTCCCGAATCGTTCGGCTAGCCCTGTCGTGCAGTGGAAGACGTCGCCGAAACCCACATCCTCTCCAAAGACGTAAGAGCTGTCAAAATGGAACTCATCTTCAGTTCATTGGATTAACGTTGATAGCCGGACGTATTTGTTGGAGAACGTCGCATGGGAAACAAAAATTTTCCTACGCGCACGAAGACCTATCATGGTGATGTCCATCTACGAGAGGGGATGAGTGATCTACGTACCCTTGTAGATCGTACAGCAGAAGCGTTAGAGAACGCGGTTGATGTAGTGGAACGTCCTCATGTCCCTCGATCCGCCCCGCGAACAATCCCGCGATCAGTCCCACGATCTAGTACCAAACGGACGGCACCTCCGCGTTCAGCACACGTACAGCTCGACGATGATCTCGGCCTTCTTGATCCAGTAAGAGAGACGGAGAGGTAGAAGAGTTCTTCGGCAGCGTGACGGCGCTCCGGAGGTTGGTGATGATCTTGTCTCAGCAGGGCTCCGCCCGAGCTCCGCAGAAACGCGATCTAGAGGAAAAACTATGGAGGTATGTGGTCGGGCAGCCGTGAGAAAGTCGTCTCAAATCAGCCCTAATTGCTCCATATATATAGGAGGAGGGAGGGGGACCTTGCCTTGGGGTCCAAGGGACCCTCAAGGGGTCGGCCGAGCCAAGGGGGGGAGGACTCCCCCCCCAAACCGAGTTGGACTTGGTTTGGTGGAAGGAGTCCCCCTCCCTTCCCACTTCCTCCCTCTTTTTTTTTCTTTTCCTTTGATTTCTTTTTCTTGGCGCATAGGCCCCCTTGGGGCTGTCCCACTAGCCCACTAAGGGCTGGTGTGTCTCCCCAAAGCCTATGGGCTTCCCCGGGGTGGGTTGCCCCCCCCCCCCCCGGTGAACTCCCGGAACCCATTCGTCATTCCCGGTACATTCCCGGTAACTCCGAAAACCTTCCGGTAATCAAATGAGGTCATCCTATATATTAATCTTCGTTTCCGGACCATTCCGGAAAACCTCGTGACGTCCGTGATCTCATCCGGGACTCCGAACAACATTCGGTAACCAACCATATAACTCAAATACGCATAAAACAACGTCGAACCTTAAGTGTGCAGACCCTGCGGGTTCGAGAACTATGTAGACATGACCCAAGAGACTCCTCGGTCAATATCCAATAGCAGGACCTGGATGCCCATATTGGATCCTACATATTCTACGAAGATCTTATCGTTTGAACCTCAGTGCCAAGGATTCGTATAATCCCGTATGTCATTCCCTTTGTCCTTCGGTATGTTACTTGCCCGAGATTCGATCGTCAGTATCCGCATACCTATTTCAATCTCGTTTACCGACAAGTCTCTTTACTCGTTCCGTAATACAAGATCCCGCAACTTACACTAAGTTACATTGCTTGCAAGGCTTGTGTGTGATGTTGTATTACCGAGTGGGCCCCGAGATACCTCTCCGTCACACGGAGTGACAAATCCCAGTCTTGATCCATACTAACTCAACTAACACCTTCGGAGATACCTGTAGAGCATCTTTATAGTCACCCAGTTACGTTGCGACGTTTGATACACACAAAGCATTTCTCCGGTGTCAGTGAGTTATATGATCTCATGGTCATAGGAATAAATACTTGACACGCAGAAAACAGTAGCAACAAAATGACACGATCAACATGCTACGTCTATTAGTTTGGGTCTAGTCCATCACGTGATTCTCCCAATGACGTGATCCAGTTATCAAGCAACAACACCTTGTTCATAATCAGAAGACACTGACTATCATCGATCAACTGGCTAGCCAACTAGAGGCATGCTAGGGACGGTGTTTTGTCTATGTATCCACACATGTAAATGAGTCTTCATTCAATACAATTATAGCATGGATAATAAACTATTATCTTGATACAGGAATTATAATAATAACTATACATTTATTATTGCCTCTAGGGCATAATCCCAACAGTATTATTTACAGCGGAAAGGAAATGCCAAATCGTTAGGTGATTCAGAAGGCGATGTGGAGCGCCGGCCTCTCCTACGAGCAGGATGTGCGTGCCTCACCGCGGATCGGTGTCGAGCGGGATGTGGAGCGCCTGGTTGGCGACGGAGGGGGGCGGACCTACTTGGGCAGATCCGGGGCGGCGGCGACGACGGAGGATCGGCTATTTACTGGTGCTGCGCTGCAGGGGCGGAGGATGGGGCGCCGCCGGTAGAGAGGACAAGGACGGCGTGGGTCTTGCAGGGGGACTTGAGGTGGCGGCCGAGGACGGTGAGGTCAGGGAGGTGGTGGTCCTCCGCGGCGGCGGAGCTAGGGTTCGGGGAGACGGCGGGCGCTGCTGGGCGGTGTGTAAAGGGGGTAGGGGGAGGCCGCGGGAGAAGAGATGAGGGCGCGAGGGCAGCCGGCTTAGGAATGGCGCACCCCGAGCGGTGCGCCATTTGAATGTTTTTTTATATAGTAATGGCGCATGTATATGAGGTGCGCCTTCTCTATGTTGTTAACCTCCGAAGTAGTAGCGCAGTGGTGCGTGGGTTTTGCCTCCTAGCAGGAGGTGGCGGGTTCGAAACCTCTTCCTCCTCTTTTTTTTCCTTTTTTTTGGACGGCACTACTAGTTGTCTAGTGTTTAGTTGTGTCCATCTTTAATTCACTACTAGTTGTCCAGTGTTTAGTTGTGTCCATCTTTTTTTTCCTTTTATTTTTTTTGGACGGCACTACTAATTGTCAACTATTTTTACATCTTAGTTGTCCAGTGTTTAGTTGTGTCCATCTTTAAGTCATGTAGCTTGTCAGAAAAAATCACATACTAGTACGTGTCATTTGTATTGTGCCGAGTTGCCATTTTATGTATATAGCTTGCCAAAATAATTATACCAAATTATCATAATTATATGTTGTACTTGCTTACTTGATTAATTATGTTTAAAAAATACATATTTAGTCATATGAAAAATACCTAGCTATCAGGTTTAAACCTTTGTAATCCCAACAAGTAGATGCCTATGAATAGGAGTTGAATCTTGTGAATAGTTGTTCTAGTGGTAAGTATGCCGACGGCGGCGGCGGTGGAGCGGGGGAGGGTGCGGGAGGTGCTCGGCGGCGAGGGGGATCTTGCGAGGGGTGATAGCGATGGTGCACTAGCTGTGGTGCGCCATTAGTAGTTTGTAAAAAAACAAAAAAAAATATAGTAGTGGCGCACTACTAACAGATGCGCCATTAGTAACCCTGGTTACTAATGACGCACCAGCTGCTGGTGCTCCATTAGTAGTTTTGCAAAAAAAATAAAAATAAAAAAATATAGTAGTGGCGCACCGAGTGTGTGGTGCGCCATTAGTATCCATCACACTAATGGCACACCTCACATGGTGCGCCACTACTATATAGTAGTGGCGCACTGCTTGTGTGGTGCGCCATTAGTATCTATATCATCTATAGCCCTTTTCCTAGTAGTGATGACATGATGTAGAGGGATAAACTCAAACCAATGATGTAAACCCCATCTTTTTACCATTGATGGCAACAACACGATGCGTGCCTCGCTACCCCTTCTGTCACTGGGTGAGGTCACCGCACGGTATGAACCCAAAACCAAGAACTTCTCCCATTGCAAGAATCATAGATCAAGTTGGCCAAACAAAAAACCCACAACTCGAAGAGAATTACAAGGATATGAAATCATGCATATAAGAGATCAGAAGAAACTCAAATAATATTCATAGATAATCTGATCATAAATCCACAATTCATCGGATCTCGACAAACACACCGCAAAAGAAGATTACATCGGATAGATCTTCATGAAGATCGTGGAGAACTTTGTATTGAAGATCCAAGAGAGAGAAGAAGCCATCTAGCTAATAGGTATGGACCCGAAGGTCTATGATGAACTACTCACGCATCATCGGAGAGGCAATGGTGTTGATGAAGATGGCCACCGAAGATGAATTCCCCCTGCGGCAGGGTGCCGGAACGGGCTCCCGATTGGTTTTTGGTGGCTACAGAGGCTTGCGGCGGCGGAACTCCCAATCTAGGTTTCTTTCTGAGGGTTTCTGAATTTATAGGAATTTATGGCGGTGGAATTACGTCGGTTGGGCCCACGAGGAGGTCACAAGCCTGGTAGGTGCAGCCTAGGGGGGTCGCGCCTCATGGGCTTGTGAATCCCTCGTGGTTCTTCTGGCCTTCTTCCAAAGCTTCGGGTGTCTCTTTTGGTCCAAAAAAATCATCGCAAAAGTTTTATTCCATTTGGACTCCGTCTGAAAAAGGGTCAAAAACATGGAAAAAACTGAAACTGGCACTTGGCACTGAGTTAATAAGTTAGTCCTAAAAAAGATATGAAAGGCATACAAAACATCCAAAGTTTGACAAGATAATAGCATGGAACCATAAAAACTTATAGATACGTTGGAGATGTATCAGCAAGCTTGAAGAAGGTCAACAACGGGGAAACAATACGAGCTCAACAGATGGATAAGTCCAAGGGGGAAGAAGACCCCCTTTATATAGTGGGGGAAGGAATCAGACCGTTACTCCCACTTACAGCCCGCGCACAGCGGTACTACCGCTGGCGAGGAGCGGTACTACTGCCCCTAGCGGTACTACCGCTGGCAAGGAGCGGTACCACCGCTTGGCGCAAGCGGTACTACCGCTAGGCAAGGAGCGGTACTACCGCACTAATGTTGCAATCTCTGGTAGCGTAGCAATTCTTCAGTTAATATAGTGCAACAATTCTTGAGTTAATTGATGTGGAGGAGCGTAACGTTTTGGTGGAGCTGGGCCGACCAATGAAAGTGCAGCCCGCGGATCGCTGACGTAGCCCTACTTCCTGATCCAGACCGTCCATTCACGGCGATCCAATGGTCCGGATAGGTGTGGGGTTTTGATGGGTTTTTGAGGGGGTTTTGATGGGGTTTTGAAAGGTTTTCAAACGTTAGGGTTCAGGATAAGTAATTAAAAAAAATCAAAAAAATAGGAAACTGGTGGCAATCATCATTCTATGTGACTAACTCCATAGAAAAAATAAGAAATCTGGATTATGGAGTTTTTCATGAAAAAACCTTCACAAACTTGGCTATCACGATCGAGGTTGTAGGGTTTTCAAAGGTTAGGGTTGAGCATAAGTAATTCAAAAAAATAGAAAAATAGAAAACTGGTGCCAATCATCATTCTACGTCACTTTAACTCCATAGGAAAAATAAGAAATCTGGACTATGGAGTTTTTCATGAAAAAAACTTCACAAACTTTGTTATCACGAACGAGGTTGTAGGGTTTTCAAAGGTTAGGGTTGAGCATAAGTAATTAAAAAAAATAAAAAAAAAAAAAAAACTGGTGACAATCAATTTGACTTTTATAGTATATGACAAAGTAAGAACATGTGTATGGTTTTTCAATATTTTGATTTATTTTTTATTTTTTATGCCATTTCAAACTTGGTCAAATCTAAGTTTGACAAACATTTAAAAAAATTTCAAACATGAAAATGACAAACCAAGCCTGGATCCTTCTTAGTCACTTCAAAATGAAGCTTTTGTGAGGTTTTTGAAAGTTTGAAGTTCAACACCCAAAACCACTTGTCTTCACATATGAGTTTCAAATTAGCTCCAAAGGGGTAAATGCCCCCTTTCTAAACAAGTTTTTTGTCCATCATGTCTAAAACACCCAAATCAATTTGAGTTGTTAGTATATGACAAAGTAAGAATATGTGCATTGGTTTTCCAATATTTTTAATTTTAATTTTATTTTTTATGCTCATTTCAAACTTGGTCAAACCTAAGTTTGACAAATATTTAAATAAGTTTCAACCATGAAAATGAAAAACCAACCCTGGATCCTTCTTAGTCACTCCAAAATGAAGTTTTTGTGAGGTTTTTGAAAGTTTGAAGTTCAATACTCAAAACCACTTGTCTTCACACATGAGTTTCAAATTAGCTCCAAAGGGGGTAAATACCCCATTTCTAAACAAGTTTTTTGTCCACCATGTCCAAAACAGCCAAATCAATTTGAGTTGTTAGTATATAACAAAGTAAGAACGTGTGTACTGGTTTTCCAATATTTTTAATTTTAATTTTAGTTTTTATGCTCATTTCCAACTTGGTGAAACCTAAGTTTGACAAACATTTAAACAAGTTTAAAATATGAACAAGAGAAGTTCAATGAGGTGCAAACGCAAGAATAGGATCCCGAAGGATGGCATGCCTATTCAGCAACGTGCAAAAAAGATGATGGCTCAATTAAAAACAACGTTCGAAACAGAGCAGGGGGCTGACCGGTCAATCTGACCCGTGGGCCAGGGAAGTTAGCGGGCGTCACCTCAGTGTCGCACCCGAGCTACTTATACAGTGAAATGTGCCGTACCCTAGCTATTTTCACATCCAGATCTGCGCCGCTCTCTCCCCCTCTCGCTGCCGGCGACCACCAAAGCCATGCAATCCAGCCCCGCTGCCATAGATCAAGCGTCATCGTGCGATGATCATGAGGCCTGGATCTTCCAGCTCGCGCGGCGGCCATTCCGGCGGCGGAAACCGGAATGGGGCGAAGCGGCCGGCACCTGACTCTGTCCGCGAACGGGTGGCGCGGGTTGCTTCCGACGCTACTCGGAAGTGCGGCGCGCGCAAGTACACCAACTGGGGGCTCGCGCCACCGCGTGCGTTTGCTCGGCGCGAGGTGGAGGAGTACGACTGCCAGATGGTGGCATCGGCGTGCTGCTCTGCCGCGGGTGGCGCGGGGAGCTCCGCCATTGCACCCGCATCATTTCCGCCTCTGAACAGGGAGGGGCAGGAGCAGGGTTTTCTGCCGGGAGACTACATCGACGACAGCGACCTCGACGGCGTCATCGCCGAGGTTATCGAGCGCACCAAGGACGAGGCCGAGCAGGTCGTCGTGCGTCGGCAGAGGGAAGAGGAACTCGACGAGATCCGCCTCCGCCAATCCATCGAGGAATCCCGCGCCGACAGGGGGTGGGGCGCCTCCGACTCGGACTCCGACTGACCAGCCCCGCTGCCTCGTTGGGGCCGCACCCCTGGGCTCAGGTGAGCCCAATTTTGGAGATCTAACTAGGGGTGAGGTAGGAGCTTAGGATCCCGTGTAATCGAACCATGTATGTGTGGAATATTGCTCCGACGAACCCGTGTAATCGAACCACTACTATCTATGTTGCTCTAAGTTTGCTAAAATGGATCTATGTTGTTTGAATTTGGTCGATTTGCTTTTAAATGCTTCTAAATTTTCTTTTATGAACCAGAGCTTGCCAGCGCTGTTGGGGAACGTCGCATGGGAAACAAAAATTTTCCTACGCGCACGAAGACCTATCATGGTGATGTCCATCTACGAGAGGGGATGAGTGATCCACGTACCCTCGTAGACCATACAGCAGAAGCGTTAGTGAACGCGGTTGATGTAGTGGAATGTCCTCACGTCCCTCGATCCGCCCCGCGAACAATCCCGCGATCAGTCCCACGATCTAGTACCGAACGGACGGCACCTCCGCGTTCAGCACACGTACAGCTCGACGATGATCTCGGCCTTCTTGATCCAGCAAGAGAGACGGAGAGGTAGAAGAGTTCTCCGGCAGCGTGACGGTGCTCCGGAGGTTGGTGATGATCTTGTCTCAGCAGGGCTCTGCCCGAGCTCCGCAGAAACGCGATCTAGAGGAAAAACCGTGGAGGTATGTGGTCGGGCTGCCGTGAGAAAGTCGTGTAAAATCAGCCCTAAGACCTCCGTATATATAGGTGGGAGGGAGGGGGCCTTGCCTTGGGGCTCAAGGAGCCCCAACGGGGTCGGCCGAGCCAAGGGGGGAAGGACTCCCCCCCCAAACCGAGTTGGACTTGGTTTGGTGAGAGTCCTTCCTTCCCTTCCCACCTCCTTCCTTTTTTTTTCTTTCTTTCCTCTTTGATTTTTCTTCTCTTGGCGCATAGGCCCTCTTGGGCTGTCCCACCAGCCCACTAAGGACTGGTGCGCCACCCCTAAGGTCCATGGGCCCCCCCCCGGGGGTGGGTTGCCCCCCCCCCCCGGTGAACTCCCGGAACCCATTCGTCATTCCCGGTACATTCCCGGTAACTCCGAAAACCTTCCGGTAATCAAATGAGGTCATCCTATATATCAATCTTCATTTCCGGACCATTCCGGAAACCCTCGTGACGTCCGTGATCTCATCCGGGACTCCGAACAACATTCGGTAACCAACCATATAACTCAAATACGCATAAAACAACGCCGAACCTTAAGTGTGCAGACCCTGCGGGTTCGAGAACTATGTAGACATGACCCGAGAGACTCCTTGGTCAATATCCAATAGCGGGACCTGGATGCCCATATTGGATCCTACATATTCTACGAAGATCTTATCGTTTGAACCTCAGTGCCAAGGATTCATATAATCTCGTATGTCATTCCCTTTGTCCTTCGGTATGTTACTTGCCCGAGATTCGATCGTCGGTATCCACATACCTATTTCAATCTCGTTTACCGGCAAGTCTCTTTACTCGTTCCGTAATACAAGATCCCGCAACTTACACTAAGTTACTTTTCTTGCAAGGCTTGTGTGTGATGTTGTATTACCGAGTGGGCCCCGAGATACCTCTCCGTCACACGGAGTGACAAATCCCAGTCTTGATACATACTAACTCAACCAACACCCTCGGAGATACCTGTAGAGCATCTTTATAGTCACCCAATTACGTTGCAACGTTTGATACACACAAAGTATTCCTCCAGTGTCAGTGAGTTATATGATCTCATGGTCATAGGAATAAATACTTGACATGCAGAAAATAGTAGCAATGAAATGACACGATCAACATGCTACGTCTATTAGTTTGGGTCTAGTCCATCACGTGATTCTCCTAATGACGTGATCCAGTTATCAAGCAACAACACCTTGTTCATAATCAGAAGACACTCACTATCTTTGATCAACTGGCTAGCCAACTAGAGGCTTGCTAGGGATGGTGTTTTGTCTATGTATCCACACATGTAAAAGAGTCTTCATTCAATACAATTATAGCATGGATAATAAACGATTATCTTGATACAGGAATTATAATAATAACTACATTTATCATTGCCTCTAGGGCATAATTCCAACAGTCTCCCACTTGCACTAGAGTCAATAATCTAGCCCTCACATCATCATGTGAATCACATTGTAATAAATCTAACACCCATACTGTTCTGGTGTTGATCATGTTTTGGCCGTGGAAGAGGTTTAGTCAGCGGGTCTGCTACATTCAGATCCGTGTGCACCTTCCATATATTTACGTCCTCTCCCTCGACGTAGTCGCGGATGAGGTTGAAGCGTCGTTTGATGTGTTTGGACTTCTTGTGAAACCGTGGTTCCTTTGCTAGGGCAATGGCACCCGTGTTGTCACAGAACAAGGTTATTGGATTCAGTGCGCTTGGCACCACTCCAAGATCCGTCATGAACTACTTCATCCAGACACCCTCCTTAGCCGCCTCCAAGGCAGCCATGTACTCCGCTTCACATGTAGAATCTGCTACGACGCTTTGCTTGGAACTGCACCAGCTTACCGCACCCCCATTAAGAATAAATACGTATCCGGTTTGTGACTTAGAGTCGTCCGGATCTGTGTTAAAGCTTGCATCGACGCAACCTTTTACGGCGAGCTCTTCGTCACCTCCATACACGAGAAACATCTCCTTAGTCCTTTTCAGGTACTTCAGGATATTCTTGACCGCCGTCCAGTGATCCACTCCTGGATTACTCTAGAACCTACCTGCCATACTTATGGCCAGGCTAACATCCGGTCTAGTGCACAGCATTGCATACATGATAGAACCTATGGCTGAAGCATAGGGGACGGAGCGCATATGCTCTCTATCTTCATCAGTTGCTGGGCACTGAGTCTTACTCAATCTCGTACCTTGTAAAACTGGCAAGAACCCTTTCTTGGACTGTTCCATTTTGAACCTTTTCAAAACTTTATCAAGGTATGTGCTTTGTGAAAGTCCTATCAGGCGTTTTGATCTATCCCTATAGATCTTAATGCCTAGAATGTAAGCAGCTTCTCCTAGGTCCTTCATAGAGAAACTTTTATTCAAGTAATCCTTTATGCTCTCCAAAAACTCCACGTTGTTTCCAATCAGCAATATGTCATCCACATATAATATTAGAAACCCCACAGAGCTCCCACTCACTTTCTTGTAAATACAAGATTCTCCAACCACTTGTATAAACCCAAATGCTTTGATCACCTCATCAAAGCGTTTGTTCCAACTCCGAGATGCTTGCACCAGTCCGTAAATGGATCGCTGGAGCTTGCACACTTTGTTAGCATTCTTAGGATCGACAAAACCTTCGGGTTGTACCATATACAACTCTTCCTTAAGGAAACCGTTAAGGAACGCCGTTTTGACATCCATCTGCCATATTTCATAATCGAAAAATGCAGCTATTGCTAACATGATTCTGACGGACTTAAGCATCGCTACGGGTGAGAATGTCTCATCGTAGTCAACTCCTTGAACTTGTGAAAAACCCTTTGCCACAAGTCGAGCTTTATAAACGGTCACATTGCCGTCAGCGTCCGTCTTCCTCTTAAAGATCCATTTGTTCTGAATAGCCTTGTGGCCCTCAGGTAGTACTTCCAAAGTCCACACTTTGTTTTCATACATGGATCCTATCTCGGACTTCATGGCTTCTAGCCATTTGTTGGAATCTGGGCCCACCATTGCTTCCTCATAATTTGCAGGTTCATTGTTGTCTAACAACATGATTGATAAGACGGGATTTCCGTACCACTCTGGAGCAGCACGTTGTCTCGTCGACCTGCGTGGTTCGACAGAAACTTGAACTGGAGTTTCATGATCATCATCATTAACTTCCTCCTCAGCCGGCGTCGCAACGATAGAGGTTTCCCCTTGCCCTGCGCCACCATCCAGAGGGATGAGAGGTTCGACAACCTCGTCAAGTTCTATCTTCCTCCCACTCAATTCTCTCGAGAGAAACTCCTTCTCGAGAAAAGCTCCGTTTTTAGCAACAAACACTTTGCCCTCGGATTTGAGATAGAAGGAGTACCCAACTGTCTCTTTTGGGTAACCTATGAAGACGCACTTTTCCGCTTTGGGTTCCAGCTTTTCAGGCTGAAGCTTTTTGACATAAGCATCACATCCCCAAACTTTAAGAAACGACAACTTTGGTTTTTTGCCATACCACAGTTCGTATGGTGTCGTCTCAACGGATTTTGATGGTGCCCTATTTAAAGTAAATGCAGTTGTTTCTAATGCATAACCCCAAAAAGATAATGGCAAATCGGTAAGAGACATCATAGATCGCACCATCTCTAATAAAGTACGATTACGATGTTCGGACACACCATTACGCTGTGGTGTTCCAGGCGGTGTTAACTGTGAAACAATTCCACATTGTCTTAAGTGAGCACCAAACTCGAAACTCAGATATTCACCCCCACGATCAGACCGTAGGAACTTGATCTTCTTGTCACGATGATTTTCCACTTCACTCTGAAATTGCTTGAACTTTTCAAATGTTTCAGACTTGTGCTTCATCAAGTAGACATAACCATATCTACTCAAATCGTCAGTGAAGGTGAGAGAATAACGATATCCGCCGCGTGCCTCCACGCTCATCGGACCACACACATCGGTATGTATGATTTCCAATAAGTCACTTGCACGCTCCATTGTTCCGGAGAACGGAGTCTTAGTCATCTTGCCCATGAGGCATGGTTCGCACGTGTCAAGTGAATCAAAGTCAAGTGACTCCAAAAGTCCATCAGCATGGAGTTTCTTCATGCGCTTTACACCAATATGACCTAAGCGGCAGTGCCACAAAAATATGGCGCTATCATTGTTAACTCTAATTCTTTTGGTCTCAATGTTATGTATATGCGTATCGCTATCAAGATTCAATATGAACAAACCTCTCACATTGGATGCATGACCATAAAAGATATTACTCATAGAAATAGAACAACCATTATTCTCTGACTTAAAAGAGTAACCGTCTCGCAATAAACAAGATCCAGATATAATGTTCATGCTCAACGCAGGCACTAAATAACAATGATTTAAGTTCATCACTAATCCTGATGGTAACTGAAGTGAAACTGTGCCGACGGCGATTGCATCAACCTTGGAACCATTTCCTACGCGCATCGTCACTTCATCTTTCGCCAGCCTTCGTCTACTCCGTAGTTCCTGTTTCGAATTGCAGATATGAGCAACAGAACCGGTATCGAATACCCAGGCACTACTACGAGAACCGGTTAAGTACACATCAATAACATGTATATCAAATATACCTGATTTTTCTTTGGCCGCCTTCTTATCAGACAGATACTTGGGGCAGTTGCGCTTCCAGTGACCCATACCCTTGCAATAGAAGCACTCTGTTTCAGGCTTAGGTCCAGCTTTGGGTTTCTTCGTCAGATTAGCAACAGGCTTGCCGCTCTTCTTTGAATTACCCTTCTTGCCTTTGCCGTTTCTCTTGAAACTAGTGGTCTTATTCACCATCAACACTTGATGCTCTTTACGGAGTTCAGACTCTACGACTTTCAGCATCGCAAACAACTCGCCGGGTGACTTGTTCATCCCTTGCATGTTGTAGTTCAACACAAAGCCTTTATAGCTTGGCGGCAGCGATTGAAGGGTTCTGTCAGTGATAGCTTCTTGCGGGAGTTCAATTCCCAGCTCAGCTAGACGGTTTGAGTACCCAGACATTTTGAGCACATGTTCACTGACAGACGAGTTCTCCTCCATCTTGCAAGCATAGAATTTATCGGAGGTCTCATACCTCTCGATCCGGGCGTTCTTCTAAAAGATGAACTTCAACTCCTGGAACATCTCAAATGCTCCATGACGCTCAAAGCGACATTGAAGTCCCGGTTCTAAGCCATACAAGACTGCACATTGAACTATTGAGTAGTCCTCCTTACGTGCTAACCAAACGTTCTTTAACATCCTGATCAGCCGTAGCGGGTGGTCCATCTTCTAGTGCAGCACTAAGGACATAACCCTTCTTCCCAGCTTGTAAGATTAGCTTAAGATTACGAGCCCAGTCTACAAAGTTGCTTCCATCATCTTTCAACTTAGCTTTCTCTAGGAACGTATTAAAATTCAGGGTGACAGTTGCGTGAGCCATGATCTACAACACAAACATATTCAAAGTGGACTTAGACTATGTTCAAGATAATTAGAGTTCAACTCAATCAAATTATTTGCTAAACTCCCACTCAAAAAGTACATCTCTCTAGTCATTTGAGTGGTTCATGATCCACTTACACTAGCTCAAGTCCGATCATCACGTGAGTTGAGTATAGTTTCAGTGGTAAGCATCCCTATGCTAATCATATCATCTATATGATTCATGATCGACCTTTCGGTCTCATGTGTTCCGAGGCCATGTCTGCACATGCTAGGCTCGTCAAGCTTAACCCGAGTGTTCCGCGTGCGCAACTGTTTTGCACCCGTTGTATGTGAACGTTGAGTCTATCACACCCGGTCATCACGTGGTGTCTCGAAACGACGAACTTTAGCAACGATGCACAGTCGAGGAGAACACAATTTGGTCTTGAAATTTTAGTGAGAGATCACCTCATAATGCTACCGTCGTTCTAAGCAAAATAAGGTGCATAAAAGGATTAACATCACATGCAATTCAAAGTGACATGATATGGCCATCATCACGTGCTTCTTGATCTCCATCACCAAAGCACCGGCACGATCTTCTTATCACCGGCGCCACACCATGATCTTCATCAACGTGTCGCCATCGGGGTTGTCGTGCTACTCATGCTATTACTACTAAAGCTACATCCTAGCAAAATAGTAAACGCATCTGCAAGCACAAACATTAGTATAAAGACAACCCTATGGCTCCTGCCGGTTGCCGTACCATCGACGTGCAAGTCGATATTTTCTATTACAACATGATCATCTCATACATCCAATATATTACATCACATCATTGGCCATATCACATCACAAGCATACCCTGCAAAAACAAGTTAGACGTCCTCTAATTTTGTTGTTGCATGTTTTACGTGGTGACCATGGGTATCTAGTAGGATCGCATCTTACTTACGCAAACACCACAACGGAGATCTATGAGTTGCTTTTTAACCTCATCCAAGGACCTCCTCGGTCAAATCCGATTCAACTAGAGTTGGAGAAACCGACACTTGCCAGTCATCTTTGAGCAACAGGGTTGTTCGTAGCAATGAAACCAGTCTCTTGTAAGCGTACGAGTAATGTCGGTCCAAGCCGCTTCATCCAACAATACCGCGGAATCAAGAAAAGACTAAGGAAGGCAGCAAAACGCACATCTCCGCCCACAAAAACTTTTGTGATCTACTCGAGAAGACATCTATGCATGAACCTAGCTCATGATGCCACTGTTGGGGAACGTCGCATGGGAAACAAAAATTTTCCTACGAGCACGAAGACCTATCATGGTGATGTCCATCTACGAGAGGGGATGAGTGATCCACGTACCCTCATAGACCGTACAGCAGAAGCGTTAGTGAACGCGGTTGATGTAGTGGAACGTCCTCACGTCCCTCGATCCGCCCCGCGAACAATCCCTCGATCAGTCCCATGATCTACTACCGAACGGACGGCACCTCCGCGTTCAGCACACGTACAGCTCGACGATGATCTCGGCCTTCTTGATCCAGCAAGAGAGACGGAGAGGTAGAAGAGTTCTCCGGCAGCGTGACGGCGCTCCGGAGGTTGGTGATGATCTTGTCTCAGCAGGGCTCCGCCCGAGCTTCGCAGAAACGCGATCTAGAGGAAAAACTGTGGAGGTATGTGGTCGGGCTGCCGTGAGAAAGTCGTGTAAAATCAGCCCTAAAACCTCCGTATATATAGGTGGGAGGGAGGGGGCCTTGCCTTGGGGCTCAAGGAGCCCCAAGGGGGTCGGCCGAGCCAAGGGGGGAAGGACTCCCACCCCCCAAACCGAGTTGGACTTGGTTTGGTGGGAGTCCTTCCTTCCCTTCCCACCTCCTTCCTTTTTTTTTCTTTCCTCCTTGATTTTTCTTCTCTTGGCGCATAGGCCCTCTTGGGCTGTCCCACCAGCCCACTAAGGGCTCGTGCGCCACCCCTAAGGTCCATGCCCCCCCGGGGTGGGTTGCCCCCCCCGGTGAACTCCCGGAACCCATTCGTCATTCCCGGTACATTCCCGGTAACTCCGAAAACCTTCCGGTAATCAAATGAGGTCATCCTATATATCAATCTTCATTTCCGGACCATTCCGGAAACCCTCGTGACGTCCGTGATCTCATCCGGGACTCCGAACAACATTCGGTAACCAACCATATAACTCAAATACGCATAAAACAACGCCGAACCTTAAGTGTGCAGACCCTGCGGGTTCGAGAACTATGTAGACATGACCCGAGAGACTCCTCGGTCAATATCCAATAGCAGGACCTGGATGCCCATATTGGATCCTACATATTCTACGAAGATCTTATCGTTTGAACCTCAGTGCCAAGGATTCATATAATCCCGTATGTCATTCCCTTTGTCCTTCGGTATGTTACTTGCCCGAGATTCGATCGTCGGTATCCACATACCTATTTCAATCTCGTTTACCGGCAAGTCTCTTTACTCGTTCCGTAATACAAGATCCCGCAACTTACACTAAGTTACTTTGCTTGCAAGGCTTGTGTGTGATGTTGTATTACCGAGTGGGCCCCGAGATACCTCTCCGTCACACGGAGTGACAAATCCCAGTCTTGATACATACTAACTCAACCAACACCTTCGGAGATATCTGTAGAGCATCTTTATAGTCACCCAGTTACGTTGCGACGTTTGATACACACAAAGTATTCCTCCGGTGTCAGTGAGTTATATGATCTCATGGTCATAGGAATAAATACTTGACATGCAGAAAACAGTAGCAATGAAATGACACGATCAACATGCTACGTCTATTAGTTTGGGTCTAGTCCATCACGTGATTCTCCTAATGACGTGATCCAGTTATCAAGCAACAACACCTTATTCATAATCAGAAGACACTGACTATCTTTGATCAACTCGCTAGCCAACTAGAGGCTTGCTAGGGATGGTGTTTTGTCTATGTATCCACACATGTAAAAGAGTCTTCATTCAATACAATTATAGCATGGATAATAAACGATTATCTTGATACAGGAATTATAATAATAACTACATTTATCATTGCCTCTAGGGCATAATTCCAACAGTCTCCCACTTGCACTAGAGTCAATAATCTAGCCCTCACATCATCATGTGAATCACATTGTAATAAATCTAACACCCATACAGTTCTGGTGTTGATCATGTTTTGGCCGTGGAAGAGGTTTAGTCAGCGGGTCTGCTACATTCAGATCCGTGTGCACCTTCCATATATTTACGTCCTCTCCCTCGACGTAGTCGCGGATGAGGTTGAAGCGTCGTTTGATGTGTCTGGACTTCTTGTGAAACCGTGGTTCCTTTGCTAGGGCAATGGCACCCGTGTTGTCACAGAACAAGGTTATTGGATTCAGTGCGCTTGGCACCACTCCAAGATCCGTCATGAACTGCTTCATCTAGACACCCTCCTTAGCCGCCTCCGAGGCAGCCATGTACTCCGCTTCACATGTAGAATCTGCTACGACGCTTTGCTTGGAACTGCACCAGCTTACCGTACCCCCATTAAGAATAAATACGTATCCGGTTTGCGACTTAGAGTCGTCTGGATCTGTGTCAAAGCTTGCATCGACGTAACCTTTTACGGTGAGCTCTTCGTCACCTCCATACACGAGAAACATCTCCTTAGTCCTTTTTAGGTACTTCAGGATATTCTTGACCGCCGTCCAGTGATCCACTCCTGGATTACTCTGGAACCTACCTGCCATTCTTATGGCCAGGCTAACATCCGGTCTAGTGCACAGCATTGCATACATGATAGAACCTATGGCTGAAGCATAGGGGACGGAGCGCATATGCTCTATATCTTCATCAGTTGCTGGGCACTGAGTCTTACTCAATCTCGTACCTTGTAAAACTAGCAAGAACCCTTTCTTGGACTGTTCCATTTTGAACCTTTTCAAAACTTTATCAAGGTATGTGCTTTGTGAAAGTCCTATCAGGCGTTTTGATTTATCCCTATAGATCTTAATGCCTAGAATGTAAGCAGCTTCTCCTAGGTCCTTCATAGAGAAACTTTTATTCAATTAATCCTTTATGCTCTCCAAAAACTCCACGTTGTTTCCAATCAGCAATATGTCATCCACATATAATATTAGAAACCCCACAGAGCTCCCACTCACTTTCTTGTAAATACAAGATTCTCCAACCACTTGTATAAACCCAAATGCTTTGATCACCTCATCAAAGCGTTTGTTCCAACTCCGAGATGCTTGCACCAGTCCGTAAATGGATCGCTGGAGCTTGCCCACTTTGTTAGCATTCTTAGGATCGACAAAACCTTCGGGTTGTACCATATACAACTCTTCCTTAAGGAAACCGTTAAGGAACGCCGTTTTGACATCCATCTGCCATATTTCATAATCGAAAAATGCAGCTATTGCTAACATGATTCTGACGGACTTAAGCATCGCTACGGGTGAGAATGTCTCATCGTAGTCAACTCCTTGAACTTGTGAAAAACCCTTTGCCACAAGTCGAGCTTTATAAACGGTCACATTGCCGTCAGCGTCCTACTTCCTCTTAAAGATCCATTTGTTCTGAATAGCCTTGCGGCCCTCAGGTAGTACTTCCAAAGTCCACACTTTGTTTTCATACGTGGATCCTATCTCGGACTTCATGGCTTCTAGCCATTTGTTGGAATCTGGGCCCACCATTGCTTCCTCATAATTTGCAGGTTCATTGTTGTCTAACAACATGATTGATAAGACGGGATTTCCGTACCACTCTGGAGCAGCACGTTGTCTCGTCGACCTGCGTGGTTCGACAGAAACTTGAACTGGAGTTTCATGATCATCATCATTAACTTCCTCCTCAGCCGGCGTCGCAACGATAGAGGTTTCCCCTTGCCCTGCGCCACCATCCAGAGGGATGAGAGGTTCGACAACCTCGTCAAGTTCTATCTTCCTCCCACTCAATTCTCTCGAGAGAAACTCCTTCTCGAGAAAAGCTCCGTTTTTAGCAACAAACACTTTGCCCTCGGATTTGAGATAGAAGGAGTACCCAACTGTCTCTTTTGGGTAACCTATGAAGACGCACTTTTCCGCTTTGGGTTCCAGCTTTTCAGGCTGAAGCTTTTTGACATAAGCATCACATCCCCAAACTTTAAGAAACGACAACTTTGGTTTTTTGCCATACCACAGTTCGTATGGTGTCGTCTCAACGGATTTTGATGGTGCCCTATTTAAAGTAAATGCAGTTGTTTCTAATGCATAACCCCAAAAAGATAATGGCAAATCGGTAAGAGACATCATAGATCGCACCATCTCTAATAAAGTACGATTACGATGTTCGGACACACCATTACGCTGTGGTGTTCCAGGCGGTGTTAACTGTGAAACAATTCCACATTGTCTTAAGTGAGCACCAAACTCGAAACTCAGATATTCACCCCCACGATCAGACCGTAGGAACTTGATCTTCTTGTCACGATGATTTTCCACTTCACTCTGAAATTGCTTGAACTTTTCAAATGTTTCAGACTTGTGCTTCATCAAGTAGACATAACCATATCTACTCAAATCGTCAGTGAAGGTGAGAGAATAACGATATCCGCCGCGTGCCTCCACGCTCATCGGACCACACACATCGGTATGTATGATTTCCAATAAGTCACTTGCACGCTCCATTGTTCCGGAGAACGGAGTCTTAGTCATCTTGCCCATGAGGCATGGTTCGCACGTGTCAAGTGAATCAAAGTCAAGTGACTCCAAAAGTCCATCAGCATGGAGTTTCTTCATGCGCTTTACACCAATATGACCTAAGCGGCAGTGCCACAAAAATATGGCGCTATCATTGTTAACTCTAATTCTTTTGGTCTCAATGTTATGTATATGCGTATCGCTATCAAGATTCAATATGAACAAACCTCTCACATTGGATGCATGACCATAAAAGATATTACTCATAGAAATAGAACAACCATTATTCTCTGACTTAAAAGAGTAACCGTCTCGCAATAAACAAGATCCAGATATAATGTTCATGCTCAACGCAGGCACTAAATAACAATGATTTAAGTTCATCACTAATCCTGATGGTAACTGAAGTGAAACTGTGCCGACGGCGATTGCATCAACCTTGGAACCATTTCCTACGCGCATCGTCACTTCATCTTTCGCCAGCCTTCGTCTACTCCGTAGTTCCTGTTTCGAATTGCAGATATGAGCAACAGAACCGGTATCGAATACCCAGGCACTACTACGAGAACCGGTTAAGTACACATCAATAACATGTATATCAAATATACCTGATTTTTCTTTGGCCGCCTTCTTATCAGACAGATACTTGGGGCAGTTGCGCTTCCAGTGACCCATACCCTTGCAATAGAAGCACTCTGTTTCAGGCTTAGGTCCAGCTTTGGGTTTCTTCGTCAGATTAGCAACAGGCTTGCCGCTCTTCTTTGAATTACCCTTCTTGCCTTTGCCGTTTCTCTTGAAACTAGTGGTCTTATTCACCATCAACACTTGATGCTCTTTACGGAGTTCAGACTCTACGACTTTCAGCATCGCAAACAACTCGCCGGGTGACTTGTTCATCCCTTGCATGTTGTAGTTCAACACAAAGCCTTTATAGCTTGGCGGCAGCGATTGAAGGGTTCTGTCAGTGATAGCTTCTTGCGGGAGTTCAATTCCCAGCTCAGCTAGACGGTTTGAGTACCCAGACATTTTGAGCACATGTTCACTGACAGACGAGTTCTCCTCCATCTTGCAAGCATAGAATTTATCGGAGGTCTCATACCTCTCGATCCGGGCGTTCTTCTAAAAGATGAACTTCAACTCCTGGAACATCTCAAATGCTCCATGATGCTCAAAGCGACGTTGAAGTCCCGGTTCTAAGCCATACAAGACTGCACATTGAACTATTGAGTAGTCCTCCTTACGTGCTAACCAAACGTTCTTTAACATCCTGATCAGCCGTAGCGGGTGGTCCATCTTCTAGTGCAGCACTAAGGACATAACCCTTCTTCCCAGCTTGTAAGATTAGCTTAAGATTACGAGCCCAGTCTACAAAGTTGCTTCCATCATCTTTCAACTTAGCTTTCTCTAGGAACGTATTAAAATTCAGGGTGACAGTTGCGTGAGCCATGATCTACAACACAAACATATTCAAAGTGGACTTGGACTATGTTCAAGATAATTAGAGTTCAACTCAATCAAATTATTTGCTAAACTCCCACTCAAAAAGTACATCTCTCTAGTCATTTGAGTGGTTCATGATCCACTTACACTAGCTCAAGTCCGATCATCACGTGAGTTGAGTATAGTTTCAGTGGTAAGCATCCCTATGCTAATCATATCATCTATATGATTCATGATCGACCTTTCGGTCTCATGTGTTCCGAGGCCATGTCTGCACATGCTAGGCTCGTCAAGCTTAACCCGAGTGTTCCGCGTGCGCAACTGTTTTGCACCCGTTGTATGTGAACGTTGAGTCTATCACACCCGATCATCACGTGGTGTCTCGAAACGATGAACTGTAGCAACGGTGCACAGTCGGGGAGAACACAATTTGGTCTTGAAATTTTAGTGAGAGATCACCTCATAATGCTACCGTCGTTCTAAGCAAAATAAGGTGCATAAAAGGATTAACATCACATGCAATTCAAAGTGACATGATATGGCCATCATCACGTGCTTCTTGATCTCCATCACCAAAGCACCGGCACGATCTTCTTATCACCGGCGCCACACCATGATCTTCATCAACGTGTCGCCATCGGGGTTGTCGTGCT
The DNA here is from genome assembly GCF_904849725.1 of Hordeum vulgare subsp. vulgare. Classification (NCBI taxonomy): domain Eukaryota; kingdom Viridiplantae; phylum Streptophyta; class Magnoliopsida; order Poales; family Poaceae; genus Hordeum; species Hordeum vulgare. The sequence continues at coordinate 38,568,528 of NC_058523.1, forward strand.
ACTCATGCTATTACTACTAAAGCTACATCCTAGCAAAATAGTAAACGCATCTGCAAGCACAAACATTAGTATAAAGACAACCCTATGGCTCCTGCCGGTTGCCGTACCATCGACGTGCAAGTCGATATTTTCTATTACAACATGATCATCTCATACATCCAATATATTACATCACATCATTGGCCATATCACATCACAAGCATACCCTGCAAAAACAAGTTAGACGTCCTCTAATTTTGTTGTTGCATGTTTTACGTGGTGACCATGGGTATCTAGTAGGATCGCATCTTACTTACGCAAACACCACAACGGAGATCTATGAGTTGCTTTTTAACCTCATCCAAGGACCTCCTCGGTCAAATCCGATTCAACTAGAGTTGGAGAAACCGACACTTGCCAGTCATCTTTGAGCAACAGGGTTGTTCGTAGCAATGAAACCAGTCTCTCGTAAGCGTACGAGTAATGTCGGTCCAAGCTGCTTCATCCAACAATATCGCGGAATCAAGAAAAGACTAAGGAAGGCAGCAAAACACACATCTCCGCCCACAAAAACTTTTGTGATCTACTCGAGAAGACATCTACGCATGAACCTAGCTCATGATGCCACTGTTGGGGAACGTCGCATGGGAAACAAAAATTTTCCTACGCGCACGAAGACCTATCATGGTGATGTCCATCTACGAGAGGGGATGAGTGATCCACGTACCCTCATAGACCGTACAGCAGAAGCGTTAGTGAACGCGGTTGATGTAGTGGAACGTCCTCACGTCCCTCGATCCGCCCCGCGAACAATCCCTTGATCAGTCCCACGATCTAGTACCGAACGGACGGCACCTCCGCGTTCAGCACACGTACAGCTCGACGATGATCTCGGCCTTCTTGATCCAGCAAGAGAGACGGAGAGGTAGAAGAGTTCTCCGGCAGCGTGACGGCGCTCCGGAGGTTGGTGATGATCTTGTCTCAGCAGGGCTCCGCCCGAGCTCCGCAGAAACGCGATCTAGAGGAAAAACCGTGGAGGTATGTGGTCGGGCTGCCGTGAGAAAGTCGTGTAAAATCAGCCCTAAAACCTCCGTATATATAGGTGGGAGGGAGGGGGCCTTGCCTTGGGGCTCAAGGAGCCCCTTGAGCCCCAAGGGGGTCGGCCGAGCCAAGGGGGGAAGGACTCCCCTCCCCAAACCGAGTTGGACTTGGTTTGGTGGGAGTCCTTCCTTCCCTTCCCACCTCCTTCCTTTTTTTTCTTTATTTCCTCTTTGATTTTTCTTCTCTTGGCGCATAGGCCCTCTTGGGCTGTCCCACCAGCCCACTAAGGGCTGGGGCGCCACCCCTAAGGTCCATGGGCCCCCCCCCCCGGGGTGGGTTGCCCCCCCCCCCCCCCCCCCGTGAACTCCCGGAACCCATTCGTCATTCCCGATATATTCCCGGTAACTCCGAAAACCTTCCGGTAATCAAATGAGGTCATCCTATATATCAATCTTCGTTTCCGGACCATTCCGGAAACCCTCGTGACGTCCGTGATCTCATCCGGGACTCCGAACAACATTCGGTAACCAACCATATAACTCAAATACGCATAAACCAACGCCGAACCATAGGTGTGCAGACCCTGCGGGTTCGAGAACTATGTAGACATGACCCGAGAGACTCCTTGGTCAATATCCAATAGCGGGACCTGGATGCCCATATTGGATCCTACATATTCTACGAAGATCTTATCGTTTGAACCTCAGTGCCAAGGATTCATATAATCCCGTATGTCATTCCCTTTGTCCTTCGGTATGTTACTTGCCCGAGATTCGATCGTCGGTATCCACATACCTATTTCAATCTCGTTTACCAGCAAGTCTCTTTACTCGTTCCGTAATACAAGATCCCGCAACTTACACTAAGTTACTTTGCTTGCAAGGCTTGTGTGTGATGTTGTATTACCGAGTGGGCCCCGAGATACCTCTCCGTCACACGGAGTGACAAATCCCAGTCTTGATACATACTAACTCAACCAACACCTTCGGAGATACCTGTAGAGCATCTTTATAGTCACCCAGTTATGTTGCGACGTTTGATACACACAAAGTATTCCTCTGGTGTCAGTGAGTTATATGATCTCATGGTCATAGGAATAAATACTTGACATGCAGAAAACAGTAGCAATGAAATGACACGATCAACATGCTAGTCTATTAGTTTGGGTCTAGTCCATCACGTGATTCTCCTAATGACGTGATCCAGTTATCAAGCAACAACACCTTGTTCATAATCAGAAGACACTCACTATCTTTGATCAACTGGCTAGCCAACTAGAGGCTTGCTAGGGATGGTGTTTTGTCTATGTATCCACACATGTAAAAGAGTCTTCATTCAATACAATTATAGCATGGATAATAAACGATTATCTTGATACAGGAATTATAATAATAACTACATTTATCATTGCCTCTAGGGCATAATTCCAACACGCGCTGCCGTGCTTCGTCACCGGAGAAGAAAAAGAGGGAGGATGTGTGCGCAGGGGAAAACTGTTTGACCATAGTCGCCGCCATCTGGGTCCCATGTCGACGTGGATAAGTTGTGGGTCCCGCCCGGCTCCACCTAATCCTGATAGAGATTGTGCTTAAGGGCCATGTCGCGCCTGGGCTATTTGTGCGCATAGAGATGTCGCAGCAGAGCCATTCTTGCGAACGATGCCGGTTTGCAGCCAATTCGTATCAAAAACGTCGCACAGGAGCTATTGACCCAGGCACGGTGCCGTCCGCGTCGTAGGGGTCGCCGGCGCGGCGCGCGACGAGGCTGAGCGCACGTAGTTGCTATCCTGTTGCGGCTCACCATCTTGCTGGTGCTGCTCTCCATCCCCGTCTCGCGGCTCGCCGGTACGACGACTCTTGCTTCATGCACGTCGAAAGCCGATACGGATCCGAAGGCCAGATTCAACGCGCGAGCAAGATCAACGGTGTGAACAATGAAAGAGGAAGGAAGGAGACGAGGGGACAAGGTGATTAATTGCTAACATATTTTCAAAGAGTCATCCAGGTGCGCCCTCACATCACTGAAGTCGAGCTCACTAGAAAGTACAGATTCAGCAGTTTCTAGCGAGTCAGGCCGAAAGACGCTTTAAAAATCATACAATGCAGGTAGGTAAACCAAGCATTCTAACACCATCAAAAATATGTTGCATACAAATGTCTTGGTTGCGATTTTATGAAGTTAATTACACGGAGATACCACTCTTTGGCACTATGTTTCGAAGGAGTATCATTAGTCATTTTGCTCGTACTTCAGTATAACTGTTCGATCTAATCGTTATAAAACGGACTGTTCTCCGTATAACCGCGTACTAACGTTGTATCTGACACCACGGGCCCATTCGTCGGGACCTGACGTGGCATGTTCTTTTATGGAAAAACACTTCACTTTTTATTTATTCACCCACATATCCATTTTTGTCAAAAAAAAATTGAAGATTCGCACGCTCCTTGCCACTCTGCTACACACCTTTTATGTAGACCACCCCATATACATATGCTTATGGACAGTGTTCTACGCCGGCGCGTCGGCCGAATCTTTCGGCCGGCCGTACGCGGGCCGCCCAATCCATCGGCTACACGCGGGCTGCACCGTTAGATTTGTTCATGCAACAAAAAATCGTCGATGCGGTAAATTTCGGCTACGATACAGGAAATTTCAACATGGATGCAGCAAAAATATGGTTATAGCAAAAAATATCAACATGATCATAGCAAAAAAACCATACTGATGATGCATGCTAGCAAAACAAAATGTGGGTTGTAGCAAAACAATCCGGTGAACTCGGTTTGTAACTCTGACGAACGTGTATGCAACTTTTTTAATGAACGTTTGCAGCAAAAAATGATACCGGTTGTAGCAAAAATTAACACGGTTGTAGCAAAAAATCGAACAAACTCGGGTTGCAACTAAACTTGAATGCAACTTTTTTATGGACAAAATGTAGCAACAATCACCAACGTTTGCAGGAAAAATTATGTCGTTAGTAGAAAAAAAAAACAGTTGCAACAAAAAATAACCCCGTGCCGAAACGTTACGCTATGCTTATATTCGTCGGACGCATCAGGCGTATATATCGTCGCACGCACCAGCCAGAAGACACTGATAGGCAGCGTGGTGCCTTTGGGCGCGTCGAGCATGCCGCTGGATGGACGGATGGCAGCCCTGCAACCAACATCATCAATCGTTAGTCAATACGTGCTAGATAGAATTATCTACAGCTTTGGCATTATAAATAGATAGCTTCAGGTACCGCAAGAGACTCAGTTAACGAGTTGCTTGGGCAGCCAGGAGGCGGCGTCGCTTTCTCATCGAGGAAGGGCTCCACCGCGTTCGGGTTCCCCACACCGGACACCCCTTGATCTTACCCTGTCAGCTCCAACCAACACTTACTCCTCAGGTTCAGATCAACATCAGTAATCACCTACTACTTTAGTAGTAGCAATAATAATAGATATATGCCCTGTTTGGAACCATAATAGATTATGATAATCTAGATTATGAAGATAGATTATATAATCTGATTTATAAAAATAATCTAGATGGACATGTTTGGAGACGAGATTATATAAACTGTAATCCAGGTCTTACATTGCATAATGACCTGTCTACCCTCTTTTTTTTTTTAAAAAAAAGAAGGGTGACGGTGGTAGGAATGTAATTATCTCCAACTTTACAAGGGTAATGGATCATTAGCAATTCATAATCTGATTTTAGCTGATATAGAGTAGATTATGAGTTTTTAATAATCTATCTATCTAGTTTTTATAATCTATACCATAATTTGTCTTGTTTGAAGACAGAATAGATTATAAAAACTGAATTATATAATCTGAATGGTTCTAAACAGGGCCATAACTTGCAAAAACGTCTTACGTTGTGAGACCAAGAAACTACTACTTTAGCTCCCAATAAACAGGGACTACTCGATTGATTAAGCCATCATCATCAATCCAAGGAAACTCACAAACACGTTCAGAGCAGCGAGTGTTGCCATCCCTTCACGCATCCACTGTACGTACACAGTCAACAAAACAAACATCAGAGGAATGGAATGGATGTACAAGTCCAACATACAAGTTCATACCTTGGACGCAGATGCAATGTGAGGCACCACGACGGCATTCTTCATCTCGGCCAGCCCTGGCTTCATGTAATGCTCATCCTCAAAAACATCGAGGCCAACACGGAACATGGGGTTAGCTTTGAGATGCTCCACCAGTGCAACCTCGTCGATCACCGGGTCACGGCTCGCGTTCACCAACACCGCCTCCTTCTTCATCATCGCCAGCCGTTCTGGGTTTATCAGGTGGTACGTCGTCTTGTCAATCACCGGGTGCAGGCTTATCTGTTCCATCAACACAAACAGAGTTCCTCATCTGAAATATAAAAATAAATAAATAAAACGATCTGTATTTTGAGAATTGCAATGCCCCTGTGCTTATGTTATCTAATTAACTGACCACATCGTCCTCCATGCTGGAAGCTCTCTTCCATATCACGGGCTGCTCACCGTTGGCTTTCAGGAACTGGCGAAATGCTGCATCAAATAAAATCTATTATTACACATGTATTAAATCCACTTCAGACAATATATAGAAATGTGTACGCACTACTGTTGGTTTGTAGGGAGTGGCAAGGAGCGCGCACACGCAGCTGGTCAACCTGGGTTCGAATCCTGTCAGCGATGCACGCGTTTGATAGTTTTTTGGAAAAAAAATCTTTAAAACTTTTTGAAAAAAAAAGGTGTGTGCGTGAATAAATACAAAGTGAAGGTTTTTTTTTGTGCAAAAGAACATGTCACGTCAGGCCTGGGCCCATGATGTCAAATACATCGTCAATACATGATTATACGGAGATCAGTCTGTTTTATAACGATTAGATCGAACAATGATACTGAACTACGAGCAAAATGAACATAGATACTCATTTGTAACATGATGTTGAAGAGTGGTACCTTTGTGCAATTAACTCGCCCAAGATGATCGATGAAATGCATAGGATTAACACACTATAGCCCCGTATGTTGGCTACTCTCGCGTGCCTCCAGCTATACCTCGGCATTAATTGGCCGAGCCGGGCTTCGGGCCGGAACAAGAAAAGTCCGGCGCCAAAAACCCAGACCCGAGCACGGTCCGGTCGTCGGGCCTAAATTTTGGGCCCAAGCCCGGTCCGAACTACAAAAAGCCCGACTAGGCCCGACCGCGGCGTAATTTTATTTTTTCTGAGGCCCGAGCCTGGCCCGAACTGACCATCAGGCTCATCCTTCCGGCCCGAGCCCGGCCCTATGGGACAAATAAGCCCGGCCCGGCTCGAGAATTTTGGGTCGGGTCTGGTCGGACCGACCAGGTCAGGCTGCACATGCAAAGGTATACGTCCAGCTAGTAGGCGCGGGAACGCTCAACCATTGTTTCTCACCCGCGGCTTGATCCGAGAGCGAAACACGTAAGAAAACTCACCTTATGCTCGTAGAGGTCCCACACAAATGGTCTCCCGCTTTCAATGCCATCGGATCTTATGAACGCACAAACACGCACCTTATCTCTATGAGCACCTCTAAAATATTGAGCCGACACATCATCTTGATATTCACGAAGTCCGGGAAAATGCAAGCGTAAGTCTCAGACTTGAACTATGATGGACAGGGGATATCACTGTCCTCCTTAACATCCAATCACACATAGGTTTGCCTATGGATCACACCCTTGACTGGATGTATGTGATCAATGTTTGTTATCTTGTGTATCTTTACTCGAAACACTCCCTCACCTTCCCCTGCACAACCACGTTGAGAGGAGACCACACCGTTCAAAGACGTATATTTCTAATTATTTTTATTAGCATCAATGTTACTAAGTTTATATAAAGAAATGAGAGCCTAGTATTCTAGTTTGGTCTCGGGCCCCCAAAATCTCAGGACCGGCCCTACCACCTGCTATAAGGATGATTGTAGTAGGAGTAACATACGTAGTAATATAGATGTCACATAAGCAAAAATAACAATGTGGCGGGTAGCTAATGAGGAAAGAGGCAAATAGAGTAATATATTATATTAACATCGCATAGCGCTCCCCAATGTAAAATGACTCTACAAAGCAATAAAAAAAGTCATCTATGTTACCGTATCTATGACACTACCAACTAAGAAGGAAATAATATAGACTGATAACATATGCATGTTACTAATCTAAGTTACTCTCTACTATGACCCTAAGCGCTTACAGACAGCCCGTCCGTAGAGCCTTTGTCATGATGGAACTAAAAGAGTACATGGGTATACAGATGTATATCCATTTTTAAGTATATATTTCTATTGCTTTCATCTACTCGATATGATTTAATGAAAACTTCCTCATAAATATAAAGTGTATTATTTTTTGAAATACTCAAACCTTTCTAACTGTACCAAATTTAGAAACAAAAATATGAATGTCTAGAATACTAAATCATTATCATTATATTCACAAAAATAATAGTTATATATACATATTTATTAGTGTAAATCTTTATACATTTTGCTATAAAGTTGGTCAAACATAGACAATATTTGACTTCTAAGAAACTAATAAACCTTATATTTAAAAATGAAGCTATATGGTAAATTTATACTTTTTGTAATCACTCACATATGGATTAATAAATATATGCTTAAATTTATACATGGGTGCTCCAAAAAACAAGTATATCTCACACAAACCCTCACATATGATTAAATTTGTACTCCAGAATACTCTATAGACATGTTTTCCTAATAATCATATAATACAACTACTATTACAATATTAGTTAAACCATATTTTTTTGAGATATATAACATTGATATGTGCAAACTACATAATCTACACAAGTATCATCAAAATAAAAATTTTGCTACAAAGTATAAATTAAATTCAGGGTAACACATGAGTTGCTCTTAATGATGCACATCTTTTGCGGGGTAATGATACATTAAAAATATAAAATAAAGAAATGATACATCTATTATTTAACTTTGTTTTGTGGTTAACTTTGATAAATAAGTAATGAAAAATTATACTCTTCAACATATTAATATAGTAAATATAAAGTTTTAGTATAAAATGTGTATATATCAAGGGGAGCAAAGAAATAAGAAAAAATATAATTGGTGGCTTAAAAAATAATTGGATATCTTTACACCCAAATTAGAAATCCTGCCTCCACCACAAGAATAGCTCACTCGACTCAACATCGTCGAGGAGCTGAAACCTATGACAAGTTCCGTTAGGATATTCTTGTGCGCTAGCCCTAGGGTGGTAATTTGTATCGAGGTGGTCAAACTGTCACATGAGGTCATGGCAAAGGGGTCTTCGGTGCCCCAGTGGCATCACCTCACCAAGTCCCCTCGTCAGATCACATGCAAAGTTAATCTCTTAGCCTAAAGTCTAAATTCTTGTAATCACCCATTTTTGTAAATACTGAAGGTTATTTTTAAACCCTTTCCACACCCAAAATTTTAAAATATAGATTCTTTTAAATACTGAAACATGCCACATATGTTGTTGACGGAGTACACACCTGCCGATGTCCCAAGTTCCATAATGCGATCTTTCGTTTCTTGGTGGAAACGTGTGTATCATCTTCACAATCCTGACTCGGTGCCATAGCCGTCACACCTTTACAAATATGTTCAATTTAAGTCATCCGAGGTATGAGAAAAGTCTAAGACTTCCAACGTTTGGGATTTTTTCACAATTCACACAAAGGAGTAGTGATGTTTCTCATATCCCAAATCTAAGGGAGAGAAAAACCTATACATGAGTAAAACAATTTGTGCTATTTGAGGACATTTGAACAAAATAAACTAAAAATTGAATTAGCAAGTACCACCACATAAGCTGTATCAATGTAGGCTTCACACCCAATTACTATTATTTTAGAATTAGCGGAGCTAGGAGTACTTTCGTGGATACTTGCCCACACTATTTAAAACAACAAACATGTATTCAGTACATTGATTATCAATTTAACCAATACATTGTGGTTTTTGTACCACAAAACATATATAGTAGAATTCATAATCAAATAAATTTACAACACTATAACTTTGTGGAAATTTTAGAGTAATGTTTACTCCTTTGCACTCTAGGGCGACACAACCTCACACGTTCAGTCTAGTAGGTTGACATTTAAATGCAGAGGGCAACTGCTATATGCACACAGAGATGTCGTCAGTGGACTTAGTGTCAATATCTGAACGAAAAATGTTACTATATAGAACAAACGGTTTGCCAAATTTGCAATTTGTTTTCTTTTGCATGTGAAATTTGCAATCTGTTGCCACCGTTGCGTTGGTATCAACGATGGTTTCAATACTAAACCCATTTTCGTGCATATGTTTTGCTATATAATATATCACCCCTAAAGTTATCATTCCATGATTAATTAAGTTGCAACTACCCCATACTAGGTTCAATATAGTGGTAACTTCATAAATCATTGGGTGACAACTTTTAATTTTTGTTGTTGTTGTTCAAACATATATATGAGATTTAGTATAAAACCCCTTATCAAGACAGAGCCGATTGTGAAATCGGATCATAAATCCGCTTAATGTCTGAGAGTTAATACATTCTAAATATTTGTTGTTTTGTAAAAAAATTAATGATCATATCTCTTTTTCTGTCACAATGTGCATGGTATATGAAAAGTGAGGAAAGCGTCACGCTCAATTGCTAACCGGGGAACAATCACACGCTATTATGGACCTAATTTTGGAGTCACATGGATCATATATTGTAGGAGTCTCATTGAAGGTTACCTGACTTAGGGAGTTTTGCAGGTAATATGCCGAACAGACAATCCTTTGGAGATGTCGCGCTAGCATTGTTTTCGAAACGTAGGATCTATGAAAAGTGGGATAAGGCTTCCCGAGCCATCGATTGAGCCTGCAAGGTCCAAAAGCATTAAAAAAACAAACTCATATGTTATATGGCAAACCAAACTACAAAACTTTATACCTTCTCTGTAAAAAGAATATAAAAACGTTCTATATTCTGTCTTTGATGTTCAGAACCGGGAATTCTAGGTAATCATATAGTTGTTCACTTTGTGCAAGGGAGTCTTGATGGTTTTTTGTGTTGTGAAAGGTAGATAGAATCATATATGAACCTGGATTGTACATTTTGCAAAAGCCAATCTAAATTCATGGTTGTTCACATTTCTAAAGATTTAAGATAATCGAATTATGCCAGTGGACAGTGTCCAGTTTTGATGACTATTCGTGAACTAACGACAAAATATTTTGCAAGATTAGGAGATCTTATCAATAATAAGAAACAAATATGATGTTGTTAAACATTGGATAATTTTCAATCTATCGACAGGAACTAGCATTGTTATCCAGCACACCGGACGTTAGCGACAGATCCGCACGACCCGAGGCTCGTTCGATCCGATTCTTTCGCGTGATCCCTCATAAGTTTTTTCTTTGTTTTTACATATAAAAATTGGTGCACACAACATGATTTGATCCTTGTACCTATAATGAGGTAACTCAACTAGCCAACCAACTCACCTATGTTCCTTTTTCTTGACAATATGAAACCAAATAGGCTATTTAACTTGTCTCCTCTTCTACGTTTGCAAAAAAATTAATGCAATGTCCAATCTTTAACACACTTAACTATACTATTTACCAACTCATGTAGAGTTGATGACACCGTGGTAATTTTGGATACGAGGGGGATACTCCCCGGTCAGTTTTGTGTGAATATCAGGATATCTCGCATATCACAGACCTGATAACTTATATAACCCAGTCCTGATAACTTTGGCGTGGGGGTGGGGGTTGATGAGATATCCCCGGTAACTTTGATGTGAATAGCATGGTAACTCACACATCGGAGACCTGATAACTTATGCAGCCCGGTCCTGGTAACTTTTGGCGAAGAGAGGTGATGAAATATAACCCTGATAAATTTTACGTGAATATCACGGTAACTCACACATCAGTGACTTGACAACTTATTTACCTCACTCTTGGTCAATTTGGCGAACGGGTGGAGGAAGGCACGTTGATGAAATACCCTCGATTAATTTTTGTGTGAATAGTTTGATAACTCACACATCGCAGACCTGATAACTTTTGGCACAAAAAGATGTTGGAAACAAATCTTGATGCTAGCAGTTTCCATACTTGTAGTTTATAGCCTAAAAATCATGCTAAAGCTCAGGATTGAACTCAAGACTTCAATATTGCAATCTTTACACACTAGCCAACTCACCCACTACTTGTCTCCTCACAAGTTCAAATAAAATACCATTTTTTGACCATCAAGGATAAAAAGGTTGTTGAAATATATCCCCGATAACTTATGTGTAAATAACATGATAACTTACGTACAACTAACCTAATAACTTACATATAAACACATTGATACCTTTTCACCGTGGGCAAAAAGTTTTCGAAATATCCCCCGATAACCTAGTGAAATAGCATGGTAATTTATGCACCACACGCCCAATAACTTACATACAACACACTGATAACTTTTTACCCATGGAAAAAACGTTATTGAAACATGTCCCGATAACTTCTGTGTAAATAGCTTGGTCATTTATGCACCGAGGACCTCATAACTTACATTCAACCACCATGTTAACTTTGACTTCGAGGAAAAAACATTGAAACACAACTCCTCTGATAACTTTCATGTAAATATATGACAATTTTATGCATCACAGACCTAACATCTTATGTTTAAACACCATGGTATCTTTCATCCAAGGTGAAAAAGTTCTTGAAACATTTCACCTGTAATTTTGTTATAAATTACCATACTATCCCATGCTTTAACCTTCTTGTAGTGTACTTTCCAGCCTTATCATGGTATAGTTATCATGTTACTCATACTATATTTATCACGCTTGTCATGCCAAAGTTACCAAGCCAATCTATATTATTTTTTTCTGATATGGTAGAAAGAAGAAAGATTCAAATAACGTTGCTTATCTACAATAGACAACAACGAAAGGTGGCTTAGTTGATTATTAGATTCAATAACTATTGCATAGACCTCGGTTTGAATCCTCTTTCAAACACTTCTATTTCATTTTTATATTATGTAGCGAAAAACCACTTTTTTGATTGCAACCTCTATAGGCTGGTAGCTCAATCTGATCTGAAGATGGACTAGTGGAAGATGGCGGCGACAACACATGTGAGTGTGTCGGACCGGTTTGTGCCCCGGACCCGGTATGTGGCTCGGTCAGGGTCTCCGGCTTTAGATGTTAGGCTTAGGTGAGAGTTCTGGGTATTTGGTCCAGCTTGCACCCCTTCATCATATGGATATGAGTAGCGGCAGATGTTGGCAAGTTGACGGATTCAGGCATATTGTTGTACTGCTTTGTAAGGTCATCGAAAATAATCAATAAAATAACCGCATGCATCTCCCAGATGCAGAGGCCGGGGTCATCCTCCTTTTCTAAATATATATATATATATAAGGTGTCACATGGAGACACGCATGAGAAGGCGAGTTATCCGGTGCGGCTAGAGACCACGTGGAGCTCAGTGCCATGTGTGCATGCTCTATGTGTAGCAGCAGCCATGCGTCTCGTGTGTGTGGTAGGTTTAGTGTTACAATTATTTCTGTGGATAATCTCCACGTTGTAATTAGGAGGCGGTTAGCCATATGCTAACCGACGCATCCCTCTCTCCCATTCTTTTCAAACGTCGCATCCGATGGATGTATCCTTTTAGAGGATATATAATGTAAATCATCATCAATGAAAATAGAGTTGATTCATTTGTTTCTCTCGCTATCTCTCTCGATTCAACTTACAACACGTTATCAGCACGCTCCCAGCGAACCCGACTCCGGCGATATCGATTCCGGCGAGAACGGTTTAAGGAAGAAAAGGTGAGATGCCTCGCCTACCACTGTACCTTCGCCTCTTCGTCGCCGGCCGACGCCGCCGATTCATCGTTCCACAGCGCTTCGACGGCCGGCGATTCGGCGTTGGCAACTACGGCGACCGCCGCAACGCTGGCGGATACCGGGCGCGCCGCCCCGGCATGGGCCGCTTCCGTGGCCAAAATTTCCCCAACCGCCGACGTTCCGGTCCGGCGACCGGCGTCGCGACTCAGCCAACGCCCGCCGCACCCGTCGCTCGACATGCACCGGCCAGGGCAACCGCCTTCACCATGGGCTCCGACGTCCGGACCTTGACGAGCGACCCCGCGGCGCCTCCGTCTCCGCCACGCGCGGATGTCGACGAGCCGCGCCTGCCATCTCCAACTCTGTCCACGCCCCCTCCTTCACCGCGAGCAGGCGCTCGCCGCCGCCTCCTGGCCCTCGGCCTCCCGCTGGCCAGCCCGTCGGCGGACTCGCCAACGAGCAGCCGCGGCCACCGCGCTGGCACTTGGAGCCCGGTCGGGCTCGGACTCGCGAATGGCGCCTCGAGCGGCGTCGCCCCGTGGACCCGGCTCCCTCGGGGATCCTCTGACGAGGACGAGGAAGAGGGCAGCCGGAGCGCCGTTCGTCCATGATGAACTCCGCTGCATCAGCAGCCCCGGAGGACTTCGCGTGTGGTCGTCGTTGTTGTTGTTTCAGTAGAGAAGATTGGGGATCGAAGGATTCCTACCTTATCCTCTCGTACTACAGTACAAACAACTACTGAAATATCTAGTGGACAGTCCAACGTTGACAGTCCAGGCCCAACATGGCACGCCACATGCAGCCTCTCTCTCTCAGCTTATTTAACTATGTTAGCATATTAGCAAATTAACAGTATCTCCTAGCAGTATTTTGCTTCCTGTTTTAGAGATTGTTGATTTCAGTACAAATTTTAGTACTGATTGTCAGTCGAGTACCATGTGTATTCCTGAAAATATGTGATTAAATAAATTTCCATGTTTGCTACATGTTGAGATTTATTACCTCTATTATTTGCAATTGAGATTTTCAATTTCTTGCAAATAAAAATCAATTCATCATCTTAATTGAGCCGTTGGCTTAATACGAGCACGAGTTGATATGCAAAATTCCAAGTGATTTTTTTTTCAAATTGATGTTTTGGGACCACAAAGTAGTGTGTTGATCTACTGCATAGCAGATTATCACCACTACGGTTTAAGCCTACATTTTATCATATTGACATTATGATTGCTTAACATTGTGCTCTCCAATACATTTTATTAAGTTATGACATAAGGTACTAGAAACATGAGTATCTACTGATTTCATCAGATTATACTCTCTAGTGCTAAGAGACGGACCCCGAAATTTTCTTTTGGGGCGTATCTACAATATGTCAAACTTAACAATTTGAAATTCACACTAATGATTTCAAGCCCACTTCTTGAAGTTATCATTAATTTTGCAACGTTCAATACAACATAACCATGACGGTTTTAATTTACCGAGTGTAAATTAATAATCTCTGGTTTACCCATGTAGGTAACCGATTGCTGGAAGAGAGTTTGATGCACTCGACCTCAATGGCCACAACTACCCTACCTGGGCCATGGACATCAAGATCTCTCTTGCATCCCGTGGATTAGTGCGTGCAATCCAGACTCCGGAGGATCCTCTTCCGGATGGAGTCACGCCGCTGAGAAATGAACAGAAATATGCCGCCTTATACATCATAAGGCATCATATCCACCCAAATCTCAAATCTGAGTATTTGGAGGAGGAATCCCCACTTACTCTGTTTCAGGCCCTCAAGATGAGGTATGAACAGCAGAAGGCAGTTGTCCTGCCGGAAGCACTCCATGATTGGACGCATATCCGACTCGAGGATTTCAAATCCATCGGGGCGTACAATCACGAGGTTCATAAGATATGTTCCAAATTACGCTTTTGCGGGAAGGAACCTACTGATGCGGAAAAGATAGAAAAAACTCTGACTACCATGCTCCCATCTGAAAGGGTCCTCCAGCAACAGTATCGCGCTCGTGACTACCAAGTCTATTCCGACCTCATTCATATCCTACTTCAGGCTGAAAAGCATGATGAGCTACTCGCTAAGAATGGCTCTCAGCGCCCAGTTGGTTCCCAACCTCTGCCTGAAGTTCATATGAACGTCGTGAACGGAAGAAAGTTTAATGGTGCCTTCCATGGCCAGCCATCGAACTTCAAGGGTAAACGCAAGCGCAACCGGAACAGAAAGCCTAGAAACTCGGACCGTGGGAAAGGCACCGCAAAGCCCAAGTTTGACAAAACTAAGCTTTGTGACAAGTGTGGATGCTACACGCATCCTACTAATAAGTGCAAGACCCCGAAGCATCTGGCAATTCTGTATCAGCAATCTCAGGGACGCAAAGTACCTCAAGGGAAAAGGTTTGTAACCAACTTCAACCTTCATCCAGATGGCACCAATGGAGCTGGTTGTTCGCAAGACGTTCCTCTTGGACCTAGCAACACCATGACCCTCCAAACATCAGAGGACCCTATGGACACGGAGAACGTGTTGGTTGAGTACGCCTCAACCGACATGTTTGGAGACTTCGATTAGTCCCATTATCTCCTTAGTGATCGATTTATTAAATAAATCATATCCATGTGTGATGATTGTAATAGAACATAAGTATTGTTGTCATTTATATTGTATCAGCACTTTGATATAATATATTGTATTCTATGTATTTAAATAAGGTTTTCTTATTGAAAATTCCTCATTTTTATATATAGATCCTCATTTTTCATAATGTTAATGCATTCCAAACTGGGCATGATCGCCTTGGCCATCCCAGTGTTGGGATGATGAGGAAAATTACTAGCAATTCCATTGGTCATAATTTGCTTGAGTCAAAGTTTCCTCAGTCATCAGACTTTGTGTGCACATCATGCGCCACAGGGAAGCTAATTTTAAGGCCATCACACCTTAAAATACAAGCTAAACCACTTCAGTTCCTTGAACACATTCGAGGTGACATTTGTGGCCCTATCCAACCATTATCTGGACCATTTCGATATTTCATGGTTCTGATTGATGCATCTACACGATGGTCACACGTGTGCCTTCTATCCACACGAAACCATGCATTTGCCAAGATAATGAGGGAAGTAAATAAGTTACAGGCCCATTATCCAGAAAGTCGAATTAAATCAATTCGCATGGACAATGCTGCAGAATTCTCTTCACGTGCTTTCAATGACTATTGCATGGCCTTGGGGATTGAAGTTCAGCACTCTGTTCCATACGTCCATACTCAAAATGGTTTGGCCGGATCTCTAATTAAGAGGATCAAACTCATTGCAAGACCTTTGTTAATGAATTGCAGCTTGCCAACCTCGTGTTGGGGTCATGCAGTTTTACACGCTCCTGACCAAACTGCATAATATTATTCCCCTTTATCTTTGATACGTGGAAATCTACCAAGTATTTCCCATCTGCGGTAATTCGGTTGCATACCGATATCACCACCCGGCATACATCATTGGCCCCTCAACATATAGTTGGGATCTATGTGAGGAATAATTGTATTACCGTCAATACCTCAAACCCCTCACATGGGGAGTTATTCAAGGCCAGTATGTTGATTCAATGAGGAATATTTCCAGGCATTAGGGGGAGAATTCAAGTACCATAAAGAATGCCAGGAAATTAGTGGAATGTTCAACACATTTCTGCCTCAAATCCACGTACTCAAAGATCTGAACCATGCGTTCAGAAGATTGCAAATAACCTACCATACTCATTTGCTGAATATAATGGTGTCACACAATCCTACAATCCTACAAAAGTACGCCTGAAAGAGTGGAGGTACCAACCAAAACCACTCCAGTCCCCGTTCGATGCAACAAGGGGAGATGTATGGCAAAAGTACATTAGGATTCAGTTTCTTTGCAAGCAAGGATATCAAGGCCTATGAATCAGTAAATGCAAGTCAACTTCACGTTGACAGACACCTAATGGGTAGTACACCCAGTGGATGGGAAACCTCCACCAACCCTGGTCATAGTGCACACAATGACCAGGAGATCGGAATACCCGACAAAATCGCATTGGGAAAACGCGAGTAATCACCATGGGTAACGGTATTTCCATCAACTATATATTGATATATAGATTCTAGAGAATCATGTAACCAGAAGTCTACAATTGTCGACATACATTTTTCAACTAGATTGCAAAACCTTTCACATGATTCGGATCCAAAGACCATGGCCATGGCAAAGTGTGAACAACACTCGGACTGAACTCAAGCAAAGGGTATAATCTAGGTAGAAATGATCTTGCTCAATAATGGAAAGGTATTCATAAGCAATACCTACACAAGTTTTCTTCTCGAAACAGAATTGAGAACAACGAGGTGGTGAAACAAAGAGCAAGTATTGTAGCACAAGGGTTCACGCAGATACCCAACTATTCTCTAGAGGTGGAATCTCTTTCCGATAACTTATATCATTGGCAGTATAAAATCATCTATCTGTGCAGTTGATAGATGTAGTAATCACATATTCATGTGGATCACTAGATTCAGACATATATGATTGATTCTCAATGGAATCTCACTTCTGAATCGAAATGCAAAATGCAACATACATTGTGTAAAAATCAGTAAGTCACCATACGACTTATTGTTGTTGGTATATATGGTACAACTGACGTAGTGAGTTCCTTATACACAAGGATTACTCCTACAATGATGATTATCCATGTTTGTGGGTCTCCAATGATGACGCATGTAATCATCTAAATGACGGAGTTTAAAATGAAGGATTTTGGTAAACCAAAATACCACTCGTTACTACAACTTGAGCACCTTCATTCATACATTATGGTATACTATGTTGTCTATATCCAATATATATTGGAGAAATTCATTATGGACAAATCTTATCCATTCATAACTCTCATGGTAGTTCATTCTCTAGACATAGAGAAAGATCTATATAGACGAAGAGATGATGAAAATGAGATATTGGGACTCAATGTTCCATAATGTCATTGGATCCACCAAACACAATTGATTGGTACTCAAGAATATCTTTCGATATCTCCAAGGCATTGAACATCTTGTCCTCGTTTTTCAGTTTCACACAAATGTGAACACCGATATCATTGGATACATCAATCAGATCCCAACTATGTCGGATCGTAGACAAGCTTAGTGTTCCTACTATGTGTAGTAGCCCTCTCATGAAGAGTCTTCAAAATAGACCTCATGACTACATCCACCAACTATTATCTCAACGATAATGTTTCTTGTGTTGCCCAGATGCCAACATGTTACACAATAAGCAATATCACTATATTGCATATCTTGCAAATCAAATTATGTGACTGATTTGTTCATGAAGTCTCTACCAAACCTTTACATTCCAGAAATATGTTCATGGAGTTGGTATGTGACGGCTTCGAATTTTGCAAGAATCAGGGGGAGTATCTTCCTGAATTGTTCATGTTCAATGCATCATATTATACTCTTTTTCCCTCAATGAGTTTACTATATAGGTTCTCATGAAGGTTTTTAATGAGGTAATATCAACATGAGCACATATGTCACACTTTCAGTTTTCCCCACTGGGTTTTTTAGGAAAGTATATACGACATATTTAGTGTTCTCTTGATTCTATGAGTTTTCTCATATTGAGTTAAAGGAGACAATAACCATTATATGTTGCGACATTTTCTCCTTATTTTTCCCACTGGGTTTGAAGGAGTTTTGACAACATATCAAACACTATACTCCTTATATTTTTCCCACATGGTTTTTGAAGGAGTCTCTAATCAAGATGATGATTCTAGACGGACAAGTGTAGATTAGAGGGAGTGTTACAATTATTTCTGTGGATAATCTCCACGTTGTAATTAGGAGGCGGTTAGCCATATGCTAACCGACGCATCCCTCTCTCCCATTCTTTCCAAACGTCGCATCCGATGGATGCATCCTTTCAGAGGATATATAATGTAAATCATCATCAATGAAAATAGAGTTGATTCATTTGTTTCTCTCGCTATCTCTCTCGATTCAACTTACAACATTTAGAACGTGTTTGTTTAGTTGCACTAATTTTGCCTTTTTTAATGGGTTTGGCTGAGAAGAAACAGCCTAAAATAACCACTATAACTACACTCAGTTGCATGTGAGAATTAATTTTGACATGTTGTTTAGTTGATCGCGTTGCAATAGGCCCACATATATTACTTTTTGGTTGCAACCTCTATAAGGTGCTCTCACCACTTCTCACTAATGACGACCTTAGCACACACGATATGAATATAGTTTTGGTCCTAGCTACCAAACAAATTCTAATTTATCCCAACTACTATCAAATGGTATCATCATACGTCTCCAACGTATCGATAATTCTCTATTATTAAATAGCTACAACCCATTAGCTAATTTTCTTCTCCATGCAACAATGTCACATCATCAAGTCATGCATGGAGTAATAATTTACTTTTTCTATTAATCTCTTCATGCAAAATATGCCACCTCATGCATTATTTTTTAGGGAATTAATTCATGTTAGAAAGTTTTATATTTGTTTTTACATTAACTTTATTTTTACCATTTATCCATATATTTTTTAATAATAATATTCCCGCCGCAACGCGCAGGGCATCGTCTAGTTTATAAAGTATTCATGTCCTATTTACCTATATTTACAATATTTTTATATGGTTTTGATGCACTTTATATGATTTATTTAGAACTAATCCGGACCGACGTTGTTTTCGACAAAATTATCTTGGTGTTGTTTTTATGCAGAAAATAAAAGTTCTCAAAATCGCTCGAAACTTTTTGACGATTTTTCTAGACAATATGAGGGGCTGGTGCACACTCCTCCCACCACATGTGCGTCCCCGAGGTAGGTGGGCCCCTTCTGGTGGACCCCCGAAACCCTTCCGACACTCCCGGTACAATGTCGGTGATGCCCGAAATCTTTCCAATGACCAAAATGGAACTTCCCATGTATAGTTCTTTACCCCCGGACGATTCCAGGACTCCAAACAACATTCAGTCACCAACATACATATCCCAATAATACTATATTATCATCGAACATTAAGCGTGCAGACTCTACGGGTTCGAGAATCATGTAGACATGACCGGGACAACTCTCCGACAAATAACCGATATCGGTACCTGGATGCCCATATTGGTTCCTACATATTCTATGAAGATATTTATCGACTGAAGCACGATGTCAAGGATTCAATCAATCTCGTATAGGGTTCCCTTTGTCCATCGGTATGTCACTTGCGAGATGTTCGATTGTCGGTATCTCTATACCTAGTTCAATCTCGTTAGCAGCAAGGCTCTTTACTCATTCCCTAATACAAGATCCTATGACTAACTCCTTAGTCACATTTCGTGCAAGCTTCTTGTGATGTTGTATTACCGAGAGGGCCCATACATACCTCTCCGTCCTATGCAGTGACAAATCACAGTCTCGATCCATGCCATCCCAAGAGACACCCTCGGATATACCTGTAGAATACCTTTATGATCACCAAGTTACGAAGCAACGTTTGATACATACAAGACATTCCTCTGGTGTCAAGGAATTGCATGATCTCATGGTCTTAGGAACAGATACTTGACATGTAGAAAGCAGTAGTAATAAACATAGTGATATGATGAAATGCTATGCTCACGGTTGGGCCTTGTCCAACACATCATTCTGCTAATGATGTGATCCCATTATCAAATGACAACTCAAAACCTTAACCATCTTTGATCAATGAGCTAGTCTAGTAGAGGATCACTAGGGACACAGTGCTTTTTATATATTCACACATGTATATGAGTTTTTGATCAATAAAATTATAGCATGGATAATAAACGGTTATCATGATCAAAGATATATGATAATAACCACTTTATTATTGTGTCTAGGGCATATTTCCAACAGTCTCCCACTTGCACTAGAGTCAATAATCTTGCTTTACATGGTAATGAATCTAACGCCCATAGAGTTCTCGTGTTGATCATGTTTTGCTTGTGAAAGATGTTTAGCCAACGGGTCTGCAACATTCAGATCCGTATATACTTTGCAAATGTTTATGTCCTCCTACTTGTATAATTGCAGATGGAATTGAAACGACGCTTTATGTGTCTGGTCCTTTTGTGAAACCTAGGCTCCTTGGCCAGAGTAATGGCACCCATGTTGTCACAAAAGAGGGTCATTGGATCCAGCGCACTGGGCACAATTCCAAGAGCCGTCATGAACTGATTCATCCAGACACCTACCTTCGCTGCTTCTGAAGCAACTATGTTTTCCACCTCATATGTAGAATCTGCTACCATGCTTTGCTTGAAACTACACCAGTTGACTGCTCCACCATTCATAATAATACATATCCGATTTGAGACTTAGAGTCATTCGGATATATGTCAAAGCCATCATCAATGTAACCCTTTACGACGTTCTCCAGATCACCTCCATAAATGAGAAACACCTCCTTAGTCCACTTTAGGTACTTAAGGATATTCTTGATCATTGTCCAGTGTTCCACTCCTGGATCATTTTGAAACCTTCCGGCCATACATATGGTAAGGCTGACATCTGGTCTTGTGCACACCATTGCATACATGATAAAGCCTATGGCTGAGGCATAGGGGATGACACTCATCTTTTCTCTATCATGTGTAGTTGATGGGCATTGAGTCTCACTCAAATTCCCACCTTGCAAGACAGGAAAGAAACCCTTCTTGAACTGATCCATTTTGAACTTCTTCAAAACCTTATCAAGGTATGTGCTTTGTGAAAGTCCTATTAAGCGCCTCGATCTATCTCTATAGATCTTGTTGCCTAATATGTAAGCAGCTTCTCCGAGGTATTTCATTGAAAACATCTTGTTCAAATATACCTTCACGCTTTCCAAAAGTTCTATATTCTTTCCAATCAGCAATATGTCATCCACATGTAATGTTAGAAACGCTATAGAGCTCATACGAACTTCCTTGAAATACAAGCTTCTCCATAAACCTGTATGCACCCAAACTTTGATCACCTCATGAAAGTGAAGATTCCAATTCTGAGATGCTTGCACTAGTCCATAAATGGCTCGCTAGAGCTTGCATACTTTGTCGACATTTTCAGGATCAACAAAACCTTCTGGTTGCATAATATACAACTCTTCCTTAAGGAAACCATTAAGGAAAGCTATTTTGACATCAATCTGCCAAATTTCATAATAAAAAAATGTAGCTATTGCTAAAATAATCCTCATGGACTTAAGCATCACTACGAGAGAGAAAGTATCATCGTAGTCAACTCCTTGAACTTCCGATACACTCTTTTGCAACAAGTCATGCTTTATAGACGATGACATTACCGTGTGCGTCCGTCTTCCTTTTAAAGATCCATTTGTTTCCAATGGCCTTACGATCATCAGGTAAGTCCTCCAAAGTACATATTTGTTTTCATACAAGGACCCTATCTTGGATTTCAT
Organism: Hordeum vulgare subsp. vulgare; assembly: GCF_904849725.1. Lineage (NCBI taxonomy): Eukaryota > Viridiplantae > Streptophyta > Magnoliopsida > Poales > Poaceae > Hordeum > Hordeum vulgare. The sequence goes on from NC_058523.1 coordinate 38,590,923, forward strand.
GGCCTCTGGCCATTTGTCGGAACCCGGGCCCACCATCGCTTGTACATAGCTCATAGGCTCATTGTTGTCCAACAACATGACCTACAAGACATGATTATCGTACCACTCAGGGGTAGTATGTGTCCTTGTCGACCTACGAGGTTCGGTTGTTACTTGATCTAAAGCTTCATGATCATCATCATTAGCTTCCTCTTTGATTGGTGTAAGCGTCACAGGAACATCTTTTAATGTCGTCCTACTCTCTAACTGCAGTGACGGTTCAACAACCTCATCAAGTTCTACCTTCCTCCCACTCAATTATTTCGAGAGAAACTCCTTATCTAGAAAGGATCCATTCTTGGCAACAAAGACATTGCCTTCAGATCCGAGATAGAAGGTGTACCCAATTGTTTTCTTAGGGTATCCCATGAAGACGCACTTCTCCGCTTTGGGTTCGAGCTTATCAGGCTGAAGCCTTTTGACAAAGTGTTGTAACCCCAAACTTTAAGAACCAATAGCTTATGTTTCTTGCCAAACCATAATTCATATGGCGTCGTATCAACGGATTTAGATGGTGCCCTATTTAAAGTGAATGTGGTTGTCTCCAATGCATAACCACAAATTGATAGTGGTAAAACAGTAAGAGACATCATAGAATGCACCATCCATATCTAATAAGGTACGATTATGACATTTGGACACACCATTACGCTGTGGTGTTCCAGGTGGAGCGAGGTGTGAAATTTTCCACACTATCTTAAGTGGATACCAAACTCATAACTCATATATTCTCCACCAAGATGAGATCATACACACTTTATCTTCTTGTCATGATGATTCTCAACTTCACTCTAAAATTGCTTGAACTTTTCAAACATTTCAGACTTGTGCTTAATTAAGTAAATATACCCATATCTACTCCATCATTAGTGAACGTAAGAAAATAATGATATCCACCGCGTGCTTCAACACTCATTGGACCGCACACATCAATTTGTATGATTTCCAACAAGTCACTTGTCCGGTCCATTGTTTTAGAAAATGGGGGTTTCGTCATCTTGCACATGAGGCATGGTTCGCATGTATCAAGCGATTCAAAATTGATTGATCCCAACGGACAATCATCATGGAGCTTCTTCATGCGCTTTACACCAATATGACCTAAGCAGCACTGCCACAAGAAAGTGATATTATCATTATTAACTTTACATCTTTTGGCATCAATATTATGAACATGTGCATTACTACTATCAAGATTCAACAAGAATAAACCATTCACATTTGGTGCATGACCATAAACGATGTTACTCATATAAACTGAACAACCATTATTCTTTGATTTAAATGAATAGCCGTCTAGCAATAAACAAGATCCGAACATAATGTTCATGCTCAATGGAGGCACCAAATAACAATTATTTAGCTTTAAAACTAATCATGACGGTAATCAAAGAGTGATCATGCCGATGGCGATCACATCAACTTTGTAACCATTTCTCACGTGCATCGTCACCCCATCCTTTGTGAGCCTCTGTTTATTCCGTAGTTCCTGCTTGGAGTTGCAAAATGAGCAACCGAACCGGTATGGAATACCCAGGCACTACTACGAGAGCCAGTAAGGTACACGTCAATAACATGTATATCAATTATACCTTTGTTGATGTTGCCATCCTACTTAGCAACCAAATACTTGGGGCAATTTTGCTACTAGTGGCCAGTCCCCTAGCAGTAGAAGCACTCAGTCTCAGGCTTGGGTACATCCTTGGGTTTCTTCATGGGAGCGGCAACTGGCTTTCCATTCTTCTTGAAGTTTCCCTTCTTACCATTGCCTTTCTTGAAACTAGTTTTTTATTCACCATCAACACTTGATGCTCCTTCTTGATTTCTACTACCGCGGTTTCAGCATCGCGAATAGCTCGGAGATTGACTTGTTCATCCCTTACATATTATAGTTCATCACGAAGCCCTTATAGCTAGGTGGCAGTGACTGGAGAACTATGTGAGTGACCCTCTCTGGTGGAAGCTCAACTCCCAACTATATCAAGCGTTTGTAGTACCAAGACATTCTGAGTATGTGCTCACTAACACAACTATTCTCCTCCATCTTGCAGGCGAAGAACTTATTGGATTTCTCATGCCTCTCAATTTGGGCATTATCATGGAATACAAATTTCAACTCCTGGAACATCTCATATTCTCTATGGCGTTCAACATGCTTTTGAGGTACAGATTATAAGTCGTACGAGATGGTGCGCTGAACTACTGAGTAGTCATTAGAACGTGTCTGCTAGACATTCACAACATCTGCAGACAAGACTGCTGCGGTGGCGCCTCAAGCGGTGCATCAAGGACATAAGTCTTTTGTGAAGCCATGAGGATAATCCTCATATTACGGACCTAGTCTGCATATTTATTTCCATCATCTTTCAACTTAGCTTTCTCTAGGAAAGCACTAAAATTCAAGGGTGCTACTACTCTAGCCATTGATCTACAACATAATTTGCAAAGACAACTTTAGACTACGTTCATGATAATTAGTTAAATTAATCAAATTACTAATGAACTCCCACTCAAATAAACATCCCTTAGGTTGTCTAAGTGTGACATGATCCTAATCCACCAACCCAAGTCCGATCATCACATTGGATGATGTGGTTTCAATAGTGAACATCTCCATGTTGATCATATCTACTATATGACTCATGTCGAGTGAATTGATATTTTGCGAGAGAAAAAAATCATCTCAACCACAAAGACATTATTTTGCAAGAAAATATAAATCTCAATCACAAATATGTTCTGTTGGAATAAACCCCAAGCCCTGTCGCTAGGTTCAGTTAGCAGGGTCAGTTTGCAGTTTCGTTTTCCGTCAGAATAGCTCAGGGTAGTTTCTTCAGTTAGCTAGTTCAGCTCCCATCTACAATGGATTGGAGCGAGTCGCGCGCTTGCTCGATCTGTTCGTGGGATGGCACGAACACTGCGGATCACGTAGGCGCCAAGTCAGGGGCCACGATCCCCGTTTTCCCGTTTGTCATCACTGAATAAATAGCGATCAATAGATGGAGAAAATCTGTGAGAGTTACAGCGCAAAAACCCTGTCGTGTTCATCGGTTCCATCAGAGACTTTGTTCCTCTCTCTCTCACCGTGAGTTCATCGTCCGAGCATCCTAGTGGGTGCGGACAATTGGCATCAAAGCCACGTTAGATCATGGGAAAGAGTGACACAGTTCGCTCCCGTTCTGTCTCGCCGGAGAAGACCGGGGCAGAGGCGAAGAAGGATGGGAAGGGCACCAGCAGCAAGACCACGTCCCTACTGGGTGACGGCTCAGGGAAGTCGTTCGGTCGTGAGCTAGCGATGCCACAGCCGCTGCGTGAAGCAACTGGGTCCACCTCCTACCCCCCTGACGAGGACGAACTACGCGGAGTGGTCGCTCCTCATGAAGGTAATCCTGCACGTGAGAGGCATGTGGTGTGTCATCGAGATCGGCCCGTGTCCTGATGACGACGACGACTACCGTGACGATCGCCTGGCGCTGGAGGCATCCTCCAGGTCGTACCACCAGAGATGCTGGCGACGCTCGCCGTGAAGGAAACGGCGAAGGAGGCGTGGGACTCCATCAAGACGATCCGTCTTGGAGTCGACCACGTCCGCAAGGCGAGGGCGCAGTCCCTCCGTCGCGAGTTCGACGACATCCGCTTCAAGGACGAGGAGACCGTTGATGAGTTTGCCCTCCGGCTCACTGGTATGATGAATAATCTTTCTCTCCTTGGTGATGATCTGAAGGAAGAAAGGGCCGTGGAGAAGTTTCTCCGGGTCGTCCCGCCGCGCTACGCCCAGGTGGCCCTGTCCATAGAGACGTTGCTCGACCTGTCGGAGATCACGGTCGAGGAGCTCACCGGGTAGCTGAAAGCGGCGGAGGAGCGCTACGGGCTGGACGGGGTCGCCCAAGACGAAAACAGTCTGTTGTTCACTCATGAGGATGGGATGGCAAGGCAACAGAAGATCGACCAGGCCGGAGCCACTGGCGAAAGCAGCAACCAAGCCGCCGACGGGGGCGGTCGCCGTGGTGGCGGACGCTCGCGCGGTCGTGGAGGCGGTCGAGGCGGGCGCGGGAACCAGAATCCCTCTGGCAGCCCCGCCCGTAAGACTGACAAGTGTCGCTACTGCAACAACCTGGGTCACTGGGCCCGGGAATGTCGGAAGAAGAAGCGCGACGAGGAGGCCAACCTCGCCGAGGCTAACGAAGAGGAGCCGGGGCTGCTGATGGTCTAGGCCTACACCCTCAGCGAAGGAAATACAGCAGGGTTGGAGCTGAACCCGGCTGCACCCGAGGCACCTCTCATGACCTCGACGGTGCAAGTCTTCCTCAACGAGGAGCGTGCGCGCGTCGAGCTACAGCAAGCACCTGGCGACACCGATGCGGCCTGGTACCTCGACATCGGGGCTTCAAACCACATGACCGGCGATGTGACGGCGTCAGTCAAGTTCGGCGATGGGTCTCTGGTCGACATACGTGGGCGTGGGACGGTGCTGTTCGCCGTGGCAGGCGGCCACTACCGCGGCCTCACCAATGTCTACTGGATACCCCGCCTCAAGAGCAACATCAACAGCATCGGTCAGCTGGATGAGGTTGGGTGCGCAACGTTGGTGGAGCACGGGACCATGACGGTCCGAGATCGCTAGAAGAACCTCCTCGCCAAGGTAACCCGCACTGCTAAGAGACTGTACATATTACACATTAAGATCGCCAAGTCGGCATGCCTCGCCGCAAGCGAGTGTGACAGCGCTAGCTGGCGCTGGCACGAGAGGTTTGGCCATGCTCACTTCCAGGGTCTCGAGAGGATGGCACGGGCTGGCATGGTCACCGGGCTTCCCCTCATCGTGCACGCGGAGCAGATCTGCGAAGCATGCCTCGCCGGCAAGCAGAGACGGTCGTCGTTTCCCCAAGCTGCCAAGTACCGCGCGACGGAACCACTTGAGCTGGTCCACGGCGACTTCTGCGAGCCGATCTCACCGGAAACACTGGACGGGAAGCGCTACTTCCTCCTCCTAGTGGATGACCGCAGCCGGTACACCTGGCTTGTCTTGCTACGCTCCAAGGATCAGGCGGCCGAGGCTATCCGCCGGTTCAAGGCCACCGCGGAGACAGAGTCTCGCCACACCCTGCGCACCTTCCGCACAGATCGCGGAGGCGAGTTCACTAGCATGGCGTTCGCGGAGTACTTCCCCTACCACAGCGTGCAGCGGCATTTTACAACGCCCTACTCCTCCCAGCAGAACAGAGTGGTGGAGCGCCGCAACCAAACTGTCATGGGCATGGCTAAGAGCATGCTCAAGGCAAGAGGTATGTCGGCGTTCTTCTGCGGAGAGGCCGTGACTACCGATGTCTTCCTGATGAACAGGTCATACACAAGGAGTGTGATCGGTAAGACGCCACACGAGGTGTGGCATGGACGCAAGCCCAACGTGCACTTCGTGCGCGTTTTTGGGTGCGTAGCTTGATACGTCTCCATCGTATCTACTTTTCCAAACTCTTTTGCCCTTGTTTTGGACTCTAATTTGCATGATTTGAATGGAACTAACCCGGACTAACGTTGTTTTCAGCAAAATTGCCATGGTGTTGTTTTTGCGCAGAAATAAAAGTTCTCGGAATGACCTGGAAATTTACGGGGATTTTTTGTGGAATATATAAAAAATACTGGTGCAAGAATCAACCGGAGGGGTGGAGCTGAGAGCCCACAAGCCCCCCAGGCGCGGGCCCCCCTAGCCGCGCCTGGCAGGCTTGTGGGGCCCATGAAGCTCCACCACCTCCAATCTTAGCTCTATTTAGTCCCTTTCGTCCGGAAAAAAATCAAGGAGAAGAGTTCATCGCGTTTTACGATACGGAGGCGCCGCCACCTCCTGTTCTTCCTCTGGAGGGCAGATCTAGAGTCCGTTCTGGGCTCCGGAGAGGGGAGATCGTCGCCATCGTCATGACCAACCTTCCTTCATCGCCAACTCCATGATGATCTTCACCATTCGTGAGTAATCTCATCGTAGGCTTGCTGGACGGTGATGGGTTGGATGAGATCTATCATGTAATCGAGTTAGTTTTGACGGGGATTGATCCCTAGTATCCACTATGTTCTGAGATTGATGTTGCTACTACTTTGCCATGCTTAATGCTTGTCACTAGGTCCCGAGTGCCATGATTTCAGATCTGAACCTATTATGTTGTCGCCAATATATGTGTGTTCTTGATCCTATCTTGCAAGTTGTAGTCACCTACTATGTGTTATGACCCGGCAACCCCAGAGTGACAATAGCGAGAACCACTCCCAGAGATGACCAAAGTATGAGGAGTTCATGTATTCACCAAGTGTTAATGCGTTGGTCCGGTTCTTTATTAAAAGGAGAACCTTAATTTCCTGTAGTTTCCACTAGGACCCCGCTGCCACGGGAGGGATGGACAATAGATGTCATGCAAGTTCTTTTCCCTAAGCACATATGACTACATACGGAATACATGCCTACATTACTTTGACGAACTGGAGCTAGTTACGTATCTCTCCGTGTTATAACTGTTGCATGATGAATAACATCCGGCATAATCATCCATCACCGATCCAATGCCTACGAGTTTTTCCTATTGGTCCTTGCTACGTTACTTTGCTGCTACTGCTATCACTGCTGCTACTGTTACTCTATTGCTACTGCTGTTACTCTGCTCCTACTGCTGTCACTATTGCTACTGGTTACCGTTGCTACTGTTGCTATCACACTACTTTTCTACTGATACTTTGATGCACATACTAAATCTTTCAGGTGCGGTTGAATTGACAACTCAACTACTAATACTTGAGAATATTCTTTGGCTTCCCCTTGTGTGGAATCAATAAATTTGGGTTGAATACTCTACCCTCGAAAACGGTTGTGATCCCCTATACTTGTGGGTTATCAAGACTATTTTCTGGCGCCATTGTCGGGGAAGCATAGCTATATTCTCTGAGTCACTTGGGATTTATGTCAGCTGATACCTATGAGGAATCTGAAAGATCCAAGAACTAAAGTCTTGCCCTCAACTACGAGGACAGGTAAGGAACTGCCATCTAGCTCTGCACTTGATTCACCTTCAGTTATGAGTAAGTTTGCGACACCACCTCCTGCTAGAAATCTTGATATGTCGCCTGTGCTGGATGATGCTACTTCTGCTGCCTATGACGCTTATGATGATGCTATACTTGATACTGATTTGCCACTAGGTGCATTTCTTGATGCAAAAATTGCTAGAGTTGCTGCTAGATGTGATGATACTTCTGAAACTGCTGATACTATTGAAGTAGAACCTGCTATTTTGCCTGCTAGAACTAGCTCTCTTAGATATGAATTGCCTGATATGCCTGAGGGTTATGTTATGGAGGGAGAGATAGTTGAGGACTTTCTTGCTTGTAAGGATAGCTATGATGTTGAGAAATTATTGCGCAAGTGGAAAGAAAAATCTTTGAATGCTAGGATGAAATACGACCCGAAGTTTGCTACTTCGCCTATTTTGTGACCGATAAGGATTATGAATTTTTTGTCGACCCTGAGTTAATCACTCTGGTCGAATCTGATCCTTTTCACGGTTATGAGTCTGAAACGGTTGTAGCCCATCTTACCAAACTGCACGATATAGCCACCCTATTCACGAGTGAGGAAAAGATCCGGCACTACTATATCCTTAAGTTGTTTCCTTTCTCTCTAAAGGATGATGCTAAGACTTGGTTCACCTCTCTTGCTCATGGTTGTGTGCGTAGACTCCATGATATGATCTACTACTTCTCTGAGAAATATTTCCCTGCCCATAAGAAGCAAGCTGCCTTGTAGGAAATATACAACTTTGCGCAAGTTGAAGAAGAGAGTCTCCCACAAGCTTGGGGGAGGCTCGTCCAGCTACTGAATGCCTTGCCTGGTCACCCTCTTGAGAAGAATGAAATACTTGATATCTTCTATAATGGACTAACTGATGCTTCTAGAGACCACCTAGATAGTTGTGTCAGTTGTGTTTTTAGGGAACGAACCGTAGAACAACCTGAGATCCTATTGAATAATATCTTGTGCAATGAGAATGCTTGGACTATTCCCGAACCACCTCCTAAGCCTACTCCAAAGAAAAGAGGTATTAGATCTATGAAAGAGAAAGTCATTAAATCAGCAATGAGAATGCTTGGACTATTCCTCAGTCCTGAAGATATGCAAGAAGCTAAGAAATCTATGAAAGAGAAAGGCATTAAATCTGAAGATGTCAAAAATCTACCACCTATCGAAGAGATCCATGGTCTTGATAACCCGATACAGGTAGTAGAGTTAAATTCTCTTCGTAGATTCAATGAGAGTGGCATTCCTTTTGATAAACCTGCTAGCTTATGCCTGGATGAATTTGATAACTTTGTTGCCAAACAACAAAGTTTCAATGATTATGTTAGCACACAACCGGAACAGAATGCTCGTATGCTTACTCATTTAAGTGCTTGTGTGGACAGAAACGTCAATGATCTTAAGCTTCTGAGTAAACATGCCTCTATGGTTACTACTCAGGTAGAACAAGTACTTAAAGCTCAGAATGACTTGCTCAATGAGTTGAATGATAATTCTGTCAGAGTCGTCACTAGAGGCGTTAGAATTGAACAAGATTCTCAAGGAGTTAGCAGTGATGCACCTAGTCATCCTAGGAAGAAGAAGAGAGATGATAGGAACCTGCACACTAGCAACCCTGATGCTGTTACACCTGAGAGTCCAAACGATTTCTCTACCTCTGATGCCGAAACACAATCTGGTGATGAACATGAGCCTAATGATAATATCAATAGTGATGTTCATGATGATGCTCAATCTAGCAATGATAAGGATGTGGAGATTGAACCTAGTGTTGATCTTGATAACCCACGGCCTAAGAATAAGAGATACGATAAGAACGACTTCACTGCTAGGAAGCATGGTAAAGAAAGGGAACCATGGGTTCAGAAACCCATGCTCTTTCCTCCCAAACCATCCAAGAAAAAGGATGATGAGGATTTTGAGCGATTTGTTGAAATGATTAGACCTGTCTTTCTGCAAATGCGTTTGACAGATATGCTCAAAATGTCTCTGTATGCTAAGTACATGAATGATATTATGACTAATAAGAGGAGGATACGTGAGGTTGAGATTTCCACCATGCTTGCTAATTATACCTTCAAGGGTGGAGCTCCTAAGAAACTAGGTGATCCCGGAGTGCCCACTATACCTTGCTCCATTAAAGGCAACTACGTTAGAACTGCTTTATGCAATCTTAGAGCCGGTGTTAGTGTTATGCCTCTCTCTCTCTCTCTCTTTATCGTAGGCTTGAACTGGATAAGTTGACACCCACTGAAATCTCTCTGCAAATGGCCAACAAAACAACTTCTTTCCCTATCGGCATTTGCGAGGATGTGCCTATTGTGGTTGCGAACGTCACTATCTTAACAGAATTTGTTATTCAACATATTCCCGAGGATGATGCCATGGCGGTCATCCTTGGAAGACCCTTTTTAAACACTGCAGGGCTGTTATAGATTGCAACAAAGGCAATGTCACTTTCCATGTCAACGGTAATGAGCATACGGTGCACTTTCCGAAGAAACAATATCGAGTACATTGCATCAATGCTATCGAAAAAACTTCATCAATTCTTATTGGGAGCTTTGAATGCCCTATACCTACTATCAAGATGAAGTATGATTTGCTTGTTGGGGATATTCACATCCCCATTGAGGTAACCTAGTGACTATTCGAAAATTCTCCGTTTCCTTTTGCGATTCGAAAAAGTTTGTCAAGGAGACTTGATCAACCTCATTGACAGATTTCTTTCAATGACCATGGGATGGATGAATCGAGGAGTCACAAACCTCTGTTCCAAGCTTTCACCTTCGGTTGCTTAGAAGAAAAATGATAAATTTAGTTTAGTTTTCCTTGTTTTCTGCTTTTAATTAGCGTCCCGTAGAAAAGTACCCCGAAAATAAAAGTTCTCCGAATGCCGTGAAAATCTAGTATGATTTTTCTGGAATTTTTGAAAAATACTGAGACGGAGAGCTAGTCAGGGGGCTGCACCAGTGGACCACAAGCCCTGGAGGCGCGGGCACCCCCCTGGCCGCGCCTACCAGGCTTGTGGGGCCCACGTGCACCCCCTCCACTTATTCTAGCTCCCATCTACTTCTCCTACCTCCAGAAAAAATCGTTTCACAGCTCAAACCCGTGTTCTTGCTCTTCTTGCTGGGATTTTCGATCTCCTTGTGCAAAGCACCATTCACCAAACTGTTTTCGGGAAATTTCTCCTTGGTAAGTGACTCCTCCATTGGTCCAATTAGTTTTTGCTTTAGTGCATTATACGTTGCGTATTTTTGCTGCCTTGGTGACCCTGTTCTTGAGCTTTGCATGCTAATTTTAGGTGGTCCCAAGTATTTTTGATGCGTGATATGGCCTCCAGGCACTTCTCACAGTAGTTGATATGAGTTTCGTTGAGCCTTGTTCACTTTTCCTTTGAGTCACTGAAAATTTCAGAAAAGGAAGTTGTTCAGGAGAAACTATCATGGTGGTTCCTCAAGCAAGAGGGGTCCCCGTTGATGACCCACAAGTATAGGGGATCAATCGTAGTCCTTTCGATAAGTAAGAGTGTCGAACCCAACGAGGAGCAGAAGGATCTGACAAGTGGTTTTCAGCAAGGTCAAATCTGCAGGCACTGAAATTGTCGGTAACAAGTGATTGTGTGGTGAGATGATTTGTAGCAAGCAACAAGTAACAAGAGTAGCAACGGTGCAGCAAAGTGTCCCAATCCCTTTTGTAGCAAGGGACAAGCCTGGACAAAGTCTTATAGGAGGAAAAACGCTCCCGAGGACACACGGGAATTTCTGTCATGCTAGTTTGATCATGTTCATAAGATTCGCGTTCGTTACTTTGATAGTTTCATATGTGGGTGGACCAGCGCTTGGGCACTGCCCTTACTTGGACAAGCATCCCACTTATGATTAACCCCTCTCGCAAGCATCCGCAACTATAAAAGAAGAATTAAGACAAAGTCTAACCATAGCATTAAACTAGTGGATCCAAATCAGCCCCTTACGAAGCAACGCATAAACTAGGGTTTAAGCTTCTGTCACTCTAGCAACCCATCATCTACTTACTACTTCCCAATGCCTTCCTGTAGGCCCAAATAATGGTGAACTATTATGTAGTCGACGTTCACATAACACCACTAGAGGAAAAACAACATACAACCACTACAGGAATTAGCTTCTTTGCCGTCTGCCATCACAGACGGCAAAGAGTAATCCACCGACGGCAAAGAGTAATGGACAGACGGCAAAGAAAACTCATGTCGGCAAAAATTCTGCGTTAGCCTACGACGGCATTGTAGCTTCTTTGCCGTCAGCCTCACCGAAGCGGACGGCAAAGGGCTTTGTCGTCAGCTTTCCATAAGAGCAGTTGGCAAAGAGGTCGAGACGGCAGCCGACAGGCGTTACCTCCGTTAGGGGCTATCGGAGGCTTTGCCGTCTGCCTCGCCCTCTTCTTTGTCGTCTGGCTCCACCTCCACTCTTTGTCGTCCGCCTCCACATCCCCCCCCCCACAATCCACTCTTTGCCATATGCCTACCCCTCCTCCCCCCTCCTCTGTGCCCTCTTCTTTGTCGTCTGCCCCCCAGGAAGCGGACGGCAAATAGACTATATGTCCAGCTGCTGCTGCCCAGGTTGCACAGTTGGGCGCCATGTGGCACCTTTGCCGTCAGCTGCATGATGGCAAAGGCCTTTGCCATCAGCTGGCAGACGGCAAAGAGCCTATATTGTCATAGTTTTGCTTTTCTTTGTTTATTTCACAGCACATATACATATACATAGCACATATATAGGTCACAACACATATACATATACATAGCACAAATAATTCATAGCACATATATAGGGCACAACACATATTCATAGCACAAAGTTTCATCCATATATATACATATACATATAGTTCCACATATACTGTTCAAGCATATATACATATACATATAATTCCACATTGTTCATCAACTCAAATGAAAACTAGAACTAAAGCACTCCATCAATGCCAGCTTCCATGCATGTAATACATCCAATCTGCAAAATGGGAATAAGAAAGTCAAAAAAAGAACAACAACAACATATATATGACAAAGAAGCTAAATTGAAGAAGAAAGATAAGAAGCAAGAAGAGAACAAGGAGAAGAAAAACAAGAAGGAGGAGGAGGAGGAGGAGGAGGGGAAGGAGAAGGAGGAGGAGGAGGAGAAGAAGAAAAAAGGAGAAGAGAAGAAGAAGGAGAAGAAGGAGGAGAAGAAGGAGGAGAGAAGAAGAAGGAGAAGGAGAGCTCCTTCTCCTTCTTCGACTCTTTCTTCTTCTTGTTCTTCTCTTCTCCTCCTCCTTCTTCTTCTTCTCCTTCTCCTTCTCTTCTCCTTCTCTTCTTCTTCTTCTTCTTCTTCCTTCTTTTCATTTCTCCTCTTCTCCTCTTCTTGGAGCTAAATTAGCTAACTACGTCTTTTTGCAGCTAAATGAGCTAATTATGTCATTCTAGAGGAAAACAAGCTAAGTACATAATATTAATGATCTAACCAAGGTTCTTATGCCATTTTGAGCTTATTATGTCTTTTAGGAGCTTAATTAGTCATTTTATTGAGCTAACCAAGGTTCTTATGATGTTTTTACCTAACTAAGCTAATTATGTCATTTTGGATGATTATTGGCTAAGTATGTCTTTGTTGGGGAAAATAAGCTAATTTGATGAAGAAGAGGAGAAGGAGGAGGGAAGAAGAAAGAGAATATGGAGGGCTCCTTCTCCTCTTTCTCCTTCGTCTCTTCTTCTTCTCCTCCTCCTTCTTCTCCTTCTCCTCTTATTCTCTTTCTCTTCTTCTTTTTGTTCTTCCTTTTTAATTCTCCTCTTCTCCTATTCTTGGAGCTAAATTATCTAACTATGTCTTTTTGGAGCTAAATGGGCTAATTATGTCATTATAGAGGAAAACAAGCTAACTATATAATATTAATGAGCTAACCAAGGTTCTTATGCCATTTTTAGCTTATAATGTCTTTTTGGAGCTAAATGGGCCAATTATGTCATTGTTGGGGAAATTAAGGCAAGGAGAATATGAAAGAGGAGAAGAAAGAGGAGGAGGATAAGAAGAAGAAGAAATAAAGAAGAAGGAGGAGAAGGAGGAGGAGGAGGAGGAGAAGGACTAGAAGGTCCTTGGCCTTCTCCTCCTCCTCCTCCTTCTTCTTCTCCTTCTCTTCTCTTTCTCTTCTTCTTTTTGTTCTTCCTTTTCATTTCTCCTCTTCTCCTCTTCTTGGAGCTAAATTAGCTAACTATGTCTTTTTGGAGCTAAATGGGCCAATTATCCCATTTTAGAGGAAAACAAGCTAAGTATATAATATTAATGAGCTAACCAAGGTTCTTATGCCATTTTTAGCTTATAATGTCTTTTTGGAGCTAAATGGGCTAATTATGTCATTGTTGGGGAAATTAAGGCAAGGAGAATATGAAAGAGGAGAAGAAATAGGAGGAGGAGAAGAAGAAGAAGAAATCAAGAAGAAGGAGGAGAAGGAGGAGGAGGAGGAGAAGGACTAGAAGGTCCTTGGCCTTCTCCTCCTTCTCCTCCTCCTCCTTCTCCTTCTTCTCTTCTTCTTCTCCTCCTCCTTCTTCTCCTTCTCCTTATCTTCCCTTTCTCTTCTTCTTTTTGTGCTTCCTTTTCATTTCTCCTATTCTCCTCTTCTTGGAGCTAAATTAGCTAACTATGTCTTTTTGGAGGTAAATGGACTAATTATCCCATTTTAGAGGAAAACAAGCTAAGTATATAATATTAATGAGCTAACCCAGGTTCTTATGCCATTTTGAGCTTATAATGTCTTTTTGGAGCTAAATGGGCTAATTATGTCATTGTTGAGGAAATTAAGGCAAGGAGAATATGAAACATGAGAAGAAAGAGGAGGAGGAGAAGAAGAAGAAATCAAGAAGAAGGAGGAGAAGGAGGAGGAGGAGGAGAAGGACTAGAAGGTCCTTGGCCTTCTCCTCCTTCTCCTCCTCCTTCTCCTTCTTCTCTTCTTCTTCTTCTTCTTCTTTCTTTTCATTTTTCCTATTTCTTCTCCTCTTCTTGGAGCTCAGTTAGCTAACTATGTCTTTTTGGAGCTATATGGGCTAATTATACACTTTTAGAGGAAAACTAGCTAAGTATATAATATTAATGAGCTAACTAAGGTTCGTATGCCATTTTGAGGTTATTATGGCATTTTGGAGCTAAATGGGCTAATTATGTCATTGTTGGGGAAATTAAGGCAAGGATAATATGAAAGAGGAGAAGAGAAACTTACCGTAGTGGTCATCAAGGAGGAGAAACACCTGGAGAAGGGTCGTGCGATGACGTTCGGGAGTTATTCTGCACAAAAGATATTTTGCAATGTCTCAGTTAGCATGGTGACACTCAATTATTAATACTAGTTTATAATGAAACTCACCATTCCAATCAAAGAGAAGACGGGCATCGGCGGAGGGACTTGACCGCTCTTCTCGCACAGACCCTGAAGAGTGGGTCGTATTAGTTAGTAATGAAACAGACATTACACACATGATTTGGCTAATGTGAAAAAAACCATACCACAAAAAGCTCGTGCAGGGCCCGTTGACCCGCCTCATTCCGGGCCCTCTCCTCCTCAATCAATCGTGTCATGGTCTGCTCCCTCTCATCAAGAGAAGCCTAAAGAGCAGCCTGGCTTGCCAATCTCTCTTTCTCAAGAGCAGCCTGGTTTGCCGCTCTCTCTTTCTGAAGAGCAGCCTGAAACACCATTCCTCGTTACCACAGTAATGATCTATGGTGACACACATAATGAAATGGATGAAAGTTTTCTTAGTCCGTACAACTAACCTCGATGGCAAGATCGACTGGTCGTGGACGACGCATTATCTCAGGACAGCTGCTCAACTGGCGCGCCTTGATCTCCGGGAGAGTGAGTGGACAACGTATTATCCCATCTCCAATGGCTATCGAGCCATGGGTCCTCCCGCCACCACATACCATCACCAGCTCTGGATCCAAAGGTTCCTGGCTCGGGTTAAAGTCATCCCCTTTCGGAGCCTTCCCCGTGTCCCTGTATGTCACGAGCTTGTGGTGGGATGATATGTTGATGAAGTTATTTGGATCATCTAGGCAGACTCAGAGAATGCCTTCGCCTTCTTGTACGAGGCAGTATGGGCCATGCCATAAAGGTCTTACAAGTGTGGCATCTCCGTCTTATTGTGATGCGCCTAAAAGAGAGGAACAAAATATTAGCATGAAGAATGAATTGCATGAATCATGAAGCAAATCACATACTCAGTTTCGTCCGAACTGAAGTAAGTTAGCACTGCCTTGATGGTGTGGCACACCAACCATTTGGCTACGCCGATCCTTCGCATTCTCGTGGACGGCTCGCCAGCTGCATGTGCACCACTCATCAACCAACGCCTCCCAATAATCCATTTTATCCGCACACCATCTCGGGAGCACCTGTAAGTTATTAGAAAGAATTTTGAGTGCTACGCCTATGAATGAAATCAAGAAAACTACGTAGAAGGACTTAAGAATAGGTAATTACCTTCATGTATTGCTCCTTCTTGAGAAACTTTCTGCGGCAATCCTTCTTCTACTTCTTAATACCACGCGTGGCGTAGTAGTCTCGAATAGCCTGCGACCGAGTCTCGTGGCATAAGTTCTGTAGTAACCGCCTACACTTGGCCTCGAGAACCTTGGCCGCCTCCTCCTCATATCCATCCTCACACCTATAGAAGGTCTGCAATCAAACGTGAAAACACCGATTAGTACAATAATTAGCTATATTGTTAATTTTAGATTGTGTAAAAGGATAATTTACCCAAAAGCTCTTGATCACCATCTCGGCCCTCGTGTGGCACAACACACCATCTATAATCTCCTCCGACGGGGCCGGCGCAGCCTAGTACTGCTCCCAGGAAAATCCTAGTGTAGGAACCTGACCCTCACCAGGCAACGTGACAAACCCCGGGAAATTTGTCCGGCAAAACACACCAAGGACGGAGTTCGGCTTGCAGACTCCACAAGGGTGTGCCCATTCCCTGCATTATGATAAGGTCAACGCATTCGATATTTGAACAAACTTGAAGGCAAAATCTAAAAAAAGAGTAAATGTACTTACCTATCTCCTTCACGTTTAATCACCGGCCTGTGCTCGCGGGTAGCCGGCACGACCGGGAGACATGTACTACCACAATTGTACACGGTGGCCCCGTCCACCTGCACATCGCCCTCACTATCCGTAAACTCATCCCCGCCATCCCCGCCCCCTGAGCCATCCGGACCCTCGGTCCAATCCGGCCAGGTATCCCATCCGGGCCTCTCCACGTCGGGTGAAGCCTCCGGAACCGTAGTCTCGTGGGCCGAATGCACCTCGACCCGAGGCTAATCCTGGACCGGAGTCTCATGGGACGAATGCCCGTCAACACTAGGCTCCTGGACCGGAGTCCCCGTAGCCTCCTCCGCAAACGGGTCGACCATAGTAGTCCTATGCTCGGGTGAATGAGCTGGTGGTGGTGGCGAGGACGGTTCAACAGTCCTCCTGGATCTTCCGCGGCCACCACCTCTCCCTGTACCCTTCCCCTTCTTCCCTACCCGACCAGCACCTCTCCCAGTGGGCAATGCCGCCGACGAAGAAGAACCCACGGGTGGTGTCGACAGAATGTCTGCCAAGGCTCTACGGAGAGATAGGGGTGGAAGGGAAGTACCACCCCTCGTGCGGGGCGGCTGGGAAGAACCTGTCGAGCGCTCTGGACCAGCGCCCACCATCTTTCAACACCTGGTGACCTGCCATGATAAAGATTAAAAGAAATTAGTACAACATAAAAAAATTGAATAACTGACATGAATAATAATATGTACATGAATAATAAAGATTAAAAAATATATAATTTAAGTTGTGAATCTTACAAACTACTAATCATCATCAATAAATGCATCATCATCATCACTATCACACATGTCTTCATGAATGGCGTGCTCGTCGGGTTCAACGGCGTGAAGTTGTGAAAGGCCTTTCTTTAATCGTGGAAGCATTGACAGGTCATCCGCATCAATAACCTCTACGAGTTCCAGGTCTTCTGGTTCCGGCTCAGGGGTGGAGTCGGATTCATTGTCGCTGTCTACTTCCATGTTCTTGGGTGAAGCACGGCGGTTCTTGAAACGTTTCTTGGAAAGACGTGTTTCTTGGAAGAATTCTCCATCATATGTGTCTGGGTTAATGTGAGGTTCATAATCCTGTTCATTTGGGAGAGGTGGTCTGACATGTGGCGGCACTTCATAAACAACATACCAACCTTCCAAATTCTTATCAATTTGGCATGCCCACGGTAGATATAAAACTTGGGTCGCCTGTTGAGCTGTAATATAGACATCGGGAACATCTAAATTGGTGTTTGGATTGATTTCGACTAGTCCTATATGTTCATGAGTCCTTCTAGTCTCCTTCGGCTGGAACCAATAACATTTGAAGACTACGACGTTCGGTGGGTTTTCACCATAGAATTGAAGTTCATAAATTGCTTCAACTCTTCCATAATACTCGATAACACCTTCGCCGATAGCACAGACACCACAATTTGTAGATTTCCGGTCGGGCATAGATAGCTCTTTGCCAAAGGTACGAAAGAGATACCCGTTGATGTTGTATTTCTCAAATGAACGATCCTTATAGTCAAAACCATTAGCCATTAGCCGCAAGTTAGACCAAGAAATGAAATGGTCCATTATTGATAATTACCGTTTGTTTGAACCAAGAGATGAAACCGGGATAGCCGCCTCCTGTCTTTGACAGAAGCTCATACTCTTCGACGGAATCATTTTCGATCACCGCTCCATCTGAGAATTTGGCGATGTAACGGCTGTTTGAAATATCCGGGAATAAGAGCAGTTCAAAGGAATTATAATTTACGGGAAAATGTGCCGAGAACTCACTCGATGTACGGCCGCACTTCTGTTAGGTTGTTGAAGATATACAACGAAATGTTCCGCCATTCTTCGACATCCAACGTTATTGGTTCCGAAGCACCGGCTGGTGCGAGCTTCCCTTTGAATAGGCTCAGGTTGGACCCACCTTTTTTAAGGTCTGCATCATTGTGTTGAGGCTTCGGATTATGCAAATGATGATTTTTGTCTTCATAGTGTGTTGTCGCAAAGTTTGCCACCTCCTCAGTAATGAATGCCTCAACCATCGACGCTTCAATTCTACGCTTATTTTTACATTTAGCTTGAAGGGTCTTCTGCATCCTCTCAGTTGCATAGCACCAACGATCTTGCACGGGCCCACCCAATCTTGCCTCGGTCGGTAGATGTAAAATCAAATGCTGCATTGGATTAAAGAAGCCCGGTGGAAGGATCTTCTCTAACTTGCACAACAACTCCGGTGCAAACTCCTCCATGTCTTCTACCATGCCAGGCAACAATTCTTCCGCACAAAGAACACGGAAGAAATAGCTCAGCTCCGCCAGTACTAGCCATTCATCCTTAGGAATAAAGCCACGTAACATCACCGGCATTACCCGCTCTAGCCATATGTGCCAATCATGACTCTTGAGACCAAAGATTTTTAATTTTTCAAGACTCGCTCCCCTCTTCAGATTCGCTGCATACCCATCGGGGAACATCAAGTGCATTTTGACCCACAAGATAATTTCCCTCATAGCTGGCTTTCCAAGATTGAACCAGGCCTTTGGCTTCGACCACTTCTGCTTTCCTTTGCCTTCTCTCATGTTTTGTAACGGTCTATGTGTTGGGGAACGTCGCATGGGAAACACAAATTTTCCTACGCGCACGAAGTCCTATCATGGTGATGTCCATCTACGAGAGGGGATTTCCGATCTACGTACCCTTGTAGATCGCACAGCAGAAGCGTTAAGAAACGCGGTTCATGTAGTGGAACGTCCTCACGTCCCTCGATCCGCCCCGCGAACCGTCCCACGAACCGTCCCGCGACCCGTCCCACGATCCGATCCGATCTAGTGCCGAACAGACGGCACCTCCGCGTTCAGCACACGTACAGCTCGATGATGATCTCAGACTTCTTGATCCAGCAAGAGAGACGGAGAGGTACATGATTTCTCCGGCAGCATGACGGCACTCCGGAGGTTGGTGGTGATCTGATCTCGGCAGGGCTCCGCCCGAGCTCCGCAGAAACGCGATCTAGAGGAAAAATCGTGGAGGTATGTGGTCGGGCTGCCGTGGCAAAAGTTGTCTCAAATTAGCCCTAATACCTCTGTATATATAGGTGGGAGGGGAGGGGCCTTGCCTTTAGGCTCAATGAGCCCCAAGGGGGTCGGCCGAGCCAAGGGGGGAAGTCCTCCCCTTCCAAACCGAATCCAACTTGGATTGGAAGGTGGAGTCCTTCTCTCCTTTCCCACCTCCCCTTTTTTTTCTTTCTCTTTGATTTCTTATCCTTTGGCGCATAGGGCCTTCTTGGGCTGTCCCACCAGCCCACCAAGGGCTGGTGCGCCACCCCCAAGGCATATGGGCTTCCCCAGGGTGGGTTGCCCCCCCCCCCCCCGTGAACACCCGGAACCCATTCGTCATTCCCGGTAACTCCGAAAACCTTCCGGCAATCAAATGAGGTCATCCTATATATCAATCTTCGTTTCCGGACCATTCCGGATACCCTCGTGACGTCCATGATCTCATCCGGGACTCCGAACAACATTCGGTAACCAACCATATAACTCAAATATGCATAAAACAACGTCGAACCTTAAGTGTGCAGACCCTGCGGGTTCGAGAACTATGTAGACATGACCCGAGAGACTCCTCGGTCAATATCCAATAGCGGGACCTGGATGCCCATATTGGATCCTACATATTCTACGAAGATCTTATCGTTTGAACCTTAGTGCCAAGGATTCATATAATCCCGTGTGTCATTCCCTTTGTCCTTCGGTATGTTACTTGCCCGAGATTCGATCGTCAGTATCCGCATACCTATTTCAATCTCGTTTACCGGCAAGTCTCTTTACTCGTTCCGTAATACAAGATCCCGCAACTTACACTAAGTTACATTGCTTGCAAGGCTTGTGTGTGATGTTGTATTACCGAGTGGGCCCCGAGATACCTCTCCGTCACACGGAGTGACAAATCCAAGTCTTGATCCATACTAACAAAACGAACACCTTCGGAGATACCTATAGAGCATCTTTATAGTCACCCAGTTACGTTGCGACGTTTGATACACACAAAGCATTCCTCCGGTGTCAGTGAGTTATATGATCTCATGGTCATAGGAACAAATACTTGGCACGCAGAAAACAGTAGCAACAAAATGACACGATCAACATGCTACGTCTATTAGTTTGGGTCTAGTCCATCACATGATTCTCCTAATGATGTGATCCCGTTATAAACTAACAACACTTGCCTATGGTAAGGAAACCTTGACCATCTTTGATCAACGAGTTAGTCAACTAGAGGCTTACTAGGGACAGTGTTTTGTCTATGTATCCACACAAGTATTGTGTTTCCAATCAATACAATTATAGCATGGATAATAAACTATTATCATGAACAAAGAAATATAATAATAACTAATTATTATTGCCTCTAGGGCATATTTCCAACAGTCTCCCACTTGTACTAGAGTCAATAATCTAGTTCACATCACCATGTGATTCCAACGAATCCAACACCCATGGGGTCTGGTCACGTCTTGCTCGTGATAGAGGTTTCAGTCAACGGTTCTGGAACTTTCAGATCCGTGCGTTCTTTACAAATCTTTATGTCATCTTATAGATGCTGCTACTACCTGCTATTCGAAAATGCTCCAAATATCTACTCTACTATACGAATCTGTTTCACTACTCATAGTTATTCGGATTAGTGTCAAAGCTTGCATCGACGTAACCCTTTACGACGAACTCTTTAACCACCTCCATAATCGAGAAAAATTCCTTAGTCTATTTAGTTACTAAGGATAACTTTGACCGTTGATCGGTGATTCAATCCTGGATCACTCTGTGTACCTCTTAACAGACTTGTTGCAAGGCACACATCAGGTGCGGTACTCAGCATGGCATACTTTAGAGTCTACGGCTAAGGCATAGAAGACGACCTTCGTCTATTCTCTTTATTCTGCCGTGGTCGGGTTTTGAGTCTTACTCAAATTCACACCTTACAATGCAACCAGGAACTCCTTCTTTGCTGATCTATTTTGAACTCCTTCAAAAACTTGTCAAGGCATGCATTTTGTTGAAACTTCCATTAAGCGCTTTTGATCTATCTCCATAGATCTTTGATGCTCAACGTTCAAGTAGCGCAATCCAGGTATTCCTTTGAAAAGTCCTTTCAAACAACCTTGTATGCTTTACAGAAATTCTACATTACTTCTGATCCACAATATGTCAACCACATATACTTATCAGAAATTCTATAGTGCTCCCACTCACTTCTTTGGAAATACAAGTTTCTCATAAACCTTGTACAAACCCAAAATCTTTGATCATCTCATCAAAGTGTATATTCCAACTCTGAGATGCTTGCACCAGTCCATCGAAGGATCACTGGAGCTTGCATACTTGCTAGTATCTTTAGGATCGACAAAACCTACTGGTTGTATCACATACAATGTTTGCTCAAGGAAACCGTCGAGGAAACAATGTTTTGACATCCTACGTGCAATATTTCATAAATAATGCAGCAACTACTAACATAATTCTAACAGACTTTTAGCATTGCTACGAGTGAGAAAGTCTCATCATAGTCAACTGTTTGATCTTGTCAGTAACATCTTTGCGACAAGTCGAGCTTTTCTTAATAGTGACTTATCACCATCATCGTCCGTCTTCCTTTTAAAGATCCATCTTTACTCAATAGTCCTATGACCATCAAGTAGTTCTTCCAAAGTCTACACTTTGTTTTCATACATGGATCCTCTTTCGGATTTCATGGCTTCCAGCCATTTGTCGGAATCCGGGCCCACCATTGCTTTCTCCATAACTCGTAGGTTCACTGTTGCTCAACAACATGACCTCCAAGACAGGGTTACCGTATCACTCTGCAGTAGTACGCGACCTTGTCAACCTACGAGGCTTGTAGTAACTTGATCCGATGCTCGATGATCACCATGATCAGCTTCCACTTCAATTGGTGTAGGCGCCACAGGAACAACTTCCCGCGCCCTGCTACACACTGGTTGAAGTGATGGTTCAATAACCTCATCAAGTTCTACCACCCTCCCACTCAATTCTTTCGAGAGAAACCTTTCCTCGAGAAAGGATCCGTTTCTAGAAACAAACACTTTGCTTTCGGATCTGAGATAGGAGATGTACCCAACTGTTTTGGATATCCTATGAAGATGCATTTATCCGCTTTGGGTTCGAGCTTATCAGACTGAAACTTTTTCACATAAGTGTCGAAGCCCCAAACTTTCAAGAAACGACAGCTTAGATTTCTCTAAACCTCAGTCTATACTGTGTCATCTCAACGGAAATACGCGGTGCCCTATTTAAAGTGAATGTGGTTGTCTCTAATACATAACCCATAAACGTAGTGGTAATTTGATAAGAGACATCATAGTATGCACCATACCAAATAGTGCGTGGCTATGACGTTCAGACACATCATCACACTATGATGTTCCAGGTGCATGAACTGCGAAACAATTTCCACATTGTCTTAACTGCGTACCAAAACTCGTAACTCAGATATTCATTTCTATGATCACATCGTAGACAGTTTATCCTCTTGTTACGATGAACTTCACTCTGAAACAGAATTGAACTTTTCAATATTTCAGATTTGTGATTCATTAAGTAAATACTCTTGTATCTACTCAAATCGTCATTGAAGTAAGAACATAATGATATCCACTGCGTGCCTCAGCTCCCATTGGACTGCATACATCAAAATGTATCACTTCCAACAAGTTACTATCTTGTTTCATCTCAATGAAAACAAGGCCTTGCTCATGTGGTATGATTTGTATGTCACTAGTGATTCAAAATAAAGTGAGTATAAAGATCCATCGGCATGGAGCCTCTTCATGCAATTTATACCAACATGACTCAAGCGGCAGTGCCACAAGTAAGTGGTACTATCATCATTACCTCGTATCTTTTGGCACCAATATTATGAACATGTGTAACACTACGATCGAGATTCAGTAAACCATTGAGGGTAATTATTCAAAATAGAATAACTATTATTCTTTTAAATGAATAATCGTATTGCAACAAACACGATCCAATCATGTTCATGCTCAACGCAAACACCAAATAACAATTATTTGGGTTTCACCACCAATCCCGATGATAGAGGGAGCGTGCGCGTTTGATCATATCAACCTTGGAAAAACATCCAACATGTATCGTCACCTCGCCTTTAGCTAGTCTCCGTTTATGCCGTAGCTTTCATTTTGTGTTACTAATCACTTAGCAAACGAACCGGTATCCAATACCCTCGTGCTACTAGGAGTACTAGTAAAGTACACATCAACATCATGTATATCAAATATACTTCTTTCGAATTTTGCCAACCTTCTTATCTACCAAGTATCTAGAGTTGCTCCGCCTCAGTGACCGTTCCCCTCATAACAGAAGCACTTAGTCCCGGGCTTGGGTTTAATCTGGGGTCTCTGCATTAATGCAGCAACTGCTTTGCCATTTCACGAAGTATCCCTTCTA
The DNA here is from genome assembly GCF_904849725.1 of Hordeum vulgare subsp. vulgare. Taxonomy (NCBI): domain Eukaryota; kingdom Viridiplantae; phylum Streptophyta; class Magnoliopsida; order Poales; family Poaceae; genus Hordeum; species Hordeum vulgare. The sequence goes on from NC_058523.1 coordinate 38,614,601, forward strand.
GCCCTTGCCTTTCTCGAAACGTAGTGGTTTTACTAACCATCAACCATTGATGCTCCTTCTTGATTTCTACTCTCGCAATGTCAAACATCACGAATCGCTCAAGGATCATTGTATCTATCCTTGATATGTTATAGTTCATCACGAAGCTCTCACAGCTTGGTGGCAGTGACTTTGGAGAACCATCACTATCTTATCTGGAAGATCAACTCCCACTTGATTCAAGCGATTGTCGTACTCAGATAATCTGAGCACACGCTCAACGATTGAGCTTTTATCCTTTACTTTGTGGACAAAGAATCTTGTCGGATGTCTCATACCTCTTAACAAGGGCACAAGCATGAAATCAAAATTTCATCTCTTTAGAACATCTCTCATGTTCCGTGACGTTTCAAAACGTCTTCGGCGCCTTGCTTCTAAGCCATTAAGTATTTTGTACTGAACTATCGTGTAGTCATCAGAAACGTGTATGTCAGATGTTCACAACATCTACAGACGACGCTCGAGGTGCGGCACACCGAGTGGTGCATTAAGGACATAAGCCTTCTGCGCAGCAACGAGGACAATCCTCGGTTTTACAGACTCAGTCTGCAGAGTTTGCTACTACCAACTTTCAACTAAATTTTCTCTAGGAACATATAAAAAACAGTAGAGCTATAGCACAAGCTACATCGTAATTCGCAAAGACCATTAGACTATGTTCATGACAATTAGTTCAATTAATCATATTACTTAAGAACTCCCACTCAAAAAGTACATCTCTCTAGTCATTTGAGTGGTACATGATCCAAATCCACTATCTCAAGTCCGATCATCACGTGAGTCGAGAATAGTTTCAGTGGTAAGCATATCTATGCTAATCATATCAACTATACGATTCATGCTCGACCTTTCGGTCTCATGTGTTCCGAGGCCATGTCTGCACATGCTAGGCTCATCAAGCTTAACCCGAGTGTTCCGCGTGTGCAACTGTTTTGCACCCATTGTATGTGAACGTTGAGTCTAACACACCCGATCATCACGTGGTGTCTCAAAACGAAGAACTGTCGCAACGGTGCACAGTCGGGGAGAACACAATTTCGTCTTGAAATTTTAGTGAGAGATCACCTCATAATGCTACCGTCGTTCTAAGCAAGATAAGGTGCATAAATTGGATTAACATCACATGCAATTCATAAGTGACATGATATGGCCATCATCATGTGCTTCTTGATCTCCATCACCAAAGCACCGGCACGATCTTCTTGTCACCGGCGTCACACCATGATCTCCATCATCATGATCTCCATCAACGTGTCGCCATCGGGGTTGTCGTGCTACTCATGGTATTACTACTAAAGCTATGTCCTAGCAATATAGTAAACGCATCTGCAAGCACAAACGTTAGTTTAAAGACAACCCTATGGCTCCTGTCGGTTGCCGTACCATCGACGTGCAAGTCGATATTAACTATTACAACATGATCATCTCATACATCCAATATATCACATCACATCGTTGGCCATATCACATCACAAGCATACCCTGCAAAAACAAGTTAGACGTCCTCTAATTGTTGTTGCATGTTTTACGTGGTGACCATGGGTTTCTAGTAGGATCGCATCTTACTTACGCAAACACCACAACGGAGATATATGAATTTCTATTTAACCCCATCCAAGGACCTCCTCGGTCAAATCTGATTCAACTAAAGTTGGAGAAACTGACACTCACCGGTCATCTTTGAGCAACGGAGTTACTCGTAGCGCTGAAACCAATCTCTCGTAAGCGTACGAGTAATGTCGGTCCGAGCCGCTTCGATCCAACAATACCGCGGAATCAAGAAAAGACTAAGGAGGGCAGCAAAACGCACATCACCGCCCACAAAAACTTTTGTGTTCTACTCAAGATTACATCTACGCATGAACCTAGCTCTGATACCACTGTTTGGGAACGTCGCATGGGAAACAAAAAAAATTCCTACGCGCACGAAATCCTATCATGGTGATGTCCATCTACGAGAGGGGATTTCGATCTACGTACCCTTGTAGATCGCACAGCAGAAGCGTTAAGAAACGCGGTTGATGTAGTGGAACGACCTCACGTCCCTCGATCCGCTCCGCGAACCGTCCCACGAACCATCCCGCGATCCGATCCGATCTAGTGCCGAACGGACGGCACCTCCGCGTTCAGCACATGTACAACTCGACGATGATATCGGCCTTCTTGATCCAGCAAAAGAGACGGAGAGGTAGATGAGTTCTCCGGTAGCGTGACGGCGCTCCGGAGGTTGGTGGTGATCTGATCTCGGCAGGGCTCCGCCCGAGCTCCGCAGAAATGCGATCTAGAGGAAAAACCGTGGAGGTATGTGGTCGGGCTGCCGTGGCAAAAGTTGTCTCAAATCAGCCCTAATACCTCTATATATATACGTGGGAGGGGAGGGGCCTTGCCTTGAGGCTCAAGGAGCCCCAAGGGGGTCGGCCGAGCCAAGGGGGGAAGTCCTCCCCTTCCAAACCGAATCCAACTTGGATTGGAAGGTGGAGTCCTTCTCTCCTTTCCCACCTCCCCTTTTTTTCTTTCTCTTTGATTTGTTATCCTTTGGCGCATAGGGCCTTCTTGGGCTGTCCCACCAGACCACCAAGGGCTGGTGCGCCAGCCCCAAGGCCTATGGGCTTCCCCGGGGTGGGTTGCCCCCCCCCCCCGGTGAACACCTGGAACCCATTCGTCATTCCCGGCACATTTCCGGTAACTCCGAAAACCTTCCGGCAATCAACTGAGGTCATCGTATATATCAATCTTCGTTTCCGAACCATTCCGGAAACCCTCGTGACGTCCGTGATCTCATCCAGGACTCCGAACAACATTCGGTAACCAACCATATAACTCAAATACGCATAAAACAACGTCGAACCTTAAGTGTGCAGACCCTGCGGGTTCGAGAACTATGTAGACATGACCCGAGAGACTCCTCGGTCAATATCCAATAGCGGGACCTGGATGCCCATATTGGATCCTACATATTCTACAAAGATCTTATCGTTTGAACCTTAGTGCCAAGGATTCATATAATCCCGTGTGTCATTCCCTTTGTCCTTCGGTATGTTACTTGCCCGAGATTCGATCGTCAGTATCCGCATACCTATTTCAATCTCGTTTACCGGCAAGTCTCTTTACTTGTTCCGTAATACAAGATCCCGCAACTTACACTAAGTCACATTGCTTGCAAGGCTTGTGTGTGATGTTGTATTACCGAGTGGGCCCCAAGATACCTCTCCGTCATACGGAGTGACAAATCCCATTCTTGATCCATACTAACTCAACGAACACCTTCGGAGATACCTGTAGAGCATCTTTATAGTCACCCAGTTACGTGGCAACGTTTGATACACACAAAGCATTCCTCCGGTGTCAGTGAGTTATATGATCTCATGGTCATAGGAACAAATACTTGACACGCAGAAAACAGTAGCAACAAAATGACACGGTCAACATGCTACGTCTATTAGTTTGGGTATAGTCCATCACATGATTCTCCTAATGATGTGATCCCGTTATAAACTAACAACACTTGCCTATGGTCAGGAAACATTGACCATCTTTGATCAACGAGCTAGTCAACTAGAGACTTACTAGGGACAGTGTTTTGTCTATGTATCCACACAAGAATTGTGTTTCCAATCAATACAATTATAGCATGGATAATAAACGATTATCATGAACAACGAAATATAATAATAACTAATTATTATTGCCTCTAGGGCATATTTCCAACACTATGACATAGTGTCTCTTGATCTCGAGCCTTAGTATTATCCTTTGTCTTCCCATCTATGTCAAACAATGTACCAAAAATAGCCTCTACGATATTCTTTTCAGTGTGCATCATGTCGATATTGTGTGGAAGAAGGAGGTCTTTGAAGTAAGGCAGATCCCAAAAGCATGGCTTGTGAGTCCAGGCGTGTTTTGAATTATACCCCTTGAAATACCCTGGACGCTCTGGATCAGGCTCGAGGGTGTTTAACTGATCCAGGATCTGTTGGCCTATCAACGCAGGTGGTGCCAAGTTTTTGACAACTTTACCTTTGGTAAAGTTCTTCTTCTCTTTTCTGAACTGATGGTCAGGATCCAGGAACTATCTATGCAAGTCAAAGCAAGAATACTTCCGACCCTCCTGCAACCAATGAAACTGAAGAGCTGCCTTGCATTGGGGGCTCGGGAACCTTCCATGCACACACCATCCACAGAATAATGCATACGCCGGCAAGTCATGCATAGAGTACATGTACCACATATGCATTTTGAAGTTTTGTTTTCTAGCGGCATCGTATGTCTTGAGCCCATTATCCCAAGCTTCTTCCAATTCATCCTTAAGCGGCTGCAGGTACACATTCATATTCTTCCCCGGATAATTGGGCCCTGGAATTATCAACGTCAGAAATATGTTCTTTCTTTGCATAATCTGTCCGGGGGGAGATTGAGTGGAATGACAAATACAGGCCAACAACTATATTTGGTTGCCGTCATGCCGAAGGGATGAAAACCATCCGTGGCGTTGCAGACTCGAGGATTCCTTGGATCTGCCGCTTTATCCTGATGCAATCCATCGAAATGTTTCCACGCTTCCCCATCCGATGTGTGTACCACCATCTTATTCCCATCCGCATCTAGTTCGGTTCTTTTGCCCAATTTGTGCCATGTCATCTGTCTGGCTGTTTGTTCGACCATGAAAAGACGTTGAAGTCTTGGTACGATTGGCATATACCGAAGAACACTAACTACGATTTTGTTCTGCCTCTTCTCACCCATACCGTTGTCTACCACAAGATACCTGCAAGATTCGCAATTGGGACAACAGTCCAAGTGTGCATACTCCTTCCTAAATAAGACACATCCTTTCTCACATGCATCTATCTTCTCATAGGGCATCTTAAGTACACGAAGTATTTTGTCCGACTGGTACAGGTTTGCAGGCATGACATGGCCTTTGGGTAGGAAGCGTCCAAATAGTGTCATCATCGCATCGTAGCATTCTCTTCCCAAGTTGAACTGAGCCTTCAGAGCCATTACTTATGCAATTGCATCCAGCTGACAGAGCTTAGTGTGCTCATGGAGAGGACGTTTTGAAGACTCCAACATTTCTTAAAAGGCCTTTGCAGATTCCTCCATCTCATCTTCCGAATTCTGAGCATCATCAAAGTCTTGCACCATGTCTTCGATCCCGGTACCATGCTCGTCCGTGCGACGATGGACCACCTCAGCTCTTGTGCGTTGTATAGACTCACCATGAAATGTCCACATCGTATAATTAGGCTTAAAACCCCTCCTCTGTAGGTGTTTAATCATTACAGCCTCTGTCGTCTTTTTATAGTTGTCGCATCCAGGACAGGGGCAATAGTTTCTTTCCTGGCCATTTGCGAATGCGGCTTTCACAAATTCCTTTGTTTTTACAAACCATTCTTTCGTCGTCTCTTTCTGACTAGGGTGACCGGTATACATCCATGCACGATCACTCATCTAGCCTAGCTACTAAAGACAGAAGAAATATATTTATATATAATTTAGCATTTATATTCATCAATTAATCAGGTTCGCCATTTTTATTACGTCCAGGCAACCTACACGCTAATAGGTAAAGATAGGTCCTAATCCCACCCGAGTATGTGTAGATTGGGTTCGTTTTCCCATGCACTGCTCCGGATCCAATGCAAAATTTCGGCAGCACCTCCCCGTTGTTCTCCTGATACACGTGTGCGCAATAAACAGAGTATGTGCATCCGGAGAACAACAGGGAGGCACTGACGAAATTCCGCATCGGATCGAGAGCATAGCATATGGGAAAACGAACCCAATCTACACATACTCAGGTTGTCCATGGATAATGTTGGACAATTCAAAAGGATGGTGGTTATAAATATGCAAAGACATGCATATTTACAGATGTCGCCCTTTCGAACGGGAGACGCATACTGGTCACGCATACTGATAAATTAATTTAATTACCTAAATCTAGAAAGTTTCATCCGGAAACCGAGCCACAGTAAATGAAGGGGCGAGGAGGAGATGAAATTTGTACTGACCCACGAATGCAGGGGTGGAGCTCGTACAACGGACGGGGAGGTCTTCGCACAGCAGACCTCATAGCGACGAGACAACTATCACATGTAAATCCACCCAATCAACACAAATATTCTAATTATATCTAATTATGTCATTTTTTAGGAAAACAAGCTAAGAATATAATATTCATGAGCTAACCAAGGTTTTTAGCTTATTATCTCATTTTGGAGGATAATTAGCTAAACAAGCTAAAAAATAAGAAGGAGGAGAGAAGAAGGAGGAGGAGAAGGAGCCCTGCTCCTTCTCCTCCTCCCCCTTCTCCTAGTTCTTCTATTCTTCTTCTTTTCATTTTTCCTCTTTCTTCTCCTCTTCTCCTCTTCTTCTTCTTCTTCTTCCTCTTATTTCTATTTCTTTTTTCTTTATCCTCTTCTTCTACTTATTCTTTTTTTTCTCTTCTTCTCCTTCTTATTTTTTTCTTCTTCTCTTCTTCCCTTCTTCTCTTCTTATCTTCTTCCCTTCTTCTTCCTCTTCTTTCTATTAAGCTAACTAACTAGTGGTAGTTGTTCTTTATATGAAAAGCTAAGAATATAGGGCTCATCAACCGGTACACCGACTACTATAGCAACTACAATAACAACAACAACTACTACCCATCAAAAAAAAAAAAACTACTACAACAACTACAATAACAACAACAACTACAACAACTACAATAACAAGAACAACTATTACGACAACAATAAAAAATCAACTTTGTAGTTATAATCTAATTCCAAAAAACTAAATACCAAAGAATAAAAAATCAACTTTCCCGTGCGGGGGGTGTGGGGGCTCACCGGGAGGGGCGGCTGTGGCATTGTGGGTGGCAGGGCCGGGGGTGTTGGGGGTGGCAAGGCGACGCCGGGGGCGCCAGGGGCGGCGACGCGACGGTGGTAGCTCAGGTGGGCGTCGGGGAGAGGTGGGGCAGCGGCGCCAGGGGGCTGTGGGGCACCGGGGCAGCGACGCGGGCGGTGGGGTGGCGGCGGCGGGGCTTGAGGCACGAGGGCGGCGCCGGGGGCGACAGGGGTGGCAGCGCGACGGTGGTGGCGGCTGTGGGAGTCAGGGAGCGGAGTGGGAGAGAGAGAGGGGCGGGGTGTGGAGCCGTTACACAGTGGGTAAGAGAGAGAGGGGCGGGATGGAGCTGTTACACACGGAGTTAGCTCTTTGCCGTCTGCCGGCGGACGGCAAAGAGTCTAGACTCTTTGTCGTCTGCCTCCGGACTCTTTGTCGTCCACTAGAAGACGGCAAATAAGAGACTCCAGTTTGACCTAACGTCCCCGCGGTCAGGTGGGCCCCATCTATATGTTTGTCGTCTGTTGTGCGACTCTTTGCCGTCTGCGGGTGACGACAAAGATGTGACTGATGGCAAAGACACTCTATGCCATCAGCCAGTTCTTTGCCGTCTGCTTTGTGGCAGCTGACGGCAAAGACTGGCAAAGACACTCTTTGCCATCAGCTAGCAGACAGCAAAGATATGGCAGACGGCAAAAAACTGATTTCCAGTAGTGAACACATCAAATTACCGAACGAATACCAAATTCACATAACTACTATTAGCATGACTTATCCCATGTCCTCGGGAACAAAAGTATCTACTCACAAAGCATAATCATATTCATGACCAGAGAGGTAATGAGTAGCATCAAGGATCTGAACATAAACTCTTCCACCAAATAATCCAACTAGCATCAACTACAAAGAGTAATCAACACTACTAGCAACCTTACAAGTACCAATCGGAGTCGCGAGACGGAGATTGGTTACAAGAGATGAACTAGGGTTTGGAGATGGGATGTTGCTGATGAAGATGTTGATGGTGAGGAGTCCCCTCCGATGAGAGGAGTGTTGGTTTTGACGATGGGACGATTTCCCCCTCCGGGAGGGAAGTTTCCCCGACAGGATCGTCCTGCCAGAGCTCTAGATTGGTTCTGCTCAAGTTCCGCCACGTGGCGGCGGCGAAACCACGAAAAAGCTCCTCCTTGATTTTTTCCTGGACGAAACCCTTCATATAGCAAAAGAGGGGGGCAAGTGGGCCAGCAGGCTGCCCACAAGCCCTCATGGCGTGGCCTGGGGGGTGGCTGCGCCGTGTAGGCTTGTGTCCACCTGCACGCCCCCGCTGGCGCTTCTTTGGCCCAGTATTTTTGATAAATTAGGAAAAAAATTCCTCGTTGATTTTTACGGTGTTTGGAGTTGCGCAGAATAGGTATCTCAACTTTGCTCCACTTTCAGGCCAGAATTCCAATTGCCGGCATTCTCCCTCTTCATGTAAACCTTGCAAAATAAGAGAGAAAAGGCATAAGAATTGTACCGTGAAGTGAAATAACAGCCAAGGAAGCGATAAATATCAACATGAAAACTTGATGCAAAATGGACGTATCAACTCCCCCAAGCTTAGACCTCGCTTGTCCTCAAGCGAAAGCCAAGCTCAATAAATATGTCCACATGTTTAGGGAGAGAGGTGTCGACACAACAAGATACGAACATGCATGCATCATGATCAAGATCAGAACAGCAAAATCAACATATAATCTCTCATGCTAAAGTGATAATTCCTTCACAAAGTAAAGCACGGCTCAAGAACCTTACCGAGAAGTAACAACCGATAGCCTTTAGTCAATGAAGCAATTGCAATTTATCACAACATCAAAAAGAGTCAAATAAGAGCTTGTAAAGCAAATCCACATACTCAATCATTCTTTCATTCTCTACAATTGCTACAACTCACGTGGTACTCATGAGATCAAAGTTTCAGCTGGACACAAAGAAAGATAGGGGCATACAGTTTTGCCTCCCAACTGCTTACCTCAAGGGTAATGTCAACAATGATAATTCATGAATACTTACCTCCAAGTTGACATATGAATATAGATCTTTCCCAAGCATATGACGGTAGCCAAGATAAAGGCGAAATAAGGAATTGGTGAAGATCACCATGACTCTTTCAAGGGCAAAAAGTAAAGGTACAAGATAGGCCCTTCGCAGAGGGAAGCAGAGGTACTCATGCGCTTTTGAGGTTTGGATGCGTGTCCTCTTAGTGCGAAGGAACGTCACTTTATATTGCCTCCTGTGATAAAGAACTTTATTATGCAGTCTGACGCTTTTATGTCTTCCTCATCACAGGTTCGTATAAAGCTTATTTTCCACACACTAATAGATCATACATATTAGAGAGCAATTTTTATTGCTTGCACCGATGACAACTTACTTGAGGGATCTTATTCAATCCATAGGTAGGTATGGTGGACACTCATGCACTACTGGAATTCAGTTATTTGTCGTCTGCCACATCTTTGCCGTCAGCCAGCAGACGATAAACAACCTCTATGCCGTCAGCTTTGAGAAAACAGACGGTAAAGATATGGCTGATGGCAAAAAACTGTTGGGGAACGTCGCAAGGGAAAAAAAATTTCCTACGCGCACGAAGACCTATCATGGTGATGTCCATCTACGAGAGGGGATGAGTGATCTACGTACCCTTGTAGATCGTACAGCAGAAGCGTTAGTGAACGCGGTTGATGTAGTGGAACGTCCTCACGTCCCTCGATCTGCCCCGCGAACAATCCCGCGATCAGTCCCACGATCTAGTACCGAACGGACGGCACCTCCGCGTTCAGCACACGTACAGCTCGACGATGATCTCGGCCTTCTTGATCCAGCAAGAGAGACGGAGAGGTAGAAGAGTTCTCCGGCAGCGTGACGGCGCTCCGGAGGTTGGTGATGATCTTGTCTCAGCAGGGCTCCGCCCGAGCTCCGCAGAAACGCGATCTAGAGGAAAAACTATGGAGATATGTGGTCGGGCAGCCGTGAGAAAGTCGTCTCAAATCAGCCCTAAAACCTCCGTATATATAGGTGGGAGGGAGGGGAGGAGGCAGCCTCAAAACCTAAAGGTTTGGCCGAAATTGGAGGTGGAGGAGTCCTACTCCAATCCTACTTGGAGTAGGATTCCACCTTCCCACTTGGAAACTCTTTCCACCTTGTGTTTTTTCCTTCTCAAACCTTATGGGCCTTAGTGGGAACTTATTCCAGCCCACTAGGGGCTGGTTTATCTCTTCCCATAGCCCATGAGACCCCTTGGGGCGTGACACCCCTCCCGATGGTCCCCGACACCCCTCCCGGCACTCCCGGTACACTACCGATGAGCCCGAAACTTTTCCGGTAATGCACGAAAACCTTCCGGTAACCAAATGAGGTCATCCTATATATCAATCTTCGTTTCCGGACCATTCCGGAAACCCTCGTGACGTCCGTGATCTCATCCGGGACTCCGAACAACATTCGGTAACCAACCATATAACTCAAATACGCATAAAACAACGTCAAACCTTAAGTGTGCAGACCCTGCGGGTTCGAGAACTATGTAGACATGACCCGAGAGACTCCTCGGTCAATATCCAATAGCGGGACCTGGATGCCCATATTGGATCCTACATATTCTACGAAGATCTTATCGTTTGAACCTCAGTGCCAAGGATTCATATAATCCCGTATGTCATTCCCTTTGTCCTTCGGTATGTTACTTGCCCGAGATTCGATCGTCAGTATCCGTATACCTATTTCAATCTCGTTTACTGGCAAGTCTCTTTACTCGTTCCGTAATACAAGATCCCGCAACTTACACTAAGTTACATTGCTTGCAAGGCTTATGTGTGATGTTGTATTACCGAGTGGGCCCCGAGATACCTCTCCGTTCACACGGAGTGACAAATCCCAGTCTTGATCCATACTAACTCAACTAACACCTTCGGAGATACCTATAGAGCATCTTTATAGTCACCCAGTTACGTTGCGACGTTTGATACACACAAAGCATTCCTCCGGTGTCAGTGAGTTATATGATCTCATGGTCATAGGAATAAATACTTGACACGCAGAAAACAGTAGCAACAAAATGACACGATCAACATGCTACGTCTATTAGTTTGGGTCTAGTCCATCACATGATTCTCCTAATGATGTGATCCCGTTATCAAGTGACAACACTTGCCTATGGCCAGGAAACCTTGACCATCTTTGATCAACGAGCTAGTCAACTAGAGGCTTACTAGGGACAGTGTTTTGTCTATGTATCCACACAAGTATTGTGTTTCCAATCAATACAATTATAGCATGGATAATAAACGATTATCATGAACTAAGAAATATAATAATAACTAATTTATTATTGCCTCTAGGGCATATTTCCAACAGTCTCCCACTTGCACTAGAGTCAATAATCTAGTTCACATCACCATGTGATTCCAACGAATCCAACACCCATATAGTTATGGGGTCTGATCACGTCTTGCTCGTGAGAGAGGTTTTAGTCAACGGTTCTGAAACTTTCAGATCCGTGCGTTCTTTACAAATCTTTATGTCATCTTATAGATGCTGCTACTACGTGCTATTCGGAAATACTCCAAATATCTACTCTACTATACGAATCCGTTTCACTACTCATAGTTATTCGGATTAGTGTCAAAGCTTGCATCGACGTAACAATTTACGATGAACTCTTTAACCACCTCCATAATCGAGAAAAATTCCTAAGTCCATTAGTTACTAAGGATAAATTTCGACCGCTGCTAGTGATTCAATCATGGATCACTCTCTGTACCTCTCAACATACTTTGAGTCAAGGCACACTTCAGGTGCGGTACACAGTATGGCATACTTTAGATTCTACGGCTAAGGCATAGAAGACGACCTTCGTCTATTCTCTTTATTCTGCCGTGGTCAGGTTTTGAGTCTTACTCAAATTCACACCTCACAACGCAACCAAGAACTCCTTCTTTGCTGGTCTATTTTGAACTCTTTCAAAAACTTGTCAAGGCATGCATCTTGTTGAAACTTCCATTAAGCGCTTTCGATCTATCTCCATAGATCTTTGATGCTCAACGTTCAAGTAGCGTAATCCAGGTACTCCTTTGAAAACTTCTTTCAAACAACCTTGTATGCTTTACAGAAATTCTACATTACTTCTGATCCACAATATGTCAACCACATATACCTATCAGAAATTCTATAGTGCTCCCACTCACTTCTTTGGAAATACAAGTTTCTCATAAACCTTGTACAAACCCAAAATCTTTGATCATCTCATCAAAGTGTATATTCCAACTCTGAGATGCTTGCACCAGTCCATTGAAGGATCACTGGAGCTTGCATACTTGTTAGTATCTTTAGGATCGTCAAAACCTTCTGGTTGTATCACATACAATGTTTGCTCAAGGAAACCGTCGAGAAAACAATGTTTTGACATCCTACGTGCAATATTTCATAAATAATGCATCAACAACTAACATAATTCCAACAGACCTTTAGCATCGCTACGAGTGAGAAAGTCTCATCATAGTCAACTGTTTGATCTTGTCGAAAACATCTTTGCGACAAGTCGAGCTTTTCTTAATAGTGACTTATCACCATCATCGTCTGTCTTCTTTTAAAGATCCATCTTTACTCAATAGTCTTATGACCATCAAGTAGTTCTTTCAAAGTCTACACTTTGTTTTATACATGGATCCTCTCTCGGATTTCATGGCTTCCAGCCATTTGTCAGAATCTGGGCCCACCATCGCTTTCTCCATAACTCGTAGGTTCACTCTTGCTTAACAACATGACCTCCAAGACAGGGTTACCGTACCACTCTGTAGTAGTATGCGACCTTGTCAACCTACGAGGCTTGTAGTAACTTGATCCGATGCTTGATGATCACCATCATCTGCTTCCACTTCAATTGGTGTAGGCGCCACAGGAACAACTTCCTGCACCCTGCTACACACTGGTTGAAGTGATGGTTCAATAACCTCATCAAGTTCTACTACCCTCCCACTCAATTCTTTCGAGAGAAACCTTTCCTCGAGAAAGGATCCGTTTCTAGAAACAAACACTTTGCTTTCGGATCTGAGATAGGAGATGTACCCAACTGTTTTGGATATCCTATGAAGATGCATTTATCCGCTTTGGGTTCGAGCTTATCAGACTGAAACTTTTTCACATAAGTGTCGAAGCCCCAAACTTTCAAGAAACGACAGTTTAGATTTCTCTAAACCTCAGTCTATACTGTGTCATCTCAACGGAAATACGCGGTGCCCTATTTAAAGTGAGTGCGGTTGTCTCTAATGCATAACCCATAAACGATAGTGGTAATTCGATAAGAGACATCATAGTATGCACCATACCAAATAGTGCGTGGCTATGACGTTCAGACACATCATCACACTATGATGTTCCAGGTGGCATGAACTGCGAAACAATTTCCACATTGTCTTAACTGCGTACCAAAACTCATAACTCAGATATTCATTTCCATGATCATATCGTAGACAGTTTATCCTCTTGTTACGACGAACTTCACTCTGAAACGGAATTGAACTTTTCAACATTTCAGACTTGTGATTCATTAAGTAAATACTCCTGTATCTACTCAAATCGTCAGTGAAGTAAGAACATAATGATATCCACTACGTGCCTCAGCACCCATTGGACTGCATACATCAAAATGTATCACTTTCAACAAGTTACTATCTTATTTCATCTCAATGAAAACAAGGCCTTGCTCATGTGGTATGATTTGCATGTCACTAGTGATTCGAAATCAGGTGAGTACAAAGATCCATCAGCATGGAGCCTCTTCATGCAATTTATACTAACATGACTTAAGCGGCAGTGCCACAAGTAAGTGGTACTATCATCATCAACTCGTATCTTTTGGCACCAATATCATGAACATGTGTAACACTACGATCGAGATTCAATAAACCATTGAAGGTGATTATTCAAGAAAATAGAGTAACCATTATTCTCTTTAAATGAATAATTGTATTGCAATAAACACGATCCAATCATGTTCATGTTTAACGCAAGCACGAAATAACAATTATTTAGGTTTAACACCAATCCCGATGATAGAGGGAGCGTGCGACGTTTGATCATATCAATCTTGGAAACACTTCCAACACGTATCGTCACCTCGCCTTTAGCTAGTCTCCGTTTATGCCGTAGCTTTCATTTCGCGTCACTAATCACTTAGCAACTGAACCGGTATCCAATACCCTCGTGCTACTAGGAGTACTAGTAAAGTACACATCAACATCATGTATATCAAATACACTTCTTTCGACTTTTGCCAGCCATCTTATCTACCAAGTATCTTGAGTTGCTCCGCCTCAGCGATTGTTCCCCTCATTACGGAAGCACTTAGTCTCGGGTTTGGGTTTAATATTGGGTCTCTTCATTAGTGCAGCAACTGTTTTGCCGTTTCACGAAGTATCCCTTCTAGCCCTTGCCTTTCTTGAAACTTAGTGGTTTTACAAACCATCAACTATTGACGCTCCTTCTTGATTTCTACTTTCGCAGTGTCAAACATCACGAATCGCTCAAGGATCATTGTATCTATCCTCAATATGTTATAGTTCATCACGAAGCTCTCACAGCTTGGTGGCAGTGTCTTTTGGAGAACCATCACCATCTCATCTGGAAGATTAACTCCCACTTGATTCAAGTGATTGTCGTACTCAAACAATCTGAGCACACGCTCATCGATTGAGCTTTTCTCTTTTACTTTGTGGACAAAGAATCTTGTTGGAGGTCTCGTACCTCTTAACAAGGGCACAAGCATGAAATCACAATTTCATCTCTTTAGAACATCACTTATGTTCCGTGACGTTTTACAACGTTTTCGGCGCCTTGCTTCTAAGCCATTAAGTATCTTGCACTGAACTATTGTGTAGTAATCAGAAACGTGTATGTCGGATGTTCACAGCATCCACAGACGACGCTCGAGGTGCAGCACACCGAGTGGTGCATTAAGGACATAAGCCTTCTGTGCAGCAATGAGGACAATCCTCGGTTTTACAGACTCAGTCTGCAAAGTTTGCTACTATCAACTTTCAACTAAATTTTCTCTAGGAACATATAAAAACAGTAGAGCTATAGCGCAAGCTACATCGTAATTCGCAAATACCATTAGACTATGTTCATGACAATTAGTTCAATTAATCATATTACTTAAGAACTCCCACTCAAAAAGTACATCTCTCTAGTCATTTGAGTGGTACATGATCCAAATCCACTATCTCAAGTCCGATCATCACGTGAGTCGAGAATAGTTTCAGTGGTAAGCATCTCTATGCTAATCATATCAACTATACAATTCATGCTCGACCTTTCGGTCTCATGTGTTCCGAGGCCATGTCTGCACATGCTAGGCTCGTCAAGCTTAACCCGAGTGTTCCGCGTGCGCAACTGTTTTGCACCCGTTGTATGTGAACGTTGAGTCTATCACACCCGATCATCACGTGGTGTCTCGAAACGAAGAACTGTAGCAACGGTGCACAGTCGGGGAGAACACAATTTCGTCTTGAAATTTTAGTGAGAGATCACCTCATAATGCTACCGTCGTTCTAAGCAAAATAAGGTGCATAAAAGGATTAACATCACATGCAATTCATAAGTGACATGATATGGCCATCATCACGTGCTTCTTGATCTCCATCACCAAAACACCGGCACGATCTTCTTGTCACCGGCGTCACACCATGATTTCCATCATCATGATCTCCATCAATGTGTCGCCATCGGGGTTGTCGTGCTACTCATGCTATTACTACTAAAGCTACGTCCTAGCAAAATAGTAAACGCATCTGCAAGCACAAACGTTAGTTATAAAGACAACCCTATGGCTCCTGCCGGTTGCCGTACCATCGACGTGCAAGTCGATATTTCTATTACAACATGATCATCTCATACATCGAATATATCACATCACATCGTTGGCCATATCACATCACAAGCATACCCTGCAAAAACAAGTTAGACGTCCTCTAATTTTGTTGTTGCAAGTTTTACGTGGTGACCGGGGGTATCTAGTAGGATCGCATCTTACTTACGCAAACACCACAACGGAGATATATGAGTTGCTATTTAACCTCATCCAAGGACCTCCTTGGTCAAATCCGATTCAACTAAAGTTGGAGAAACCGTCACTTGCCAGTCATCTTTGAGCAAAGGGGGTTACTCGTAACGATGAAACCAGTCTCTCGTAAGCGTACGAGTAATGTCGGTCCAAGCCGCTTCAATCCAACAATACCGCGGAATCAAGAAAAGACTAAGGAGGGCAGCAAAACGCACATCACCGCCCACAAAACCTTTTGTGTTCTACTCGAGAAGACATCTACGCATGAACCTAGCTCATGATGCCACTGTTGGGGAACGTCGCAAGGGAAAAAAAAAATTCCTACGCGCACGAAGACCTATCATGGTGATGTCCATCTACGAGAGGGGATGAGTGATCTACGTACCCTTGTAGATCGTACAGCAGAAGCGTTAGTGAACGCGGTTGATGTAGTGGAACGTCCTCACGTCCCTCGATCTGCCCCGCGAACAATCCCGCGATCAGTCCCACGATCTAGTACCGAACGGACGGCACCTCCGCGTTCAGCACACGTACAGCTCGACGATGATCTCGGCCTTCTTGATCCAGCAAGAGAGACGGAGAGGTAGAAGAGTTCTCCGGCAGCGTGACGGCGCTCCGGAGGTTGGTGATGATCTTGTCTCAGCAGGGCTCCGCCCGAGCTCCGCAGAAACGCGATCTAGAGGAAAAACTATGGAGATATGTGGTCGGGCAGCCGTGAGAAAGTCGTCTCAAATCAGCCCTAAAACCTCCGTATATATAGGTGGGAGGGAGGGGAGGAGGCAGCCTCAAAACCTAAAGGTTTGGCCGAAATTGGAGGTGGAGGAGTCCTACTCCAATCCTACTTGGAGTAGGATTCCACCTTCCCACTTGGAAACTCTTTCCACCTTGTGTTTTTTCCTTCTCAAACCTTATGGGCCTTAGTGGGAACTTATTCCAGCCCACTAGGGGCTGGTTTATCTCTTCCCATAGCCCATGAGACCCCTTGGGGCGTGACACCCCTCCCGATGGTCCCCGACACCCCTCCCGGCACTCCCGGTACACTACCGATGAGCCCGAAACTTTTCCGGTAATGCACGAAAACCTTCCGGTAACCAAATGAGGTCATCCTATATATCAATCTTCATTTCCGGACCATTCCGGAAACCCTCGTGACGTCCGTGATCTCATCCGGGACTCCGAACAACATTCGGTAACCAACCATATAACTCAAATACGCATAAAACAACGTCAAACCTTAAGTGTGCAGACCCTGCGGGTTCGAGAACTATGTAGACATGACCCGAGAGACTCCTCGGTCAATATCCAATAGCGGGACCTGGATGCCCATATTGGATCCTACATATTCTACGAAGATCTTATCGTTTGAACCTCAGTGCCAAGGATTCATATAATCCCGTATGTCATTCCCTTTGTCCTTCGGTATGTTACTTGCCCGAGATTCGATCGTCAGTATCCGTATACCTATTTCAATCTCGTTTACTGGCAAGTCTCTTTACTCGTTCCGTAATACAAGATCCCGCAACTTACACTAAGTTACATTGCTTGCAAGGCTTATGTGTGATGTTGTATTACCGAGTGGGCCCCGAGATACCTCTCCGTTCACACGGAGTGACAAATCCCAGTCTTGATCCATACTAACTCAACTAACACCTTCGGAGATACCTGTAGAGCATCTTTATAGTCACCCAGTTACGTTGCGACGTTTGATACACACAAAGCATTCCTCCGGTGTCAGTGAGTTATATGATCTCATGGTCATAGGAATAAATACTTGACACGCAGAAAACAGTAGCAACAAAATGACACGATCAACATGCTACGTCTATTAGTTTGGGTCTAGTCCATCACATGATTCTCCTAATGATGTGATCCCGTTATCAAGTGACAACACTTGCCTATGGCCAGGAAACCTTGACCATCTTTGATCAACGAGCTAGTCAACTAGAGACTTACTAGGGACAGTGTTTTGTCTATGTATCCACACAAGTATTGTGTTTCCAATCAATACAATTATAGCATGGATAATAAACGATTATCATGAACTAAGAAATATAATAATAACTAATTTATTATTGCCTCTAGGGCATATTTCCAACAAAAACCTATTTGCCATCAGCCACCTCTTTGCCGTCTGTCAACCAACGACAAAGGTAGTGAAGGCAGATGGCAAATATCCGAGGATAACGTCCCCACCCCACCCCGCCCCACCCCACCCCTTTGCCGTGTGCCTAACTACCTTTGTCGTCCGCGGCAGACGGCAAAGGGGATGGACCCCTAACGGTCGTCCTGCCCACCCGCTCCCCCACTCTATCTTCCATTATCTCTCCCCTCTCTCTCCACCACAACCGTCACCCCACCCAAGCACCGCAGCTGCCACCCCACCCCAGCGCCGCCGCCCCACCCCAGCACCGCCACCCCACCCCAGCGCCGCCGCCGCACCATCGAAGCCGCTCCGGCACCCACCCCGCTCCGGCCCACCCCAGCACGGCCGTCGCGCCCCCATCGCCCCCAGTGCCCCTGCCGCCCCCCGGTGCCACTACCGCCCCACCGCCCCCGCCGGTGAGTACCACCGTCGGTCGCCCCCTTTTTCCATTTTTTATGTTTTTTGTTTCGGTTAATTTGGTTAATTTATAATTAGGTTAGTTTTATTTTTCATTAGGTTAGTTTATTATGTTAGTTTTTAGGTCAATTAGGTTAGTTAGTTAGGTTAGAAGAAAAAGAAGAGAAAAAGAAGGGAAAAATGAAAAAGAAAAAAGGAGAAGAAGAAAAGAATTAGAAGAAGAAGAAGGAAAAGATAAAGGAAAAGAAGAAGAAGAAGAAGAAGAAGAAGAAGAGGAGGAGGAGGAGGAGGAGGGGGGGAAAGAACAAGAAGAAGAAGAAGAAGAAAGAGGAGAGAGGAGAAGAAGAAAGAAGAGGGAAAAGGAAAAGAAGGAAGAAGAAGAAGAAGAAGAAGAAGAATAAGAAGCGGAAAAGGAAAAGAAGGAAGAAGAAGAAGAAGAAGAGAAGAAGAGAAGAGAAGAAGAGAAGAACACATAATGAGTCCAAAATGGTATAATTAGCCCATTTAGCAACAAAATGACATAATAAGTCCAAAATGGCATAATTAACCCATATATTCTAGAGGCCCCTCACACCCGACGCCACCAACCCCCGACCCTCGACCCCCGACCCCCGACACCACTGACACCCGACTCCCGACCCTGACGCCCGACACCACTGACCCCCGACCCCCTACTCCACTAACCCCCGACACCCGACGCCACTGACCCTCGACTCTCGACGGCACTGACCCTCGACCCCCGACCCCCGATGCCCGACGCCACTGAACCTCGACTCCCGACGCCACTGAACCTCGTCCCCCGACGCCACTGACCCTTGACCCCCGGCCCCCGACCCCCAACGCCACTAACCCCCAACCCCGGACCCCCGACACCTCTTTGGCCTCTTGTTGATCAAAAAGACCCCAACCCCCGACGCTATTGACCCTCGACCCCCGACGACACTAACCCCCGACCATCGACGCATTTAACCCGACTCCCGACCACCGACACCCGACATCACCGACCCTCGACGCCACTAAGCCCCGACCCCCGACACCTCTTCTACTTACTGTTGAACGAGAAGGTGCTTTTCGGCCTTCTAGAGGCCCACGGTTTAGCCCGAAGAAGTTGACACGAGGAGAAGAAAGAGGAAAAATGAAAAGAATGAAGAAGAAGAAGAAAAGAAGAAGAAGAAGAGAAGAAGAAGGACAAGAAGAAGGAGAAGAAGGAGAAGGAGGTCCTTCTTCTTCTCCTCTTCCTTCTCCTCCTCCTCCTCCTCCTTCTTCTTTTACTTCTTCTTCTCTTCTTGCTGCTTCTCTTTCTCTTCTTCTACGTAGCTTAGACTCATCCAACAAAGACTAAATTGGCTAATTATCCTACAAAATGGCATAATTAGCTTAGTTAGGTGAAAACATCATAAGAGCCTTGGTTAGCTCATTAAAATGACAAATTTAACTAAAAACGAAGTAATAAGCTCAAAATGGCATAAGAACCTTGGTTAGCTCATGAATATTATATACTTAGCTTGGCTTCCAAATGATATAATTAGCCAATTTAGCTCCAATATGGCTTAATAAGCATAGTTAGCTCCAAAATGACATATTTAACCCAAGTGAGCTCCGAAACGACCTATAGTTAGTTGGGCTTCCACCTAAATGACATAATTAGCTTAGTTAGCTCCAAAATGACCTATTTAATAAAAAATGACCTATAGTTAGCTACGTTCTCTCCTAAATGACATAATAAGGCTTAGCTAGCTCCAAGATGACCTATTCCCCCTAACTTAGGTATTAAATGGCCTATAATTAGCTTAGCTAGATCCAAAATGGCTTAATAAGCATAGTTTGCTCCGGAATGACATATTTTACCGAAGTAGCTCCGAAATGACCAATAGTTAGCTTGGCTTCCACCTAAATGACATAATTAGCTTAGTTAGCTCCAAAATGGTCTATTTAATAAAACATGACCTATACTTAGCTAATTATCCTCGAAATGACATAATTAGCTCCAAAAAGGCATTCTTAGCTAATTTAGCCCGAAGAAGGGGACAAGAGGAGAAGAAAGATGAAAAACGAAAAGAAGGAAGAAGAAGAAGAAGAGAAGAAGAAGAAGAGAAGAAGAAGGACAAGAAGAAGGAGAAGGAGGAGGAGAAGGAGCTCCTCCTTCTCCGTCTTCTTCCTCTTTCTTCCTCCTTCTCCTTCTTCTTTTCTTCTTCTCCTCTTCCTTCTCCTTCTCCTCCTCCTCCTCCTCCTCCTTCTTCTTTTACTTCTTCTTCTCTTCTTGCTTCTTCTCTTTCTCTTCTTCTACGTAGCTTAGACTCATCCAACAAAGACTAAATTGGCTAATTATCCTACAAATGACATAAGTAGCTTAGTTAGGTGAAAACATCATAAGAACCTTGGTTAGCTCATTAAAATGACTAATTTAGCTAAAAATGAAATAATAAGCTCAAAATGGCGTAAGAACCTTGGTTAGCTCATGAATATTATATACTTAGCTTGGCTTCCACCTAAATGATATAATTAGCCAATTTAGCTCCAATATGGCTTAATAAGCAAAGTTAGCTCCAAAATGACATATTTAACCCAAGTGAGCTTCGAAACGACCTAAAGTTAGCTAGGCTTCCACTTAAATGACATAATTAGCTTAGTTAGCTCCAAAATGACCTATTTAATTAAAAATGAGCTATAGTTAGCTAAGTTCTCTCCTAAATGACATAATAAGGCTTACGTAGCTCCAAGATGACCTATTCCCCTAACTTAGGTATTAAATGGCCTATAGTTAGCTTAGCTAGATCCAAAATGGCTTAATAAGCATAGTTTGCTCCGGAATGACATATTTTACCCAAGTAGCTCCGGCCAGTCGAGGTCGCCGTCGAGGTTAGTTTAATGGACTCAACTATCTTTCCGCATTATGTTGTGCGTTGGAACCAATATGATTACATTGCTAACAATGAGTTGTGTTGCACGCTGCTATTCAGAAAGAGAGAGAGGCAATGCAGGCGGCTATGGCGGAGAAGGATAAGGAAATTAGGGAGCTGGAGGAGAGGACGGCTGCATTGGTGGAGGCGGAGAGGGCACGGAATGATGCGTCTAACAGGGCCATATACGAGCTCTTCGTGGTAGGTTTCTTCTTCATGTTATTTCAAATCTTGCATTTGAATGTCCGTTTCATTAATAAATAAAAAGTTTGAATTGTCAAAACCAAATGTACAGTCTATGTGTGAGAAGAACGGCCAAGTCCCTCCGTCGATGCCAGTCATTAACATGGCAGGGACGGTGAGTTTCATTTCAGTGTAGGGGCTCCTCCTTCTCCTTCTTCTTCCTCCTTCTTCCTCCTTCTCCTTCTCCTTCTTATTTTCTTCTTCTTCTCCTCTTCCTTCTCCTTCTCCTCCTCCTCCTCCTCCTCCTTCTTTTACTTATTCTTCTCTTTCTCTTCTTCTACGTAGCTTAGACTCATCCAAGAAAGGCTAAATTGGTTAATTATCCTACGAAATGACATAATTAGCTTAGTTAGCTCCAAAATGACCTATTTAATAAAAAATGACCTACATTTAGCTAAGTTCTCTCCTAAATGACATAATAAGGCTTACGTAGCTGCAAGATGACCTATTCCCCCTAACTTAGGTATTAAATGGCCTATAATTAGCCTAGCTAGATCCAAAATGGCTTAATAAGCATAGTTTGCTCCGGAATGACGTATTTTACCCAAGTTAGCTCCGAAACGAGGTATAGTTAGCTAGGGTTCCACCTAGATGACATAATTAGCTTAGTTAGCTCCTAAATGGTCTATTTAATAAAACGTGACCTATACTTAGCTAATTATCCTCGAAATGACATAATTAGCTCCAAAAGTGCATTCTTAGCCAATTTAGCCCGAAGAAGCGGACAAGAGGAGAAGAAAGAGTAAAAATGAAAGGAAGGAAGAAGAAGAAGGAGAGGGAGGAGGATAAGAACAAGGAGAAGAAGGAGAAGGAGCTCCTCCTTCTCCTTCTTCTTCCTCCTTCTTACTCCTTCTCCTTCTCCTTCTTCTTTTCTTCTTCTTATCCTCTTCCTTCTCCTTCTCCTCCTCCTCCTCCTCCTTCTTTTACTTCTTCTTCTCTTTCTGTTCTTCTACATAGCTTAGACTCATCCAAGAAAGGCTAAATTGGCTAATTATCCTACGAAATGACATAATTAGCTTAGTTAGCTCCAAAATGACCTATTTAATATAAAATGACCTACATTTATCTAAGTTCTCTCCTAAATGACATAATAAGGCTTACGTAGCTCCAAGATGACCTATTCCCCCTAACTTAGGTATTAAATGGCCTATAATTAGCCTAGCTAGATCCAAAATGGCTTAATAAGCATAGTTTGCTCCGAAATGACGTATTTTACCCAAGTTAGCTCCGAAATGACGTATAGTTAGCTAGGGTTCCACCTAGATGACATAATTAGCTTAGTTAGCTCCTAAATGGTCTATTTAATAAAACATGACCTATACTTAGCTAATTATCCTAGAAATGACATAATTAGCTCCAAAAAGGCATTCTTAGCCAATTTAGCCCGAAGAAGGGGGCAAGAGGAGAAGAAAGAGGAAAAATGAAAGGAAGGAAGAATAAGAAGAGGAGAAGAAGAAGAAGGAGAGGGAGGAGGATAAGAAGAAGGTGAAGAAGGAGGAGAAGAAGGAGAAGGAGCTCCTCCTTCTCCTTCTTCTTCCTCCTTCTTCCTCCTTCTCCTTCTCCTTCTTCTTTTCTTCTTCTTCTCCTCTTCCTTCTCCTTCTCCTCCTCCTCCTCCTCCTCCTCCTCCTTCTTTTACTTCTTCTTCTCTTTCTCTTCTTCTACGTAGCTTAGACTCATCCAAGAAAGGCTAAATTGGCTAATTATCCTACGAAATAACATAATTAGCTTAGTTAGCTCCAAAATGACCTATTTAATAAAAAATGACCTACATTTAACTAAGTTCTCTCCTAAATGACATAATAAGGCTTACGTAGCTGCAAGATGACCTATTCCCCCTAACTTAGGTATTAAATGGCCTATAATTAGCCTAGCTAGATCCAAAATGGCTTAATAAGCATAGTTTGCTCCGGAATGACGTATTTTACCCAAGTTAGCTCCGAAACGACGTATAGTTAGCTAGGGTTCCACCTAGATGACATAATTAGCTTAGTTAGCTCCTAAATGGTCTATTTAATAAAACGTGACCTATACTTAGCTAATTATCCTCGAAATGACATAATTAGCTCCAAAAATGCATTCTTAGCCAATTTAGCCCGAAGAAGCGGACAAGAGGAGAAGAAAGAGTAAAAATGAAAGGAAGGAAGAAGAAGAAGGAGAGGGAGGAGGATAAGAAGAAGGAGAAGAAGGAGAAGAAGGAGAAGGAGTTCCTTCTCCTTCTTCTTCCTCCTTCTCCTTCTCCTTCTTCTTCTCTTCTTCTTCTCCTCTTCCTTCTCCTTCTCCTCCTCCTCCTCCTCCTTTTACTTGTTCTTCTCTTTCTCTTCTTCTACGTACCTTAGACTCATCCAAGAAAGGCTAAATTGGCTAATTATCCTACGAAATGACATAATTAGCTTAGTTAGCTCCAAAATGACATATTTAATAAAAAATGACCTACAGTTAGCTAAGTTCTCTACTAAATGACATAATAAGGCTTACGTAGCTGCAAGATGACCTATTCCCCCTAACTTAGGTATTAAATGGCCTATAATTAGCCTAGCTAGATCCAAAATGGCTTAATAAGCATAGTTTGCTCTGGAATGACCTATTTTACCCAAGTTAGCTCCGAAACGACCTATAGTTAGCTAGGGTTCCACCTAGATGACATAATTAGCTTAGTTAGCTCCTAAATGGTCTATTTAATAAAACATGACCTATACTTAGCTAATTATCCTCGAAATGACATAATGAGCTCCAAAAAGGTATTCTTAGCCAATTTAGCCCGAAGAAGGGGACAAGAGGAGAAGAAAGAGGAAAATGAAAGGAAGGAAGAAGAAGAAGAAGAAGAGAAGAAGAAGAAGGAGAAGGAGGAGGATAAGGAGAAGGAGGAGAAGAAGGAGAAGGAGCTCCTCCTTCTCCTTCTTCTTCCTCCTTCTCCTTCTCCTTCTTCTTTTCTTCTTCTTCTCTTCTTCCTTCTCATTCTCCTCCTCCTCCTTCTTTTACTTCTTCTCTTTCTCTTCTTCTATGTAGCTTAGACTCATCCAAGAAAGGCTAAATTGGCTAATTATCCTACGAAATGACATAATTAGCTTAGTTAGCTCCAAAATGACCTATTTAATAAAAAATGACCTACAGTTAGCTAAGTTCTCTCCTAAATGACATAATAAGTCTTACGTAGCTGCAAGATGGCCTATTCCCCCTAACTTAGGTATTAAATGGCCTATAATTAGCCTAGCTAAATCCAAAATGGCTTAATAAGCATAGTTTGCTCCGGAATGACCTATTTTACCTAAGTTAGCTCCGAAACAGCCTATAGTTAGCTAGGGTTCCACCTAAATGACATAATTAGCTTAGTTAGCTCCTAAATGGTCTATACTTAGGTAATTTCTCTCTGAAATAACCTATATATACACTTCTTAATCTAGTATTATTCTTCTAACTTTCTTATTTGTCATTTTGCAGATTACCTTCACTTCACGGGAAGCTTGGATTATATTGATGGAATGCTTGAAGATGATTTCTTGTACCATGGCTTGTATTGAAACTATTGTTGTATATGGATATATATGAAACTTTATATGCATGTGGATGAAACTGGTGTAATATATGGTTTGGTACGGATGCAACTTGCATAATATGTATGCACTATAGATGAGAGTTATTTTAATATGGTTATGAGTACGGAAAGAAATTTATTTATGTCAAATATATATATATCCTGATTATTGTTAAAAATGCTGGATATAATAAAAAATAAATTAAAATGGGGCAGGTTCCCCTCTTTGTCGTCTGCCCCCACATGGCAAAGGGGGGTGGGCAGACGGCAAAGGGGGGAATCTGCCCCCTCTATTTCCCCTCTTTGCCGTTTGCGCCCACATTGCAAAGGGGGTGGGCAGACGGCAAAGGGGGAATATGCCCCCTCTATTTCCCCTCTTTGTCGTCTGCCCCCACATGGCAAAGGGGGATGGGCAGACGGCAAAGGGGTGAATCAGCCCCCCCCTCTCTCCCCTGTTTGTCGTCTGCCCCCACATGGCAAAGGGGGGGACGGCAGACGGCCAAGAGAAGACGCCTGCTGTTAACACTTAACGGGGACGTTGCAGTATATGTCGTCCCAGTTAATTTGTCGTCTGCCCCCTCATGGCAAAGAATCTTTGCCGTCCGCTTTACAAAAGCAGACGGCAAAGAACCTCTTCACCGGATTTTTTTTACCGTCTAGTTTGCCGTCTGCTGACTGACGGCAAAGCCTTTGCCGTCCGTGGTTGTCCCCTTTGCCATCTGCCATGGCAGACGACAAATTTCTAAATTTCAGTAGTGTTGCTTGATTTCAGGTTCAGGGTTTAGGCACTCGATTTGTTCCATACATTTGTCGAGTGGCCGGGTTTTGTACTTCAGGTCAGCTTGATCAATTCCCTTGTGTATGTTTGTGCTCTCTCGCATTTTTGATAGGCAGCATTTCCGATGTTCCTCAACCGCTGCATACTATTCCCTTGGTCGATTTATCATTCCGTAGAAGTTTGTAGACCATAAAAGACATACAGTATGATGTATTGACCTGGTAATAAGAAATGTACGAGGGTGTTTATCCCAACATTCTTTCTTGTTCTGAAACAACCATTACCGTTGCTGCAACCTATAATTAAACAACAATAGCAGCCCTATCTCAAGCTACAGGAACCTAGCATCAATCAATCAAAGCTACAAAAGGCCTGCAATTTTCTGCAACCTCCTTACGAAAATCTGAGAGAAAGACAGCCTACATATGTTGTCACTACCATTTTGATGAAGTCTTTATTGAGCTAAAATGCTGAAAAAATATTTGTATGGAAGTGTCCCAGCAACTAAAAGACACTTGGCCTTGACTACCCTGTGCAAAATAAGCTAACTACCCATTCTGACATACAGAACCTAAAATTAAAGGAGAAAACAGGACAATTGGCGAAAAAGGGTTTCTCCTGCTTTATATTATAAAGCAAAGAACATGACAATTTGGTAGTGCCATAATTAGACATGGGAAGCCAGTTAGTTTGTTGGAGCAGTAATTATGAAATACACATGCAAGTGCTTAGTGCTCACTGTCAGACACAAGCAAGCCAGGCATTTTCCATGTTCCAGCTAGGAATAAGGAAAGGAAACCACTAACTTTTTAGATCTTACTATGGGTAGTGGGTACAGTTTCATAATCATCAATTCCGCTTCAAGTAATAATACTGAGCAAGCTTTGTGTCAGCGGATTGCTACATCCAAGTTGTACAAAAGATATTTTATCCTAACACCTTTGAAGAATCCTTTCACTTTCTGGCAATGTTGGGTATAATAAAAGAAAACTATATAAAATGGCTAATATATCTAGTTATTTTGCTACTTAGACATCAAATTTGCATCTCCCCCTTAAATATTTGCATTTTCAGGTATTTGCTCATTGTTATTTGCACCTTCTGTTAGAACTTTCTACAAGATATAACTGTATCACTTGCTGGACAAACCAAAATTTGATTTTGTTGTTTTGTATTGAGCAGACACCATTGTTTCTACATATGTTATTTATCATATCTTAGTATATGAGGAAATGTGGAAAATTATCACTGAACATAATCAGATGGTTCATTCATGTGCCTCATCCCTGAACATTTTAGTT
The DNA here is from genome assembly GCF_904849725.1 of Hordeum vulgare subsp. vulgare. Lineage (NCBI taxonomy): Eukaryota > Viridiplantae > Streptophyta > Magnoliopsida > Poales > Poaceae > Hordeum > Hordeum vulgare. Next base: position 38,641,880 of record NC_058523.1, read on the forward strand.
TAGCATGACTCCTTTTCACTTCAGCACTCTTTTCTACAAGTTATAGCCGAGCATGATTCTATTTTACAGCGATACAACGACACTGCAGAGATAGGATAGAACATTGCAAGAACAAGAACTTGTTTGATTGTCTATTTAGCCAATAGAATGATTCTGTAGGTTGATTCTAGAGGGCAATATAGATGAATTACTGATGAGTAGAAAACAGATGTACAGAAGGCATGCCAACTATATGTATGCTAGAGAATATGGAAGCAGCAATCATGCATAGATTTGATATGTTTCAAATTTCCAAATGTTTACTGTGTGTGTATTTGCACTGAATATGGAAGCAACTATATGTACTGCTATATGTTCATTCTTGAGGGTACAAACTTGCTAAACTATTGATGTTTTTTGTTGGGTGACCTATTAGATCTGGAATGGAAGCTCACATAAGTTGAGCTGATTTTTGTCCATGTGAAAGCAGAGGACCATATGGTCTGTGGCCTTTTCATCCATATGAAAGTAGAGGCACATTGTGGTGCTAGTTTGCTGGGTTTTGTTTCCGACCATCGTGTCGTGATGATTTTGCAGGTACCCCGAGAGGCCCTTGAGTTTGCCGGAATGTCGATTAACTTCCGTTCCAGCAAATTTGGGTACTCCATATGTCCTATTTTCAGCAAAGGTCATGCTAAAATTTTCCGTGAATTCTAGCATGACTTTGCTAAAAATAGGACATATGGGGTACTTGCGACTAATGCATGGGCCGGGGTATCTTAGTACTTAATTAAGTAGGGTCAACTGCCCCTTTATTCTTGCTGCATTAAACCGTAGGTGGCAATAGAGCCAAGTGATTAGGCCCAACTTAGAATTCTCCTTCCCTTTTCTTGATAGGGTATATTATTAGAAGATACCCATATATATCAGTCAACCTAGGGTGCCTCGGCGTCGATAAACCCTAAATGATGAAAACTTAACTTAGCATTTAGGGTGCCTCGGCGTCGACAAACCCTAAATTATAAAACCTTGGCTTTTAGGGTGCCTCGGTGTCGATAAAAACCTAAATGATGAAAGCTTAGGCTTTTAGGGTGCCTCGGCGTCGACAAACCCTAAATGATAAAAGTTTAGCTTTTAGGATGCCTCGGTGTCGACAACCCATAAATGATGAGACCATGACCTTGTTCCTTGACAATAACCAACTTTTTGACCAAACTTTTTTCCTATTTAGAGCGAAACATGGCCCACAACGATGAGGCCGGCGGTTCGGGCAAGGCATTCTGGGAGCTGTCCGAGGAGATGGAGGAAGAACCTCACCGCTATGAGGACGCCGCGGAAGACACCAATCCCGAGTACACAACCCCTAGTGGCGTCGGGGATGACACCACTGATGGTGCTGCCGAGGATGCCACCATTGATGATGGCAGCGCACGCACAGATGGCAGCCAATCGAAGAGGCAACGGAAGGACCAGCACCCGAACGTGCTCAGCACCGTAAAGGAGGAATTTACTAAAGTGAACTCCGACGGGTATCCAACGGCACCCAAAGAAATAGTCAAGGGGTACGCGGTTCAGCTCGGGTGCATTCTCAGAAGCACTGTCTCGATCAACACCGAGAACCTAAGGCATAAGGACCGAGGGAATTTGCGCAACCTCCTCTTCACGAAGCTGCACGAACGATACAAGTTCCCTGGTGACGTCGCAAACACACGCCTCTCAAGGAATAAAGTGAACAGTGCCGCCCTCACGAAGATGAGCAAGGCCCTGTCTACTTGGAGAAGCGTGGTGAAGAGAATGATTGACAAAGGTGATAGTTATGAGAATATCAAGGCGAAAAATCCTTCGATCAGCGAAGATGACTACAAGGAGTTCAAGATCAAGTGCGAGAGCAAGGCAACCGTGGAATCAAGTCAGTGGGGGAAAGAAATGCGGGAGTTGAACTTAGGGGTCCACCAACTCGGTCACGGCGGTTACAGAGTGGCGGAACCTATATGGGACAAGGAGGACGCGGAGCGTGCCGAGCAAGGCCTACCACCCCGCTTCGAGAAATACGGTGACAAGCAGACCAGGAACTATGTCAGGGCTCGGTACAAGGTGGACCCGATAACAAAGGAGCTTACCACGGATGCGAAGACCAGGGCGCTTGAGCTTGTTCTGGTAAGGAATACACCCCACGTAATTAGCTCCATATGGTTGCATTCTAATTAATGAAGCCAAATTTCTAAATGGTTCATTCCTTTCGCAAGACACTAAAAGCAGTAGCGCGGGGTCGTCTTAGAGCTCCCATTGGGACACCAATTTAAATAGGGCGTTTAACGTAATGAAAAACAAGGATAAGTCCAGTAAGCCGTCGTCAGCTGGTCGTGTGGCCGGCAAAGGCTTGTCCACGAAATGGTCGTCATACTATAACGCTGGTGGGCGAAAGGAGAGAAATACCAACTTGGAAAGCCAGTCGCGCGAGGTTGAAGAACTCAAGGAAAAAGTGGCGCGGATTCTGGAGATGGTCCAAGAGCTAGTGCAACACCAAGTGGGAGGGGTGATCACCGCCATTGTGCCTACCTTGATTGAGGGGTTGCAGGCGTGGATTGCGGGCGGCCAACAGGGGCCGCCCCCGATTCCCAGCTTCACGGCCAGCAACTCGCACAACGCGCAGACGGCGCCATTGGTATCTCCGGCTCCGGCGCCATTGGTGTCTCCGGCGCCAGCACAGGCATTGGACCTTATTAATGCACCCGGGTGTGCGAAGAATACGCCGGCCGGCACCTCGGCAGCAAGCGGCCCCTCCGTCACTTGCACGCCCACCGTTGGCGGTGCCTCGACATTAGCCGAGCTCGACGCCATCACGGTAACTAAGCCTCTCTCGGCCGATGACTGTTGGAAATATGCCCTAGAGGCAATAATAAAATGGTTATTATCATATTTCCTTGTTCATGATAATCGTCTATTGTTCATGCTATAATTGTATTAACAGGAAACAGTAATACATGTGTGAATAAATAGATCACAATGTGTCCCTAGCAAGCCTCTAGTTGGCTAGCTCGTTAGTCAATAGATGATCATGGTTTCCTGATCATGGGCATTAGATGTCATTGATAACGGGATCACATCATTAGGAGAATGATGTGATGGACAAGACCCAATCCTAAGCATAGCACTAGATCGTATTGTTCGTATGCTAAAGCTTTTCTAATGTCAAGTATCTTTTCCTTCGACCGTGAGATTGTGCAACTCCCGGATACCGTAGGAGTGCTTTGGGTGTATCAAACGTCACAACATAACTGGGTGACTATAAAGGTGCACTACGGGTACCTTCGAAAGTGTCCGTTGGGTTGGTACGAATCGAGATCGGGATTTGTCACTCTGTGTGACGGAGAGGTATCTCTGGGCCCACTCGGTAGAACATCATCATGATCTCAATGTGACTAAGGAGTTAGTCACACGATGACGTGCTACGGAACGAGTAAAGAGACTTACCGGTAACGAGATTGAACAAGGTATTGGTATACCGATGATCGAATCTCGGGCAAGTTCTATACCGACAGACAAAGGGAATTGTATACGGGATTGATTGAATCCTTGACATCGTGGTTCATCCGATGAGATCATCGTGGAGCAAGTGGGAGCCACCATGGGTATCCAGACCCCGCTGATGGTTATTGGCTGGAGAGGTGTCTCGGTCATGTCTGCCTGTCTCCCGAATCCGTAGGGTCTACACACTTAAGGTTCGATGACGCTAGGGTTATAGGGAATTGTTATACGAGGTTACCGAAAGTTGTTCGGAGTCCTGGATGAGATCCCGGACATCACGAGGAGCTCCGGAATGGTTCGGAGGTAAAGATTGATATATAGGACAGATGGCTTCGGACATCGGAAGTGTTTCGGGCATCACCGGTAACGTACCGGGACCACCGGAGGTGGCCCCGAGGGTCCACCGAAGGGGGGCAACGACCCCGGGAGGTAAGATGGGCCAAGTAGGGGAGGTAACCAGCCCCTAGGTGGGCTGGTGCGCCTCCCCACTCAGCCCAATGCGCAGGGGAGAGAAAGGGGGGCAAACCCTAAGCCAGGTGGGCCTAAGGCCCACCAGGGGTGCGCCACACCCCTCCTCCCCCTTGGCCGCCGCACCAACCCCATCTAGGGCTGTCGCGCCCCCCCCCCCAGGAGGGGGAAACCCTCAAGGGGCGCAGCCCCTCCCTTCCCTATATATACCGGGCACTTTTGGCCATTGAGAGATAGACTTTTCCCTCTCTCTCGGCGTAGCCCTGCCCTTCTTCCTCCTCCTCTCTGTCGGTGCTTGGCGAAGCCCTGCCGGGAGACCTCGTCTCTCCATCGACAACATGTCATCGTGCTGCTGGAGTTCTTTCCCACCCTCTCCCTCCTCCTTGCTGGATCAAGGTGCGGGAGACGTCACCGGGCTGCAGGTGTGTTGAACGCGGAGGTGCCGTAGTTCGGCACTAGATCGGAATCACACCGCGATCCGAATCACTGCGAGTACGACTCCATCAACCGCATTCTAGCAACGCTTCCGCTTAGAGATGTTCAAAGGTATGAAGATGCTCTTACCCCTCTCTCATTGCTGGTATCTCCATAGGAAGATCTGAATATGCGTAGGAAAATTTTGAATTTATGCTACGTTCCCCAACAATGACTTCATCTCCTTGCCTTTGACTGGGCATCCCCTAACGCCCTACATATTTTCGCAGGGCGCCGGCGCCGACGTTCCATGCACTCTCCTGCACTTCGTGGGCGGCGAGTTGATCGATGCCGCCAAGGGCAGAATCGTTCAATCGGGCAACCCCATGTTCCACGGTAAACCGATGCCACCCACCACGTATAGGGTTCAACTCATTCGGGTGCTGCCAGGCTGCGACGACTTGTTACCTCCATTCCACCCCGCTGGGGCCGACAAAGATGATGTGATGACCCTCAACGCCTGCTTAAGCTGTCCCTTGCTTTGGCCGAAGAGCCAGATTCGTTTGGGGGCGGGGGACACAACCCCACAGACAACACCGCCAGTCGTGTCGGCGCCAAGCCATGGCAAGACCGCCGCAACACTACCGGACATGCATATGGCATAGGATCCGTACATGCATATGGCACAGGATCCGGACGACGACGACGGTACATTTACCAAGGTCGATAATTATTTTGCCGAACAAGGGTACGGTGAGGAATTCTTGGGGCCTCCTTCTCAAGAACCCAACCCTGCAAAAGACGATCGCGATCTAGCTGGTACCATGGAGAAACCCAATTGCAACAGGCGTTGTCTGGCGTTTAGTTTTGAGGAGACACCTCCAGCTGCCGCCTTCATCGAGCCTCAGATAGCTGAGGTGCGAAATATTATCAGCCCCAACACACTCAATAAGGTGGTCTCTGAGCAGAACTCGATCCCATTACATCAGCAGAAGAAGGGATAGAAAAGAAAGACTAACAAGGGTGCGAGCCAGCCGGCACCGAGTACGATCCATGCTCTGGACGGGCCACCTTCACCTAAGGATATATCGAGGAGGGTGCATGTGGCAGGTAGGCTGATGCTACCGACTAATCTGCTCAATGTTGCAACCGGTGCTATGCGGAGTCTGCATGACAGTGTTCTTTGTTTGGAGAAGCGGCGTCTCTCCAAGAATAATGTGGCATACCCGGTTTTCGTTGCCAAGGTGCCAGAGGGCAAGGGCTTTGTCGATAGCGACATCGGGGGTATGATCGTCCCGCGGTTTGCTGACATCTTCGCCATGTTTAACCTTCATCCGCTGCACTACACCTTCGTTCGGCTATTTTTGCTGAGTATGGAGATGCGGATCATTAGAGACAAGACCCCGGACCTAGTGATAGTCGACCCCTTCTATATGTGTGCCAAGATCTTGGGCAGCGCTGGGGACCAGCAAGTCGTGAGTTCATACCTCAAAGGCGTCATTCTGGCAAACTCAGGTAAGGATAACTTCCTCATGCCTTTCCCTGGTAAGTTATCCCCTCATCGCCCCGTAACATATGATTTCTTAGATTTTGATCGTCCTTTTTTTCTAACATTCCGTGTTTTGTGCAGTGACACACGTTGCACACTCATCCTCTTAAGCCCGAAATATTCCACGGCCACGTATTTCGACTCGGACCGTCAGTCAAAAAAAGACTACACAAATATCAAGAAAGTTCTTGATGAAGCTCTTCCCGGCTACGCCATATCTGGAGGCACCTTCAGCAGGACAAGTCCTAGGCACGGCAAGCACGTGTTCACCCACAATACGACGTTCCCCTGCGTCAAGCAGCTGCCTGGCAGTCAGAAGGATGCCTACTATGCCCTCCATCACATGTGGGCGATCATACGGGACAATAATCACCTTCGGCTACCAAATAATCTCAAAGATTGGGTCGCACGCTTGTCGGCAATCCAGGATGCGGACATCAGACAAGAATTCTTTCGCATCCAGTCGGAGTTTGCGGAAATCATCCATCAAGATGTCCTTCGTACCTCGGGGCAGTTCTACCTCAGATCTCAATTGTCCAATGGTGAGATAGATACAACGCTACAAATGTAGGCTGACAACGACTGCAATTTCATGACCATCACGAAACACGACGGCTTCATCCACGTTCCCATGAATTGCTACTAATTCATGTTGCAATATTAAACTTTAATGAACTTGTATGTCTCTTTGGTTTGGACAGTCGTTCAACTTATATGTAATCGATGCTATTTATTAGTAGGACCATGAATCGTGATGTTATAGTTGTAATATTAAACTTTAATGAACTTGTATGTCTTTGTGAATTGCTACTAACGTTTTGTTTGGCTAGTGCATAGAGATGTCGTCGTATGTCGTGTACAAGGGTAAGGTTCCCCGAGTCTACGACGACTGGGAGGAGTGTCGGAGACAGGTTCACCGATTCAGCGGTAACAGTTACAAAGGGTACACCACAAGGGCGGAGGCGGAAGTTAGATACGCGCGCTATCTAGCGGGAGAGAGGAGGGAGCGTTGGAGGAACCGGATGAAGACCAGTTTCATTGCGATTATGCTCATCGTGATGACCGCAGCTCTCTTCTATGTGATGGTAGTTTAGATGGTCGATATCGACTTGTAATGTGAAGACAAACTCGCTACTCGCGGTCTCGAGACTTGTAATGTTCTAACTTTTTTCGGTATTTTAAATTCGGAGACTAACATGATGAATTGTATTCGGAGACTAATCTTCTATTGTATTCGATAAATCTGTTGTTTATATGTTGTGCTCTCTATATTCTGTGCAATAATATGTTTTGTAATCTGTGCAAATATCAGAAAAATAAATAAATACCTAATATTCATACTAGTGGCGCACCACTCAGAACTTTAGTGGCGCACTGCAAAAGCACACTTGTGGCACATCGTCAACTGGTGCACCATTAGTAAGCCAGAGCACATGGGTAAATATGGCCCTGTGAGGCATACTAATGGCGCACCATGAGCTATACCAATGGAGCACTTCCTGGTGCACCATTAGTATACCAGATACTAATGGCGCACCATGAGCTATACTAATGGCGCACCATGAGCTATACTAATGGCGCACTTCTTGGTGCACCATTAGTATACCAGATACTAATGGCGCACCTGTGGTGCGCCATTAGTAAAAAATTCTAATGGCGTGATGCTAGTGGCGCACCTGTAGTGCGCCATTAGTAGCCAAAACAGGTGCGCCACTAGCAGGCCTTTTCCTAGTAGTGCATAGTTCTCATGGTAAACTGATATCAATGGCATAATCAGCTAGCGAGCAAATAATAATGAGTTTCACATACCAACAATTCAATCAAAACAAGCATGAAGCAATATGAATAGGTGGTATCTCGCTAGATCTTTCTGAGATCGCAAAACATAAATGCAGAGCACTTTCAAAGATCAAGGGATGACTAAACATTGTAATTCATAGCAACGAAGATCTAGTCATAGTCAAACTCAATATCAATCAAAAGCAAAGCATAAAAATGAAATAGGTGCTCTCTAATTGGTGCTTATATAAGAAGAGGATGACTCAACAGGAAAATAAATAGACAGGCCCTTCGCAGAGGGAAGCATTGATTTGCAGAGGTGCCAGAGCTCAAGCTTTGAAAACAGAGATAATAATTTTGGGTGGCATGCTTTCGTTGTCAACGCAATGACCAAGAGTTCTAAATATCTTCCACGCTACACATGCTATAGGCGGTTCCCAAACAGAAAAGTAAAGTTTTAACTCCCCCACTACCAATCAATCACACTCCACGGCTAGCCGAATCCTCGGGTACCGTCCATACTAACATCAATCGGGGGGAGTCTTGTTTTACAGTTATATTTTCGATTTAAGCGTGGAACTAGGCATTCCAATTACCGGCCCCTTTCTCGTGAATGACAGTGAATAAACACATGTCGAGGATAACACGCCTAACATGGAAGATACCAATAGCCCTCTGTCACCACATGAGCGATTCGGGCATGCAAAACAGATTATTTCTTGAAGGTTTAGAGAATGACAGATGCAAATTTACTTGGAACGGCAGGTAGATACCGCAAATAGGTAGGTATGGTGGACTCTCATGGAAAAAAATTTGGGTTTATGGAAGTCAATGCACAAGCAGTATTCCCGCTTATTACAAGTGAAGGCTAGCAAAAGACTCGGAAGCGGCCAACTAGAGAGCGACAACAGTCATCAAGATGCAATGAGTTTGGCTAACATTGAGTGCAAGCATGAGCAGGATATAAGTCACCATGAACACGAACATCATAGAGGCTATGTTGATTTTGTTTCAACTACATGCATGAACATGCGCCAAGTCAAGCCACTTGAATCATTCAAAGGAGAATACCATCCCATCATACTACATCATAGTCATCTCAAAATCTATGTTGGCATTCAAGACAAACCATTATAAGCTCCTAGTTAATTAAGCATGGCATCAGAAACTATGATCTCTAAGTTGTCATTGCAAACATGATTCCCTCTCAACAAAGCTGAATCTAAGACGACAAGCTAGTCATATTTACAAAAACAAAATAGATAGAGTTTATACCAGCTTTTCCAGTCTCAGTCACTTCATCATATATCATCATTATTGCCTTTCACTTACACGATCGAACGATGTGAACAATAATAAGAGTGCTCGTGCATTGGACTAAGCTGGATCTGCAGGCAAACACAAAGGAGAAGACAAAGTAATATGGCTCTTTAACAAATGAACAGGTATGCATGCGAGAGCCACTAAACATTGTAACCATGGTCTTCTACCTCGACCCAAAGAAAAAGAAAACTATTTACACGGGAAAGATCCCAACAAGCAAAAGAAGAAAGGAAAATCTTTTTGGGTTTTCTCAAAAGGACACAAAACAAGAAAACAAGAAAACGAAAATAAACTAGCATGGATAATACAGTGGTAAAGTATAAACACCGACTAACAAAGTGGAAGCATAAGCATGAATGTAAAGTTGGTGCAAACACGTACTCCCCCAAGCTTAGGCTTTTGGCCTAACTTGGTCTACTCCCAAGGACGGTCCTGGCGAAACCCAAAACCATAATCGGGGTTATACGGGAGCGCTGCAGCCACTGCCTGAATAGCTGCCTCACGGAGACGAGCAGCCTTCGCCTCCCTCTCATACTCCTCTGCCTCTCCTCTGGTTATGTAATATCTCTGTTTTACCTGAAAGTCAAAGAAAGCAGGAGCAGGAAGGGTAATATGGAAAACACGCTACCGGTTAAATATCAATCGGTATAGGAGGGATTCATCATCCCTCTCAAGGAACTGGTAGCGTGTCATAGCGACGCGGTCAAGGAAAGTTGTATGGAGCGGGGGATCTCGTGCGCGGATGGGTACTCCAAGAAAATATGTTATGCGAGTGCCATAGATCCCGCCAAAGAAATCCCCATCAATAGCATTCTTATTCAGCCTCCTTGCTTATAGCTCCCATGTTGAAGCTTTTGTCACCCGTCACTGCGCTCTTAAGGATACTAAGGTCGGATGCGCATAGGTGACAATGTTCAACCTTGTCGTTAATGCATCTACCTATGAAGAGGGCAAAGTAGTGCAAGGCAGGGAAATGAATGCTTCCTATGGTAGCTTGCGTGATGTCTCGAGTTTCTCCAACAGTTATACTATAGACAAAATCTCTAACCGAAGACTTAGCAGGATCATTAAGACTACCCCCATCGGGTATCTTGCAAATCCTATTGAAATCCTCCCAATCCATGGTGTAGGATTTATCATACAGATCAAACAATATGGATGAGTCACGACCAACTGAAAATTTAAATCTACGCACGAAAGATGCAGTGAGCATAGCATACTGTTCACATTTATCTGAGAGGAATTCTTCTAACCCGGCATTGCGGACAAGTGTATCAAACTCATCCTTGAAGCCTGCTTCGATCATGAACTCATCGGAAGGCCATTCACATGGTTGTACCGGTGCGTCCCTTAGTTGAAAAGGATCGGACTCCCGAATAGAAAGATGGGGACCCTTCTTACTTGAGGAACCACCATGAAACTTCCTCTTGAACATAATTTCTTTTTGCTGAAATTTTTGAAGTTCAAGAGAAAAGTGAATAAAGACCAACCACACCTTGTAGCAACTACTCCTACTAGTGCCTAGAGACCGTATCACGCGCTAAAACTACTTGGGACCAGCTAAAATCAACATTTCAAGCTCAAGAACAGGGTCACCAAGGTAGCAAGAATACGCAAAGGATAAAGCACTAGAGTAGAAACTAATTGGACCAATAGAGGAGTCACTTACCAAGGAGTAATTTCCCCAAAACGGTTCGGAGAATGGTGCTTTGAGCAAGGAGATCGAAAATCACAGCCAAATGAGCAAGAACACAGGTTTGAGCTGCGAAACGATTTTTTATGGAGGTAGAAGAAGAGGATGGGAGCTGGAATGAGTGGAGGGGGTCCCTATGGGCCCCACAAGCTTGGTAGCCGTGGCCAGGGGGCGGTGACAGGGCTTGTGACCCACTGGTGTGGCCCCCAGGCCAGCTCCCAGTCCCAGCATTTTTCAAAAAATCTAGAAAAAATCATATTTGATTTTTAGAACCATCGAAGAACTTTTATTTTTGGGGTACTTTTCTTCGGGACGCTAAAACAGGAAACAGGGAAAACTAAACTAAATCTATCATTTTTCTTCTAAGCAACAGAAATTGAAAGCTTAAAACAGAGGTATGTGACTAATTGATTCATCCATTTCATGGTCATCGAAAGAAATCCGTCAATGGGGTTGATCAAATCCTCAGGACAAAACTTTTTCAAATCACAAAAGGAAACGAAGAATTGTCGAATAGCCACTAAGTCACCTCAATGGGGATATGAATCTCCCCAACAAACAAATCAAACTTCATCTTAACACGAGGTATAGAGCATTCAAAGCTCCCAATAAGAATCGATGAAGTTTTTTCGATAGCATTGATGCAATGTACTTGATATCGTTTCTTCGGAAAGTGCACTGTATGCTCAGTACCGTTGACATGGAAAGTGACATTGCCTTTGTTGCAATCTATAACAGCCATGCAGTGTTTAAAAAGGGTCTTCCGAGGATGACAGTCATGGCATCGTCCTCGGGAATATCCAAGATAACAAAGTCTGTTAAGATAGTGGTGTTAGCAACCACAATAGGCACATCCTCGCAAATTCCGACAGGGTAAGCAGTTGATTTGTTGGCCATTTGCAGAGAAATTTCAGCGGGTCTCAACTTATCCAGTTCAAGTCTACGATAAAGAGAGAGAGGCATAACACTAACACCGGCTCCAAGGTCACATAAGGTAGTTCTTACGTAGTTTCCTTTAATGGAGCAAGGTATAGTGGGTACTCCGGGATCACCAAGTTTCTTAGGAGTTCCACATTTGAAGTGTAATTGGCAAGCATGGTGGAGATCTCAAGATCTGGTATCTTTCGTTTATTGGTCACGGTATCTTTCATGTACTTGGCGTATGGAGACATTTTGAGCATATCAATTAACCGCATCTGCAGAAAGACGGGTTTCAACATTTCAATAAAGGGCTCAAAATCCTAATCATCCTTTTTCTTGGATGGCTTAGGAGGAAAGGGCATAGGTCTCTGAACCCATGGCTCCCTTTCTTTACCATGCTTCCTAGCAGTGAAGTCATTCTTATCGTATCTCTTAGGTTGTGGGTTATTAGGATTAACCGTATGTTCAATCTCCACATCCTTATCATCGCTAGGTTGAGCATTATTATGAACATCGCTGTCCATATTGTCACCAGGCTCATGTTCATCACCAGATTGTGTTTCTGCATCAGACGCAGAAATATCATTTGGTTCTTCAGGTGTGACAGTATTTGGTGAACTGACATGTAGGTTTCTATCATCATTCTTCTTATTCTTAGGATGTCTGGGTGTATTAGCATTAATTCCTTGAGAATCTTGATCAATTCTCTCAGGATGGCCTTCAAGATACAAAGGTTCCTGAGTCATTTTGCCTCCTCTAGTAATGACTCTGACAGAGTTGTCATTTAATTCATTGAGCAAGTCATTCTGAGCTTTAAGTACTTGTTCTACCTAAGTAGTAATCATAGAGGCATGTTTACTCAGAAGCTTCAGATCATTGACATTTCTATGTACACAAGAACTTAAATGACTAAGCATACGAGTACTTTGTTCCAATTGTCTGCTAACATAATCATTGAAACTCTGTTGTTTGGCAACAAAGTTGTCAAATTCATTAAAGCATAGGCTAGCAGGTTTGTCAAAAGGAACATAACTCTCAGCAAACCTACGCAGAGAATTTACTTCTACTACCTGTATCGGGTTATCGAGACCATGGATCTCTTCGATAGGTGGTAGATTTTTGACATCTTCAGATCTAATGCCTTTCTCTTGCATAGATTTCTTGGCTTCTTGCATATCTTCGGGACTGAGGAATAGAATACCTCTTTTCTTAGAAGTTGGCTTAGGAGGTGGTTCGGGAGTAGTCCAAGCATTATCGTTGATCAAGATGTTATTCAATAGAATCTCAGCTTGTTCTATAGTTCGTTCCCTAAAAACACAACCGGCACAACTATCTAGGTGGTCTCTAGAAGCATTGGTAAGTCCGTTATAGAAGATATCAAGTATCTCGTTCTTCTTAAGAGGGTGATCAGGTAAAGCATTCTGTAGCTGGATGAGCCTCCCCAAGCTTGTGGGAGACTCTCTTCTTTGATTTGAGCAAAGTTGTATATTTCCTGCAAGGCAGCTTGCTTCTTATGGGCAGGGAAATATTTCTCACAGAAGTAATAGACCATATCCTGGGGACTACTCACACATCCAGGAGCAAGAGAAGTGAACCAGGCTTTAGCGTCATCCTTTAGAGAGAAAGGAAACAGCTTAAGGATATAGTAGTAGCGGATCTTCTCTTCACTAGTGAAAAGGGTAGCTATATCGTGTAGTTTGGTAAGATGGGCTACGACCGTCTCAGGCTCATAACCGTGGAAAGGATCAGATTCGACTAGAGAGATTATCTCAGGGTCGACAGAGAATTCATAATCCTCATCGGTGATAAAGATAGGTGAAGTGGCAAACTTCGGGTCATATTTCATCCTAGCTTTCAGAGATTTTTCCTTCCACTTGAGAAATAATTTATCAGCGGCATAGGCATCCTTACACGCAAGAAAATCATCTCTCCCTCCATAACTTAACCCTCAGGTATATCATGCAATTCATATCTAGGAGAGCTAGATCTAGCAGGAGCAAAAGCAGGTTCTATCTCAATAGTATCGGCAGTTTCAGAAGCATCACGAGCATTGGCAGTAACTCTAGCAATATGAGCATCAAGGAATACACCTAGTGGCATATCAGGCAAAGTAGTATCTCTAGCAGTATCAAGCATAGCATCATCAGGAAAAATAGCATCTCTAGCATCATCAGGCAAAGCAGTATCAAGCATAGCATCTCTAGCAGTATCAGGCATAACATCTCTAGCAGTATCAGGCAAAGCAGTATCAAGCATAGCATCTCTAGCTGTATCACGCATAGTAGCATCATAAGCATCATCAAGCATAGGCGACATATCAAGATTTCAAGCAGGAGGTGGTGTCGCAAACTTACTCATAACTGAAGGTGAATCAAGTGCAGAGCTAGATGTCAGTTCCTTACCTCCCCTCGTAGTTGAGGGCAAGACTTTGGTTTTTGGATCTTTCAGATTCTTCATAGTGATCAACAGATATAAATCCCAAGTGACTCGGAGAATATAGCTATCCTTCCTCGGCAACGGCGCCGGAAAAATGTTGTTGGCGTGCAACTATTCCTGAGTTGATGCCTCCCCGGCAACAGCGCCAGAAAAGAGTTGCTTCGAGTTGCTCAACAATTAGCAATTGTCTTGCAATGGCCCACCAGCGTGTGAGATCGCGACAGTTTTCGAGGGTAGAGTATTCAACCCAAATTTGTTGGTTCGCACAACGGGAAGTGAAAGAATGTTCTCAAGTATTAGCAGCTGAATGTGTCAGATTCAACCACACCTGAAAGATTAGTGTGTGCAAGCAAAGTATCAGTAGCAAAGTAATATGATAGCAACAGTGCCAAAAACGATCTGGTGACAAGGCAGACTATTTCTAACGGTTGTATCAACGGCGCCAGAAAAGTATTATAGCAGGTAGCAGCAGTGTAACGAGTAACAGCAGTAGCAAGGAACAGCAATAGTGACAGCAGTAGCAAGAGTAGTGGCAGCAGCAGCAGGACAAAGCAAGTAACAGTAGTGGCAACAATAGTGGCAGCAGCAGCAGGACAAAGCAAGTAACAGTAGTAGCAAGTAATAGTAGCAACAACAATAGTATTAACAGCAGAGCAAAGCAAGTAACAACAGCAGTGGGACAAACTCGTAGGCAATGGATCGGTGATTTGTTGGATGCCATTCATCATACAACAGTTATAACACGGAGAGATATGTGGCTAGCTCCCGTTCGTCAATGTGATGTAGGCATGCATTCCGTGTGTAGTCATACGTGCTTAGGGAAAAGAACTTGCATGACATCTATTGTCCATCCCTCCCGTGGCAGCGGGGTCCAAATGGATACTACGGGATATTAAGGTTCTCCTTTTAATAAAGAATCGGACCAACGCATTAGCACTTGGTGAACACATGAACTCCTCAAACTATGGTCACCACCGGGAGTGGTTCCAGTTATTGTCACTCCGAGGTTGCCGGATCATAACACATAGTAGGTAAATTCAACTTGCAAGATCGGATCTAAAACACACATATATTGGTGACAACATAATAATTTCAGATCTGAAATCATGGCACTCGGGCCCTAGTGACAAGCATTAAGCATGGCAAAGTAGTAGCAACATCAATCTAAGAACATAGTGGATACTAGGGATCAATCCCCGTCAAAACTAACTCGATTACATGATAGATCTCATCCTACTCATCACCGTCCAGCGAGCCTACGAATAGATTACTCATGAACGATGAAGAGCTTCATGGAATTGGAGAGGGAAGAAGGTTGATGATGACGATGGCGACGATCTCCTTGATCCGGAGTCCGAAACGGACTCCGGATCTACCCTCCAGATGAAGAACAGGATGTGGCGGCGCGTCCGTATCGCAAACGCGATGAAATCTTCTCTCTTGATTTTTTCGGGATGAAAGGGAATATATAGAGCTGAGTTTGGGGGCGGCAGAGCCACGTGGGCCCCACAAGCCCTGACGGCGCGGCCTGGGGGGTGGCTGCAGCCACAGGGCTTGTGGCCCACTGGCTCACCCCCTCTGGTGGATCTTTGCGCAGGTATTTTTCATATTTGCTAGAAATATTCTCCGTAAATTTTCAGGACATTCCGAGAACTTTCATTTCTGCACACAAAAACAACATCATGGCAATTCTGCTGAAAACAGCGTCAGTCCGGGTTAGTTCCATTCAAATCATGCAAATTAGAGTCCAAAACAAGGGCAAAAGAGTTTGGAAAAGTAGATACGATGGAGACGTATCAGGGTCCACCAGGTGGGCCCACCCACCCCAAAGGGTCTCATGGGCTGTGGGAGGACGTGGACCAGCCTCTAGTGGGCTGGCCGAAGCCCCCACTAAAGCCCAAGGCGTATTGGAGGTGGGAAGGAAAGAAACCCAAAGGTGGAAAAGATGGAAAGGGTTTCCAAGTGTAGAGGAGGAATCCTACTCCTAGTAGGATTGGAGTAGGACTCCTCCACCTCCAATTTCGGCCAAACCTTGAGGGTTTGATGCTGCCTCCTCCCCTCCCTCCCTCCTATATATACTAGACGTTTTAGAGGTGAGGGCTAACCCTAATTGCCACGTGCTCCCTCTACTTCTCTGTAGATCTGTTTCTCCTCTAGTCTAGTTCGGCGGTGCTTAGGTGAAGCCATGCTGGATTAGTTCACCACCACCACCACCACGCTACCATGCTGGAGAACTCATCTACCTCTCCGCCCCTCTTGCGGGATCAAGAAGGCGGGGATCGTCATTGAGTTGTACGTGTGCTGAACGCGCAGGTGTCGTCCGTTCGGCACTAGATCGGGATGGATCGTGATGGGATCGCGGGATGGATCGTGATGAGATCACGGGACGGGCTGCGATTTGGATCGCGAAGATGTTCCACTACATCAACCGCGTTATATACGCTTTCGCTTAGCGATCTACAAGGGTATGTAGATTCACTCTCCCCTCTTGTAGATGATCATCACCATGGATAGGTATTGCGTGTGCATATTTTTTTTGTTTTCCATGTGATATTCCCCAATATATGGACCCCATGCTACGAGAGGGTAGGACAAAAGATGTCATGCATGTTTTTTCTCACTCTTCTTCTCTTTCCTTAAACTCACAAAACGTTATTATTTAAATCCTTACAACCCACTTAGATCACCTTATTAACACTTGCTTTAAAGCGCCAAATAAGAATTCTAGAACGCCCACAACCCTTTCGTTTTCCTCGCCTAACCCTAGGAGTTTAGGTCAAGCTCTTCCCTTAAGACTTCACGAGCGAGCCTGTGGTCCCGCCTCCACTTTGCCTGCTGCTCCGACGACAGATGTTGGAGAGGGGAATCCTGGTGCCTCCGCTTCGGTTAGTAGTTTAGGTTAGGTTTTTTTAGTCCTCACAGGTGCCGCTCTCACACGGATGATGTCACCACTTCTTTGAGTTTGTTCTCGAGATCGTTCGTGTGGACATAGTCGATGGAACTCCCACATAGATTCCTGTTGTCTCTTTGGAACAATGAGGTTTAAGTTTCTCATCATATGACAAGATTTGGTGTTAGGTTGTTTAGATCTATGCAAAGGTCTGACGACGGCGTTGCGGCATGAGGATGCTGGTCCTTAGGGGCACGTACATAGAGATTTTTTTGGTTGTCATCGACAAGGTCAAGCCTATTATGGTAGGGGAGAGTTGAAAGTGACGAGCCGACACTCGTCCTGACAACAGTAATGGTTGTTCGTTGGTCTTCAAATCTTAATTTAACTTTTGTTATGTTTGAGATTCTTTATACTTCTGATGAACTTTGATAATAGATCAAATCATTTCTGCAAAAAAAATGCCAAGTAGGAAATTCCACACGCCTAATCGTGGCCGGGCAGCGTGTACACGTGAAAAATCTCACGCGGCAGCCCAGCAGGCGCATGCGTCGGCCCACCCCATCTGCACCCGCGAAGAAGAGCGGAAAACCCTAGACAAATCCCCACCTCCTATTTTCTTTTTATATAAATCCCCACCAACGCCGCCTACAATTTTCAAGCCGCAACAGCTCATCCAGCCAACCCGCATACGCATCGCTCTTCTGATTCTTGACGAATCTCGATTCGTTCCGTTTCTTGTTCTTCATTTCGATGGTGGATGGGTGGTCGTAGCGGTGATGACAAATTTGTGGACTAGAGTTTCTGATGCCGCCTCTTCAGCAGCATCTGCAGACAACCCCTTGGCTGTCTGAGCTCCCAGATCTCATCCCATCGAATCGGTCTGTTCATCCAGTTCTTTATTTTGATTGATGCTGCGTTCATTACCAATTCCTGAGGATGATTTGTGTTCCTCGCGGTAATTAGTCTCGGACGCTACACGCGAATCTCTGATGTGTGGTATATCCTGATTGGTGGCCTCCTCTGTGCCATTTTATCCTGGAAACGCCACATACATTCTCTTTGTCTTTTGTATCTGAAAAATGTTTCGATTTTTTTTTTCAATTGATTGATATGGATGTGGATGATGAGATCACAAGTAAAAATACAGTTATCCCTGTCTTACTTCCTCGGAAGGATGCTGAGAATACTTTTAATCTGACACTACTTTTAATCTGACACCATACACGTAGTGCTGCAAGAAGAATATCTGATTTTCGTAGACATGTTGTTTTTCTTTTGGTTTGGCTTGGATGGCGAGGATGAAGAAGAAAATCATTCGGATTCCCATTGATTTGTAAAAAAAATGAGATCTCTAACCAGCTACTTCTGACTCGTCATACAATCCTCCAACTGGTGGATAGCAGTCGTTTATTTTTTTATTGTTTCAGCTGTGCTTGTTCGTGTTTTTCATGGAGCCAGTGATGTTATCAAAATATTTGCTACTCTTGATGGGGCAACGACCCCATTTGATGATCACAACCACCAAGATCTCTGAGGCCCTGCAAATCATCTCCTATATTTTTGAAGATTATCCGTGCCTGCACATGAAAACTCCTCAGATGCACCGATTCTAAACGGTGGCAACTCAGCTGCTTTGTGCTTCCCCGTGCAATGGTTGGGGCTTGCATTGTACTGACCTGCTTCAGATTCGGTTCAGGAAACACGAGAATGCATACGAAAGAAAAGCCAAATCCGAAACATAAGACTCGTGCAGGCAGTATGGTTTCTGGCCAAATAAGCTTTGAGAGCTTGCATCGTTTCTTTACATGTTGTCCTTGTTGTATTATTAATCTTGTACTGGGTATGATGTTGAAAACTGTCTGATGATGATCAAACTAAATACTTTCGTTCTTCTGATGCGTTATCTCATGGCGCTGTGCGGAAGGAATTTGGAGACCTGAACTGAGGAGACACTTCATTTTATTTCTTTCCACCCTGAAACAATGGATTTAGTTGTTTATCTCATGTTTTCTGATGTTTAAAACTTTCTGATGATGATTAATCTAAATACTTTCGTTCTTCTGATGCGCTATTTCATAGTGCTGTGCGGAAGCAATTTGGAGACCTGAACTGAGGAAATACTAAATTTCTCAACCAAAACAAACATTTTTTTAATTTTTTTTTCAACAACTGGTGTATGGAAATGTATTTGAGTAAGCATCTTTTTATTTGGCGCAGCACCCGAGCGGAAAACCCCAACAAATCCTCACCTCCTACTCCCTCTGTCTCAAAATAAGTGTCTTAACTTTATACTAGCTCTAGTACAAAGTTGTAATAAGCTTGAGACACTTATTTTGGGATGGAGGGAGTATTTTTTTTATAAATTCCCACCAACGCTTCCTCCAATTTCCAAGCTGCAACAGCTCATCCAGGGCCTAATCGTCCTTCTTTGGTACCTACAAGCCAAGCATTAACCATGGTATCTATAATTGGGCCAAGAATTAGCTTTCATGCATTGATAGGAACCTGTGACTTCATGCTTCTTATCCTCTTGATTATTGCACACCTTCTCTCTTTGCTCTTATACTCTTGGTAATAAATTTTTCCTTGATATTGATTATAGTCACCATGAACAGACTGATTGGTCCGCTCTGGTGTGCCATTCTGTTAAATATGTTATTCCAACGTCCAACCCTAAAATAATGTAGATTCAACAACCTTGATGGTTTGTGTTTTTGTTTATGATTGTCCAGTGATGAAAAACCTGATAAATCATACCATCTTTCGGGACTGATTGGTCGCTATGCGTCCATGCTGTCATGATGCAATTCTGAGGCAAATTATGTTGAAGATCACTTACTTTTTGTTTTGAATAATGTGACTCTGCCCCTTGTTTAGTTGATCCTTCTGTTTTATTTCTCTGGGGCTCGAATTTCCCGAAGGGGCTAGACTTTATGGGGATCATCAGTTGATTCACCTACTTCTAGTCGTGTGGTCTAAACTGCTCCTGCTTATCATTATATCTTTTATGATTTTAGTTTGCCCTTTTGTATTCAGTTCAGTTCTGTGAGTCCAGTCATGGCACATCTTTGAGACCTGAGTTTTCTTCCTTGATGAAAATCATAAGCATAATCCCTGAGGGCTACCAAGTTGATCTTCTGCTATTCCTTGATTCTCTTTCTTCACTTTTGGTCGACTATTCTTTTGTTTGATGGAGACGTATTTGCCTAGAACACATTTTCTTACAGCCCAACAATCAATCACCATGGTACTGTCCTTCTGAAAATCTTTAATGTGGAAGAACTGATCCTCGTGATCACCTGTGTTGGTAAAATAAAGTGATATAATTCATGTGTTTATTAGATATATATTATCACCTTGTTTTTGCCTCTTGATGACTGGACAAACATTTTTTGTTTCAGCCTTGTCCTTGTTTTCTTATTAATCTGGTTCTGGGTATGATGTTGAAAACTGTCTGATGATGATCAAACTAAATACTTTCGTTCTTCTGATGTGTTATCTCATAGCACTGTGCGGAAGGAATTTGGAGACCTGAACTGAGGAGACACTTCATTTTATATTATTTCTGCCCTGAAATAATGGATTTAGTTGTTTATCTCATGTTTTCTGATGTTGAAAACTTTCTGATGATGATTGATCTAAATACTTTCGTTCTTCTGATGTGCTCTTTCATAGTACTGTGCGGAGGAAATTTGGAGGCCTGAACTGAGGAAATAATTCATTTCTCACCCAAAACAAGCATTATTTTATTTTTTAAATTCAACGACTGGTGGATGGAAATGGAATTGAGTGACCATCTTTTATTTGGCAGGCCGGGGCGCATCACCCGAGCGGAAAACCCTAGACAAATCCCCACCTCCTATTTTTTTTTTGTATAAAACCCCACCAACACTGCGTACAATTTTCAAACCGCAACAGCTCATCCAGTCAACCCGCATATGCATCGCTCTTCTGATTCTTGATGAATCTCAATTTGGTTTGTTTCTTGTTCATTTCTATGGTCGATGAGAGGCCGCAGCGGTGATGACAAATTTGTGGACTAGAGTTTCTGATGCCGCCTCTTCAGCAGCATCTGCAGACAAACCCTTGGCTGTCTGAGCTCCCAGATCTCATCCCATCAGATCGATTTGTTCTTCTACTTCTTTGTTTTGATTGATGCGCGTTCATTACCAATTCCTGAGGATGATTTGTGTTCCTCGCGGTAATTAGTCTCGGACGCTACACGCGATTATCTCATGTGTGGTATATCCTGATTGGTGGCGTCCTCTGTGCCAGCTTATCCTTGAAACGCCACATACATTCGCTTGACGTCCTCTCTTATTTCTCTCTTCCTTTCTTTGTCTTTTGGCTCTAAATGTTTCGAATTTGATTTTTTTCCAGTCGATTGGTATGAATGTGGATGATGAGATCACAAGTAAAATACAGTTATCCCTGTCTTACTTCCTTGGAAGGGTGCTGAGAATACTTTTAACCTGACACCATATATGTAGTGCTGCAAGAAGAATATTTGATTTTTGTAAACATATTGTTTTTCTGTTGAGTTGGCTTGGATGGCGAGGATGAAGAAGAAAATCATTCGGATTCCCATTGATTTGTAAAAACATGAGATCTTTAACCAGCTACTTCTGACTCGACATACAATCTGCCATCTGGTGGATTAAGGCGTTTATTTCTTTTTGTTTTAGTTGTACTTGTTCGTGTTTTTCATGGAGCCAGTGATGTTATCAAAATATTTGCTACTCTTGATGGGGCAACGACCCCATTTGATGATCACAACCACCAAGATCTCTGAGGCCCTGCAAATCATCTTCTATATTTTTGAAGATTATCCGTACCTGCACATGAAAAGTCCTCAGATGCACCGATTCTAAACGGTGGCAACTCAGCTGCTTTGTGCTTCCCTGTGCAACGGTTGGGGCTTGCCTTGTACCGACCTGCTTCAGATTCGGTTCAGGAAACACGAGAATGCGTACGAAAGAAAAGCCAAATCCGAAACATAAGATTTGTGCAGGCAGTATGGTTTCAGGCCAAATAAGCTTTGAGAGCTCGGAGTGTTTCTTTACATATTAGTCTGTCGAAACAGAAGCAATGTTGTTGCCTGGAGCTGAATATTCAAATGTCAGATTTTTAGCCATGGCTGATCAATAACATGATGCGTGTAAGACAACCATACTGATAATCTAACTTGGCTGCAGAGTGATCCATTACGAATTCCTGATGATGATTTGTGTTCCTTGTATATCTTGATTGATTGGTGGCGTTCTTGTTGACATATATTTATTTTTCTGCTGTTGGGATCTGATTTTGGCGATAATGTTAGTTCCTTCGTGTTTGATATATGAAGATGTGGTATGTTCAACAAATGTTAATTTTTTAATTTGTTTTCAAATCAAACTGATTAGTATGTATGTGGATGATGAGATGACATGTAAAAATACAGTTATCCCTGTCTTACTTCCTTGGATGGGTGCTGTGAATACTTCGACTGGACCCTTGCTTTTTATGTGCACTGATCTTTTCCTAGTATGTACAATATCTTTTAATATTGTTTAGAAGATCTTGGCCGGTGTTGAAATTTATTGATTGCTGAACCAACCATTGTTTGGATCTGTAGTCTCTATGTGTCACATTGAATTGACTCACCAACAGTTGTAAGAGGAGACTGAGCAGCTTCAGTGTAGTAGGTTCGATTGTGTCTGATTCCGTGAGTCCAGTGATGGCACATCTTTGAGACCTGAGTTTTCTACCTTGATGAAAATCATAAGCATAATCCCTGAGGGCTACCAAGTTGATCTTCTGCTATTCCTTGATCCTCTTTCTTCACTTTTGATCGGTTATTCTTTTGCTTGATGGAGACGCATTTGCCTAGAACGCATTTTCTTACAGCCCAACAATCAATCACCTTGGTACTTCCCTTCTGAAAATCTTTAATGTGGAAGAACTGATCCTTGTGATCACCTATGTTGGTATGGTTCATGTGTTGATTAGATATATATTATAACCTTGTTTTGGCCTCTTGATGAGTGGATAAATATATTTGGATTCAGCCTTGTCCTTGTTTTATTATTAATCTGGTACTGGGTATGATGTTGAAAACTGTCTGATGATGATCAAACTAAATACTTTCGTTCTTCTGATGCCTTATCTGTTGGTCGTCGGTCGCACGTCTCGGGCAATGGGCCCAACCCTCTGCCCCAGTGTGATTGAGTATTTTCCTTTTAGGGGCCAGTCCATGGTAATTGTGCGATAAAAAATTCTGCATCGGAAAAATAATAATTGATTCTTATGGTCTTGAACCCCAGACCTCAACCATGGTTGCGAAGCGTGTAACCAATTGTGCTGGACCATGCTGGCATCAACTTTGGGTTCGCTATCCCATAAATAGTCCTATCTCGTTTTTTGTATCAGATTTCCCAAGTTCATATATGTGCATAAGTTATGTGGAAAATAAACAAGCCGACCCTCTAAAAAGAAAAAGGCCTTCTTAATAAGAAAACAAAGGTGGTCTGACATTTGGCTTAGATTTCATGGAATGTTGTGATGCTAAATTAAGTATGGATGGTCGGTTTCAATAGGCACAATAAAGAATACCACAATTTAGCCTGTCGGCATAAAAAAGGAACGGAAGATTTAAAAAAAATATGAAGGAGAGAATGACACAAAAGAATTGGTAACTAAAATGAATTTATCGAGGGACATGGGAAGGGCACGCGTATATGCGTTGTCGCTTAGCGTTCGACTGTGATGTGCAACAAAAATACCACAATTAGAAAGATGAGAAGTGCTATGTAAGCGTTGAGTTGCATGCAACAAATAGGGGTGATTTCGTTTACACGTAGACAATTTCTTTTGTGAATCTTCAAGATGGCTTAAAATGCATTTAACAGACCCTTTTATTAAGATTTTTTCATGACTTGGTGCAAGTTTCAAACATTGCAATAACTTACAAATAATGCATTGGTACGAAAGATTTGAAAACTAGGCTCTTTAAGATCAAAATCGTTTACCAAAGTAATTGTATGTTGTTCGTGAGCATCATCACTAATCACGGCTTGTATTTCGTGAGCATCATCATCTTGATAGAAACTCCTCCAAAAACCCTGTGGAAAAATATGAGGAGAAAAGTGTTTGATATGTTGATAAAACTCCTTCAAACCCGGTGGAAAAAATAAGGAGAAAATGACTCAATATGAGAAACACATAGAATTTAGAGGACAATAAATATGTCGTATATACTTTCCTAAAAACCCTGGTGGGGAAAACATAAAGTATGACATGATCTCATGTTGATATTACCTCATTAAAAACCTTTATGAGAACCTGTATAGTAAACTCATGAAGGAAAAAAGAGTATAATATGATGCGTTGAACATGAATAATTTGGGAAGATACTCCCCTTGATTCTTGCAAATTTTGAAGCTGTCACATACCAATTTCATGAACATATTTCTGGAATGTAAAAATTGGTACAAACTTCGTGAGAAAATCGGTCACATGATTTGATTTGCAAGATATGCAATATAGCGATGTTGCTTATTACATAACCTATTTGCATCCGGACAACACAAGAAACATTATCGTTGAGATAATGGTTGGTGGATTAGCCATGAGGTCTATTTTGAAGACTCTTCACGAGAAGGCTACCACACCTAGTGGGAATACTAAGCTTGTCTATGATCTGACATAGCGGGGATCTAATCAATGTATCCAATGGTATTGATATTCAGATTTCTCTGAAACTTGAAGAACGAGGACAAGATGTTTGATGCCCTTGGAGATATCGATAGATATTCTTGAGTCCCAACCAATTGCATTTGGTGGATCCAATGGCATTATAGAACGTTGAGTCCCAATATCTCATTTCCATCGCCTCTTGGTATAAATAGATCTTTCTCTACATCTAGAGAATGAACTACCATGAGAATAAGGATGGATAAGATTTGTCCATAATGAATTTCTCTAATATATTTTGGAAATAGACAACATAATATACCACAATGTATGAATGAAGGTGATCAAGCTGTAGTAATGAGCGGTATTCTGGTTTACCAAAATCCTTCATTTTAAACTCCGTCATTTAGATGATTACATGTGTCGTCATTGCAGACACACAAACATGGATAATCATCATTGTAGGAGTAATCCTTGTGTATAAGGAACTCACTATGTCGGTTGTACCATATGTACCGACAACAATAAGTCGTATGGTGACTTACTGATTTTTACACAATGTATGTTGCATTTTGCATTTCGATTCAGAAGTGAGATTCCATCGGGAATCCATCATATATGTCTGAATCTAGTGATCCACATGGATATGTGATCACTACATCTATCCACTGCATAGGTAGATGATTTTGCACTGCCAATGATATAATTTATCGGAAAGAGATTCCACCTATGGAGAATAGTTGGGTATCTGCGTGAACCCTTGTGCTACAATACTTGCTCTATGTTTCACCACCTTGTTCTCAATTCTGTTTCCAGAAGAAAACTGGTGTAGGTATTGCTTATGAATACCTTCCCATTATTGAGCAAGATTATTTCTACCTAGATTATACCCTTTGTTTGAGCTCAGTCTGAGTGTTGTTCACACTTTGCCATGGCCATGGTCTTTGGACCTGAATCATGTGAAAGGTTTTGCAATCTAATTGAGAAATGTATGTCGACAATTGTAGACTTCTGGTGACTACTCGCGATATAGTTTGATGGAAATATCGTTACTCATGGTGACTACTCGCGATTTCCCAATGCGGTTGAGTCAGGTATTCCAATGTCCCGGTCATTGTGTGCACTATGACATAGGTTTGTGGAGGTTTCCCATCCACTGGGTATATACTACCCATTAGGTATCTGTCAACGTGAACTTGACTTGCATTTACTGATTCACAGGCCTTGATATCCTTGCTTGCAAGAAGCTGAATCCTGATATACCATCATCATACTTTTCCCCTGGTGCTTTGAACGGGGAGTTGAGTGGTTTTAGTTGGTACCTCCACTCTTTCCAATGTATTTTTGCAGGATTGTAGGATTGCGTGACACCTTTATAGTCAGTAAATGAATCTGGCAGGTTATTTGCAATGTGTTGCAAACCTTCTGAATGCATGGTTCATATCTTTGAGTACGTGGATTTGAGGCAGAAATGTGTTGAACATTCCACTAATTTCCTGGCATTTTCACGGTACTTGAATTCTCGCCCTAATGCCTGGAAATATTCCTCACTGAATCAACATACTGGCCTTGAATAACTCCCCATGTGAGGGGCTTGATGTATCAACGGAAATACAGTTATTCCTCACATAGTCCCAACTATATGTTGAGGGGCCAATGATGTATGCCGGGTGGTGATGTCGGTATGCAACCGAATTACCGCAGATGGGAAATACTTGGTAGATTTCCACGTATCAAAGATAGAGGGGAATAATATTATGCAGTTCTGCCATGAGCGTGTAAAACTGCATGACTCCAACGTCAAGTTGGTAAGTTGCTATTTCAAAATAAAGATCATGTAATGAGCTTAATTCTTTGGATATAGGATTCTACCAAATCATTTTGAGTCTAGACAGACAAATTGCTAAACTTCAATTCAAGGGCCATAGAGAAGACACTCAAGGAGAATTCTGCAATGTTATCCATTCGATTTGCGTGAAATCGATGTCAGGATAATGAGCCAATGGTTTTGTGTGAGTAAAGCACACACTCAAGACCATCATGTAGATATGTCCTTTAGAACCATGAAACACCTGAATAGTCTAGTCAATGGATGGGAAGAGTCACTTACCTCAACTTGATGTATTCAAGGAGTCTAAGTGGTTCAACGTAGACTTTAAGGTGCGCAAGCCTTAAAATTAGTTTCCTCGTGTCACATGTAGTGCACATAAAATCCAAATATTGTTAGAATTTAGCATCATAATAATCATAAACCAATGGAATTGCTGATAGTTTCGGTTTTAGCCCAATGTCTGGATGACCAAGGCGAATATGCCAAGTTTGTCATGTACAAGACATTATGGAAAACTATTTTGGGCGCAACATGTCCTACGGATTTTGTAGTATGTGTGGTACAATCCAGATGATACATACATAATGTGCTTGTCATATTCGTTGCATATGGTAAAGAGAAGTCATTTCTCTTTGATGTCATCATAAGTTTCGCAATGGAAACTCTTTTGACGGATACCTCTATAGTTTAGTAGGGTACGAGTTAAATCAGGAGCAATAAAGCATCCTCACATTACTCAAGTACCCAGAGGGATAGTAAATATGACTCGATTTGAGCCAACAAATTCCTCATCGCGTCTAGCGATTTTTAAATATCTCATTTCTCTCAGTGAGAGTGGAAACATTGGACTTCCCTGAGTATAGAGTTTGTGGTGCATATGTCCACAAGGAACATATCATCTTTCATTGGATTGACTCCCGTAGAAATCTATATATAGACATGAAGATTCTCAATATGAAAATCATTGTGAGATATATATAATACATATAAACGTATTTGTACCAAATGTTGATACAATATATGATGACAACAATACTTATGGTGCTAATACAACATCATAAATGGACATAAATAAATATTGACCACTCAAGAGATTGAGAGACTACTCATAGTCTCCAAACATGTCGGTTAAACATGTCATTCTCCATGTCCATAGGATTCCGTCATCAGTGGTGATGTCGGGTTGAAGGTTGAAGTGGGCTTCAAACCTTTGCCCTTGAGTTCATTGTATCCCAGGAATTGCTAATACAGAATAACCAGATGCTGAGATCTGAATCTAATGGCTTATGATATATAAGACACCATTTTTCTGTTAGCGGTGTGATCATGACCACAGATGAGGATTGCACACTTTATCCCACGAGAGACAAGAGCAATCATGATGCCCATGGCCCAGAGAGGGCAATGGTGGCCATTGTGGGCGAGTGCCTCAAATTCTATAGCCATATTTTACCGATATGGGTAAACCATAGATAATTAATTTACAGTCAGTAAATTAAAGACCATCATGGTTGATGTTGTAACAAACTTAGCAAAATTAATGTGTATTTTAAGAAGTTATCTTGAAACCATTAGTGTGAATCTCAAATTGCTAAGTATGACACCTTGAACATAATCTTCAAGATGGAGTAGATCTCACAGCACTAGGAAGTATAATCTGATGAAATCAGTAGATACTCACTTGTAATGCCTTATGTCATGACTTAGTAAAATGTGTGGGAGAGCACTTTGTAAAGCAATCATAATGTTGAAACGATAAAATGTAGGCTTTATCAGTAGTCATCGATAATCTGAGGCAACATATCCATATGACTACATTGTGATCTCAATACATCAATTTAAAGAAAATCACTTTGAATTTTGCATCTGTATTTGCAAGAAATTTAAAATCTCAATTGCAAATAAACGTATTAATCTCGACATGTAGCGAACATGGAGATGCATACATTTCGGAATACATCGTACTCAACAGAAATACACTACTATTGTAATGAATAGTAATGATGTTGTAAACTTGATGTTCAAGTGAAAAACTTGAATTGTATAGAACTCAAATTAAGTGAGATGATCTTGTATCAAGTTGCAAGATAATTCAGCAAAGTGAATTAATATTTTGCGAGAAAAATAAAATAATCTCAATCGCAATGAGATTGTGTTGCAAGAAAAGAAAATTCTCAGTCGCAAATCAATATTGTTGTGCGAGAAAACTTATCCTCAATCGCAAATGTCATGTTTTTGTACAAAATATTTACATTGTACAAACGACCTGACCATTGATTTGTAATTTACAGAGACTTGAATGTGAAATACATATAAGTCGAGGATTACTCCGCATACTGAACTAAGTCAAAAGACTTAGAGAACAAACGACGGCGCCCAATCCGTAAATACGCAAAACAACTAGGCCTGAAATACAAAACCGAGAAGAGATAAGTCCAGGTTTGCTATCTCTTCGTCGGTGTGGTCTGTGGATACGAAATCGATTGATTCTATCCATCGCATGGGCACAGAGCATGAGAGGCCTGATGCCTGCGGCTAACCGAGCATCAGTAGCCGGCCTCGCAACCACATCGTTGGCTACTGCCTCTACGGGAGGAGGCGTCACCGCGGGAGCGGCCGACGCGCGGGTGGGTCAGGACGGGCAGGGCCGGCCACGGCCTGGCGCGGCCGGGTGACGGCCCGGCGACCACGTGCTGGACACAGGAGGCGACGCAGCCGGGTGGAGCACGGCCCCGGCCTGACGCGGGCTTGGGGGCGGGGAGGCCATGGCGCGGTGGCCAAGAGACAGGCTCTCGTGATGGACTAGCCGAGTGCCGGCAAGGCATGTTGAGTAAATAGGCAATTTTCCGAGTAGATTAATCCATGAAATAATTACTAACATGGCATTGACTAGGTTCACGACATACTGATCACGGAGTATACTAGCAAGTACTACACATATAGCAGAAACATCTACGCATATAGGCAGTATTACTAGTGCAGACAGAAACATGAGAGAGATAAACATATCATACCCTCCGATCGGCCAGTTGGCCGTAGCAGCGGCGGCAGTATCCTCTGCCGCCTTCTTCTCGGCTTCGGCGTTCTCGCGGAGACGATTAGCTTCGCTCGGTGAAGACATGGCGATGATGAGGGCGACGCGGACGTAGACGAAGCAGACAGACGGAGGCGAGCAGTCGCGTGATCGCTCCCCAAAAACCTAATCGCCCCTCTCTCGTACAGGAACCGTTCCTGACCGGCAAAAATAAGCGCGTAGGTATGAGCTCGGCTCGGCTCATTCCTGCGGCGCGGCGCGTCGTGACGAGGCGAGGCGAGGCGAGGCGAGGCGAGGCGTGGCGTGGCGAGGCGGGCGGCGGAGGAGGAGTGCGCGAGGGCACCTTCTCTTCTCACTCTCCAATAGCATGTGGAAGAGAGACCCTTATAAAGGGGTCCAAACTCTCCTCCACTAGCGGGGTGGGACTAAAGTCCCACCACCTTGTCATGCCACCACCTACATGGGCCCTTGGAGATTTTCTGAAATTCTCTAATGGGCCTAAAGCCCACCTCCAAATTTCAACAATCCCCCACCAGATCTCAAGGGCACATCGTGTTCCCTCGTTCCAATCACTGTTTTAATATACCAGCATTTCAGTGAAGACCTGTTAAGGTTGAGCTTCACCTAGAGCAAGTAGCTACACCCCTTTACAACTGAACAATGGACTATGCCTTGAATTGTCAGTTTGGCGTAAAGGAGCTTCACCACAAGTCTTACTAGTACTAGACTGCCGAAGGTGACCCCTCGGGTGGAGCATATTAGTCACACTCCTGGCCTATTCATGAGTTTACTAGAGATCACCCAAATCTCATAGAATGTGACCAGCAGTCAAGCTCATATAGGTGTGTTCCTCCAAAGATCGCTCTGTAGGACATCATCTTGCTTACATATAAGCTTTAGAACACATTAAGATAGTAGTCATCCTACCATACAGTATCCGAGAGTATTGCATCTCCAACGGAGTGGGTTAGTAAAGTTACTCTCCTCAGTTCACCACTGGCTTGTTTTCCCAGGTCCTACTTCACGGGATCTCCGATCATATAGGTTGGGTTACTACCATGGCAACTCATGTGGGTCTCATACCCATCTCCCTCGATGCACTATCTATCACAACACGTGATAGCCCTTTAGTAAAGGGATCTGCCAGATTCTTAGCCGTTTGGATATAATCCAACGCTATCACTCCGGAGTTTCTCAAACGTCTGACAGACTTCAATCTCATTCTTATATGTTTGTTGGACTTCATATTGTCCTTTGAACTCTTCACTTTAACAATAACCGTCTGATTATCGCAGTTCATAAGGATAGCCGGAACCGGCTTCTCAACCACAGGTAAGTCCATCAAAAGATCTCGAAGAAATTCTGCTTCGACACCAGATGTGTCTAATGCTGTTAATTCTGCTTCCATTGTCGATCTTGTTAAGATCGTTTGCTTGCAAGACTTCCAGGAAACAGCACCACCCCCAAGAGTAAACATATACCCAGTAGTGGCCTTCATCTCATCAGCATCAGAGATCCAATTCGCATCACTATACCCTTCAAGTACCGATGGGAATCCCGTATAGTGAAGCCCGTGGTTGACAGTACCTTTCATGTAGCGCATTATTCTTTCAACAGCACGCCAATGAACATCGCCCGGGTTTGCAACAAACCGGCTAAGTTTGCTCACAGCAAACGCGATGTCAGGCCTCGTTGCGCTAGCTAGGTACATAAGTGAACCGATAATTTGAGAGAATCTCAATTGATCTATAGCTGTGCCTTTAAACTTTAGAATAAGCACACTAGGATCATAAGGTGTTTGACAAATTTTGCAGTCTGAATATCCAAAGCGACTCAAAATCTTATCAACATAGTGGGATTGCAGAAGTGTAATCCCACCCTGATCATCTCTCAACAGCTTGATGTTCAAGATAACATCAGCCACCCCAAGGTCCTTCATCTCAAAGTTTTGAGACAGAAAAGAGTTAACCTCCTCAATTACTTTGAGGTTGGTTCCAAATATCAGTATGTCATCAACATACAAGCACAATATAACTCCTTCGCCCCCACCATGGCGATAGTATACACATTTGTCAGCTTCATTAACAACGAAGCCAACAGATGTCAGAGTTGTATTAAACTTCTCATGCCATTGCTTAGGTGCTTGTCTCATACCATATAAATATTTCAGCAACTTACACACCTTTCCTTCCTGACCTTCTATCACAAAGCCATCTGGCTGTTGCATATAGATTTCCTCATTTAGCTCTCCATTCAGGAAAGCCGTCTTAACGTCCATTTGATGAACGAGAAGACCATGAGAGGCCGCCAATGAGAGTAGTACTCTAATGGTGGTCAGTCTAGCCACAGGTGAATAAGTATCGAAGAAATCTTCCTCTTCTTTCTGGGCATAGCCCTTGGCCACAAGCCTAGCCTTGTACTTTTCAATCGTACCATCGGGCCTAAGCTTCTTTTTGAACACCCAGTTGCATCCCAATGGTTTGCAACCATAGGGACGATCAGTGATTTCCCATGTCCCGTTAGCCATGATGGAATCCATCTCGCTACGGACCGCAGCTTTCCAGTAATCAGCATCTGGAGAAGCATACGCTTCTGAAATAGAAGTGGGATTATCATCCACGAGGTATACGAAGAAATCATCACCAAAGGTCTTTGCAGTCCTTTGTCTCTTGCCCCTACCACGGGCTTCCTCGTCATCCTCCTCAGGATTTTCATCATGTGTTTGTTCATAGTATTCCATAGGAATGGCAGGCTCAGGAGTTATCTCAGATTCCTGTCTAGAAGTGCTTTGCATATCTCTCATGAGAAATATATCCTCAAAGAATGTAGCATCCCTCGACTCCATTATTGTACCGACCTTCACGTCAGGTACCTCAGATTTCACTACTAGAAATCTATAGCCTACGCTATTCTTAGCGTATCCCAAATTAACGCAGTCCACAGTCTTTGGTCCAAGCTTACGCTTCTTGGGGATCGGTACATTGACTTTCGCCAAGCAGCCCCAAGTACGTAAGTATGAGAGCATCGTCCTTCTCTTCGACCACTCCTCGTAGGGAGTGACCTCATTATCTTTTGTAGGAACTTTATTCAGGACATGACACACGGTCAATATAGGCTCCCCCCACCATGCCTTGGATAAACCCGATGTATCTAACATGGCGTTTACCAAATCAGTTAGAGTACGGTTTTTCCGCTCGGCAACCCCGTTTGACTGGGGTGAATAGGGAGGCGTCCTCTCATGAATAATGCCGTGTTCCGCACAAAATGAATCAAATTCGTTTGAGAAGTACTCTCCACCACGATCAGACCGGACTCGTTTAATTTTCTTTTCAAGTTGATTCTCAACTTCTGCCTTATAGATTTTAAAGTAGTGTAGAGCCTCATCTTTAGTATTTAACAGATACACATAGCAAAATCTAGTGGAATCATCAATCAATGTCATGAAGTATTTCTTTCCACCTTTAGTCAACACACCATTCATCTCACAAAGATCAGAATGTATGAGTTCTAATGGTGCCAAATGTCTCTCCTCTGCAGCCTTGTGAGGCTTGCGACGTTGCTTTGCTTGCAGACACGAATGGCACTTAGAACCTTTGGCTAAAGTGAAAGTTGGGATTAAATTCAGTTTTGCTAGCCGCGACATAACACCAAAACTTATGTGACAAAGACGTGAATGCCAAACTTCAGATTCATTAACACTGGAATGAATATTGTTCACGACTTTATTACAAAAATCTTCTAGGGAAAGGCGGAACAGACCTCTGCATTCATAACCTTTTCCAACGAAAAGTCCATATTTCGTAACTACTACTTTATTAGACTCGAACACCAACTTAAACCCTTCTCTACACAGAAGGGAGCCACTAACGAGATTCTTCTTGATGGCGGGGACATGCTGCACGTTCTTCAGCTGCACGATCCTTCCCGAAGTAAACTTCAGATTGACCGTGCCAACACCAAGAACAGAAGCACTCGCGCCATTCCCCATCAATACGGACCCGCGACCGGTGGTCTGATAAGAAGAGAACAATGATAAGTCAGCACACACATGAATATTTGCACCCGTGTCCACCCACCAATCGGTGGACTGACAAACTGTAAATACAGTAAGTAAATTACCGTACCCAGATGCACCACTTTCATTGTTGCCCACAATCATGTTTGCAGACTTGGAGTCCTGCGCCGGCTTCTTGTATTTGTTTGGGCATTTGTTCGTCCAATGTTCCTCTGAACCACAAGTATAGCAGCCATCTCCCTTCTTATTCTTCTTGAAGGGCTTCTTTCCCTTCTTCTTGAAGTCGGTATTCTGTTGGACAGAATTCTTTCCCTTGGGCTTGTGAGAATCGAAGTTCCTCTGATGTACCATATTGGCAGCAGAAGAGCTTTCCACTGCTTTTCCATTGGAGTCCTTTGCTCTCGAGTTCTGCTCAACACTCAGATGGCCGATGATGTCCTCTACTGAGAACTCACGCCTCTGATGTTTCAGAGTAGTAGCAAAGCTCCTCCAGGAATTAGGGAGCTTAGCAATTATACAGCCCGCGACAAACTTGCCCGGCAAATTGCATTTAAGAACCTCAAGTTCCTTAGCTATGCATATTATCTCATGAGCTTGTTCCAATACAGAACGGTTGTCAACCATCTTGTAATCGTGGAACTGCTCCATAACATACATCTCACTCCCAGCATCGGTGGCCCCGAATTTAGATTCGAGTGCCTCCCACAAGTCCTTGGCAACATGCATATGTAAATATGCATCAACCAGCTTATCTCCGATCACGCTAATGACTGCTCCAAGGAATAGGACGGTGGCCTCCTTAAACATCTTCTCCTGTTCAGGAGTGATAGTTTCCGTAGGAGTGACACCGGCTACCCAGAACACGTTCATAGCCGTGAGCCATAAGGTGGTTCTCGTTTGCCAACGCTTGAAAAAAGTACCGGTAAACTTATCCGGTTTTAGTGCAGCAGCAAAACCATTACTCGAAAAATTCCTACAGAAATTAGGTTTTTGGATTGTTGAGTAAATAGGCAATTTTCCGAGTAGATTAATCCATGAAATAATTACTAACATGGCATTGACTAGGTTCACGACATACTGATCACGGAGTATACTAGCAAGTACTACACATATAGCAGAAACATCTACGCATATAGGCAGTATTACTAGTGCAGACAGAAACATGAGAGAGATAAACATATCATACCCTCTGATCAGCCAGTTGGCCGTAGCAGCAGCAGCGGCGGCGGCAGTATCCTCTGCCGCCTTCTTCTCGGCTTCGGCGTTCTCGCGGAGACGATTAGCTTCGCTTGTTGAAGACATGGCGATGATGAGGGCGACGCGGACGTAGACGAAGCAGACAGACGGAGGCGAGCAGTCGCGTGATCGCTCCCCAAAAACCTAATCGCCCCTCTCCCGTACAGGAACCAGAGAGGCGAGGTTTCGGAGGCCTGCTCTCCCGTCGACCGTGTACGCGGCAAACGGGACGGAGTCGCCGGCGGCAGCAGTTCAAGGACGGCTAGGGTAGGCGATCGCAAGGCGGCTGGGTGGAGAGACGTGGGCCGAACCCACGTCCGAGTCAAAAATAAGCGCGTAGGTATGAGCTCGGCTCATTCCCGCGGCGCGGCGCGTCATGACGAGGCGTGGCGAGGCGGGCGGCGGAGGAGGAGTGCGCGAGGGCACCTTCTCTTCTCACTCTCCAATAGCATGTGGAAGAGAGACCCTTATAAAGGGGTCCAAACTCTCCTCCACTAGCGGGGTGGGACTAAACTCCTACCACCTTGTCATGCCACCACCTACATGGGCCCTTGGAGATTTTCTGAAATTCTCTAATGGACGTAAAGCCCACCTCCAAATTTCAACAAGGCGTGTCGCCGGCTGTTGACCACCGCCATCTTGTTCCACGCTGGAGCGGGTCGGTGCAGAGGCCAGAGGAGACCAGGCCGAGGACCGCAGACAGTGCGCGCTATGCGTCGGTGGACGCATCACGACCAAAGGCCAGATGAAATAGATGTCGTCGTCCTTGATGGCAAGATGGCGACGAGCGCCACCACGAGTCCATCGACAATGGTAATTAAGTTAGGCATCTTACCTTTTTCTTGATTCACGTTCTCTAAAATAATTTAGAGTCGATGGATGCCGATGCCCTTGTTCTTAATTCTTCGTTCATTTCCTGCAAGGAACCGCTCTTGAAGAAACAATTAGAGATCGAGGATTTGTGCTGTTGCACTCCACGGTGCGAGGCTGCCGTCTTGGATTGGAAACGCTTCCGGCACGCTGAGGGCCGCCGAGTTAGTGGGCGCCACCACGCCTTGTCGAGGGTTGTGGCCGTCGAACTCTCTTTTCATGCAGTAGCCGAGAACACCGCATCGATGGAATCGCTCCGCCGGGAGCGTGCTGATAACGTGTTTGAAAATGAATTCTTTCTCCCTTTCATTAGATGATTCTGGATATATATACAAGGAAAAGAGATGCAATGAAGAGACATCTGTTCGGGAGAGATGGCAGTTAGAAGGGGAGATTACCCCATAATTAACACATGTTTAATTAAACTTTAACAGTTCCTCGCTGCTGCCCGGATCCACGGCCATATCCTGCTGAGGCGGGGCGGTCATGTCGACGCCCTCCGTCCCTGCAGAGATGAAGACGAGAGCCTCCTTGGCATTCACCTCGGAGTGCATGGGCACCGGGGCGTAGCCAGGCGGCCGCGGCATCAAGCGTTGGCGTCCACGACGGGAGCCATGCCTCGGGCAGAGGAGGGGGAGGTGGTGGAGATCCAGGGGGCGGCGCAGGGCCGCGTTCAGGGGCCTCGGGAGCGACATGGAGGCCGCATCCAGCGGTGCGACCAGCGGCGCGGTGGCCGCGTCCAGCGTCGTGATGGTTACTTCCATCGGCATGGGGGCCGCGACGGGTGCCACGTCCAGCGGCAGGACGGTTGAAATGGCGAATAGCTTGCATTCGGCGCCGGAATTGACGCTGGCCTCCAACCCCATGGCGACGAAGGGCAACAAGGCGGTAACGGCGAGCGTCCTCGCGGATCAGGCGGAGGAAAAAGGAGGTGAGTGGCGACATCTCACCAGCGGCAAAAGATTTTCCTCTTCTCTGTTGCTCTTTTGGTAGAAACTAGGTGCTAATAACATGTTTAGAATCAAAACAGATTCTTTAATCAATCGTTACTTTTTACAGAGATTATATATTGCCCGGACAGACGTGACGCTCTGTGAAGAGACGTCGGTTCCAGGACGAGCGGCAGAGGCGTCGGTTGAGAACGGAAAAGTAGATTCCCTAAGTGTAATATAAACCTTAACTGTTAGAGTTTAATTAATTATGTAATTAATTAAGTTAATCCCTACTTGTAACCGCACGCACGATGCGGGAACCGCACGCACGATGCGGGAACCGCACGCACGATGCGGGAACCGACATATGCGGGAACCGCCTTTCCCTGTCATATAAAGTTCATCATCAGGAATAAAGTGAACAGTGGTTTTCATTACATCTCTCTCTTTTCAATTACAACACGTTATCAGCACTGCTTCTTCGAGAGCGCCTTCGACGAGAAGAGATAGACAGGAAGAAGAAAGGTAGGATGCCTCGTTCAATGCCGACGCACCTTCGTCGCGTGCTGCAGAACGACGTCCGTCGTCGCCGCCTTGCTGTTCTCCGCCGCAGTTTCGGAGAGCGCCGCCGCTTCGATGGAAGACGCCATGGAGCGGGTCGCTACATCGGCCGCCGCCACGGCGCCGGTGGCTACAAGAGCGCTCCGTCACGGCCTGGGCACCCGCTCTCTGAGCGGTGCAAATCCGGCTGTTGGCGCCGAGCCCCGCGCCCCGCTCGCACGTGAGTCCATCGACTGGCTCCTCGCCGGCCCTGCCCCGCAGATGCTCGGCTCCTCGCCGGGCTTCTGGTGTCCTGCCCATGGGTGGGTTATCTGCCCACTCCATGGGGATGACACCGACTCCCTCGAGCAGGTGCATGGACCCGTCTTCGAGTGGGGATCCACCAGCGCCGCCGCTGAAGACCCCGTCGCGCCGCGCCTCCCGTCTCCGACCCCGGTGGTTGCCGAGATGGGCGGCGGTTTCCCCGCGCAGGCCGGAGCCCCTGCTCTCTTCTTTGCGTTCGGCGCCTCCGCGCCCACGCTCGCGTCGACTGGGGCCGCCGCCTCCGCGCCCGCGCTCGCGCTCGCGCCGACCGGGGCCGCCGCTTCTGCGCCCGCGCCCGCGCCGACGAGGGCTGCCGCCCCTGCGCCCGCGCTCGCGCCGACCGGGGCCTCCGCCTCTGCGCCCGTGCCCGCGTTGACCAGGGCCGCCGCCTTCGCGCCCGCGCTCGCGCCGACCGGCGCCTGCGCCTCCGGTTTTGACTACGCTGCCCGCAGTTTCTCCTGCGCGGCGGCCGCCGACTCCATCGCGCCCACAGCGCCGGCTACGCCCCCGCGCCCGCGCCTGCCGTCCCCGACGCCGGCGACCCCTCCGACGCGCCGCCGGCTGATGCCCTACGGCCTCGCGGCGGCGGGCTCTCCGTCGAGCAGCCACGCCCCGCGCGCTGGCTCCTGGAGCCCGGCCGCACTGGGGCTAGCGAATGGCGCTGCACCTGGCTCCTTGCCCCCGGGCGGGCCTTCCGACGAAGACGAGGACGAGCGCGGCGGAGGCTCTCTCGCCCGTCCCTGGTGAATGTGTGCTGCTGCGCGGAGCTCTCCCTGGCGCGGGGCTCTGCCTGATGCGGTGCCGCTTCTGCTTTTCTAGAGCTGGCTCTGCCTTATCCTCCCGTGATTTAAATAAAGTGGGCGCTGCAGACGACATGTGCACATCCTTGGGACACATGTGGTCTTGGTTCGATGGCACATGTGGTCTTGCAACACTCCAGCACACTTTAGTAGTATTTTCTAGTACTATTTGCTCTCTGTTTTAGATTACTTCCTGTACTATCAACAGTAGATCTAGCAGTAGACTAATCCCTGTCTTAGATCCTGTTTAATTCCTGTTTTCAGTACGTCTATTTCCAGTACTGTTTTCTGTAGAGTACTTTGTATTCTAGAACATATGTGATGTAATATATATTTCCATGTTTGCTACATGTTGAGATTTATTACCTCTATTATTTGTAATTGAGATTTCAAATTTCTTGCAAATAAAAATCAACCCCTCGTCTTAATTGAGCCTTTGGCTTAATACAAGCACGGGTTGATATGCAAAATTTCAAAGTGTTTTTCCTTCAAATTGATGTTTTGGGACCACACAATAGTGAGTTGATCTACTGCATAGCAGATTATCGCCACTATGGTTAAGCCTACATTCTATCATATTGATATGATGATTGCTTAATATTGTGCCCTCCCATACATTTTATTAAGTTATGACATAAGGTACTAGAAACATGAGTATCTACTGTTTTTTATCAGATTATACTCTCTAGTTCTGAGAGATGGACCCCGAATCTTATTTTGGGGCGTATCTACAACGTGTCAAACTTAACAATTTGAAAGTCACACTAATGATCTCAAGCCCATTTCTTGAAGTTATCATTAATTTTGCGACATTAAATACAACGTAACCATGAAGATTTTTATTTACCACGGTGTAAATCAATAATCTCTGGTTTACCCATGTAGGTAACTAATGGCTGGAAGAGAGTTCGATGTACTCGACCTCAATGGCCACAACTATCCTACCTGGGCCATGGACATCAAGATCGCTCTTGCATCCCGTGGATTAGTGCGTGCAATCCAAACTCCGGAAGATCCTCTTCCGGATGGAGTCACGCCGTTGAGAGATGAACAGAAATATGCCGCCTTATACATCATAAGGCACCATATCCACCCAGATCTCAAATCTGAATATTTGGAGGAGGAATCCCCACTTACACTGTTTCAGGCCCTCAAGACGAGGTATGAACAGCAAAAGGCAGTTGTCCTGCCGGAAGCACTCCATGATTGGACGCATATCCGACTCCAGGATTTCAAATCCATCGGGACATACAATCACGAGGTTCATAAGATAAGTTCCAAATTACGCTTTTGCGGGAAGGAACCTACTGATGCGGAAAAGATAGAAAAAACTCTGTCTACTATGCTCCCATCTGAAAGGGTCCTCCAGCAACAGTACCGCGCTCGTGACTACCAGGTCTATTCCGACCTCATTCATATCCTACTTCAGGCTGAAAAGCATGATGAACTACTTGCTAAGAATGGTTCTCAGCGTCCGGTTGGTTCCCAACCTTTGCCTGAAGTTCATATGAACGTCGTGAACAAACGAAAGTTTGATGGTGCGTCCCATGGCAAGCCATCGAACTTCAAGGGTAAACGCAAGCGCAATCGGAACAGAAAGCTTGGAAACTCGGACCGTGGGAAAGGCACCGCAAAGCCCAAGTTTGATAAAACTAAGCTTTGTGACAAGTGTGGATGCTACACACATCCTACCAATAAGTGCAAGACCCCGAATTCTGTATCAGCAATCTAAGGGACGCAAAGTACCTCATGGGAAAAGGTTTGAAGCCAACTTCAACCTTCATCCAGATGGCACCAATGGAGCTGGTGGTTCGCAAGAAATTCCTCCCGGATCTAGCAACACCATGACACTCCTTACATGAGAGGATCCTATAGACACGGAGAACGTGATGGTTGAGTACGCCTCAACCGACATGTTTAGAGACTTTGATTAGTCCCATTATCTCCTTAGTGATCGATTTATTAAATAAATCATATCCATGTGTGATGATTGTAATAGAACATACGTATTGTTGTCATTTATATATTGTATCAGCATTTTGATATAATTAGATTGTATTCTATGTATTGAAATAAGGTTTTCTTATTGAAAATTCCTCATTTTATATATAGCTTTCTACGGGGACAATCCGATAGAAGAGGAATTATGCCTTGTGGACAGTGCTACCACAAACTCCATTCTGAGGGAGTTGAAATATTTTCAGACTCTGAAAAAGATGAATGGAGATATTTTGACAATCGCTGGACGCGATACGGTAATTGTTGACACTGGACGTGCCATATTTACCCTCCCAGGTGGTACACAGGTGACAATTGAGGATGCCTTGCTGTATCCCGATTCATCTCGTACCCTCATCAGTTTTCGAGATATCCGTAAAAATGGTCTTCACATTGAAACTCATCAGGACAACAAAGAAGAGTTTCTATTCTTCACAAAAGATTACGGATATGGCAAGCAAGTACTTGAAAGAATTCCTTCACTATCGTCCGGACTATACTATACGTACATCAAGCCCGTAGAACATGTTGCTTACAAGGTAATTTTTCAGAATGTTAATGCATTCCAAACTTGGCATGATCGCCTTGGTTACCCTAGTGTTGGGAAGATGAGGAAAATTACTAGCAATTCCATTGGTCATAATTTGCTTGAGTCAAAGTTTCCTCAGTCATCAGACTTTGTGTGCACATCCTGCGCCACAGGGAAACTAATTTTGAGGCCATCACACCTTAAAATACAAGCTGAACCGCTTCAGTTCCTTGAACGCATTCAAGGTGACATTTGTGGTCCAATCCAACCATTATCTAGACCATTTCGGTATTTCATGGTTCTGATTGACGCATCTACACGATGGTCACACGTGTGCCTTCTATCCACACGAAACCATGCATTTGCCAAGATAATGCGGGAAGTAATTAAGTTACAGGCCCATTATCCAGAAAATCGGATTAAATCAATTCGCATGGACAATGCTGCAGAATTCTCCTCACGTGCTTTCAATGACTATTGCATGGCCTTGGGGATAGAAGTTCAGCACTCTGTCCCATACGTCCATACTCAAAATGGTTTGGCTGAATCTCTAATTAAAAGGATCAAACTCATTGCAAGACCTTTGTTAATGAATTGCAGCTTGCCAACTTCGTGTTGGGGTCATGCAATTTTACACGCTGCTGACTTAATCCAATTGCGACCTACTGCATATCACAGTACTTCCCCTCTGCAATTGGTACGTGGAAATCCTCCCAGCATTTCCCATTTGCGTAAGTTCGGATGTGCTACGTACGTCCCAATCTCACCACCACAGCGGACATCCATGGGCCCACACAGGAAACTTGGGATCTATGTGGGGTACAAATCACCGTCGATTATCAAGTACCTAGAACCTCTTACTGGGGATCTATTCACAGCCCGTCACGCTGATTGCATTTTTGACGAGGAGCATTTTCCGGCATTAGGGGGAGATTTCAAGTACCAGAAAGAATGCCCGGAAATTGATTGGAATGCCATTGCCATTTCAACCTCTGATCCACGTACTCATGAGACTGAACTACAAGTTCGGAAAATTATTAATTTGCAACATCTTGCAAATAATCTGCCAGATTCATTTACTGATCTAAAAGGTGTTACAAAATCCTTTATTCCAGCCAGGAATGCGCACGAACGAGTGGAGGTACCAACTAAAACCACTCAACTCCTTGTTCCTAAAAAGAGGGGGAGTAGTACGGCCGCTGACCCGGAACCTGCTTCTTGCAAGCAGCAAAGGAGAGAGAGGAGAAAATCCTCAAAATCAGTAAATGCAAGTCAACTCAACGTTGATGAACACCTTATGGGTAGTTTTCATCCAGTAGAAGGCCAACCTTCACAACCCAGCTCCAGTGTGCACAAACTAGCTGGAACATCGGAACACCTAGACTCAATCGTATTGGGAAATAACGAAGAGTCTCTAGGGGTGCAAGAAATTTCCATCAACTATGTTGATTCTGGAGAATCATTTGACCGCAAGTATACGACTGTCGACATATATTTTGCTGAAAAGATTGCAGATATCCTTATCACTGATCATGATCCAAAGTCTATTGTCGAGTGCCAAAGGCGCTCCGACTAGCCTAAATGGAAGGCTGCAATCCAAGCAGAAATTGCCTCGCTTAACAAAAGGAAGGTATTCACTAAAGCAATACCTACACCTCCCAATGTTTTCCCTGTGGGATTCAAATGGGTTTTCCTCCGGAAACGGAATGAGAACAATGAGGTGGTGAGATATAAAGCAAGGCTCGTAGCACAAGGTTTTACGCAGAAACCCGGCATTGATTTCAATGAGACATACTCTCCAGTAATGAGTGGAACAACTTTCCGATATCTTATATCAATGGCAGTACAAAATCGTCTATCCATGCAGTTGATGGACGTCGTGACCGCATATCTTTACGGGTCACTAGATTCGGACATATATATGAAGGTTCCTGACGGTATCTCTGTCCCGAGTAACAATGCAAAACGCAACATATATTGTGTAAAGCTGAATAAGTCATTGTATGGCTTAAAACAGTCGGGGAGGATGTGGTACAACCGACTAAGTGAGTTCCTTCTTCAGAAAGGTTACTCCAATAGTGATGATTGCCCATGTGTCTTCATCAAGAAGTCCTCTACAGGATTTTGCATCATTTCTGTGTATGTTGATGATCTCAACATCATCGGCAACGCACCAGATATTGATAAAGCACGCAATCACCTAAAGATGGAATTTGAGATGAAGGATTTGGGTCAAACCAAATTTTTCTTGGGTCTCCAACTCGAGCATCTTACCTCAGGAATAATGGTACACCAAGCTGCCTATATCCAGAAAATATTGGAGAAATTCAATATGGACAAATCCTACCCATCTAAAACACCCATGGTGGTTAGATCTCTAGACGTAGAGAAAGATCCGTTCAGACCAAGGGATGATGGTGAAGAGATTTTGGGACCTGAGGTTCCATATCTCAGTGCTATTGGAGCGCTGATGTATCTTGCAAATTGCACAAGACCCGATATTGCAT
Source organism: Hordeum vulgare subsp. vulgare (assembly GCF_904849725.1). Classification (NCBI taxonomy): domain Eukaryota; kingdom Viridiplantae; phylum Streptophyta; class Magnoliopsida; order Poales; family Poaceae; genus Hordeum; species Hordeum vulgare. The sequence continues at coordinate 38,685,150 of NC_058523.1, forward strand.
TTGCAGTAAATCTACTTGCTAGACACAGCGCTGCTCCTACCAAACGCCATTGGTCGGGAGTCAAGAATGTCTTTCGATATCTCCAAGGCACAAAGGATTTTGGTCTATACTTTCAATTCCAGGAAAAACTGGACTCTAGTATAATTGGATATACACATGCTGGCTATTTATCTGATCCCCATAATGCCAGATCGCAGACCGGTTTTGTATTCCTACATGGTGGAACTGCTATATCATGGAAGTCTTCGAAACAGACCCTAGTTGCAACATCTACCAATCATTCTGAAATAATTGCTTTATATGAGGCACCACGTGAATGCACGTGGCTTCGCAGAATGATAAACCACATACAACAGTCATGTGGAATTGGTTCTATCGAATCACCTACCATTATCTATGAAGATAATGGGGCTTGTGTTGCACAGATGCAAACATGATACATAAAGAGCAATATCACTAAGCATATTGCCCCAAAGTTGTTTTATCCCCATGAACTCCAGAAAAGTGGTGAAATCAACATCTTGCAAGTCAAGTCATGTGATAATCTCGCTGATCTTTTCACAAAGTCTCTACCAGCTTCAACATTCCAGAAATACCTTCATGGAATTGGTATGCGACGGCTCCGAGATTTGCAAGAGTCAGGGGGAACTGTTCCTGTTCAAAGCCTCATATTACACTCTTTTTCTATGAGTTTACTCTAGAGGTTCTCATCAAGGTTTTTAATGAGGTAATATCAACATAAGAACACATGTCATACTATCTGTTTTCCCCACCGGGGTTTTTAGGAAAAGTATATACGACATGTTTATTGTCCTCTTATTCTATGGATGCATTTCATATGGAGTTAACGGAGGCAATAACCATTATATGCGGTATCATTTTCTTCTTATTTTCCCACAGGGTTTTTGGAGGAGATTATTACAAGATGATGAACACGTTCAAGGACAAGTAGAGATTAGGGGGAGTGTTAGAGTTTAATTAATTATGTAATTAATTAAGTTAATCCCTATTTGTAACCGCACGCATGATGCGGGAACCGACATATGCGGGAACTGTCTTTCCCTGTCATATAAAGTTCATCATCAAGAATAAAGTGAACAGTGATTTTCATTACATCTCTGCTTTTCAATTACAACATTAACAATACCTACGCGAGTTACCCGAACTCCTCGCCCTAGTTACCCACGCCTGTCCCCTGCGGGCGCCGCTTCAACTCACCCTCATCACTGCCGCTCTCTCCATGTCTTCCCTCGCAGGCGCAGGTCACCCTCGTGCAAGCATCCAGCGCAGGTCACCCTCGTGCTGCCCACGGTGCTGGGCGACCGGCGACGGGACGCCGAGGAGATTGGTGGCACGCGACATCGAGGAAATCGACAGCGTCAAAACGTAAGTGAGTTCATCGATTGACTCAAGAAGTCAAGGCGCGATCAGGGATGCAGCAAGCACGGTCTTCTCGGTGCACACCACAAAACACGTTCGCTAAAAGTGTTGATCCGATTGGTGAATACTGAATAGAGCATCAGGGGTATCCTTATCCTTTTTGTCCTTTCTGGAGTCAGAAAATGTAAATAAAAAAGAAATAATATGAAAAAAGAAATAATGACATGGTAATCAAAGTGTACACGAACTGGCTGGCATTTTTATGAAGCCAGTCCCGGTATTAAAAGTGTCAAATATCTGATTTTCTTGTTCTTGATCAGCCATGGCTAAAAATCTGACATTTGAATATTCAACTCCAGGCAACAATATATGTAAAGAAACACTCCGAGCTCTCAAAGCTTATTTGGCCTGAAACAATATTACACTCTCGTGTTTACTGAACCGAATATGAAGCAGGTCACTACAAGGCAAGCGCCAACCGCTGCACAGGGAAGCACAAAGCAGCTGAGTTGCCACCCTTCAGAATTGGTGCATCTGAGGACTTTTCATTTGGAGATACAGAGAATCATCAAAAATATAAAAGATGATTTGCAGGGCCTCAAAGATCTTGGTGGTTGTGATCATCAAATGGGGTCATTGCCCCATCAAGAGTAGTGTTATGACCGGTACAACGTATCAACGGAGGGGGCCCAATGGGCAGGGTTAATTACGGGCTTAGCCTAAGTTATCTTACCTATCTTAAAGTCCAAGTTATATTAGAGTCCAAGTTATATAGGGTTTAGTGGAGGTTGTCCTCCTATATAAACACATGTACCCCTTCGATATTAAGCAGAAAATAAATAGTATATTCTGTTGTCGTCTCCCTCAAGAGACGAGAGCCCCAAACCCTAGCCACCTCTCTCTCTCTCTCTCTCTCACGCCGCGACGACGGCCAACCGCCGGCGTCCCCAACCTCGCAGCCCGCACTTCCACCCCTACAACCTACGTCCAAGACCTGGTAGAACCCTAGCCTCTACCAATTTGGTATCAGGTAGCTTGGGTTCGATGAGTTTGTCCGACCTTCCCACCACCACCACCGCCGCCACCATTGCCTTCCCCGCCACCTCACAGCAGCAGCCGCCGCCGCCGCACCACTCGCCGCCGGCGGCCACCTCAGGTCCGGCCGCCTCCGGTCCCGCGGCCCTGGCGGCCGAACCCGCCCCCGTCCTCTCCCCGGCGGAGATGTCCTCGGCGATCCGCGACCTCAACCTGGCGGTCTCGAACCTCCGGACTTTCCTATAGGCTCCGTACGCAACCCCGCCACCACCGCTCCGCCGGCGGCGCCCTTCGCGCCACCGCCCCCGGCGACTGTCGTGCCCCAGGGCCTGTCGATCACCCAGGTCCGGTGGCCGCCGTCGCCGTCCCCGCTACCGACGTGGATTGACACGCCGACCTACACGACGACGCCACTACAGCCGACGGTGTTGCAGCCACCCGCCCCCACCTTCGGGGGGTTCGGCGGGCACACCGATCCGTACGCCGGGAGCTCCGTGGTGCCGCAGCACTCTCCTTCCGCCGCGTTGGGTCGTCACGAGGGCACCTACGCGGCCTCGCCACACGTGCAGCAGCCACCCCGCTTCACCAAGCTGGAGTTCGCCACCTACGACGGCACCGTCGACCCCCTGAACTGGCTCAATCAGTGCGACCAGTTTTTCAGGGGCAGCGGACCATGGCGTCCGACCACGTGGATCGCCTCCTACCACCTCCGTGGCGCCGCCCAGACTTGGTACTACGCCCTCGAGCAGGACGAGGGCGGGATGCCTTCGTGGGAGCGCTTTCGCGACCTGTGTCTCCTCCAGTTCGGCCCCCCATACGTGGGAGTCGCTTGGCCGAGCTCGGTCGCCTTCCCTTCACCACCTCGGTGCAGGACTTCGCCGACCGCTTCCAGACGTTGGCCTGCCATGCGCCTAACGTCACGGCTCGCCAACGCGCCGAGCTCTTCGTCGGTGGCCTTCCCGACCACATCCGCATCGACGTCGAGATGCGCGACCCCAAGACCTGCAGACGGCCATGTATTACGCACGCGCGTACGAGCAGCGCGCCAACGCCCTGCAGCAGGCGTTCCCGGGCCGCGGCACGCGTCCCCCGACCCGCCCCGCCCCGACGGCCACCACCCCGACACGTCCCGCCCTGCCGGCCGCTACTGCGCCTGCCCCCGCGCCGACACGCACCTTCCGGTGCTTGACGTCGGCCGAGCAGCTCGAGCGGCGCCGCAAGGGCCTGTGCTTCAACTGCGACGAGCCGTATGCGCCGGGTCATACGTGCGCCCGCCTGTTCTACTTGGAGACAGTCGACGACGCGGAGGTGGAGGCCCTCACCGCGGAGCTCGACGCCACCACACTCTCCGAGGCCGGCGTCACGACCTACGGGCCGGTCGACGCGACCGCCTTCGTCGTCTCCCTTCATGCCATGGCTGGCATCAAGACGGCAAAGACGATGCTGCTTCCAGTGACGATCAACGGGGAGCGTCTCACCGCGCTCGTGGACACGGGTTCGACGCACAACTTCCTGTCCGGGGACGCCATGCGCCGCCTCGCACTCCAACCACGGGCTCGGAGAAGTTCAGCGTCACCGTCGCCAACGGGGACCACCTTGCTTGCCAGGGGGTGGCGCGGCAGGTTCCCGTCCTCATCGGCGACGAGCCGTTCTCCATCGACTGCGTCGGCATCGACCTGGGCTGCTACGACTTCATCCTCGGCATCGACTTCCTGTCCACTCTCAGCCCCATCCTTTGGGACCTCGATGTGCTGTCCCTCATCTTCTAGCGCGAGGGTGGCCGTCGCGTTCAGTGGACAAGCATCGACGGCTCCGGCGCCGTGACTCCACAGCTCCAGTTGATGGCGTCCGCACTGGACGAGGCACATCCCCTCCTGGCCGACCTCCTGCAGCAGCACAACGACATCTTCGACGAGCCACAGGGCCTCCTTCCCGTGCGGCCCTGTGACCACCGCATCCACCTGCTGCCGGACACGGCACCTGTAGCCGTGCATCCGTACCGGTACCCTCAGCTACAGAAAGACGAGCTCGAGCGTCAGGTGGCGGTCATGCTCGCGCAGGGCATCATCCGGATTTCGACATCGCCGTTCTCCGCCCCGGTGCTCCTTGTGCGCAAGTCCGACGGCACATGGCGCTTCTGCATCGACTACCGCACCCTCAACGCCCTGACGTCCAAGGACAAGTTCCCCATCCCCGTCGTGGATGAGCTCTTGGACGAGGTGCGCGCTTCTTCACCAAGCTCGACTTTCGCTCGGTCTACCATCAGGTGCGCATGCACCCTGACGACATCGAGAAGACGACGTTCCGCACTCACCATGGCCACTTCGAGTTCCTGGTGATGCCGTTCGGCCTCTCCAACGCGCCGGCGACCTTCCAGGCCCTGATGAACGACATGCTCAGCCCATACTTGCGCCGCTTTGTGCTTGTTTTCTTTGATGACATTCTCATCTACAGTGCATCTTGGGCAGAGCATCTACAACATGTGGCCATCATCTTCAACGAGCTTCGAGCGCATCGTCTTCACCTCAAGCGCTCGAAGTGCTCGTTCGGCACGACCTCCGTCGCGTACCTGGGGCACGTCATCTCGGCGGACGGGGTAGTGATGGACGCGGACAAGGTCGTCGTCATCGCCGATCCCACGGTCACCGCGGGCGCTCCGCGGCTTCTTGGGCCTCGCCGGCTACTACCGGAAGTACAACCGGGACTTCAGCCTCATCGCCGCGCCACTGACGCGTCTCCTTCGACGCGACGCCTTCTCCTGGGACGAGGAGGCGACTACGGCATTCAAGGCTCTCCAGCGGGCACTCACGACGGGACCCGTCCTCCAGATGTCGGACTTTGATATGCCATTCATCGTGGACTGCGATGCTTCTGGCATCGGCTTCGGCGTCGTCCTTCACCAGCGCGAGGGACCGCTCGCCTTCTTCAGCCGCCCCTTCGCCGCTCGCCATCACAAGCTCGCGGCCTACGAGCGCGAGCTTATTGGGCTGGTTCAGGCGGTGCGCCACTGGCGGCCTTATCTTTGGGGCCGGTCATTCCGTGTGCGCACGGACCACTACAGCCTCAAGTTCTTGCTGGACCAGCGCCTCTCCACAGTTCCGCAACACCAGTGGATCAACAAGCTCTTTGGCTTCGACTTCACTGTTGAGTACCGCCCCGATCGTATCATGTGCATTCGCTCTGGGCCATCTTTCGCCTTCATCAACGACATTCGCTGGGCAACTTCGACGGCTGTGGACGCCGAGGGCCTGCGCCAGCGCCTTGACACCGACGAGCTGGACACGCCCTGGCGCTTGGACGAGGGGCTACTCCTACATGGCCGCCGCATCTTCGTGCCCGACCATGGCGGCCTGCGCCACCAGGTCCTGACCTTGGCGCACTCTGCAGGGCACAAGGGTGTGCAGAAGACTCTCCATCGTCTCCGTGCTGATTTTTACATCCCCGGTAATGGCGCGATGGTCCGTAATTGGGTGCGGTCGTGCGTGACGTGCCAGCGGAACAAGACGGAGACACTACGACCCACGGGTCTACTGCAGCCGCTGGACGTACCCTCCCAGGTGTGGGCGAATATTTCCATGGACTTCATCGAGGGCCTTCCCAAGGTGAGCAGCAAGTCCGTCATCCTCACGGTGGTTGACCGCTTCTCCAAGTACGCGCACTTCATCACCCTGGGTCATCCATATACAGCCGCCTCCGTGGCGCGGGCCTTCTTCGACGGCATCGTCTGCCTCCACGATTTTCCGTCGTCCATCGTCAGCGATCGTGATCCCGTGTTCACGGGACATGTCTGGCGGGATCTCTTTCGACTGGCGGCGCGTGAAGCTCCGCATGAGCACGGCATTCCACTTCGAGTTCCTGGTGATGCCGTTCGGCCTCTCCAACGCGCCGGCGACCTTCCAGGCCCTGATGAACGACGTGCTCAGCCCATACTTGCGCCGCTTTGTGCTTGTTTTCTTTGATGACATTCTCATCTACAGTGCATCTTGGGCGGAGCATCTACAACATGTGGCCATCATCTTCAACGAGCTTCGAGCGCATCGTCTTCACCTCAAGCGCTCGAAGTGCTCGTTCGGCACGACCTCCGTCGCGTACCTGGCGCACGTCATCTCGGCGGATGGGGTAGTGATGGACGCGGACAAGGTCGTCGTCGTCGCCGATCCCGCGGTCACCGCGGGCGCTCCGCGGCTTCTTGGGCCTCGCCGGCTACTACCGGAAGTACATCCGGGACTTCAGCCTCATCGCCGCGCCACTGACGCGTCTCCTTCGACGCGACGCCTTCTCCTGGGACGAGGAGGCGACTACGGCATTCAAGGCTCTCCAGCGGGCGCTCACGACGGGACCCGTCCTCCAGATGCCGGACTTTGATATGCCGTTCATCGTGGACTGCGACGCTTCTGGCATCGGCTTCGGCGCCGTCCTTCACCAGGGCGAGGGACCGCTCGCCTTCTTCAGCCGCCCCTTCGCCGCTCTCCATCACAAGCTCGCGGCCTACGAGCGCGAGCTTATTGGGCTGGTTCAGGCGGTGCGCCACTGGCGGCCTTATCTTTGGGGCCGGTCATTCCGTGTGCGCACAAACCACTACAGCCTCAAGTTCTTGATGGACCAGCGCCTCTCCGCAGTTCCGCAACACCAGTGGATCAACAAGCTCTTTGGCTTCGACTTCACTGTTGAGTACCGCCCCGGCCGTATCATGTGCATTCGCTCCGGGCCATCTTTCGCCTTCATCAACGACATTCGCCGGGCAACTTCGACGGCCGTGGACGCCCGGGGCCTGCGCCAGCGCCTTGACACCGACGAGCTGGACACGCCCTGGCGCTTGGACGAGGGGCTACTCCTACATGGCCGCCGCATCTTCGTGCCTGACCATGGCGACCTGCGCCACCAAGTCCTGACCTTGGCGCACTCTGCAGGGCACAAGGGTGTGTAGAAGACTCTCCATCGTCTCCGTGCTGATTTTTACATCCCCGGTAATTGCGCGATGGTCCGTGACTGGGTGCGGTCGTGCGTGACGTGCCAGCGGAACAAGACGGAGACACTACGACCCACGGGTCTACTGCAGCCGCTGGACGTACCCTCCCAGGTGTGGGCGAATATTTCCATGGACTTCATCGAGGGCCTTCCCAAGGTGAGCGGCAAGTCCGTCATCCTCACGGTGGTTGACCGCTTCTCCAAGTACGCGCACTTCATCGCCCTGGGTCATCCATATACAGCCGCCTCCGTGGCGCGGGCCTTCTTCGACGGCATCGTCTGCCTCCACGATTTTCCGTCGTCCATCGTCAACGATCGTGATCCCGTGTTCACGGGACATGTCTGGCAGGATCTCTTTCGACTGGCGGGCATGAAGCTCCACATGAGCACGGCGTTCCACCCTCAGACAGAGGGCCAATCCAAGGTGGTCAACAAGCAACAAGGTGATCGCCATGTACATGTGTTGTGTTACTGGTGATCGTCCACGAGCTTGGGTGGACTGGTTGGCATGGACAAAGTACTACTACAACACCTCCTATCACTCCGCCCTGCGCACCACGCCTTTCGAGGTGGTCTACGGGCGCCCACCTCCGACGATGCTCCCTTACGAGCCTGGGACGGCTCGATCCGAGACGGCGGGCGACTTACTCCGCACCCGCGACGACATTCTCGCTGAGGCACGCCAGCGTCTTCTCCAAGCACAGCAACTGGCTCGGAAGTACTGCGATGCTCATCATCACGAGGCGGAGTTCGCAGGGGGCGATTGGGTGTGGCTGCGCCTCCTCCACAGGACCACGCAGTATCTGGACCCGCGCTCCAAGCACAAATTGGGACCTCGCTACGCCGGTCCCTTTCGTGTGCTAGAGCGTGTCGGCACACTTGCATACCGCTTCGAGCTGCCAGCTGGTTCTCGCCTCCACGACGTCTTCCATGTCAGCTTATTGAAGGCCTACCGCGAGGACCCTCCTGCAACGACACCGGCCCTTCCTCCTACTTCGGATGGCCGCCTCCTTCCAACTTCCGCACAGGTGGCGAATGTGCTACAGGCACAACAGCGTCGCGGCTTCTGGCATGTCTTGGTACAATGGACCGGCCTGCCAAAGGAGGAAGCAACTTGGGAGAAGCTCGACGATTTCCGCCAGCAGTTTCCAGATGTTTAGCTCAAGGACGAGCTGTTTGAGAAGGCGGGGAGAGATGTTATGACCGGTACAACGTACCAACGGAGGAGGCCCATTGGGCAGGGTTAATTACGGGCTTAGCCAAAGTTATCTTACCTATCTTAGAGTCCAAGTTATATTAGAGTCCAAGTTATCTAGGGTTTAGGAGAGGCTGTCCTCCTATATAAACAAATGTACCCCTTCGATATTAAGCAGACAATAAACAGTATATTTTGTTGTCGTCTCCCTCAGAAGACGAGAGCCCCAAACCCTAGCCACCTCTCTCTCTCTCACGCCGCGACGGCGCCCAACCGCCGACGCCGTCGTCCCCAACCTCGCAGCCCGTACTTCCACCCCTACAACCTACGTCCGAGACCTGATAGAACCCTAGCCTCTACCAAGTAGCAAATATTTTGATAAGATCACTGGCTCCATGAAAAACACAAACAAGCACCGCTAAAACAATAAGAAATAAACGACTGAATCAACCAGTTGGCAGATTGTATGATGAGTCAGAAGTAGCTGGTTAGAGATCTCATGTTTTACAAGTCAATGGGAATCCAAATGATTTTCTTCTTCATCCTCGCTATCCCAGCCAAATCAAAAGAAAAACAATATGTTCACGAAAATCATATCCTTCTTGCAGCAACACCGGTATCATATCAGATTGAAAGTATTCTCAGCACCCTTCCAAGGAGTAAGACAGGGATAACTGTATTTTTACTTGTGATCTCATCATCCACATACATAACAATAGATAAGTACAAAAAATAAATATAAAAAATCAAATTCAAAACATTTAGAGCCAAAAGACAAAGAAAAGCAGAAGGAAAAGAAATGAGGACGTAAAGTATGTGGCGTTTCCAGGATAAGCTGGCACAGAGGACACCACCAATCAGGACATACTACACATCAAAGAATCGCGTGCCACGAGGAACACAAATCATCCTCAGGAATTGGTAATGAACGCCCATCAATCAAAACAAAGAAATGGAAGAACAGATAAATTCGATGGGATGAGATCTAGGAGCTCAGACAGCCAAGGGGTTGTCTGCAGATGCTGCTGAAGAGGCGGCATCAGAAACTCTAGTCCACAAATTTGTCATCACCACTACAACCTCTCATCAACCATTGAAATGAACAACCAAGAAACGAACAAAATCGAGATTCATCAAGAATAAGACGAGCGATGCATATGCAGGTTGAGTGGAAGAGCGGTTGCAGCTTGGAAATTGTAGGCATCGTTGGTGGGGATTTATACACAAAGAAAATAGGAGGTGGGGATTTATCTAAGGTTTTCCGCTCAGGTGCTGCGGCCCAAGCCGGCCAAATAAAAAGATGGTCACTCAATTCATTTCCATTCACCAGTCGTAGAATTTTTAATAAATAAAATAATGCTTGTTTTGGGCGAGAAATGAAGTATTTCCTCAGTTCAGGTCTCCAAATTGCCTCCGCACAGCACTATGAAATAGCATATCAGAAGAACAAAAGTATTTAGATTAATCATCATCAGAAAGTTTTCAACATAAAAAACATGATACCAACCACATCCATTGTTTCAGGGCAGAAATAATATAAAATGACTTGTCTCCTCAATTCAGGTCTCCAGATTCCTTCCGCACAGCGCCATGAGAATATGAGATACCACATCAGAAGAACAAAAGTATTTAGTTTGATCATCATCAGACAGTTTTCAACATCATACCCAGTACCAGATTAATAATAAAACAAGGACAATGCTGAAACCAAAAATATTTGTCCTGTCATCAAGAGGCCAAAACAACGTGATAATATATATCTAACCAACACAAGAATCAGATTAAGGTGAATCTCGAAATGAACAACAACAAAACGAACCGAACCAAATCAAGGTGATAATATATATCTAATCAACCCATGAATCACCAGGATCAGTTCTTCCACATTAAAGATTTTAAGAAGGAAAGTACCATGGTGATTGATTGTTGGGCTGTAAGAAAATGTGTTCTAGGCAAATGCGTCTACATCAAGCAGAAGAATAGTCGATCAAAAGAGAAGAAAGAGGATCAAGGAATAGCAGAAGATCAACTTGGTAGCCCTCAGGGATTATGATTATGATTTTCATCAAGGAAGAAAACTCAGGTCTCAAAGATGTGACATGACTGGACTCACAGAACTGAACCAAATACAAAAGGGCAAATTAAAATCATAACAGATGTAATGATAAGCATGACAGTTTACACATCACAACTAGAAGTAGGTGAAGCGACTCATGATCCCCATAAAGCCTAGCCACTTCAGGAAATTCGAGCCCAGAGAAATAAAATAGAAAGATCAACTAATCAAGGGCAGAGACACCTTATTCAGAACAAAAGTTAAGTGATCTTCAACATAATTTGTCCTCAGAATTACAGAATGACAGCATGGACGCATAGCGACCAATCAGTCCGGAAAGATGGTATGATTTAACAGGTTTTTCATCACTGGACAAATATAACCAATGCATGAAAGCTAATTCTTGGACAAATTATAGATACCATGTATAACCTACTAATACTTGTAGGTACCAGATAAGGACGGTTACTCAAGGACCCACATGTTGTAGGAAGGCACTACTAACATGAGGATTCAAATCAACACAATCAAACGTACTACACTGAAGCCTCTTAGTAGTTTAGACTGACAGTTAGATGATTTTTCAATTGTGTGCTTATTTTCGTTCCCCACTCAAAAACTAAGTAAAACTTAAAATATCTGAGACTAGGTCGAAGCTGCTCCGTCTCCTCTTACAAAACTGTTCATGAGTCAATTCAATGTGACATAAAGAGTGACAATGGTTGGCTCAGCAATTAATACATTTCATCACAAGATCTTCTAAACAATATAAAAAGATAATTGTACATGCTAGTAAAAGATCAGTGCACATAAAAAGCAAGGGTCGAGACGAAGTATTCACAGCACCCATCCAAGGGAATAAGACAGGGATAACTGTACTTTACATGTCATCTCATCATGCATATACATACTAATTAGTTTGATTTGAAAACCAATTAAGAAACTTAACATTTGTTGAACCTACCACATCTTCACATATCAAACAAGAAGGAACAAACAGGATCGCCAAAATCAGATCCCAAAAATAAAAATAAAAAAATATATGTCAGCAAGATATACCACTAGGAACACAAATCATCCTCCATACTAATATGTACAGAAACACTCCGAGCTGTCAAAGCTTATTTGGCCTGAAACCATACTATCTGCAAAGTCTTATGTTTCAGATTTGTCTTTTCTTTTGTATGCATTCTCGTGTTTCCTGAACCGAATCTGAAGCAGGTCAGTAAAAGGCAAGCACCAACCGTTGCACAGAGTAGCCCTTTAGAATTGGTGCATCTCAAAGACTTTTCCATGTGCAAGTACAGATAATCACCAGGAACGGACGCCAGGACGCCAAGTTATTTTGGAAAAAGAAGCAGGACGCCAGGTGTTATTTGGTGACTTCCAAGTTTCAGCAGATAATAAAAACTAAGTTAGATTATCAGTATGGATGCCTTACACGCATCATGTCGTTTATCAGCTATGGATAGAAATCTGACATTTGAATATTCAGCTCCAGACAACAATATTACTTCCTGTTTCGCCAGACTTATACGTACTACCTGTGGAGGTACAGAGAATCATCAAAAATATAAAAGATGATTTACAGAGCCTCAGAGATCTTGGTGGTCGTGTTCATCAAATGGGGTCGTTGCCCATCAAGAGTAGCAAATATTTTGATAACATCACTGGCTCCATGAAAAACACGAACAAGCACCACTATACCAATAAGAAATAAACTACTGAATCCACCAGTTGAGAGATTGCATGACGAGTCAGAAGTAGCTGGTTAAAGATCTCATGTTTTTACAAATCAATGGGAATCCGAATGATTTTCTTCTTCATCCTCGCCATCCAAGCCAAACCAAAAGAAAAACAATATGTCTACGAAAATCAAATATTCTTCTTACAGCACTACATATATGGTGTCAGATTAAAAGTATTCTCAGCATCCTTCCAAAGAAGTAAGACAGGGATAACTGTATTTTTACTTGTCATCTCATCATCCACATTCATACCAATCGACTGGAAAAAATCAGAAGACAAAGAAAAGAAGAGAGAAATAAGAGAGGACGTCAAGTGAATGTATGTGGCGTTTCCAGGATAAAATGGCAAAGAGAACGCCACCAATCAGGATATACCACACATGAGATAATCGCGTGTAGCGTCCGAGACTAATTACCGCGAGGAACACAAATCATCCTCGGGAATTGGTAATGAACGCGCATCAATCAAAACAAAGAAGTAGAAGAACAAATCGATCTGATGGGATGAGATCTGGGAGCTCAGACAGCCAAGGGGTTGTCTGCAGATGCTGCTGAAGAGGCGGCATCAGAAACTCTAGTCCACAAATCTGTCATCAACGCTACGACCACTCATCTGAGATCGAAAATCGAGACGAAGTACAAGAAACGAACCGAATCGGAAACCAGAGCTATGCGCAGGGGAGCTTTGGAGCCGCAAGGGGGGAGAGGAGCTATTGGGTCTGGATTCTGGACGAGGCGTTGGTGGGAATTTATATTGAGGTCTGTCTAGGGTTCTCTTCCTCGGCTGCAAATGAGGCGGCCCGACGCGTCGGCCTTCTGGGCTGCAGCACAAGGGGCAGCGCGAGCTTTAGTGGGCCGGTCGAACGGTACACGTCTCTCTCTCTCCTCTCTCCTCACGGGGACTATTTTTTAAAAAACTATTCCCATAATAATGTTAACCCCTTGTGCTAAGAAATGTTGGAAGCCACTACATAACGGCGTTGCACGAGCGTCTTTCTGTGCGACGGTTTTTCTTCATGCATACAGCTAATACATCAGTGTGACATCAGCAAAAAAAAAAATATTGAATTTTTAAAAAGTGTTTATCTCTTAAAGTGTAAATCCAATTGACAATTCATTTTTACCGTTAGCTTTCTCGCAACAAGATCTTCAAAACTAGATCCCATGTCCATATGTTTCGACAACTTTTTTTCATCGACAGTTGCGAGATTACTATTATTTAGTTGTTAGATTATGAAACACTTAGTAGCCACCTTTAATTAACTTAGTTGTCAACTAGACAACTGTGTGTATAGATTTTTGGCAACTACGCTTACTTAAACCCGACGACCGTGTTTGAAAAATGATTGTTGTCTTGTAGCAATTTTCATTAGTTGTCAACTTGACAGCCGTGTGTATAGATTTTTGGCAACTACGCTTACTTAAACCCGATGACCGTGTTTGACAAATGATTGTTGTCTTGTAGCATTTTTCATTATACATGATATAAACGTATGTCATAGGTTTATCAATTTAAATATGTCAACTTATCATATTTACATACAACTTTGTCAGAAAAATATTTTATGTGCTTGCTGGTTTAACTATGCCGACATATCATATTACTAACAATTACCAAAAAAAATATAATTTATGATCGTCGGTTTTAAATATGTTGAGTTGTCATATTTTGACATGTTATCGTTTTTAAAGAAATTGTTCGTGCTTACAAGTTCGATTATGTCGAGATGTCATATTTATACGCAATTTCCTAAAAGTATGATGATTAAGTTATTTTTATCAAACAAGTGCAACAAATGTGGTAAGTACGAGCAAAAGAAAAGTTATCGAAACATGTCGACATGGGATCTAGCTTTAAAGATTTCGTCGAAATAAAGTCAACGACGAAAACGGATCATCGATCAAATTAATGGTTTCAAATATAAAACTTTTTAAATTTTGATCATTTAGAATGAATTTTGTGACATCATTGCATATCGAAAGAGAGGTCTGGTTTCTTTTGTTGCTAGACGTGGTGTCAACGGCCGCACCGGAAAACAGCGATGCGGCGTGTGTAGATTAGATTTTCCCAAAAATGTTAACGTTAAAGACACAAAAGTAAATATTTCATAACATACAATATACCTCGATCTAGGGCTGGTGCATCGTGGTCGCTGCCGCTGGCCCTCAGACCTCCTCGTGAGTCTAGTCTGATGCCCTAAGGAGGTGCTCCCTCGTGAGGTTCCCATCCCCTCACTTAGTCAGGGTTTTGATGTCCTCCGGCAGCTAAATTGATACTGAGTTCTCTTCTTAAATCATCGTTGTAAAGTTGTGATCGGCTGTCCTCCGACGGCTATGTCGACCGAGTTTTTTCGTCGTAGATCACCGGATTCATGGCCTTCTCGATGGAGGTTGTCCGGTCATCATGGAAGTTTTAAGCTAGAACTGTAACGGGCTCGAAAATGCTGCAGCGGTTCGGGCATTGTTGGATGTCCAGCGAGCATGCAACCCAGATGTGATGTTTTTGTCGGAGACGCACTTGAAAATATATCCGGCTGAATGTTTACAAACGAGATTAAGAATGGTTCACAAATTGGTGTGAGGGAGATGCCCGAAAAGATGTTTTGGTACTGGTTACAAAAAAGAAATGTAAGTACAAAGGCTGGAGCTTGACCCTATGCTCATTGATGTAATGGTATTCCCTCCGTCTCGGTGTATAAGTCATCTTAGGTTGTGCACCGTGACCAAGACGGAGAGGAAAACGAAAGATATTAATGCTAATTTGCTAATTAATACCATTGCATGCAATGAATTGATCAATGCATGTTGTGCTAGTTAGTCTCGAGTCATTGAAAACATACATGCCCCACGTCTTTTATTGGTTGATTCCTTTATTCATGTCAAAAAACAAGAAACGAGGTGAAAGTTAATGCATCGTGCTTAAGTGTTTTGGGATTATTTGGTTTTCGTAAGATGACTTATTCACCGAGACGGAGGAAGTAGCAGATGAGAGCAATGTTAAGTGGAGACTTAGGCTGGACATAGTGGGAGCAACTAAGGTAGTATCATGTACTTGGAACTCGCAAACATGCTGATGTGGCAGATAATTAAAAAAGAGAGAGAGGGTTATAGTAACATAGATGGATACCATAACATGTTAAATGTTATGCTACTATGTGTCATGCATGTCAATAAATAAGGTCATCTGTAATACTACTTTACGATATTATGCACTATGAAGGTAGTATCATACAATAGTATCATATGCATGATACTACTATATGATACTCCTCACTAAGACCAGCCTTACACGTATGTATGACGAGTTCAGGTGGGAACATTTATTTAGGACAGTAAAATTGAGCCTAAAGCGAGCTCTCTCAGGCCCTCAACGTTTTCGGCCGTCGGATTTGCGCTAGATTAGTTTATGGTCGTCAGATCTTCCTCTAAGTTTTTATTGACGCGATCTGAGCTGGTTGTCCTAATAGGTCGATGTTCTGGAAACCTTTTTCAAGGCCTGTGGTTAATTGGGTTTCTACGGGCAGCCCATTTAGGTAGAAAACTATCCGACGCCGCGCTTTTTCTCCGTAAGAAAAAATTGTTTGCTCAAAGGATCTGTAGGGTGGGGTCTTTTGATATAGGGATGTCGGCCACGCCGGCGTTTCACGATGAGATCCAGCATCCGCTGGTCTTCTCACCAGGTCGAGCCGAGGCATGGGAGGTGACCGAGCCGAGGCCTTGAAGGCGATCCAGCGGCGCGCGGCCTTCTCGGTGGATCCAGCCGAGGCGCCCCAGGAATCATCCTAGGGTTTGGAATTATTGACGGAGGCGGAGGTGGCACCGATTTGTGCGCAAGCCGTGCACGAGCCAAGGAGACTACAAGGTCGGCCCCGCTCTGCCCAACCATCGACCGCGCACGCTCCGATCTCCACTCCACGCTCGTCGTGTCCCTGCCAATCAGTCACAAAATCACCATGGCGGCGATTTTAGTTTCGCCAATCTCTTAGTCATTTTCCCCTCTCCTTCCCATGTGCATCACCTTTAGACCCGACAAGCAGAAATCGCCTCTCATTCCCATCCTCCGCGCAACCAGTTAGGTCTGGAAGGTAGGAGATATGAGCTTATAGTCTACCTTGGTGGTTATTTGATTAGGAATGAGGTGGTCTGATGAGATGATGTTGTTTTTCAAACATAGGTCTGGAAGGGGGGATACGAGATTATAGTCTGCTGATACGTCTCCAACGTATCTATAATTTTTTATGGTTCCATGCTATTATCTTATCAAACTTTGTATGTTTTATATGCCTTTTATATCTTTTTTTGGGACTAACTTATTAACTCAGTGCCAAGTGCGAGTTCCTGTTTTTTCCGTGTTTTTGACCCTTTTCAGAGGATGATTTTAAACGGTGTCCAAACGGAATAAACCTTCCGAAAAGATTTTTTCCGGAACAGAAGATACGCACGAGACTTGAGAACCAAGGCAGGGGCCACCTCTCGGGTAACGTAGCATAAATTCGAAATTTTTCCTACGCATATTCAGATCTTCCTATGGAGAGACCAGCAGCGAGAGAGGGGTGAGTGCATCTTCATACCTTTGAAGATCGCTAAGCGGAAGCGTTGCTAGAACACGGTTGACGGAGTCGTATTCGCGGCGATTCAAATCGCGGTGTGATTCCGATCTAGTGCCAAACCACGGCACCTCCGCGTTCAACACGCGTGTAGCCCGGTGACGTCTCCCGCACCTTGATCCAGAAAGGAGGAGGGAGAGGTTGGGGAAGCTCTCCGGCAGCACGACGGCGTGGTGTCGATGGAGAGATGAGGTCTCCCGGAGGGCTTCGCCAAGCACCGTGGGAGGAGGAGGAAAGAGGGGAGCAGGGCTGCGCCGAGGAGGAGAGAAAACGGTGTCCAAAACGGCCACAAACCCCTCTCTATTTATAGGAGGAGGGGAGGGGGTAACCTCGTATAACATTTCCCTATAACCCTAGCGACATCGAACCTTAAGTGTGTAGACCCTACGGGTTCGGGAAGCATGCAGACATGACCGAGACATTCTCCGACCAATAACCATCAGCGGGATCTGGATACCCATGGTGGCTCCCACACGTTCCACGATGATCTCATCAAATGAACCACGATGTCAATGATTCAATCAATCCCGTATACAATTCCCTTTGTTTTTTGGTATAGAACTTGCCCGAGATTCGATCGTCAGTATACCTATACCTTGTTCAATCTCGTTACCGGTAAGTCTCTTTACTCGTTCCGTAGCACGTCATCGTGTGACTAACTCCTTAGTCACACTGATCTCATGATGATATTCTACCGAGTGGGCCTAGAGATACCTCTCCGTCACACAGAGTGACAAATCCCGATATCGATTCGTACCAACCCAACAGACACTTTCAGAGGTACCCGTAGTGCACCTTTATAGTCACCCAGTTACGTTGTGACGTTTGATACACCCAAAGCACTCCTACGGTAGCCGGGAGTTGCACAATCTCACGGTCGAAGGAAAAGACACTTGACATAAGAAAAAGCTTTAGGATACGAACAATACGATCTAGTGCTATGCTTAGGACTGGGTCTTGTCCATCACATCATTCTCCCAATGATGTGATCCCATTATCAATGACATCTAATGTCCATGATCAGGAAACCATGATCATCTATTGATCAACGAGCTAGCCAACTAGAGGCTTGCTAGGGACACATTGTGATCTATATATTCACACATGTATTATTGTTTTCTGTTAATACAATTATAACATGAACAATAGACGATTATCATGAACAAGGAAATATGATAATAACCATTTTATTATTGCCTCTAGGGCATATTTCCAACAGTCTCCCACTTGCGATAGAGTCAATAATCTAGTTACATTGTGATGTATTGAACACCCATAGCATTATGGTGTTGATCATGTTTTGCTCGAGGAAGAGGTTTAGTCAACGGGTCTGCAACATTCAGATCTGTATGTACTTTACAAATCTCTATTACTCCACTCTGGACATGGTCCTGGATGGAGTTGTAGCGGCGTTTGATGTGCTTGGTCTTTCGGTGAAACCTGGGCTCCTTGGCTATGGCAATGGCCCCAGTGTTATCACAGAAGAGCGCCATTGGACCCGACGCGCTTGGAACCACTCCAAGGTCGGTGATGAGCTCCTTCATCCAAATTCCTTCATGAGCCGCTTCTGAAGCAACTATGTACTCCGCTTCACATGTAGATGCTGCCACAACTTCTTGCTTGCTGCTGCACTAGCTCACTGTCCCACCATTCAAAACATATACGTATCCGGTCTGTGACTTAGAGTCATCCGGATCTGTGTTGAAGCTAGCATCGACGTAACCCTTTACGACGAACTCTTCGTCACCTCCATAAACGAGAAACATCTCCTTAGTCCTCTTAAGGTACTTAAGGATATTCTTGACCGTTGTCCAGTGTTCCATACCGGGATCACTTTGGTACCTCCCAACCAAACTTATGGCAAGGTTTATATCAGGTCTGGTACACAGCATGTCTTACATTAGAGAGCCTACGGCTGAAGCGTAGGGGACAATACTCATCTTCTCTCTATCTGCTGTCGTGGTCGGTGACTGAGTCTTGCTCAATCTTATACCTTGCAAAACTGGCAAGAACCCTTTCTTTGAGTTTTCCATATTGAACTTCTTCAATATCTCGTCAAGGTATGTACTTTGCGAAAGACCTATGAGGCGCCTCGATCTATCTTTGTAGATCTTGATGCCTAATATGTATGCAGCTTCTCCAAGGTCCTTCATTTAAAAACTCTTGTTCATATAGGCCTTTATGCTCTCCAACATCTCTATATTATTCCCCATCAATAATATGTCATCCATATATAGTATGAGGAAAGCTATAGAGCTCCCACTCACTTTCTTGTACAGACAGGCTTCTCTGCAAAACTGTATGAACCCAAACGCTTTAATCACCTCATTAAAGCAAATGTTCCAACTCCGAGATGCTTGCACCAGCCCATAGATGGAGCGCTGGAGCTTGCACACTTTGTTAGCACCCTTAGGGTCGACAAAACCTTCTGGTTGCATCATATACAACTCTTCCTTAAGATTCCCGTTAAGGAACGCTGTTTTGATGTCCATTTGCCAAATTTCATAATCATAAAAGGTGGCAATTGCTAACATGATTCGGACTGATTTCAGCTTCGCTATGGGAGAGAAAGTCTCTTCGTAGTCAACTCCTTGAATTTGTTGAAAACCCTTTGCGACAAGTCGAGCTTTATAAACGGTCACATTACCGTTTGCATCAGTCTTCTTCTTGAAGATCCATTTATTTTCTATGGCTCGCCGGTCATCGGGCAAGTCCACCAAAGTCCATAATTTGTTCTCATACATGGATCCTATCTCGGATTTCATAGCCTCAAGCCATTTGTTGGAATCCGGGCCCGCCATTGCTTCTTCATAGTTCGAAGGTTCACCGTTGTCCAACAACATGATTTCCACCACAGGGTTGCCGTACCACTCTGGTGCGGAGCGTGCCCTTATGGACCTTCGCGGTTCAGTAGTAATTTGATCCAAAGCTTCATGATCATTATCATTAACTTCCTCTTCAGTTGGTGTAGGCGCCACATGAACAGTTTCCCGCGCTGCGCTACTTTCCTGTTCCAGAGGGGGTGTAATTACCTCATCAAGTTCTACTTTCCTCCCACTTACTTCTTTCGAGAGAAACTCTTTCTCTAGAAAGGATCTGTTGGGGATATTACCAGTGAATGACCCACCCTAGTTGGGCCGGGTTATTCAATCAAGCGATTCACCTTGACAATTATTTGGGCCTTGTCCTGGCCGGATCAAGGTCGTATGACGGTTTATTATTTCTGGAAGGTCTCTAGGCTTTGGAAGACGGCGACTTAGAGACCACAGGGGTCACGACTTGTAGGAAGGAAAGTACCCGTGTAAACCCTAGGGGTTCAACCTGTATATAAAGGCGAGTCCTAGGGGAGGAGAGGGTAGGTTAGAAATCATCGAGTGCTAGGTTCGGCGAGTTACGCCCTCCTTGTAATCGAAACCATATCAATACACACCAAAGCAGGACGTAGGCTTTTACCTCCTCACGAGGGGCCGAACCTGGGTAAATTGTCGTGTCTCTCCCGCTTAACCCCTTTGAGTCGCCACCAAGGTGTGATGGCTCCAATACTAAGTCCTTTCACGAGGACATCTGCCGTGACAAAACCACGATAGTTGGCGTCCACCATGGGGCCTACGCACGGTGGAGTTGAGTTCTCAAAGGGAGCCCTACCAGGGTTTGGGAGTTACGCAACGGGGCTCATGACTCGAAGCCGCTGCGGGATAACCTACATCGACAACCAGCGATGGGGACCTGAAGCGGATTCGATTGAATCTGGTTATAGGGTCCCCTTCGGCAAGATCAACATCTTCATCGGCATGATCGGATCATCCGCGCCTGAGCCGGACATCTCCACCAACATCGTCGAGCCGGCCAGGTACGTCCGCCCAGTAATAATGCCAAGTTTGACTCGCCCGGTCTTTGTGGGGTTCACGCATGGATCGGAGGAGGCAGAGCGCTTGGTGACTCAGGAAACCACATCGGTCAACTCTGATGACGAATCATCCATGGGCGACTCAGATTCAATCCGGTCTCTGCATGGGGATTGTCTTGGGGGCTTGTCGCTGGCCATGGACCCTGAAGTCCTTGATTGAACCCGCCGCCAGATCACCATCTACATGGTTGGGGCGACGCAACCCACGCAAAACCCTACCGGAGGCGATGGAACCGGCGAGACATCCAGGAGCCCGGCTGCAGTCCTGGTGGATTTAGCGGCGGAGATCACAAGGCTGATGGCGACTCCCCTCACACCAGAAAACCAGGAGGAGATAAATGTGGAGCTGGCAAAACTCAGAGAGGCACTGGCAAAGGATCATCGGGATGCCGAGATGGAGTCCACCAGGATCGAGACTCGGCAAGCTCAAATTACGGCCGAAAGGATGCGTTTAAACACTGACAACTGGCGACTCGAGAGACAGCAGCGCGCATCCGACACCGTCCATCAGCGGAGACACCAGGGTTGCCTGCCCCATGATCTCAACCCGACCCGCCTGTTCGACACTCCACGAACCCCTGGGGTGGGAGCCGCCCCGGGGGGAGGACTCGGTCGCCCACTTAACCCGCCGGCTCAGCCAGCTGAGGATCATATCCCCGATTCCGGACGCCTCAGGGCCACTTTTCCAACCCGGTGGATAACGTGCTTGCGACAACTCGCCATCTGGAGTCTCTTCCGATTCACGGCAACACCCCTGCCGAGATAGAAGCAAGGAACGCCATCGAGATGTTGAAGACGGCGGTGGTTCAAAACGCCCAGTTCTCACATAGCCTCGAGAGGTTGCATTCCACCCCCCAGGCAAGTTACACCAGGAGCCAGCCAGAGGACCAGCCCACCGTAAACAGCGGGCCGCGACACATCCCACAGGACAACCCTCCTGAACGGAACCCGTCGGGCCGGGATCTCCCGAACACCCAAGACGCTCGGCCCCCTCGTCGGGGGCGGAGGGCGAGTTGGGGTACCATGCTTGTCCCCCGCCCTTCGGAACAAAAAGATGCCCAAAGACTTCAAGGGACCAAGGAAAGTGCCTAATTATACCCCGGACCTCGAGCCGACATCGTGGATCGAGAGTTATGAAATTGCCATGGACATGCTCGACGTGAACGAGGCGGTTTGCGCCAGATACTTCACGATGATGCTCGAGGGGTCAGCACGCACTTGGTTGAAAAACTTACCTCCCAATTCCATCCAGTCCTGGGCCGAGTTAAAAGAACGTTTCATCAAAAACTTCCGAGGAACTTGCAAACGTCCGATGACGATCGTCGATCTATAGCACTGTGTTCAGCGCCCGGATGAGTCAGCCCACCATTGGTCACGGCGGGTTGCAGAAATTATCCATTCGTCAGATGGCATTACGGCGGCTCAAGTTGTGCTCATCCTCGAGCATAATTGCCATTACAAACCCTTGGTGCAAAAATTGGGGCGACTCAAGCGAAAGGTCCAAGACATGGGAGAACTGATGGACACCCTCACTAGATACGCTGAGGCCGATGATACCAAAGATCCTGGCGAGGTTGGTAAGGCTAATTCGCCCAAGAAGGGCAAGTCATCCAAAAATCATACCCGGTCCCAGGGACGTAACCGTCACAGTCAAGGGACCAATGGCAACCGGAGACCGCAGGAGGAGCCCTCGGACTTAGTCGCCAATACCAACGCCAACAACGGCAAGAAGAAGAATCGGGGGTTCAGCGGGAAGAGGCCGCGTAACTACGAAGAGCTACTCAAAGGCCCTTGCCCGCACCACGCCACGGCAGACGGTCCGGCGACTCACTCTTGGGAAAACTGCTTCGTGATGCGAGAGTTTCGGGCGGAGGCGATCAAGAAGAGTCAAAATGATGACCCGGACCAACGCCAGGAGCAATTCGCCGCACCCAACCAAAGACAGAACCCTTTCGGCGGTTTTCCCGAACAGGGGGCTCAGGGAGGCCCGCAGCCAGGTGGCGGCCAATACCCGGTGCACCACCAGCGGCGGTATAACCCGCCAGGAGCCTTCCAGCAGCCACCCCCACAGGGGGCTCCGCAGGGTCAGGACGATAATGGGGGCTTTCGCAGCAACCCCAAACAGTTAAGTAATGGGCAGTATCATGTTTTCACCACTAATGCTTGCAGGCGTGATAAGAAGGTGAGTAACCGGGCGTACAGTGTATCTGAACCGGCGCTTCCCAGATACCTCCATTGGTCTGAGCAAACCATAACGTGGAGCAGGGAGGATAACCCGCCGAGAGTTGATAACCCGGGCGATCTGGCGTTGGTCGTGGCTCCCCAAGTTGGGGGTTACACCCTATCAAAGGTGCTAATGGATGGTGGCAGCAGCATCAATATCCTATACTTTGACACTTTCCAAAGGATGAACCTACTAGAAAAAGACCTAATGCCTTCAACCACGGTTTTCCACGGAATCGTCCCAGGCAAGTCGGCTTATCCCATAGGCCGGGTCAGGCTCAGAGTGGCATTTGGAACTGCGCAGAATTATAGGTCGGAATCACTGATCTTCGAGGTGGTAAAATTGAAAAGCCCCTACCATGCGCTGTTTGGGCGGCCGACTTACGCCCGCTTCATGGCTCGCCCGTGCTATGTCTACCTCAAGCTCAAAATGCCTGGTCCCAAAGGACCCATCACAGTTGATGGAGATAGAAGGATTGCAAAGGAATGTGAAGAAGGGGACGCGGCTTATGCGGAAGTCGCCTATGCTGCGGAGGAGCTCAAACACCACAGGGCCAATGTTGACCCGGCGGACATGTCACCCCTAAAGAAGCCGACTAAAGATTCTGAGTCGCCCCTCAAGTTCAAGCCAACGGACGACACTAAGACAATTGATTTCGTGCCTGGCCATTCATCCAAGTAGTTCACCATCGGGACGGGTCTGGACCCCAAATAGGAAAGCGCGCTCATCGAATTCATCCGTGATAATCGGGACATCTTCGCATGGAAACCTTCTGATATGCCTGGTGTGCCGAGAGAATTCGATGAGCACCATCTTAATGTTGACCCAAAGTGCAAACCCATCCAGCAGTACCTTCGCAGATTTAAGGAGGAGCGACGCAAAGCGATTGGGGAAGAGGTTGCCTGTCTTTTAGCCGTCGGATTTATCGTGGAAGTTTTTCACCCCAAATGGCTGGCTAACCCGGTTTTGGTACTCAAGAAGAACGGTACTTTTCATATGTGCATTGATTACACAGATCTCAACAGAGCTTGCCCAAAAGATCCCTTCGCTCTTCCCCGCATCGACCAGATCATTGACTCGGTGGTGGGATGCGAACGATTGTGTTTTTTGGATGCCTACTCAGGATATCACCAGATCAAGATGGCCGTGGAGGATCAAGAGAAAACAGCCTTTATAACCCACTTCAGGGCTTTTTGTTATGTGTCCATGCCCTTTGAACTCAAGAGTGCGGGGGCGACTTATCAACGCTGCATCCAGAATTGCCTCCGCAACCAAATTGGTCGCAACGTCCATGCCTATGTCGACGATATTGTGATCAAAACCCGCCAGCGGGAGACACTACTAGAAGATCTCAAGGAAACGTTCGATAATCTAAGGGTATATCAGATGAAGCTAAATCCCACCAAGTGTGTTTTAGGTGTGCCTGCAGGGAAATTGTTGGGTTTCTTGGTATCGGAGCGCGACATTGAAGCTAACCCGGACAAGATCGAAGCAGTTACGTCCCTTGGAAAACCGGCGAACGTTAATCAAGTTCAACGACTGGCGGGTCGCATTGCGGCCCTAAGTCATTTTGTGAGTCGCCTGGGCGAGAAGGTGATCCCTCTTTATCAGTTATTGAGGAAATCCGATCGGTTTGTTTGGACGAATGTGGCAGACGAGGCGCTCGAAGCCCTGAAACGCCAATTGGTTAACCCGCCGGTCCTGGCCGCCCCGACTGAAAAGGAGCCCATGCTTCTGTATATCGCGGCAAATTCCAAAGCAGTAAGTGTGGCAATGGTCGTTGAGAGAAAGGAGGAAGGGAAGGAATACCCAGTGCAACGCCCGGTATATTTTATCAGCGAGGTGCTAACTCTTTCCAAGCAGCGGTACCCACACTGGCAGAAGTTGGTATATGGGGTGTTTATGGCGAGTCGAAAACTTAAGCATTACTTCCAAGAACACCCTATCACAGTGGTTAGCTCTGCCCCCCTTGGGGACATCATCCAGAATCGGGAGGCCACAGGGCGGATCGCCAAGTGGGCAATAGAACTCGGGCCCCATCACATACAGTATACCCCCTGCACAGCCATCAAATCCCAGGCCTTAGTTGATTTCGTCAACGACTGGACGGAGTTACAGGCTCCGGAAGATCGGCCTGATCTCACTTACTGGACTATTTATTTTGATGGGTCTAGGCAGCTGGAAGGCTCGGGGGCTGGTGTGGTGTTGGTATCCCCTCAAGGAGATAAATTCTGTTATGTTCTCCGACTCATGTTTCCGTGCACTAACAATGCGGCGGAATACAAAGCTTTGCTTCATGGCTTGCGACTCACCAAGGAGATGAATCTAACATGAGTCAGATGCTTTGGCGACTCTGATTTGGTGGCACAACAAGTTTCAGGTACCTGGGATTCCCGGGACCCCATGATGGCGGCTTACAGACGAGCTATGTCTGATGTGGCGGGTCATTTTCATGGTTATCAGGTGGACCATATTGATCGGTGCCTCAACGAGGCAGCTGACGCCCTTTCACGACTTGGCTCCCAGAGAAAGCCAGTTCCTCCCAATGTTTTTCTGGATGTCTTGCATAAACCATCCGTGATTCTACCATCAGAGGAGGAATTAGCAATACCAGATCCCGAGTCTCAGCTTGTGGCGGCTCTCCATGTCACGCCGGATTGGGTTCTTCCTTATCTGGCTTATCTCACTCGGGGCGAGTTACCGGCAGACGAAGTTTTGGCTCGTCAAATCGTTCGGCGCAGCAAATCCATGGTCATCATCAATGGCGAGTTATATAAGCGGAGCGCTTCTGGAGTTTTTTAGCGATGTGTTTCCTCCGAAGAAGGATGCATAATCTTAAATGACATTCATTCCGGAGACTGTGGGCATCACGCCGGGTCACGTTCTTTAGTATCAAAGGCTTTCCGTCATGGTTTCTTTTGGCTGACGGCTCATGCAGATGCAGAAGATATAGTTCGTCGGTGCGAAGGGTGTCAGCGTTATGGGCGGCAGGCTCATGTACCGGCTCAAGAATTAAGAATGATCCCCATCACTTGGCCTTTCGCAGTCTGGGGGCTGGACATGGTCGACCCCTTTAAAATGTCCTCTAATAAGAAGACCCACCTGCTGATGGCGGTTGATAAGTTCACCAAGTGGGTTGAGGCGGAACCTATTGGAGCTTGCGATGCGGAAAGAGCGGTCAAATTCTTGAAAAAGTTGATTTTCCGGTTTGGATATCCGCACAGTATCTTTATTGATAATGGTACTAACTTGTCCCAAGGGGCGATGCAGGAGTTTTGTCATCGAGAACATATCCGACTTGACGTTTCTGCAGTCGCTCACCCACAATCTAATGGGCAGGCAGAACGGGCGAATCAGGAGGTTTTGCGAGGGATTAAGCCCCGACTCATGGTTCCCCTGGAAAAAACCCTAGGGTGTTGGGTTGAAGAACTACCTTCAGTGTTGTGGAGTATTCGGACCACCCCGAACCGATCCACGGGTTTCACCCCTTTCTTTCTGGTCTATGGAGCAGAGGCTGTTCTTCCTACTGACATAATGCATGACTCACTTAGAGTCGCCGCATATGTGGAACAAGACAATGAGCTGGCACGTCAAGACTCTTTGGACGCCTTAGAGGAGGCGCGTGACCTGGCTGCGGCCTGTTCAGCTATCTACCAGCAGGATCTGCGGCGTTATCACAGCCGCCGGGTTAAAAGTCGGACCTTTCAGGAAGGCGACTTGGTTCTTCGGTTGATACAAGATCGAGCAGGCATGCACAAGTTGTCACCACCTTGGGAAGGGCCGTTCGTCGTCAGCAAGAACCTCCGCAATGGCTCTTATTATTTGGTGGATCTCCGGCCTAACCGGCAAACCACGGAGGCTGAGTCAACTCGCCCCTGGAATATTGCCCACCTGCGGCCTTATTACACTTGAGCTCTTAAGCTCTACATTTTGTAAGTTTTTCAGTTTCATTATGAAGTAATAAAGTTACAAATACTCCCTAGCTTGGGGGCTTCTTCATTAAAGAGCAATTGTGTCATCCTGTTGCGACCTTATGAGCCGACAGAATCATGCATTTTAGGGTGTGTGCTTGAGTTTTCTGACTCGCCTCATCTTGTCGCGACCTTATGAGCCGACGAAACCTGCATTTAGGATGTGTGCACGAGCTTTCTGACTCGCCTCATCCTGTCGCGACTTTATGAGCCGACGAAACCTGCATTTAGGGTGTGTGCACGAGCTTTCTGACTCGCCTCATCCTGTCGCGACCTTATGAGCCGACGAAACCTGCATTTAGGGTGTGTGCACGAGCTTTCTGACTCGCCTCATCCTGTCGCGACCTTATGAGCCGACGAAATCATCATCATTTTAGGGTGTGTGCTTGAGCTTTCTGACTCGCCTCATCCTGTCGCGACCTTATGAGCCGACGAAACCTGCATTTAGGGTGTGTGCACGAGCTTTCTGACTCGCCTCATCCTGTCGCGACCTTATGAGCCGACGAAACCTTCATTTAGGGTGTGTGCACGAGCTTTCTGACTCGCCTCATCCTGTCGCGACCTTATGAGCCAACGAAACCTGCATTTAGGGTGTGTGCACGAGCTTTCTGACTCGCCTCATCCTGTCGCGACCTTATGAGCCGATGAAACCTGCATTTAGGGTGTGTGCACGAGCTTTGTGACTCGCCTCATCCTGTCACGACCTTATGAGCCGACGAAACCTGCATTTAGGGTGTGTACTCGAGCTTTCTGACTCACCTCATCCTGTCGCGACCTTATGAGCCGGCGAAACCTGCATTTAGGGTGTGCGCTCGAGCTTTCTGACTCGCCTCATCCTGTCGCGACCTTATGAGCCGACGAAACCTGCATTTAGGGTG
This sequence comes from Hordeum vulgare subsp. vulgare, assembly GCF_904849725.1. Taxonomy (NCBI): domain Eukaryota; kingdom Viridiplantae; phylum Streptophyta; class Magnoliopsida; order Poales; family Poaceae; genus Hordeum; species Hordeum vulgare. The sequence continues at coordinate 38,713,119 of NC_058523.1, forward strand.
TGTGTTCGAGCTTTCTGACTCGCCCCATCCTGTCGCGTCCTTATGAGCCGACGAAATTGCTGTTTTTCATGTTTCTTCGTGGCATAGCCTCGGGGGTTTTAAACCTTTCTTTCTGTTTCCTATTGAAAATATTTGTTATCATTTGTTTGGTTTCACATATGTCATTTTCAAAGCTTAAGTCGGGATGATGATCAGAATTACTTCGTCCATGGAGGATTAAGCATCATAAAGGATTCTCAAAAGGCAGGTCAAATATTTTAAATCGCCCTAAGGGCGATATAAAGATTCTTTCGAAGAGTATCACAAAAACAATACCGACTGATGAAAAAGACCTATTACATGGCTCTCAGGCCAAATCAATGAGGTTTATTCTGCTGGCGCCTTAGGATCATTCTGCTGTGAGCTTTGACCGACCTCAATTTGCAGATTGCCCAGTACCCAGTTGCACTTAGCCAGAGCTGCGAAGTCATCTTCATCAGTCAGGATTGATGCCAGGTCTGCTTCCAAGTCAAAAGGGTTCTTGGGTCGCCAAGGAGTTAAGCTGGTCGTCACAAAGGTTGGCGGGTTGACCTTCTTGTTTTTGTTGTCATAAGCCGCCTGATATTTTGATAAATAAAGACTAGCTGCGAGTTGGGTTGCTGCCAGCCGGGAGTCCTTGACAACACGTTGGTAGTCCTCTTCGACGAATTCTGACCCATCATCTTTAAGTTGAGGAAAGCCTGCTGCTACCTCTTCCGGATTAATCTCTGGAGCATAAGCCAAGCAGCAACTCAGGGCAGTCAGAACACCCTTTCGGGCGGCTGACCGAGTTAGCTCGCCAATCTGAGGGGGAAGTGTGGATAGGAAGCCAAGCACTTTCTTTATGGAAGTTATAGGCTCTTTGGCACCCATCACAGCTTTAACAGTCAAGACACTGCCGGTGTACATTTGCTCTGTTAGCGTGTAAATCGCCTTTAGCATCAGCACACAGTCTTCGTGAAGGTTGGAGGCTCTCGGACCTGAGTAAGGGGTCATGATGATCAGCGACTTATGATAAGAGTTATTTATAAGAAAGAAGAGGAGACCAAAAGTTTGAGTAAGTTTACCGAAGACGGCTTGCGTCATGTTTGAGATATGACGCTTCAAGCCGGACAATTCCTGTTGCACAGTAGCCAGCCTGGCTTCAGCCTTCTCTGCTCTTTTTATGGCGGCATCTTGGTCAGCTTGAGCTCTTTTCAAATCGGCTTTGAGTTTTTCCAGCTTAGCCAACGCCAATTGATATTTCTCCTCCGACTTAGCTCGGGCATCTTGCTGACCAGATAAGTTTTTCTTTAACTCGCCAAGCGCCGATTCAGTCTGAGCAAGAGTTTCCTGTTGAAAGTACAAAAAGGGGCAAGTCTCAGAACTATTGCAAGCAATATCCCTGACACTTGGGGGCTAATGTATAATTTTTTCTCAGATAAAATTATACAATATCAAGACCCGGCTCATCTTTTTACTGATGACCCGGCCCTTGGGGGTTACTGGTCGCAAGTTTTTTCTAAATTTATCAAGACCCGACTCATCTTTTTACTGATGACCCGACCCTTGGGGGTTACTGGTCGCAAGTTTTTTTTTTAATTTGTCAAGACCTGGCTCATCTTTTTACTGATGACCCGGCCCTTGGGGGTTAATGGGAGTAATACAATATAACAAAACTTACCTCATGTTTGTTTTTCAACATCCGCAACAGGCTTTTCTCCATCTCATAGCTCGCCTCCAGGCGACTTGAAAAACCAGAGCAGAGTTCCTTGAACTCCAGATTTTCATACTCAGAAAGCTTAGCCTTGGAGAGTCCAGATTCAGGAATGGCTTGGGAGGAGGATGCCACATGCTTTGACAACACCGTTGCCGCCGGCTTAGAGAAGCCAATACCAGTAATAACCACAACATCTGGGTCTTCTGTCGTCGTCAATGGACTTGGCGGCTTAGGGGCATCCATTGTTTCCTTGGGCGAGTCAGGAAGATCCATTTGATTTTCAGGCTTGGCTTGGTCCGGGTTGTCCTGAATAGGCACTGATTCTTTGATGGGTTTTGAAGTTGTGACAGGAGTTGACCCGCTGGTTTTCCTTTTCTTGGCTTGTGCCCTAAAAAGAAGGGAGAAGCGCATTAAGGAACTGAAAGTTTATTACCCTCAGGATTCAAAGCAAGATTAACAAAAGACTTACCCTGGAACTCGAATCATTGGTGGAAGTGTCGACATCACTGAGTCGCCAGATGTAGGAGGAGAGTTATGCAAGAATTATACGTCAACAATATAGGCGGGTTACAGGCGTGATCCGAAGAGACATGAAAAATTGTTATTCATAAATACCTCATTTGGTTTCCTCTTGTTCGTTGCTGGTAAGCCGGACACCAGATCACCGGAATGACTTCGGGTCTTCCGATTTGAAGTATGATGTGCTTTCTTTAGTAGGAAATTTGGGTCCAAACAAGCATTTGGGTGTCAGAAGGGAACTTTCCCACAAATTTGCCTGGCCGGCTTAGGTGGAGAAGGAGATGAATCGGAGGAAACAGAAATTACCTCAACAGAGTCCTCCTGGCTTTCGTTGCCTTCATTCTATTACAACAAGAGGGAGAGATATAAATACAAAGATTAACAGTAGTGGATGGCGAGTGAAAAGAGGATGAATTTTTACCTCCAAAAGTGCATCGCCGACTTGAGATTCATCGGCTTCGGATGGCTCAGCCGCAGCAGCTTTGCCCTTACCCTTGGTTTTCTTTGAGGGCGGCCTAACATTTTTCATGGCTGGCCTTTTGGGCTTCCTGGACCAAAACTTATCGCCTTTCTGAAATAGCATATGTTACAAAAACCACAATACAAATGAAGCATAAGAAGTAAAGACCAAAGGCGGTTTAGGTTTGTTCACCTTGGGCGCCGGGTTAATTTTGCAGAAAGGCTTGAGGCCGATTTGGCCGCATTTTCCCGCAGGCTCGCCAGTCAGCTTCTTGATAATGGTAACAATGTCCTTTTCTGTTAAAGCCGTATGGAAATAACATTGAGGATGATCTAGGGTGCCATCAAATTCGCACATCAGACCGTCCCGGCGACTCAGAGGGAGGATACGCCATTCGACCCAGCTGCGGATTAGGTCAACCCCAGTAAGGCCGTTGTTCGTCAAGGATCTTAATTCAGACAATATTGGGATGAATTCCGATTCCTCCTCCTCGGTGAGCTTGTCTGGAAGCTTGAAGTTGGTTGGAAGGCGAGTTGGCCTGTAGCCCAGAAGCTTGTTTTCGCCTGCAGGAGAAGTCTCTTGACAGTATAACCAAGACTCGCCCCAACCTTTGGGATGGCTGGGCATGGCGAGTGAGGGAAACGGGCTATCCTTACGGCACTAGACGTTGACACCGCCGAGTTCCAGGCTGGGGCCATTGTGAAATTCCGTTTGGCGATTCAGATGGAAAAAGTGCCAGAATAAGGGGACGAAGGGCTCAATCCGTAGGTAAGCCTCACAGAACACTTGGAATTGGCATAAGTTACTAATGGAATCAGGTCCCAGATCTTAGAGGCGGACGTTCATGAAAGCCATGGCTTCTCTAAGAAACTTCGATCCGAGCGGCTTAAAACCTCGCTCCAGGTGTTCGATGAAAATGACTATCTCCCCTTCTTTGGGGTTGGGGAGATCTTCTCCAAATCCGGTGCGCCAGCCGATAACATTCTGAGGATCCAAGCTGCCCGTTTTCACATAGTCTGCTAGTATGGTGTCATCGACCTTGGTAGGAGGCCAGTCACTTTTGAAGATGGTGCCCATGCTACAAGGAAGTAAAGTATGAATTTATATGTCTTGAACATCTGCTGTAAGGGGCGAAATGAGTTCATCTAATGCGCCAAGTAATTTGTTCACGGACTACGAAGGAAACTTGACCCGCCATATTAAGAGCCGAGTTGGGTTGCTATGGCGACTTACGAAGTCTGGCTATTCTAGAAAGTTGCGTTCTGAGGATGATGGAGACGTTTGTTCAAAACATCAAAGTATGGGGACTACAAACAGTTTTTTGCAAAACAGTAGGTAAATTATGGATCTACTGGGCAGATGAAAAAACATGAGAAAGGTGGCTAGATGCAACAATCTATTACTAGGGCCAGGTGACGCCTTTCGCTTGATGAAACATTATTCTAAGTTCACGAGTAAGAGCGGATAAATGAAGGTATTCGAAGTATTGGCTATCTCGTCGACGTTTATACTATTAAGTTTACGGGTAAGCAAATATGTGCTCGCGAAGAACATCAAGAACACGATAGTGACTGGGGCTTCAAGTGGAGATTGAATCTGTTCCTAACTGGGCGGAGGCCTAACCTGATCTCTCGGTCGAAAGAGGCCGACAGTGACGGAGGTTGTTGGAGAAACATGGAGGTTCCGTCGAGCGAAGAGATTGTCGACGGCGGCGGAGTTCGTGGCGAACGGCGAGATGGCCAACGATGATGCGGTGGTCAATGGCGGCGGACGGATTGGCCGCAGTGCGAAGCTTGACGATGGCGAAGGTCTATGGACGGCGCCGAAGCTTCTCGGGCGAAGACGGAAAGTACGGTCGGCGGCGGAGCCCTCGGAAGGTGATGAGATTTCCTCGCTGTGACAATGGGGGGGGGGGGAGGTTGACGAGACTGGTAGGTGGGAAGCGCCAGTCCTGTCCCCCCCCCCCCGTATATTTATCAGGGCGGGCACTGGAATCGAGGCGTCGTGAGCGGGAACCGCCGAGGAATGAAAAGATTCGCTATAAAGGCGTTCCGAAGATTTTGGGATAACGATGCACTAAGGTCCGTTGGGATTATATCAATTTTCCCGAGAATCTAGGGATAAGAAGAGGCCAACAAGAAATGGTTTGGCGACTTAAAGAGTTTTCGGTGCCAGATGGCGGGTTACAAATTCTGACGTATGAAGAAAAATGAGGAATGAATTGCCTTCAACTAAGCAGAAGTATTGGCGTGAAAGAGAAGTTCAAGTCAATCTGGGGCCTAATGTTGGGGATATTACCAGTGAATGACCCGCCCTAGTTGGGCCGGGTTATTCAATCAGGCGGTTCACCTTGACAATTATTTGGGCCTTGTCCTGACCGGATCAAGGTCGTATGACGGGTTATTATTTCTGGAAGGTCTCCAGGCTTTGGAAGATGGCGACTTAGAGACCACAGGGGTCACGACTTGTAGGAAGGAAAGTACCCGTGTAAACCCTAGGGGTTCGACCTGGATATAAAGGCGAGTCCCAGGGGAGGAGAGGGTAGGTTAGAAATCATCGAGTGCTAGGTTCGGCGAGTTACGCCCTCCTTGTAATCGAAACCATATCAATACACACCAAAGCAGGACGTAGGCTTTTACCTCCTCACGGGGGGCGGAACCTGGGTAAATTGCCGTGTCTCTCCCGCTTAACCCCTTTGAGTCGCCACCAAGGTGCGATGGCTCCAATACTAAGTCCTTTCACGAGGACATCTACCGTGACAAAACCACGACAGGATCCGTTCTTTGCAACAAAGGTTTTACCTTCGGATCTAAGATAAAAGGTATACCCAATAGTTTCCTTAGGGTATCTGATACGTCTCCAACGTATCTATAATTTTTTATGGTTTCATGCTATTATCTTGTCAAACTTTGGATGTCTTGCATGCTTTTTATTTATTTTCTGGGACTAACTTATTAACTCAGTGCCAAGTGTCGGTTCCTGTTTTTTCCATGTTTTTGACCCCTTTCAGAGAAGATTTTGAAACGGAGTCCAAACGGAAGAAAATCCCCGAAAAGATTTTTTTTGGAACAGAAGAAGATCGGAGAACTTGGGAGCCAAGCCAGAAGAGCCTCAGGGGCCCCACAAGCCCCCACCCCGCGGCCAGGGGGGCCGCGCCATCCAGGCTTGTGGCCCTCCTGGAGGTCCCGTGACCTAGATCTTGCGCCTATATATTCCCAAAAAAATCAAGAGATCATCGCAATCGCTTTTCCGCCGCCGTAAGCTTCTGTCTCCGCAAGATCCCATCTGGGGCACGTCCTGGCGCCCTGCCAGAGGGGGGATTCGTATACGGAGGGCTTCTTAATCAACACCATGAACTCTCCGATGATGCGTGAGTAGTTCACCATAGACCTACGGGTCCATAGCTAGTAACTAGATGGCTTCTTCTCTCTCTTGGATCTTCAATACAAAGTTCTCCATGATCGTCATGGAGATCTATCCGATGTAATATTCTTTTGTGGTGTGTTTGTCAAGATCCGATGAATTGTGGATTTATGATCAGATTATCTACGAATATTATTTGAGTTTCTTCTCATCTCTCTTATGCATGATTTTATATCCTTGTAATTCTCTTCGAGTTGTGGGTTTTGTCTGGCCAACTAGATCTATGATTCTTACAATGGGAGACGTGCTTGGTTTTGGGTTCATACCGTGGGGTGACCTCACCCAGTGACAGAAGGGGTAGCGAGGCACGCATCATGTTGTTGCCATCAAGGGTAAAAAGATGTGTTTTTCATCATTTGTTTGAGATTATCCCTCTACATCATGTCATCTTGCTTAAAGCGTTAATCTGTTCGTCATGAACTCAGTACACTAGATGCATGCTGGATAGCGGTCGATGTGTGGAGTAATAGTAGTAGATGGAGAAAGTATCGATCTACTTGTCTCGGACGTGATGCCTATATGCATGATCATTGCCTTAGATATCGTCATGACTTTGCGCAGTTCTATCAATTGCTCGACAGTAATTTGTTCACCCACCGTGATATTTGCTATTATGAGAGAAGCCTCTAGTGAACACTATGGCTCCCAAGGTCTACTCCACACCATGTTTTCACCCTTAAAATTTTTACTTCGTCGCACTTTCCGCCTTCAGATCTCACTTTGCAAACAATCTTGAAGGGATTGACAACCCCTTTGAAGCGTTGGGTGCAAGCTTGTTTGTGTTTGCGCAGGTACTTTGGACTTGACGAGGCTCTCCTTCTCGGTCGATACATTGATTCTCAAACTGAGGGAAATACTTACTGCTCTTGTGCTGCATCACCCTTTCCTCTTCAAGGGAAAAACCGACGCAAACTAGAGAAGTAACAAGAAGAATTCCTAAGCGCCAGGGAAGGACTTTTGTTGCCGTAGCAGAAGAATTTCTGGCGCCGTTGCCGGGGAGGAAGATCAAGTCAAGAACTCATCCAAGTAGGTGTCGCAAACTCATCTCTTGCATTTACTTTGTTTGCCAGTTGCCTCTCGTTTTCCTCTCCCCCACTTCACCAATTTGCCTTTTTTGTTCGCCTTTTCATTCGCCCTTTCCGTTCGCCCTTTTTCTTGCGTTCTTTTTGTTTGCTTGTGTGTTAGCTTGCTTGCTGAAGTCACCATGAACGAAAACACCAAACTTTGTGACTTCTCGAATACTAATAATAATGATTTTATTAGTACTCCGATTGTTCCCGCCACTAGTGCGGAGTCATACAAAATCAATGCCGCTTTCTTGAATCTTGTTATGAAAGAGCAATTTTCTGGCCTTCCTAGTGAAGGTGCCGCATCCCATCTCAATACCTTCATTGAGCTTTGTGATATGCAAAATAAAAGAGATGTGGATAATGACGTGATTAAATTGAAGCTTTTTCCTTTCTCGTTGCGAGATCGCGCAAAAACTTGGTTTTCTTATTTGCCCAAAAATAGTATCGATTCTTGGGATAAGTGCAAAGATGCTTATATATCCAAGTATTTTCCGCCACTAAGATCATCTCTCTACGTAATGATATCATGAATTTCAAGCAACTTGATCATGAACATGTTGCACAAGCTTGGGAGAGAATGAAATTAATGATTAGAAATTGTCCCGCTCATGGCTTGAATCTTTGGATGATTATCCAAATCTTTTACGCTCACTTGAATTTCGCTCCTAGAAATATCTTGGACTCCGCCTCGGGTGGAACGTTCATGGAAATCATGTTAGGAGAAGCCACAAAGCTCTTAGACAACATCATGACAAACTACTGTGAGTGGCACACTGAAAGGTCACCTACTAGTAAGAAGGTACACGCTATAGAAGAAATTAACTCGTTGAGTGCTAAGATGGATGAGTTAATGAATTTGGTTGCTAGTAGAAGTGCTCCTTTGGATCCTAATGATATGCCTTTGTCTTCTTTGATTGAGAGTAGCAACGCTAGCTTGGACATTAATTTTGTTGGTAGGAATAACTTTGGCAACAACAATGCCTTTAGAGGAAACTATGTTCCTAGGCCTTTTCCTAGTAACTCCTCTAATAACTTTGGCAACTCCTACAACAATACTAATGGAAATTCCAATAGATTACCCTCTGATCTAGAGAGTAATATCAAAGAGTTCATCAGCTCTAAAAAAAATTCAATGCGTCCATAGAGGAAAAACTACTCAAAATTGACGATTTGGCTAAAAGCGTTGATAGGATTTCTTGTGATGTTGATGCTTTGAAAGTTAGATGTGCTCCTCCCAAAATCAACATGGATGAAACTTTGAAATCTATGCGTGTTTCCATGATTGAGAGCCAAGAAAGAACCGCCCAAATTCGTGCTAGACATGAATGGCTTAAAAGGGCGTGTTCTCGTGATGAGAATCACGAAGATATTAAAGTGCTTGGTGTGACTCCCATTGAATCTTTGTTTTCTTGTGTCAAACCTAATGATTATGGGGCTAGATATGAATCCACTTTGGTTGAAAAGTGCCCCAAGGATCCGGAGTCCATCTATCTTGATGCTAAAAGCATTAAAAGTGGAGTAGAAGACGTTAAAACTTTGAGTAGTAATGAAATTACTACCGTGGATTTCAATGAATTCCATTATGATAGTTGCTCCTTGATTGAATGCATTTCTTTGATGGAATCCATGTTGAACTCTCCACACGCTTATAGCCAAAACAAAGCCTTTACCGATCATATCGTCGAAGCTATGATAAAAGCTCTTGAAGAGAAACTTGAATTGGAAGTCTCTATCCCTAGAAAGCTTCATGATGAGTGGGAACCTACCATCAAAATCAAAATCAAAAACTATGAGTGCAATGCTTTGTGTGATTTGGGTGCTAGTGTTTCTGCGATTCCAAAGTCTTTATGTGATGTTCTGGGTTTTAATGAGATTGAAGAGTGTTCTCTTAAATTGCATCTTGCTGATTCTACTATCAAGAAACCCATGGGAAGGATCAATGATGTTCTTATTATTGCAAATAGGAAGTATGTACCCGTGGATTTCATTGTGCTTGACATTGATTGCAATCCTACATGCCCTATTATTCTTGGTAGACCTTTCCTAAGGACTATTGGTGCTACCATCGATATGAAGGAAGGGAATATTAGATTTCAATTTCCTTTAAGGAAGGGCATGTAACACTTTCCTAGAAAGAAAATAAGATTGCCTTATGAATCCATGATGAGGGCCACTTATGGTGTGAGCACCAAAGACGACGATACGTGATTCTATCGCTCCTATGCCTAGTTAAGGGCGTTAAACAATAGCGCTTGTTGGGAGGCAACCCAGTGAATTTATCTTTTTATTTCTGTTTTTTTGCATCCACACTTTCATAATTCTGTTGTGATTGTGTTTTTTGTGTTTCTTTTTATGTTTGAGCCAAGCAAAACCTTTATGACTAGTCTTGGTAATGGTTGTTTGATCCTGCTGGAAATAGACATAAACTTTTTGCTCCCGAGATGATTTTTAATTTTTATTCAGAAATAGCTTTTGAGTTGATTCTTTTTGCTACTGATTGATATGTTTTTCCCCACGCTGTGGTAATTTGTTAGATTTTTTGAGGTAACAGAAGTATACGAAGTATATAGATTGCTACAGACTGGTCTGTTTTTGACAGATTATGTTTTTGTTGAGTTGGTTGCTTGTTTTGATGAAACTATGGTTAGTATCGGGGGGTATTAGACATGGAAAAGTGAGAATACAGTAGCCCATCATCTATAGATGAAATTGAAGTTTTCTACAGTACCAAAAGAAGTGGTGGTTTGTTTTCTTGTACTAATGTTATCACAAGTTTCTGTTTAAGTTTTGTGTTGTGAAGTTTTCAAGTTTTGGGTGATGTTCTCATGGACAAAGAGATAAGGAGTGGAAAGAGCTCAAGCTTGGGGATGCCCAAGGCATCCCAAGCCAAATTCAAGGACACCAAAAAGCCTAAGCTTGGGGATGCCCCGGCAAGGCATCCCCTGTTTCGTCTTCAATCCATCGGTAACATTACTTGGAGCTATATTTTTATTCACCACATGATATGTGTTTTGCTTGGAGTGTCTTGTATCTCAGGAGTCTTTTCTTTTTGTTGTGACACAATCATCCTTGTTTCACACCTTTTTGAGAGAGAGAGACATGCACTCATCGTGATTTTGCTAGAATGCTCATAGTGCTTCACTTATATCTTTTGAGCTAGATACTTTTGCTCTAGTGCTTCACTTATATCTTTTGAGCTAGATACTTTTGCTCTAGTGCTTCACTTATATCTTTAGAGCACGGCGGTGCGTGATTTGGTAGTTGGCTTATGTTCGAATTATGCCCCAGAGGCAATAATAAATATAGTTATTATTATAATTCCTGTATCAAGATAATCGTTTATTATCCATGCTATAATTGTATTAAATGAAGACTTATATACATGTGTGGATACATAAACAAAACACTATCCCTAGCAAGCCTCTAGTTGGCTAGCCAGTTGATCAAAGATAGTCAGTGTCTTCTGATTATAAACAAGGTGTTGTTGCTTGATAACTGGATCACGTCATTAGGAGAATCACGTGATGGACTAGACCCAAACTAATAGACGTAGCATGTTGATCGTGTCATTTTGTTGCTACTGTTTTCTGCGTGTCAAGTATTTGTTCCTATGACCATGAGATCATATAACTCACTAACACCGGAGGAATACTTTGTGTGTATCAAACGCCGCAACGTAACTGGGTGACTATAAAGATACTCTACAGGTATCTCCGAAGGTGTTCGTTGAGTTAGTATGGATCGAGACTGGGATTTGTCACTCCGTGTGACGGAGAGGTATCTCGGGGCCCACTCGGTAATACAACATCACACACAAGCCTTGCAAGCAATGTGACTTAGTGTAAGTTACGGGATCTTGTATTACGGAACGAGTAAAGAGACTTGCCGGTAAACGAGATTGAAATAGGTATGCGGATACTGACGATCGAATCTCGGGCAAGTAACATACCGAAGGACAAAGGGAATGACATACGGGATTATATGAATCCTTGGCACTGAGGTTCAAACGATAAGATCTTCGTAGAATATGTAGGATCCAATATGGGCATCCAGGTCCCGCTATTGGATATTGACCGAGGAGTCTCTCGGGTCATGTCTACATAGTTCTCGAACCCGCAGGCTCTGCACACTTAAGGTTCGACGTTGTGTTATGCGTATTTGAGTTATATGGTTGGTTACCGAATGTTGTTCGGAGTCCCGGATGAGATCACGGACGTCACGAGGGTTTCCGGAATGGTCCGAAAACGAAGATTGATATATAGGATGACCTCATTTGATTACCGGAAGGTTTTCGGAGTTACCGGGAATGTACCGGGAATGACGAATGGGTTCCGGGTGTTCACCGGGGGGGGGCAACGCACCCCGGGGAAGCCCATAGGCCTTGGGGGTGGCGCACCAGCCCTTAGTGGGTTGGTGGGACAGCCCAAGAAAGCCCTATGCGCCATAGGAAGAAAAATCAAAGAGAAAAAAAAGAGGAGGTGGGAAAAGGGGGAAGGACTCCTCCTTCCAAACCTAGTTGGACTCGGTTTGGAAGGGGAGGGTTGCCCCCCTTGGCTCGGCCGACCCCCTTGGGAGTCCTTGGACCCCAAGGCAAGGCTCCCCCTCCTCCCCCTATATATATGGAGGTTTTAGGGCTGATTTGAGACAACTTTGCCACGGCAGCCCGACCACATATCTCCACGGTTTTATCTCTAGACCGCGTTTCTGCGGAGCTCGGGCGGAGCCCTGCTGAGATAAGATCATCACCAACCTCCGGAGCACCGTCACGCTGCCGGAGAACTCTTCTACCTCTCCGTCTCTCTTGCTAGATCAAGAAGGCCGAGATCATCATCGAGCTGTACGTGTGCTGAACGCGGAGGTGCCGTCCGTTCGGCACTAGATCGTGGGACTGATCGCGGGACGGTTCGCGGGGCGGATCGAGGGATGTGAGGACGTTCCACTACATCAACCGCATTCACTAACGCTTCTGTTGTATGGTCTACAAGGGTACGTAGATCGAACATCCCTTCTCGTAGATGGACATCACCATGATAGGTCTTCGTGCGCGTAGGAAATTTTTTGTTTCCCATGCAACGTTCCCCAACAGTGGCATCATGAGCTAGGTTCATGCGTAGATGTCTTCTCGAGTAGAACACAAAAGTTTTTGTGGGCGGTGATGTGCGTTTTGCTGCCCTCCTTAGTCTTTTCTTGATTCTGCGGTATTGTTGGATTGAAGCGGCTTGGACCGACATTACTCGTACGCTTACGAGAGACTGGTTTCATCGCTACGAGTAACCCCGTTGCTCAAAGATGACAGGCAAGTGTCAGTTTCTCCAACTTTAGTTGAATCATAATTGACCGAGGAGGTCCTTGGATGAGGTTAAATAGCAACTCATATATCTCCGTTGTGGTGTTTGCGTAAGTAAGATGCGATCCTACTAGATACCCATGGTCACCACGTAAAACATGCAACAACAAAATTAGAGGACGTCTAATTTGTTTTTGCAGGGTATGCTTGTGATGTGATATGGCCAACGATATGATGTGATATATTGGATGTATGAGATGATCATGTTGTAATAGATAATATCGACTTGCACGTCGATGGTACGGCAACCGGCAGGAGCCATAGGGTTGCCTTTAAACTAACGTTTGTGCTTGCAGATGCGTTTACTATTTTGCTAGGATGTAGCTTTAGTAGTAATAGCATGAGTAGCACGACAACCCCGATGGCGACACGTTGATGGAGATCATGGTGTGGCGCCGGTGACAAGAAGATCGTGCCGGTGCTTTGGTGATGGAGATCAAGGAGCACGTGATGATGGCCATATCATGTCACTTATGAATTGCATGTGATGTTAATCCTTTTATGCACCTTATTTTGCTTAGAACGACGGTAGCATTATGAGGTGATCCCTCACTAAAATTTCAAGACGAAATTGTGTTCTCCCCGACTGTGCACCGTTGCTACAGTTCGTCGTTTCGAGACACCACGTGATGATCGGGTGTGATAGACTCAACGTTCACATACAACGGGTGCAAAACAGTTGCGCACGCGGAACACTTGGGTTAAGCTTGACGAGCCTAGCATGTGCAAACATGGCCTCGGAACACATGAGACCGAAAGGTCGATCATGAATCATATAGATGATATGATTAGCATAGGGATGCTTACCACTAAAACTATACTCAACTCACGTGATGATCGGACTTGAGCTAGTGTAAGTGGATCATGAACCACTCAAATGACTAGAGAGATGTACTTTTTGAGTGGGAGTTTAGCGAGTAATTTGATTAAGTTAAACTCTAATTATCTTGAACATAGTCTAAAGTCCACTTTGAAAATATTTGTGTTGTCGATCATGGCTCATGCGACAGTCACCCTGAATTTTAATACGTTCCTAGAGAAAGCTAAGTTGAAAGATGATGGAAGCAACTTTGTAGACTGGGCTCGTAATCTTAAGCTAATCTTACAAGCTGGGAAGAAGGATTATGTCCTTAATGCTGCGCTAGGAGATGAACCACCCGCTACGGCTGACTAGGATGTTAAGAACGCTTGGTTAGCACGTAAGGAGGACTACTCAGTAGTTCAATGTGCAGTCTTGTATGGCTTAGAACCGGGACTTCAACGTCGCTTTGAGCGTCATGGAGCATTTGAGATGTTCCAGGAGTTGAAGTTCATCTTTCAGAAGAACGCCCGGATCGAGAGGTATGAGAACATGTGCTCAAAATGTCTGGCTACTCAAACCGTCTAGCTGAGCTGGGGATTGAACTCCCGCAAGAGGCTATCACTGACAGAATCCTTCAATCACTACCGCCAAGCTATAAAGGCTTTGTGTTGAACTACAACATGCAAGGGATGAGCAAGTCACCTGACGAGTTGTTTGCGATGCTGAAAGTCGCAGAGTCTGAACTCCGTAAAGAGCATCAAGTGTTGATGGTGAATAAGACCACTAGTTTCAAGAGAAATGGCAAAGGCAAGAAGGGCAATTCAAAGAAGAGCGGCAAGCCTGTTGCCAATCCGACGAAGAAACCCAAAGCTGGACCTAAGCCTGAAACAGAGTGTTACTATTGCAAGGGTATGAGTCACTGGAAGCGCAATTGCCCCAAGTATCTGGCTGATAAGAAGGCGGCCAAAGAAAAATCAGGTATATTTGATATACATGTTATTGATGTGTACTTAACCGGCTCTCGTAGTAGTGCCTGGGTATTCGATACCAGTTCTGTTGCTCATATTTGCAACTCGAAACAGGAACTGCGGAATAGACGAAGGCTGGCGAAAGATGAAGTGACGATGCGCGTAGGAAATGGTTCCAAGGTTGATGCAATCGCCGTCGGCACAGTTTCACTTCAGTTACCATCAGGATTAGTTATGAACTTGAATCATTGTTATTTAGTGCCTTCGTTGAGCATGAACATTATATCTGGATCTTGTTTATTGCGAGACGGTTACTCTTTTAAGTCAAAGAATAATGGTTGTTCTATTTCTATGAGTAACATCTTTTATGGTCATGCACCCAATGTGAGAGGATTGTTCATATTGAATCTTGATAGTGATACACACATACATAACATTGAGACCAAAAGAGTTAGAGTTAACAATGATAGCGCCATATTTTTGTGGCACTGCAGCTTAGGTCATATTGGTGTAAAACGCATGAAGAAACTCCATGCCGATGGACTTTTGGAGTCACTTGACTTTGATTCACTTGACATGTGCGAACCATGCCTCATGGGCAAGATGACTAAAACTCCATTCTCCGGAACAATGGAGCGTGCAAGTGACTTGTTGGAAATCATACATACCGATGTGTGTGGTCCGATGAGCGTAGAGGCACGCGGCGGATATCGTTATTTTCTCACCTTCACTGACGATTTGAGTAGATATGGTTATGTCTACTTAATGAAGCACAAGTCTGAAACATTTGAAAAGTTCAAGCAATTTCAGAGTGAAGTTGAAAATCATCGTAACAAGAAGATCAAGTTCCTACGATCTGATCATGGGGGTGAATATCTGAGTTTCGAGTTTGGTGCTCACTTAAGACAATGCGGAATTGTTTCACAGTTGACACCGCCTGGAACACCACAGCGTAATGGTGTGTCCGAACGTCGTAATCATACTTTATTAGAGATGGTGCGATCTATGATGTCTCTTACCGATTTGCCATTATCGTTTTAGGGTTATGCATTAGAAACAATTGCATTCACTTTAAATAGGGCACCATCAAAATCCGTTGAGACGACACCATACGAACTGTGGTATGGCAAAAGGCCAAAGTTGTCGTTTCTTAAAGTTTGGGGATATGATGCTTATGTCAAAAAGCTTCAGCCTGAAAAGCTGGAACCCAAAGCGGAAAAGTGCATCTTCATAGGTTACCCAAAAGAGACAGTTGGGTACACCTTCTATCTCAAATCCGAGGGCAAAGTGTTTGTTGCTAAAAACGGAGCTTTTCTCGAGAAGGAGTTTCTCTCGAGAGAATTGAGTGGGAGGAAGATAGAACTTGATGAGGTTGTCGAACCTCTCATCCCTCTAGATGGTGGTGCAGGGCAAGGGAAACCTGTGTCGTTGCGACGCCGGTTGAGGAGGAAGTTAATGATGATGATCATGAAACTCCGGTTCAAGTTTCTGTTGAACCACGCAGGTCGACGAGACCACGTGCTGCTCCAGAGTGGTACGGTAATCCCGTCTTGTCAATCATGTTGTTAGACAACAATGAACCTGCAAATTATGAAGGAGCAATGGTGGGCCCAGATTCCAACAAATGGCTAGAAGCCATGAAGTCCGAGATAGGATCCATGTATGAGAACAAAGTGTGGACTTTGGAAGTACTACCTGAGGGCCGCAAGGCTATTCAGAACAAATGGATCTTTAAGAGGAAGACGGACGCTGACGGCAATGTGACCGTTTATAAAGCTCGACTTGTGGCAAAGGGTTTTTCACAAGTTCAAGGAGTTGACTACGATGAGACATTCTCACCCGTAGCGATGCTTAAGTCCGTCAGAATCATGTTAGCAATAGCTGCATTTTTCGATTATGAAATCTGGCAGATGGATGTCAAAACGGCGTTCCTTAACGGTTTCCTTAAGGATGAATTGTATATGATGCAACCCGAAGGTTTTGTCGATCCTAAGAATGCTAACAAAGTGTGCAAGCTCCAGCGATCCATTTATGGACTCGTGCAAGCATCTCGGAGTTGGAACAAACGCTTTGATGAGGTGATCAAAGCATTTGGGTTTATACAAGTGGTTGGAGAATCTTGTATTTACAAGAAAGTGAGTGGGAGCTCTGTGGCGTTTCTAATATTATATGTGGATGACATATTGCTGATTGGAAACAACGTAGAGTTTTTGGAGAGCATAAAGGATTACTTGAATAAAAGTTTCTCTATGAAGGACCTAGGAGAAGCTGCTTACATTCTAGGCATTAAGATCTACAGGGATAGATCAAAACACCTGATAGGACTTTCACAAAGCACATACCTTGATAAAGTTTTGAAGAGGTTCAAAATGGAGCAGTCCAAGAAAGGGTTCTTGCCAGTTTTACAAGGTACGAGATTAAGTAAGACTCAGTGCCCAGCAACTGATGAGGATAGAGAGCATATGAGCACCGTCCCCTATGCTTCAGCCATAGGTTCTATCATGTGTGCAATGTTGTGCACTAGACCGGACGTTAGCCTGGCCATAAGTATGGCAGGTAGATTCCAGAGTAATCCAGGAGTGGATCACTGGACGGCGGTCAAGAATATCCTGAAGTACGTGAAAAGGACTAAGGAGATGTTTCTCGTGTATGGAGGTGACGAAGAGCTCGCCGTAAAAGGTTACGTCGATGCAAGCTTTGACACAGATCCGGACAACTCTAAGTCGCAAACCGGATACGTATTTATTCTTAATGGGGGTGCGGTAAGCTAGTGCAGTTCCAAGCAGAGCGTCGTAGCAGATTCTACATGTGAAGCGGAGTACATGGCTGCCTCGGAGGCGGCTAAGGAGGGTGTCTGGATGAAGCAGTTCATGACGGATCTTGGAGTGGTGCCAAGCGCACTGAATCCAATAACCTTGTTCTGTGACAACACGGGTGCCATTGCCCTAGCAAAGGAACCACGGTTTCACAAGAAGTCCAGACACATCAAACGATGCTTCAACCTCATCCGCGACTACGTCAAAGGGGAGGACGTAAATATATGCAAAGTGCACACGGATCTGAATGTAGCAGATCCGCTGACTAAACATCTTCCACGGGCGAAACATGATCAACACCAGAACTGTATGGGTGTTAGATTTATTACAATGTAATTCACATGATGATGTGAGGGCTAGATTATAGACTCTAGTGCAAGTGGGAGACTGTTGGAATTATGCCCTAGAGGCAATAATAAATATAGTTATTATTATAATTCCTGTATCAAGATAATCGTTTATTATCCATGCTATAATTGTATTGAATGAAGACTTATATACATGTGTGGATACATAGACAAAACACTGTCCCTAGCAAGCCTCTAGTTGGCTAGCTAGTTGATCAAAGATAGTCAGTGTCTTCTGATTATAAACAAGGTGTTGTTGCTTGATAACTGGATCACGTCATTAGGAGAATCACGTGATGGACTAGACCCAAACTAATAGACGTAGCATGTTGATCGTGTCATTTTGTTGCTACTGTTTTCTGCGTGTCAAGTATTTGTTCCTATGACCATGAGATCATATAACTCACTGACACCGAAGGAATACTTTGTGTGTATCAAACATCGCAACGTAACTGGGTGACTATAAAGATACTCTACAGGTATCTCCGAAGGTGTTCATTGAGTTAGTATGGATCGAGACGGGGATTTGTCACTCCGTGTGACGGAGAGGTATCTCGGGGCCCACTCGGTAATACAACATCACACATAAGCCTTGCAAGCAATGTGACTTAGTGTAAGTTACGGGATCTTGTATTACAGAACGAGTAAAGAGACTTGCCGGTAAACGAGATTGAAATAGGTATGCGGATATTGACGATCGAATCTCGGGCAAGTAACATACCGAAGGACAAAGGGAATGACATACGGGATTATATGAATCCTTGGTACTGAGGTTCAAACGATAAGATCTTCGTAGAATATGTAGGATCCAATATGGGCATCCAGGTCCCGCTATTGGATATTGGCCGAGGAGTCTCTCGGGTCATGTCTACATAGTTCTCGAACCCGCAGGGTCTGCACACTTAAGGTTCGATGTTGTTTTATGCGTATTTGAGTTATATGGTTGGTTACCGAATGTTGTTCGGAGTCCCGGATGAGATCACGGACGTCACGAGGGTTTCCGGAATGGTCCGAAAACGAAGATTGATATATAGGATGACCTCATTTGATTACCGGAAGGTTTCCGGAGTTATCGGGAATGTACCGAGAATGACGAATGGGTTCCGTGTGTTCACCGGGGGGGGGGGGGGGGCAACCCACCCCGGGGAAGCCCATAGGCCTTGGGGGTGGCGCACCTGCCCTTAGTGGGCTGGTGGGACAGCCCAAGAAAGCCCTATGCGCCATAGGAAGAAAAATCAAAGAGAAAAAAAAAGAGGAGGTGGGAAAAGGGGGAAGGACTCCTCCTTCCAAACCTAGTTGGACTCGGTTTGGAAGGGGAGGGTTGCCCCCCTTGGCTCGGCCGACCCCCTTGGGAGTCCTTGGACCCCAAGGCAAGGCTCCCCCTCCTCCCCCTATATATACGGAGGTTTTAGGGCTGATTTGAGACAACTTTGCCACGGCAGCCCGACCACATATCTCCACGGTTTTACCTCTAGATCGCGTTTCTGCGGAGCTCGGGTGGAGCCCTGCTGAGATAAGATCATCACCAACCTCCGAAGCACCGTCACGCTGCCGGAGAACTCTTATACCTCTCCGTCTCTCTTGCTGGATCAAGAAGGCCGAGATCATCGTCGAGCTGTACGTGTGCTGAACGCGGAGGTGCCGTCCGTTCGGCACTAGATCGTGGGACTGATCGTGGACGGTTCGCGGGGCGCATCGAGGGACGTGAGGAGGTTCCACTACATCAACCGCGTTCACTAACGCTTCTGTTGTACGGTCTACAAGGGTACGTAGATCGAACATCCCTTCTCGTAGATGGACATCACCATGATAGGTCTTCGTGCGCGTAGGAAATTTTTTGTTTCCCATGCAACGTTCCCCAACAGCTTATGCTATGAAAGTAGTCCCAAATGTGCTAGGTACCCAAAGAGGATGCAAAAACCTCCATCTTCATGTGCATTGAGTAGAAAGAGAAGTTTCGATTCCTCTCAATTAGTTTTGAGACGTGGATTCGGTAATATTGAGAGCTATGTTAGTACGGTGTTGTGAATCTAGAGATACTTGTGTTGAAGTTAGTGATTCCCGTAGCATGCACGTATGGTGAACCGCTATGTTAGGAAGTCGGAGCATAATAGATCTATTGATTTTCATCCTTTGTGTTGAGGTCGGGTCGCGCGATGGTTTACACCTACCAACCCTTCCCTACGGGGTATGCGCGATGGTTTACACCTACTAATAAAAACTTTCGCAATAAGTATGCGAGTTCTTCATGACTAATGCGAGTCCATGGTATAGATGCACTTTCACCTTCCACCATTGCTAGCCTCTCTAGTGCCGCACAATTCTCGCCGGTGCACAAACCCACCAAATTCCTTCCTCAAAACATCCACCATACCTACCTACTATGGCATTTTCATATCCATTCCGAGATATATTGCCATGCAACTCCCACCGTTCCATCTCATGACTTGTGCCATCACTCTCATATTTCCATTGCATGATCGTAAGATAGCTAGCGAGATGTTTCAACGTCATACGCCATGCTATATCATTGCAAATCCCGTACACTGCCGAAGGCATTTCCTATGGGGTCATCATCATTGTGATCTTTGAGCTATGAGTAAATAAAAGTGTGATGATCATAATTATTAGAGCATTGTCCCGTGTGAGGAAAAAAAGAGGCCAAAGATCCCAAAAAAAAGAGAAAAGAAAAGAAAAGAAAAAAAGAGGCCTAAGAGCCCAAATAAAAAAAGAGAAAAGAGAGAAGGGACAATGCTACTATCTTTTTCCACACTTATGCTTCATGATAGCACCAGGTTCTTCATGATTGAGAGCTTCTTGCTTTGTCACTACCATATGCTACTGGGAATCTCCGTTTTATAACTTGGCTTGTATATTCCAATGATGGGTTTCCTCAAAATTGCCCTAGGTCTTCGTGAGCAAGCAAGTTGGATGCACACCCACTAGTTTTCCTCTTGAGCTTTCACATACTTATAGCTCTAGTGCATCTCTTGTATGGCAATCCCTACTCATTCACATTGATATCTATTAATGGGCATCTTCATAGCCTATTGATACGCCGAGTCAATGTGACCATCTCCTCCTTTTTGTCTCACAACCACCACCACACTCTATTCCACCTATAGTGATATATCCATGGCTCGCGCTCATGTATTGCGTGATTGTTATAAAAGGTTTGAGAAAGTAAGAGTGCAAACCAATTACTTGGCCAATTCTGGGGTTGTGCATGATTTACATTAGTTGTGTGAGGATGATGGAGCATAGCCAGACTATATGATTTTGTAGGGATAACTTTCTTTGGCCTTGTTATTTTGAAAGTTCATGATTACTTTGCTAGTTTGCTTGAAGTATTACTATTTTCATGTCAATAGCAAACTATTGTTTTGAATCTTACGGATCTGAACATTCATGCCACGTGAAAGAAGTTGCAAAGGACAACTATGCTAGGTAGCATTCCACATCAAAAATTCATTATTTATCACTTCCCTACTCGAGGACGAGCAGGAGTTAAGCTTGGGGATGCTTGATACGTCTCCAACGTATCTATAATTTTTGATGGTTTCATGCTATTATCTTGTCAAACTTTGGATGTTTTGCATGCTTTTTATTTATTTTCTTGGACTAACTTATTAACTCGGTGCCAAGTGCGAGTTCCTGTTTTTTCCATGTTTTTGACCCCTTTCAAAGGAGATTTTG
Organism: Hordeum vulgare subsp. vulgare; assembly: GCF_904849725.1. Classification (NCBI taxonomy): domain Eukaryota; kingdom Viridiplantae; phylum Streptophyta; class Magnoliopsida; order Poales; family Poaceae; genus Hordeum; species Hordeum vulgare. The sequence goes on from NC_058523.1 coordinate 38,734,284, forward strand.
AAACAGAGTCTAAACGGAAGAAAATCCCCAAAAAGATTTTTTTTTAACGGAAGAAGATCAGAGAACTTGGGAGCCAAGCGAGAAGAGCCCTAGGGGCCCCACAAGCCCCCACCCCGCGGCCAGGGGGGCCGCGCCATCCAGGCTTGTGGGCCCCCTGGAGGTCCCCTAACCTAGATCTTGTGCCTATATATTCCCAAATATTCCCAAAAAAATCTAGAGATCATCACAATCGCTTTTCCGCCGCCGCAAGCTTCTGTCTCCGCAGGATCCCATCTGAGGCACGTCCTGGTGCCCTCCCGGAGGGGGGATTCGGATCCGGAGGGCTTCTTCATCAACACCATGACCTCTCCGATGATGCGTGAGTAGTTCACCATAGACCTACGGGTCCATAGCTAGTAACTAGATGGCTTCTTCTCTCTCTTGGATCTTCAATACAAAGTTCTCCATGATCATCATGGAGATCTATCCGATGTAATCTTCTTTTGCGGTGTGTTTGTCGAGATCCGATGAATTGTGGATTTATGATCAAATTATCTATGAATCTTATTTGAGTTTCTTCTGATCTCTCTTATGCATGATTTCATATTCCTGTAATTCTCTTCGAGTTGTGGGTTTTGTCTGGCCAACTAGATCTATGATTCTTGCAATGGGAGAAGTGCTTGGTTTTGGGTTCATACCATGCAGTGACCTCACCCAGTGACAGAAGGGGTAGCGAGGCACGCATCATGTTGTTGCCATCAAGGGTAAAAAGATGCGGTTTTCATCATTGGTTTGAGATTATCCCTCTACATCATGTCATCTTGCTTAAAGTGTTACTCTGTTCGTCATGAACTCAATACACTAGATGCATGCTGGATAGCGGTCGATGTGTGGAGTAATAGTAGTAGATGCAGAAAGTATCGGTCTACTTGCCTCGGACGTGATACATATATGCATGATCATTGCCTTAGATATCGTCATGACTTTGCGCGGTTCTATCAATTGCTCGATGATACGTCCATTTTGCATCATGTTTTCATGTTGATATTTATTGCTTTGTGGGTTATTATATTACTTTGTGGTACCATATTTATGCCTTTTCTCTCTTGTTTTGCAAGGTTTATTTGAAGAGGGAGAATTCAGGCACCTGGAATTCTGGACTGGAAAAGGAGCAAATCTGAGTCCTCTATTTTGCATAGCTCCAAATGCCCTGAAAATTTACGTGAAATTTTTTGGGAATATATAAAAAATACTGGGCGAAAGAAGTACCAGAGGAGAGCTACCAGGGCGCCACAAGACTGGTAGCCGCCACCCCCTGGTGGCGGCTACAGGGCTTATGGGCTCCCTGACGGCCCGCTGGGCCCCCTCTTTTGCTATATGAAGGGTTTCGTTCCAGAAAAAAAATCAATCGGGAGCTTTTTCGTGGTTTCGCCGCCGCTACGAGGCGGAACTTGAGCAGATCCAATCTAGAGCTCCCGTAGGATGATCCTGCTGGGGAAACTTCCCTCCCGGAGGGGGAAATCACCGTCATCGTCATCACCAACACTCCTCTCATCGGAGGGGAGGCATCTTCATCAACATCTTCATCAGCACCATCTCCTCTCCAATCCCTAGTTCATCTCTTGTAACAAATCTCCGTCTCGCGACTCCGATTGATACTTGTAAGGTTGCTAGTAGTGTTGATTACTCTTTGTAGTTGATGCTAGTTAGATTTGTTGGTGGAAGAGTTTATGTTCAGATCCTTGATGCTATTCATTACACCTCTGATCATGACTATGATTATGCTTTGTGAGTAGTTACTTTTGTTCCTGAGGACATGGGATAAGTCATGCTAATAATAGTCATGTGAATTTGATATTCGTTCGGTATTTTGATATGTTGTATGTTGTCTTTTCCTCTAGTGGTGTTATGTGAATGTCGACTACATAACACTTCACCATATTTGGGCCTAGAGGAAGTCATTGGGGAGTAGTAAGTAGATGATGGGTTGCTGGAGTGACAGAAGCTTAAACCCGAGTCTATGCGTTGCTTCGTAAGGGGCTGATTTGGATCCACTAGTTTAATGCTATGGTTAGACTTTCGTAGTTGTGGATGCTTGCGAGAGGGGTTAATCATAAGTGGGATGCTTGTACAAGTAAGGGCAGTACCCAAGCGCCGGTCCACCAACATATCAAATTATCAAAGTAACGAACGCGAATCACATGAACATGATAAAACTAGCATGACAGAAATTCCTGTGTGTCCTCGGGAGCGTTTTTCCTCCTGTAAGACTTTGTTCAGGCTTGCCCCTTGCTACAAAAGGGATTGGGCCACTTCCTGCACCATTGCTACTACTTGTTACTTGTTACTTTTCGCTTGCTACGTTTCACCTCACTACACTATCACTTGTTACCACTACTTTCAGTGTTTGCAATTATTACCTTGCTGAAAACCGTTTATCAGAGCCTTCTGCTCCTCGTTGGGTTCAACACTCTTACTTATCGAAAGGACTACGATTGATCCCCTATACTTGTGGGTCATCAAGACTCTTTTCTGGCGCCGTTGCCGGGGAGTGAAGTGCCTTTGGTAAGTGGAAATTGGTAAGAAAACATTTATATACTGTGCTGAAATTTATTGTCACTTGTCACTATGGAAACTGTTCCTTTGAGGAGTTTGTTCGGGGTATCTTCACCACGAACGGAAGCACGATGAGTTGTTCCTCAACCTGAGGTACCTACTGAAAATATCTTTTATGAAATTCCTCCGGGTATGCTTGAGAAACTGCTGGCTAATCCTTTTACAGGAGATGGATCTTCACATCCGGACTTGCATCTGATCTATGTAGATGAAGTTTGTGGTTTATTTAAGCTTGTAGGTTTGCCCGAGGATGAGGTAAATAAGAAAGTCTTTCCTTTATCTTTGAAGGATAAGGCGTTGACATGGTATAGGCTATGTGATGATACTGGATCATGGGACTACAATCGGTTGAAATTGGAATTTCATCAAAAGTTCTATCCTATGCATTTAGTACATCGCGATTGGAATTATATTTATAACTTTTGGCCTCGTGACAGGGAAAGCATAGCTCAAGCTTGGGGGAGGCTTAAATCAATGCTATATTCATGCCCCAATCATGAGCTCTCGAGAGAAATTATCACTCAAAACTTTTATGCTCGGCTTTCTCATGAAGATCGTACCATGGTTGACACTTCTTGTACCGGTTCTTTTATGAATAAGGATATTGACCACAAGTGGAATTTATTGGAAAGAATCAAACGTAACTCTGAAGATTGGGAGCTGGAGGAAGGTAAGGAGTCAGGTATGAATTTCCAGTTTGATTGCGTTAAATCTTTTGTTGAGACAAACACTTCTAGAGATTTTAGCACTAAGAATGGACTTGACTCTGAGATAGTAGCTTCTCTATGTGAATCTTTTGCTGCTCATGTTGATCTTCCCAAAGAGATGTGGTTTAAGTATCATCCTCCTACAGAAAGCAACATAGTCAAAACCAATCTAGTTGAGGAGAAAGTCATTGCTTTTAGTGATCCTGTTGTTCCTTGTGCCTACACTGAGAAACCACCATACCCTGCTAGGATAAAGGATTATTCTAAAGCTCCAACTGTGATACGTTCGGGTTACATTAGACCACTTGCACCCCCTGAGGAGATTATTGTTGAACCTAGTGTTGCTATTATTAAAGATCTCTTAGCCGAAGACATAGATGGGCATGTTATCAAATAATTTGAGGACTCCGCTAGAATTGCTAAACCTCACGCGAAAGACAAATACGGACCTGTAGTTGGCCTGCCCATTGTTTCTGTCAAGATAGGAGATCACTGTTACCACGGTTTATGCGATATGGGAGCTAGTGTTAGTGCAATACCCCGTTCCCTATATGATGAAATCAAAGATGAGATTGCACCTGCTGAGTTAGAACCCATTGATGTCACTATTACGCTAGCTAATAGAGACACTATCTGCCCTCTGGGAATTGTGAGAGACGTAGAAGTCCTGTGTGGTAAGACGAAGTATCCTACTGATTTCCTCCTCCTTGGTACTGCACAAGATAGCTTTTGTCCCATAATATTCGGCAGACCCTTTCTCAACACTGTCAATGCTCACATTGATTGCATTAAGCAGACTGTCACTGTTAGTTTCGAGGGTGTGTCTCATGAATTTAACTTCTCCAAGTTTGGAAGACAACCCCATGAAAAAGAGTCATCTGGTAGGGATGAAATCATTGCTCTTGCCTCTATTGCCGTACCTCCTACGGATCCTTTAGAGCAATATCTGCTTGAGCATGAAAATGATATGCATATGGAGGAAAGAGATGAGATAGATAAAATTTTCTTAGAACAATATCCTATTCTCAAGAATAATCTGCCTGTTGAACTGCTTGGGGATCCTCCCCCACCGAAGGGTGATCCTGTGTTCGAGCTTAAACAGTTGCGTGATACTCTTAAGTATGCCTATCTTGATGAGAAGGAGATATATCCTGTTATTATTAGTGCTAGCCTCTCAGAGCATGAAGAGAATAAGTTACTAAAAACTCTGAGGAAGCACCGTGCTGCTACTGGATATACTCTTGATGATCTTAAGGGTATTAGTCCCACTCTATGTCAGCACAAGATTAAAACCGATCCTGATTCTAAACCAGTTGCTGATCATCAAAGAAGTTTAAATCCTAAGATGAAAGAGGTCGTTAGAAAAGAGATATTAAAGCTTCTGGAAGCAGGAATCATTTATCCTGTTGGTCATAGTGATTGGGTAAGTCTAGTACATTGCGTACCAAAGAAGGGAGGTATCACCGTCGTTCCTAATGATAAGAATGAATTAATCCCACAAAGGATTATTACTAGCTATAGGATAGTGATAGACTTTCGGAAACTGAACAAGGCAACCAGGAAAGATCATTATGCTTTGCCATTTATCGACCAAATGCTAGAAAGGCTATCCAAACACACACACTTTTGCTTTCTAGACGGTTATTCAGGTTTCTTGCAAATACCTGTTGCACAATCTGATCAGGAGAAAACCACTTTCACCTGCCCTTTCGGTACCTTTGCTTATAGACGTATGCCTTTTGGCTTATGCAATGCACCTGCCACCTTTCAAAGATGTATGATGGCTATATTCTCTGACTTTTGTGAAAAGATTGTTGAGGTTTTCATGGATGACTTCTCTGTTTACGGGTCTTCCTTTGATGATTGCCTCAGCAACCTTGATCGAGTCTTACAGAGATGCGAAGATACCAACCTCGTCTTGAATTGGGAGAAGTGCCACTTTATGGTTAATGAAGGCATCATCTTAGGACATAAAATTTCTGAGAGAGGCATTGAAGTTGATAAGGCTAAGGTTGATGTCATTGAGAAAATGCCTTGCCCCACAGATATCAGAGGTATACGAAGTTTCCTAGGTCATGCTGGTTTCTAGAGAAGGTTCATTAAAGACTTCCCTAAGATTTCTAGGCCTCTTACCAACCTCTTGCAGAAGTATGTTCCTTTTGTTTTTGATGAGGATTGTGAGGAAGCTTTCGAAATACTTAAGAAGGCCTTGATAACCGCACCTATTGTTAAACCACCTGACTGGAACTTGCCCTTTGAAATCATGTGCGACGCTAGTGATTATGTTGTTGGTGCTGTTCTAGGACAAAGAGTTGACAAGAAGTTGAATGTTATTCACTACGCTAGTAAAACTCTAGACAGTGCTCAAAGAAACTATGCCACTACGGAAAAGGAGTTTTTAGCAGTCGTGTTTGCATGCCAAAGGTTCAGATCTTATATAGTTGATTCCATAGTCAATATTCACTCTGATCATGCTGCTATTAAGTACCTTATGGAGAAGAAGGACGCTAAGCCTAGCTGATCAGATGGGTTCTCCCGCTACAGGAATTTGATTTGCACGTTGTTGACCGAAAGGCTGTTGATAACCCTGTAGCAGATAACTTGTCTAGGCTGGAGAATGTCCTTGATGATCCACGACCTATCGATGACAACTTTCCGGATGAGCAATTAAATGTCATCCGCACTTCACATAGTGCACCGTGGTATGCTGATTACACAAATTATATTGTAGCCAAATACATACCACCCAGTTTCACCTATCAACAAAAGAAGAAATTCTTCTTTGATTTGAGACACCACTTTTGGGATGATCCTCACCTTTATAAGGAAGGAGTAGATGGTGTTATCAGGCGCTGTGTGCCTGAACATGAACAAGGACAGATCTTGCAGAAGTGTCATTCCGAAGCCTACGGGGGACACCATGCTGGAGATAGAACTGCTCATAAGGTATTGCAATCAGGGTTCTATTGGCCCACTCTCTTCAAGGATGCCCGTAAGTTTGTATTGTCTTGTGACGAATGCCAAAGGATAGGGAACATCAGTAAGCGTCAAGAAATGCCTATGAACTATTCATTTGTCATTGAACCGTTTGATGTCTGGGGCTTTGATTATATGGGACCCTTCCCGAGTTCCAATGGGTATACTCACATCTTAGTTGTTGTGGATTACGTCACTAAGTGGGTAGAAGGTATCCCCACTAAAAATGTTGATAACCACACCTCTATTAAGATTCTTAAAGAAGTCATCTTCCCAAGATTTGGAGTCCCCAGATATCTGATGACTGATGGTGGTTCACACTTCATTCATGGTGTTTTCCGCAAGATGCTCGCTAAGTATGATGTCAACCATAGAGTTGCGTGTCCTTATCATCCTCAGTCTAGTGGTCAAGTGGAGTTGAGTAATAGGGAGATCAAATTGATCCTACAAAAGACTGTCAATAGATCTCGAAAGAATTGGTCTAGCAAACTTGACGATGCACTATGGGCTTATAGGACTGCTTATAAGAATCCCATGGGCATGTCGCCGTATAAAATGTTTATGGTAAGGCATGTCATTTACCTCTTGAGCTGGAACACAAAGCTTATTGGGCAATCAAAGAGCTCAACTTCGATTTCAAACTTGCCGGTGAGAAGCGGTTGTTTGAAATCAGCTCGTTAGATGAATGGAGGGCCCAGGCATATGAGAATGCCAAGTTGTTCAAGGAAAAGGTTAAGATATGGCATGATAAACGAATACAGAAACGAGAGTTCAATGTAGGTGATTATGTCCTGCTATACAATTCTCGCTTAAGATTCTCCGCAGGCAAGCTTCTCTCTAAATGGGAAGGTCCTTATGTTATCGAGGAAGTATATCGTTCCGGTGCCATCAAAATCAATAACACGGAAGGAAATTTTCCTAGAATGGTAAATGGGCAAAGAATCAAGCATTATATCTCCGGTACTCCCATAAATGTTGAGACCAATATCATCAATGTCATAACTCTAGAGGAGTACATAAGGGATATTTATCAACCTGTTTCAGACCCTGAAAATGAAGAGGTATTTGTTTCGGTAAGTAATTGGACTCCGAAGCTTTTCCAATAGGAAATTTCATCCGTTTTGGAATTTTTGGAAAATTAGAAAAATAAAAAGCAGTCCCGAGAGCGCACAAGGCGGCCACAAGCTTGGTAGCCGCCACCTACCCCCCTAGTGTCGGCTAGAGGGCTTGTGGGCACCTCGTGTGTCTCCCGGACTCCGTTTCTTGCGGAGCACTCCTTCTGGTCCAGAAAAAATCATTATATATACGCCCGAAGGTTTTGATCTCCGTATCGCGCAGTTTTCCTCTGTTTTTGTTTCGAGCTTGTTTCTGTGGCAGATCTAGATCATCATGACTTCCCCAAACACTCCTAAGGACAAGATCTTCGAGAAGGTCATCAATCCCTACCTCACGGAAGTGCTGAAACACCCTCAATCTATCAAGATGAGCGAGGGGATGTTGCACATCCGTGATGTTGAAGGGCCTAAGAAGACCGGAAGCGTGGAGACGAGGCTCGAAGCAATGGAGCAACAAGTCTTCAAGTGCCAAGGGATGGTGGAGCGTGGACTCAACGCCAACCACATGATGATCACGGAGTTCACCAACAATCACAAGATGGATGCCATTGACATTGGGAAACACCTCTCCAGGCTCTATGACAGGGTTGACCAACTTCAGGGCCAGATCTATGACCTGCAAAACTAAAATTGTGAGTATGAGTATAGATTTAAATCAATAAGGTTGGCTGCAGATTTGAGGATTCCGGAGACTCGTTCATCCTGCCATGATGGAGCACCTATGCCTTGGAAGACGGAGGATCAGACCACTCCAACAACACCACCACCATCACAGCCAAAGGAAGACAACTAAGCATTGGTATGGGCAATCCCCTTGGCTTTTGCCAAGCTTGGGGGAGTTGCCCTGGTATCGTATCACCTTTATATCTTTTGCTTTTACCTTTGTTTTAGTTCTTTCCTTTTCAGTTTTTATTTCTTCTCTTAGAGGAATAAGTCTTTAGTGTTTAGTTTGAGTCTTTTGCTTTTGTCTCTCCTCCGATGTATTCAAGCTCATGAGCTATATAATAAAGAGTATCTTAGTCAAGGGCTTTGCTTTGTGTCGTGATCAAAAGTATGAAAAGAACGATAGCATGAAAGATCATGAGATGATCTTATGGAAAGTGATAGCTTCACATATGACACGTAAGATGATTGAAACTTGTTGAGAATAAATCAACATAGACCTCAGTCATTTTTGCAATTGATAAGAAGTAATAAGGAAAGAGAGGTTCACATATAAATATATCATCTTAGACACTTTTTACAATTGTGAGCACTCACCAAACTATTACATGCTTAGGAGTAGATGTTGGACAAGGAAGACAACATAATGAATTGTATTTGCTTGGTTCCAAACAATGTTATATGATTAGAGATCCCTTAGCATGTGACGATCGCTTCCATCTCATATTAGCCAAAACTCCCGCACCAAGTAGAGATACTACTTGTGCATCCATAAACCTCCAACCCAGTTTTGCCATGAGAGTCCACGATACCTTCCTATGGATTGAATAAGATCAGGTAAGTTGTCATCAGTGCAAGCAATAAAAATTGCTCTCTAATATGTATGATCTATTAGTGTGTGGACAATAAGCTTTGTATGAACCTGTGATGAGGAAGACATAAAAGCGACAGACTGCATAATAAAGTTCTTTATCACGGGAGGCAATATAAAGTGACATTCCTCCGCACTAAGAGGACACGCATTCAAACCTCAAAAGCGCATGACAACCTCTGCTTCCCTCTGCGAAGAGCCTATCTTGTACCTTTACTTTTTGCCCCTGTAAGAGTCATGGTGATCTTCACCATTTCCCTATTTTTGCCTTTGTCTTGGCTACCGTTACATGCTTGGGAAATATCTATATTCATATATCAACTTGGAGTTGAGTACTTATGCTTTATTGTTGTTGACTTTACCCTTGAGGTAAATGGTTGGGAGGCAAAACTATAATCCCCTATCTTCCTCTGTGTCCAGCTGAAACTTTGATACCATGAGTACCACGTGAGTTGTAACAATTGTGGAAAATAAAAGAGATGATTGAGTATGTGGGTTTGCCTTACAAGCTCTTACTTGACTCTTTCTGATGTTATGACAAATTGCAATTGCTTCAATGACATTGGATTGTTGTTGGTTACTTCTCGGTAAGGTTTTTGCTTCATACTTTGCTTTGTGAAGGAATTGTTACGTTCCCATAAGAATCTTTATGATATATTGCTGTTCTATGGGTGATCATGATGCCCTCATGTTTGTATTATGTTTTATCGACACCTTCGCCCCTAAACATGTGGACATGTTTATGGAACTTGGTTTTCGCTTGAGGACAAGCGAGGTCTAAGCTTGGGGGAGTTGATACGTCAATTTTGCATCATGCTTTCATGTTGATATTTATTGCTTTATGGGCTGTTATATTACTTTGTGGTACCATATTTATGCCTTTTCTCTCTTGTTTTGCAAGGTTTATTTGAAGAGGGAGAATTCAGGCAGCTGGAATTCTGGACTCGAAAAGGAGCAAATCTGAGTCCTCTATTCTGCACAGCTCCAAATGCCTTGAAAATTTACGTGGAATTTTTTGGGAATATATAAAAAATACTGGGCGAAAGAAGTACCAGAGGGGAGCTACCACGGCGCCACAAGCCTGGTAGCCGCCAACCCCTGGTGGCGGCTACAGGGCTTGTGGGCTCCCTGACGGCCCACTGGCCCCCTCTTTTGCTATATGAAGGGTTTCGTTCCAGAAAAATCAATCGGGAGATTTTTCGTGGTTTCGCCGCCGCCACGAGGCAGAACTTGAGCAGATCCAATCTAGAGCTCCCGCAGGACGATCCTGCTGGGGAAACTTCCCTCCCGGAGGGGGAAATCGTCGTCATCATCATCACCAACACTCCTCTCGTCGGAGGGGAGGCATCTTCATCAACATCTTCATCAGCACCATCTCCTCTCCAATCCCTAGTTCATCTCTTGTAACCAATCTCCGTCTCGCGACTCCGATTGGTACTTGTAAGGTTGCTAGTAGTGTTGATAACTCTTTGTAGTTGATGCTAGTTGGATTACTTGGTGGAAGAGTTTATGTTCAGATCCTTGATGCTATTCATTACACCTCTGATCATGATTATGATTATGCTTTGTGAGTAGTTACTTTTGTTCCTGAGGACATGGGATAAGTCATGCTAATAATAGTCATGTGAATTTGGTATTCGTTCGGTATTTTGATATGCTCTATGTTGTCTTTTCCTCTAGTGGTGTTATGTGAACGTCGACTACATAACACTTCACCATATTTGGGGCTAGAGGAAGGCATTGGGGAGTACTAAGTAGATGATGGGTTGCTGGAGTGACAGAAGCTTAAACCCTAGTCTATGCGTTGCTTCGTAAGGGGCTGATTTGGATCCACTAGTTTAATGCTATGGTTAGACGTTGTCTTAATTCTTCTTTCGTAGTTGCGGATGCTTGCCAGAGGGGTTAATCATAAGTGGGATGCTTCTCCAAGTAAGGGCAGTACCCAAGCGCCGGTCCACCCACATATCAAACTATCAAAGTAACGAACGCGAATCACATGAACATGATGAAACTAGCATGACAGAAATTCCCGTGTGTCCTTGGTAGCGTTTTTCCTCCTGTAAGACTTTGTTCAGGCTTGTCCCTTGCTAAAAAAGGGATTGGGCCACTTGCTGCACCATTGCTACTACTTGTTTCTTGTTACTTTTCGCTTGCTATTTTCACATCACTACACTATCACTTGTTACCACTACTTTCAGTGCTTGCAATTATTACCTTGCTGAAAACCGTTTATCAGAGCCTTCTGCTCCTCGTTGGGTTCGACACTCTTACTTATCGAAAGGACTACGATTGATCCCCTATACTTGTGGGTCATCACTCGACAGTAATTTGTTCACCCACCGTGATATTTGCTATTATGAGAGAAGCCTCTAGTGAACACTATGGCCCCCAGGGTCTACTCCACACCATATTTTCAGCCTTACAATTTTTACTTCGTTGCACTTTCCGCCTTCAGATCTCACTTTGCAAACAATCTTGAAGGGATTGACAACCCCTTTGAAGCGTTGGGTGCAAGCTTGTTTGTGTTTGCACGGGTACTTTGGACTTGACGAGGCCCTCCTTGTGGATCGATACCTTGGTTCTCAAACTGAGGGAAATACTTACTGCTCTTGTGCTGCATCACCCTTTCCTCTTCAAGGGAAAAACAGACGCAAACCAGAGAAGTAACAAGAAGAATTCCTAAGCGCCAAGGAAGGACTTTTGTTGCCGTAGCAGTATCCTATGAATACGCATTTCTCCGCTTTGGGTTCGAGCTTATGTGGTTGAAGTTTATTCACATAAGCATCGCAACCCCAAACTTTAAGAAATGACTACTTAGGTTTCTTGCCAAACCATAGTTCATACGGTGTGCTCTCAACGGATTTATACGGTGCCCTATTTAAAGTGAATGCTGCATCTTCTAATGCGTATCCCCAAAATGATAGCGGTAAGTCGGTAAGAGACATCATAGATCGTACCATATCTAATAAAGTGCGATTACGACGTTCAGACACTCCGTTGTGTTGCGGTGTGCCAGGCAGCGTCAGTTGTGAAACGATTCCACACTTCCTTAGGTGTGTGCCAAACTCGTGACTCAAATATTCTCATCCACGATCAGATCATAGACACTTAATTTTTTTTTCATGTTGATTCTCAACCTCACTCTGAAATTCCTTGAACTTTTCAAACGTCTCAGATTTGTGCTTCATCAAGTAGATATACCCATACCTACTCAAATCATCGGTGAGAGTGAGAACATAACGGTAGCCACCGCGAGCTTCAACGTTCATTAGACCACACACATCAGTATGTATTATTTCCAATAAGTCGGTCGCTCTCTCCATTATCCCTGAGAATGGAGTCTTAGTCATCTTGCCCATGAGGCACGGTTCGCATGTGTCAAATGATTTTCAAGAGACTCTAATAGTCCATCAGTATGGAGCTTCTTCATGCGCTTAACACCGATATGACCAAGGCGGTAGTGCCACAAGTATGTGGGACTATCATTATCAACTTTATATCTTTTGGTACTAACACTATGAATATGTGTAACATCACGATCGAGATTTATCAAGAATAAATCATTCATCAGCGGAGCATGACCATAAAACATATCACTCATATAAATAGAACAACCATTATTCTGTGACTTAAATGAGTAGCCGTCTCGCATTAAGCAAGACCCTGATACAATATTCATGCTCAAAGCTGGTACTAAATAACAATTATTAAGGTTTAAAACTAATCCCGACGGTAGATGTAGGGGTAGCGTGCCGACGGCGATCACATCGACCTTGGAGCCATTCCCGACGCGCATCGTCACCTCGTCCTTGGCCAGTCTCCGCTCATTCCGCAGTTCCTGCTTTGAGTTGCAAATGTGAGCAACAACACCGGTATCAAATACCCAGGAGCTACTACGAGCGCTGGTAAGGTACACATCAATAACATGTATATCACATATACCTTTAACGTTGACGGCCTTCTTGTCCGCTAAGTACTTGGGGCAGTTCCGTTTGAGATACGTTTGAGACGTATCACTTGCTACTGATATTTTGCTTGCAAACACTAATCTTTCAGGTGTGGTTGAATCAACACATTCAGCTGCTAATACTTGAGAATATTCTTTCGCTTCTCGTCTTGGCGAATCAACAAATTTGGATTGAATACTCTACCTCGAAAACTGCTGCGATCCCATACGCTTGTGGGACATCAAGCTCCTGAATAGAAAATCATCTATGTGTTATGTTCATCTTTCATGATGAAATTTTGGCTCAGATTTCCTGTCAGGTTTACCAGGCAAAGGTAGATAATGTCTTCCAATATGCACATATCCCGAGGAAGAAATTTGATAAGATTATATTTTTTATTAGAATATATGTGCACAACTCCATAAATTTCTGACCAAATGCTAGAATTGATTATAGTTAACATGTGTAGCTGACAAAACAACTACCCTTGATGATTATGTGACGGCATCAACCATGTGAATGCTATATGTACCTAAAGTATTAGTTCAGGATGTTTTCTCTCTCTTATGGACACAAATATATACCTTCTAGGAACTAATAAATATAAACATTATGTTGTACAGAAAAATAACAATATTTTTCAATGTTCAAGAAAGCGTTTTTAAGCAACGCTTAAGCATTGAGCAAGGACAGAGCGGTTCGCTTTTGCCCTAAGCAGAAGATTAAGTATTTTTTAAAATTTGGCCGGAATTTGACTGTTTTGAACTACTTTTGCTTGCTTGCTTGCGCAATAATGACAATATCCCATTTATCTTATTATTAGGCTCTTTTTGGGAACTATTTCCTTCATATGTTGGAAAAATTATGGCCACATGATCTCTATTAGGCTATGGCTATTTGAATTGAAATGCATTTTAGTTATTATTTTGCTTGCCGTGTGAACTTAATGTGTATTTGCTATGGTGTGAACTGTATTTTAGATGGCTATTCAATTACACATGTGCCATGTTTTCTATTTTCCTGTGTATATTATTCAATAAACTATCAAATTCTAGACAATTTCAAAAAATGCTTAAGTGCGGTTAAGTTGCGCTTAAGCGTCCATTGCTCTAGGTTGTGGTGTTCCGCTTCGCTTACGTTGTCTGCTCTTTTGAACATTGATTAGTTTTGCAGTTGAGCACGGGTAGATAAAGGAAATAATTATTTCAGATAAATCGTTGGTCTTTCAAAGTTATAATATTTATTACTATAGAAGCATAATACAATTTTCTTATCTAACTGCGACATGGAGATAAATCTCCGTATGCACCTGCACAATTTAGATTTTCATTGTAATTATACGTACTACATGTTGTGATTGTGGTCTTCAATTTTATGACTTTTGTATTTTGTATCAATATACACTTTCCCAGAATAAATATGAATTCTTTAGTTTACATGTTTTTATCAGGTGAAGCAGCAACACATCTTTTTTTTATCATGTTATCTCGGAAGTTTGGAACTTTGTTATCTTTGACTGATGCCCTACCATTGTTTTCAAACACTGGCTGGGCTCAAGAATCCTACTTGGCATATTGAGAAAAGCATATGTAAGCTATTTTGATAAATACTCTCAGCCTTAGGTTGCTAATATTGGAAAGGTGGACATACACTTCTTGCTTGTGTCAAAAAATAATTAATCACTCCGAGTTGGACATTTTAACAATAAGTAGTTTCTGGTAAATATACTCCTTTGTCAAATGTTGTTATACTGTTGAGGATAAATTCTTATGATGTAACCCTACATTGTAGCCATATGTACATCTTTGTCACAATTGTGATTTTTTACTTTTTTTTTGTTTATTGACTTAATCCAAAGTTTTCACATCTTTTTTTTACATAGTATACGACTTCACAAGACTAAAAGTGTATTGTTTTACATTAGTTTCAGCCTAAAGTTCTACGTTTGGTTCCGTTAATGTTACTTTTTGTGCCAACCCCAACACAATTGCTAAACACATGAGCATAAAAATATCATTTTCCAATTAATAAACAATATGTGTTTATGTAATTTAACTTCCATGTTTCATATCTCTTATATTTATGAAAATCCATATCATTCGATCGAACAAATAGACTGGCACAACAACGCGCGTCATCCATGGTCTAGTAAGTATAAAACTTGGGAAAAGATGGGTCGTTTGCATCAAGCCAACAGTTCACCATGGCCTTTAATTGGGTATTTGAATGAGATTCGGTTCTTGAGTGAAAAAGCTGGTGGAAAGCCTAGACCGCAACAGTATATGCAAGATTTCAATCTACCATTCATGAGTGTGAGCTAAGGGACATGGGTTTCCTGGGGGACCAGTTCACGTGGTAGTAATGTCGCATTAGAGAGAGGCTGGATGGTGGCTTGATTAATGACTCTTGGGGTGCCCTACACCCCATGCAGCTTTACAAAACCAGAGGTACAACCATTCATATCATAGACCCTTGCTTGTGGACACGGAATATTACTTGCCTACAATTGCAAGGAGTGGCGATTCCACTAGGGGGGCTCAATAGGCTGAAGCCTATCCTTCAAAAATCCTATTTCATCTAAATATACTACTATAGGGGAAAACTTGACAATCATACCGAGGAGTTTAACATGTAAATTACAATGCATTTGCTAATTAAGCTTGGAAACTTGATGTTATAAGTGTACCCTTTAGTTCCATGCTTAATTCACCACTGATTGCAAGTGGCAACCAGGTGAAGCGCTTTGAGGCTAGATGGTTTTTTTTATAACACACAAGCTTTATAGATCATGGCATAGTGTCCATACATAAAGTTTCCCGGATGCATTCCGGAGATACACCACGCCAAACACGACATTCTAGCTGATTACATGATCTAGCCAATAAATATGCAGCAACATTTTGTTCCCTACGCACATGAAATATAGAACAACTCATGAAGGAACCTCTAAGTTTCTTGATATCCTGAATCACAGGACCACACAAAGATCGATCCTGGCCCAGTGAATTGATGCGTTGGATAACCGTCAAACAATCTGAACCAAGAATAACCTCCTGAAACCCTTCACCCAAAGCAAATAGCAAACCTCTCTGAATTGCAATGGCCTCTGCTAGCTCTGGAAGTATCACATTAGGAACACCAATACCATAACAAGTAATGCTCCCATGCTCCTGTCATGTGAGAAAAGTGCAGCATCAACGTTTATCATCACCCTACCTGCCGGCGGCGGAACCCAAGATGCTGTTGTAGAGGGTTCACGCCTATGGTTGGTGGAGGAAATGAACAAATGCTCCACAATCATATCAACATAAGCTTTAATTTTCAGAGCAAGACTAGAAGGATGCTGAGTAATATTTTCTTCACGGAGTTTGTTTCTAGCATCCCAAATATGCCAACACGTGACTGCAAGGACTGTCGCAGCAAGATCATCACAACGAGCCAAAAAAATCAAAAATGCATATTTTGCAGTTTGTGAAACCTTGCCGACCAAGATGCAGATTGAAGTAATGTTTAACATCATTCCAAACAGCTTGTGCATAAGGGCAAAAAAGCAATGCATGCTCTACGTGCTCATCAACAGAACAGTGGACACAAACCTTAGAAGCAGGATGGTTGAGAGAGAATAGCTTTGGAGAGCTAGTCTACGAAACATGGCAGAAGGTTGGAACCAATTTGAACCTCACTTCGGTACACGCCAAACTGGACCGTATGCATGCGATGTTCCATAACTGGGATCAGAGAGTGCTCAAGAAGCCGAAGAAGAGACTTCGACACGCACAAAGGGAATTGGAAAAGAAAAAAGTCCAAAACAAACCCTGAATTTGTAGGCGAAAGCGAAATCAAACCCCAAACTCTCAATCCCTGAAATCAGCAGACCAAACTTTCTGATCCCGGTCTATTTTAAACCTTGAGAGGATTTAAACCAAATTCACTGAATTGGAGCGGCCCATTAACGCAGTCTCTCGCGCTAGTAGTTTTTTTTTCTTTTTTTTAGTTTTTCTTTTTTTACTTTCTTATACTTTATTTTTTCACTGGTTTTATATTGTTTTTCTTTCTTCGTTATATTTTTTCTTGATTTGTTAGATTGTTTTCCTTCGTTATGTTGTTTCTTTCGAACGGTAATACTTTTACAAGTACGCGTTTTCCATTTCTTAACGACAAAAAACATTTTATAAAACTACACAAATGGTTTTATATTTTTACACATTTATAAAATTGTATACACTTTTTTCAAACACATGTCACGTATATTCTTTTAGGGCTATGACATATTTTTTACATCACACAATATTTGTTTTTGCGTTGTATAAACTTCTTTCTGGAAATGTCACAAGCACATTTTTTGAAACTTGTGAACATTCTTGAAATGTTACACATTTTTGAATGCATGAAACATTTTTTAGAATTACATGAATATTATATACATTTTACATAGTTTTTTGTTAAAACCACATACTCCCTCCGTCTCAAAATTATTGTCTTGAATTTGTCTAGATATGGATGTATGTAGTCACGTTTTAGTATTTAAATGCATCCATATCTAAAAACATCTAAGACAAGAATTTTGGAACGGAGGGGTACTTTTTTCTAAATTCATGATAGTTTTTAGATGTCATAAACATTTCTTTACACATTTGTTCACGTTCATAATTTTTTCCCATTTTTTAAATTTTCGAAAACTGTATGCACTTTAAAAGTATATGTTTATAAAGGTGTTTGCTTTTTCTACATTGATTTTTTGAAACAAAAGTTGTTTTTAAAAATTTGAAATTCTCAAAAAGTAACGACAATCTATAAAATGTGCGGACATTTCCAAAATCAAATACGTTTTCAATATTTGTATTTGTTTGCCCCGACAAGAATGTTTTTGAAGTTCGCCGCTTCTATGTTTTCCAAAACATTATTTAAAAAATGTGACACATTTTTTTATAATCCGAATCATTTTTCATAGCATGTGAATAATTGTCGGAATCCACGGACAAATGTGTTTTTTTTAAATCACAGACAGTTTTTTAGAGATATGAATATAATTTCAAAATTCGAAACAATTTTTAGAAACACAAAAGGAAATTAAATTTGCGCCAACAATAGAAAACAGGAACATTTTTTAACTTCTAATCAATTTTAGAAATGCACGAACATTTTTTAAATTTCACGAATTCTTGTTGTGGTGTAATGGGCCGGCCTAAATTCTCGTTTGCGAGAGTAGCAGGTTATCCCGATCAGGATTATTATATTACGAGTGTGCCAAACAGGTCTAGGGTTCAAAATAGACCGGAATCAAAGAATTTGATGTGTTGATTTCAGAGATTGAGAGTTTAATGTTTGATTTAGCTTTCGTCTACAAATTCATGGTTGGGTTTAGCTTAATGACCAACCCTATGAATGACGACACAGAGGAGAAGAGAAAAAAGCTTTTCTGAATCGATTGAGTTTTTGCTAGAACTCGATGAAATACATTATATGCAAAGATCGAGATCCAACTAGCTCCAGTTCGGCTATTGCAATACGTTTTTTTTTTCAGGCATATGCTACGGCAAGACGGAAGAAATGTTTATTAAAAAATCAAATGACGAACAAGGAAATATTGTGGAAGGTACGACTCCCTACTTTATCTAACATTTAATCTCTCCATAATTAAAGCCACGTCATCATATCGAGTTGCATCCTACTGAGTATTGACTATTCATCTAACATATAATTTCTCCGATCCTGATATTCTTACTAGGAAGAAGTGTAGAAGTTAGGAGGTGAACTTGTGGCATCAGAAGGCGAGGGAGACAACAAGGTTGCGAACCATTTTATATTCAACCACAATCCCTCAATATCAACGCTTATTGTTTATTTGATCTAAAAAACTGACGTATGGTATTTATGCATTGGTTGTTGTTGAGCAACATGCATGGTACTATATGAGAATAGAAGTGGAGGAATGGAGAAATGAGGGTGAAAAATCCCGCTTTGTCTTCTAGCAAGGAGGTGGTTGTTAAGGAGACGCGACAACCGTCGAGGAGAAAAAGTGGGAGGGGGGATTGTTGCTATATGAATCGAAAGCACATGTTGTGTTCTCATGCTCACATTTTTTTTCTAGATTACAACTACTATTTGGAAAGGGTGTATGTATTTGTCATCTATAGTTGAGATCTCATATTTAAATTTCACTATTGTTTATTTAATTTTATATTTTTGTTTTGTTTTGGTTTGTTTTTGTCTGAGCAAGAAAAAAACAGCATTTCTACATGTAACATATAGATGCATCATATTCATTTTCCAACCTTAGTAAACCGGTACATATTTAGCTCTAACAAAACTTTAAAAAATCATAAATGCACTCATCTCATTATTAGATAGGCGCAAATACACGCCTAAAATAAATTTACACGATAAATGTCAAAAATACTAGCCTACGGCCGGCCCGTCGGCTTCCTTTGTCTTCCCCATGTCCGGTAGCCCATCCGGAATGGTAAAGAGGATGCTTCAGCAGGAGGGGAAGGGGGCTCCTTCGCATTCATGGAGCCCAGACAGGGGTCGTTGTTGGTCTTGTTGGAAATATGAGCAATTTACCATAGGATTTTATTAACAGAAAAGGTAGATAAAACATGACTATCATAATAGAGAGGAAACAAGGCAGGTAATATAAAGATGAGACATCAAAAGACATGTGCAAATATGATCTAGAAGAGAACATATATAGAGTCGTTCTATACACGCAAGAAGGCATGTGGAAAGATGAATAGAAATGAACATATCTAGAAGAGAAACTAGAGCAAGAAGTTGCGGCAGGAACACAAACGAAAGAAACAGGAGCACGTACTGAGTTGCAACAGCAACATGGTTCGTGTTGGCGTTGTCAGTAGCCATGTTACCAAAGAGGCGGTCAACGTCGGGGAAGAAGTCATCATCGATGTCCGTGATGAAAGCCAGTAGTCGCGCTGAGCGCTCCCCCAAAACCTTATCGCCCTTCTCCCGTACAGGACTCGAAGAGACGGAGTTTCGAAGGCCTACTGTCCCGACCTACGGTGCACGCCGCAAGTCGGGATGGGGACGAACGTAGCAGCAACACAGAGAACGGAACATGTGGTGAGAGGAAGTTCTGATGCATCTCTCTGGAGAGGAGCAGCGGGAGCCGAAGAGAACGAGGGAGACAAAACAACATACAGGTGTAGCGTTCCCATTCGTGTTCAATTTCCACTACAACAAAATGTTCGGCTTCCGAGTGGCCTTTCGTATACCAGTCGTGCGTGGTAAAAATTTAGTTCCGCTCGGCTCATTCCCACAATCCGCGTCGTGACGAGGCGGGCGGCAGCGGAGGAGGAGTGCGCGTGTATGTCTCTCTTGTTCTCAAGCTCATACATGTGTGGAAACATCCTCCCTTATAAGGAGGTTCAACTTCCACTAAACTAGCAATGTGGGACTAAACTTTTCCACCTCTTGCCTTGCACGAATGGGATGCGTGGGCCTCTAGGATTTATTATGAATTTCTAAAATTATTACTGGGCTGGCCCAAAATAGATAAAATTCCAACAATCTGATGTCTACTACGCAACCTTCTCCTTGTAGACGTTGTTGGGCCTCCAAGTGCAGAGGTTTGTAGGACAGTAGCAATTTTCCCTCAAGTGGGTGACCTAAAGTTTATCAATCCGTGGGAGGCGTAGGATGAAGATGGTCTCTCTCAAGCAACCCTGCAACCAAATAACAAAGAGTCTCTTGTGTCCCCAACACACCCAATACAATGGTAAGTTGTATAGGTGCACTAGTTCGGCGAAGAGATGGTGAAACAAGTGCAATATGCATGGTAGATAAAGGTTTTTGTAATCTGCAATTACAAAAACAGCAAGGTAACTAGTAACAAAAGTGAGCACGAACGGTATTGCAAAGCGTGGAAACAAGGCCTAGGGTTCATAATTTCACCTCTTTCACTAGTGGAAGTTCTCTCAACAATGATAACATAATTGGATCATATAACTAGCCCTCAACATTCAACAAAGAGTCACTCCAAAGTCACTAATAGCGGAGAACAAACAAAGAGATTATTGTCGGGTACGAAACCATCATAAAGTTATTCTTTCTGATCGATCTATCATAGAGTTCGTACTAGAATAACACCTTAAGATACATATCAACCAAGACCCTAATGTCACCTAGATACTCCATTGTCACCTCAAGTATCCGTGGGCATGATTATACGATATGCATCACACAATCTCAGAATCATCTATTCAACCAACACATAGAACTTCAAAGAGTGCCCCAAAGTTTCTACCGGAGAGTCAAAACATGTGCCAACCCCTATGCATAGGTTCCCAATGTCACAAACCGCAAGTTGATCACCAAAACATACATCGAGTACTCACATGAATCCACGTGTGCCAACCCATATGCATAGGTTCCCAATTGTCACAAACCCACAAGTTGATCACAGCAGATAGACACGTGCAAGACATACATCAAGTGTTCTCAAAGACTCAATCCGATAAGATAACTTCAAAGGGGAAACTCAATTCATTACAAGAAGAGAGAGGGGGAAGAACATCATAAGATCCAACTATAGTAGCAAAGCCCACAGTACATCGAGATCAAGACATCTCAAGAACACGAGAGAGAGAGAGAGATATCAAACACATAGCTACTCGTACATACCCTCAGCCCCGAGGGAAAACTACTCCCTCCTCGTCATGGAGATCGCCGGGATGATGAAGATGGCTACCAGAGATGGATTCCCCCTCCGGCAGGGTGCCGGAATGGGCTCCAGATTGGTTTTTGGTGGCTACAGAGGCTTGCGGTGGCGGAACTCCCGATCTAGGTTTCTTTCTGGAGGTTTACGTATTTATAAGACCAAATGGCGTCGAGAAAAAGTCAGGGGGACCCACGAGGAAGTCACAAGCCCTTGTGGCGCGACCAAGGGGGGTGGGGGCGCCCCCCAGGCTTGTGGCTTCCTCGGGACTCTTCTCCGGTATATTTTTCTTCTGGTATTTTTGATATTTTCCATAAAAAATCATCGCGAAAGATTTATTCCGTTTGGACTCCGCCTGAAAAAGGGTCAAAAACACGGAAAAAACTGAAACTGGCACTTGGCACTGAGTTAATAGGTTAGTCCCAAAAAAAGATATAAAATAGCATATTCATGCATATAAAACATCCAAAGTTGACAAGATAATATCATGGAACCATCAAAAATTATAGATACGTTGGAGAAGTATCACAATCCCCCACCAGATTCCATAGGCACACAAAATTTGCCTTTGGTTCCAAAACACTGTTTTATATACCGATACTACAGTGAAGGCTGTTAAGTTGAACTTCCACCTAGAACTCTATGCTACACTAGTAAGCAACTTGAATAGTGGACTAGGCCTTGAACTGCAAGTTTTCTATGAATCTAGCTTCACACAGGGCCTTGATCGATACTAGGCTACCGTGGGACTTCCCTGCTGGTGGAGCTTATTTGTCATTCTCCGAGACCCTTCATGAATTTACTAGAGAGCACCCTACTCTCAGATTGCGACATTAAAAATTAGACTCATATAGGTGTGTTCTTCAAAAGATGTTTTGCAAGACAACATCTTTGCTTCAATAAGCCACTTAGAACATATTAAGATGAATATCAACCTCCCATGCAGTTTAGGAAAGTATTGCATCTTCATGGAGTGGTATTATCAATGATAAGGATACTTTCCTCTCAGTTGACCAACAACTTGTCTTCCACATCTAATTCACGGGATCTCCGATCAGAAAGAATAGGTTATCACTGTGAACAACTCATATTGTGGGTCTCATACCCATCTCCTTCGATGCATTATCTATCACATTATGTGATAGACCCTTAGTAAAAGGATCTGCCAGATTTTTAGATGTTTGGATATAATTCAATGCAATAACTCCAGAGTTTCTCATTTTCCTGACAGATTTTAACCTTCTCTCAACGTGTGTTGATGACTTCATGTTATCCCCTGAGCTGCTCACTTTCATGATCACAGTTTGATTGCCACAGTTCATAAGAATACCCGGTACATGTTTCTCAACAACCGGCAAGTCATTCAAGAGCTGGGAAGCTAATCTGCTTCGACGGTAGCTGTATCTAGTGTTGTGAGTTCTGCTTCCATTGTTGACCTTGTTAAGATCGTTTGCTTGCAAGACTTCCAAGAAACAGCGTCACCTCCATGAGTGAATACATATCCGCTTGTGGCCTTTATCTCATCAGCATCAGAGATCCAGTTTGAATCAATATACCCTTCAAGCACCTTTGGGTGTCTAGTATAGTGAATTCCATAATTTGCAGTGCCTTTCAAATAGCGCAAAACTCTCTCTAGAGCTTTCCAATGCACATCTCCTGGTTTTGAGACAAACCATCTCAGTTTGATAACAACAAAAGAGATGTCAGGTCTTGTAGCAATGGATAAGTACATAAGCGAGCCAATAATCTGAGAATATTTCAATTGATATCTAGCAATTCTTCGACTCTTTCGAAGCAGCACGCTGGCATCATATGGTGTTGGAGAGGGCTTGCAATCACTATATCCAAAGCGACTCAAGATCTTTTCCACATGGTGAGATTGAAGCAATGTAATCCCACCATCATCCTCTCTCAACAACTTGATGTTCATAATGACATCAGCCACTCCTAAATCCTTCATCTCAAAATAGTGAGATAGGAACTCCTTGACCTCCTTAATAACATTCAGATTTGTCCCGAAAATCAGTATGTCATCAACATACAAGCAAAGGATAACTCCCTCGCCCCCACCATGGCGATAGTACACACATTTATCGGCTTTGTTTACAACAAAGCTTGCAGCTGTTAAAGTTCTTTCAAACTTCTCATGCCACTGCTTGGGTGCTTGCTTAAGTCCATATAAAGACTTCAACAACTTGCACACTTTTCCTTCCTGACCATCTACTACAAACCCATCTGGTTGTTCCATGTAAATTTCCTCATCCAACTCTCCATTTAGGAAAGCAGTCTTAACATCCATTTGATGAACGAGAAGACCATGTGAGGCGGCTAGTGAAAGTAGTACTCAAATAGTGGTCAGTCGAGCCACAAGTGAGTTAGTATCAAAGAAGTCTTCACCTTCCTTTTGGGTATAACCCTTAGCCACGAGTCGTGCCTTGTACTTCTCCATAGTACCATCAGGCCTAAGCTTATTCTTGAATACCATTTGCATCCTATAGGTTTGCACCCATAAGGAAGATCAGTGATCTCCCAAGTTTCATTTGCCAAGATGGCATTCCATCTCACTACGAACCGTTTCCTTCCAGTAATCAGCATCTTCAGATGCATAGCCCTCTAAAATAGAACTGGGAGTGTCATCTATGAGATACACAAGAAAATCATCACCAAAGGACTTTGCAATCCTCTGTCTCTTGCTCCTAGTAGGAACTTCATTGTTCTCCTCCACATAATTTTCAAAGTGTTCCATCGAAATGGTAGGTTCAGTAATTGTAACTAATTCATGATTTGATGAATTAGGCATCTCTTGATTAGATGAGGTAGCCATATCCTTGATGGAAAAGATATCTTCGAAGAAAGTCGCATCATTCGACTCCATGATTGTACCGACATGCATGTCAGTACCTCAGATTTTACAACCAAGAATCTATATACAATGCTATGAAAAGCATATCCCAGGAAAACACAATCCATAGTTTTTGGTACTAGCTTGCGCTTCTTCGGAATTGTCACATTGACTTTCGCCAAACAACCCCAGGTTCGTAGATAAGAGAGTTTTAACCTTTTGTTATCCCATTCCTCGAATGGAGTTATCTCTTTATTCTTTGTGGGAACTCGGTTTAGGACATGACATGCAGTCAATATCGCCTCCCCCCATCATGCCTTGGAGAGACCCGATGTGTCTAACATGGAGTTAACCAAATCAGTTAGAGTACAGTTCTTCCTTTCGGCTACCCCATTTGACTGAGGTGAATAGGGAGGCGTCCTCTCATGGATTATACCATGTTCCGCACAGAAAGAATCAAATTCATTTGAGAAATAGTCTCCACCACGATCGGACCTAAGCCTCTTGATCTTTCGATGAAGTTGGTTTTCAGCTTCAGCTTTATAGATCTTGAAATAGTTCAAAGCCTCATCCTTAGATTTCAGAAGATAGACTTGGCAGTATCTAGTGGATTCATCAATTAGCGTCATGAAATATTTCTTTCCACCTTTTTTCAAAATGACATTCATTTCACATAGATCTGAATGTATGAGCTCTAATGGTGCAAGGTTTCTCATTTCGGCAGTCGTGTGAGACTTACGAGGCTTCTTGGCTTGCACACAAACTTGACACTTAGATCCATTGACGGTGGTGAAAATAGGGATCAAGTTCAATTTGGCTAATCGCGACATGCAACGAAAATTAACGTGACAGAGACACGAATGCCACACATTTGATTCACTATTGTTACAAACATGATTGACAACTTTATTGCAAACATCTGCCAAGGATAAACGAAACAAGCCTCCTGACTCATAGTCTTTACCAACAAAAGTTCCATACTTTTATATTACAAATTTATTCGACTCAAAGACAAGCTTGTAGCCATCTCTACACAGAAGAGATCCGCTAACAAGATTTTTATTGACGGAGGGGACATAATGCACGTTCTTCAGCCCCACGATCTTCCACGAAGTAAATTTCAGATCGACCATGCCAACACCATGAACAGAAGCACTTGAATCATTGCCCATCAGCACGGTGGAAGTCTGTGCGGTCTGATAAGACGAAAACATGGAAATATCACCGCATACATGCACATTAGCACCCGTGTCAATCAACCAATTGGGGAAATGACATACTGAAAGGATAGTGGAAAATACACCATACCCAGCATCCTTCACGCCAGTGTCACCAATGACAACATTAGCGATCTTGCTACCTTTCCCATGTTGATGCTTGTCATAATGGTTAGGGCAGTTGGGTGCCCAATGATCAGGATCTCCACAGACATGACAAACACCTTTCTTTTTGTCAGTCTTCTTCTTGAGGTTGGTGTGCTACGAAGCCTTATTCTTCCCATCAAACATTCCTTTACCATCAAACTTGCCCTTGTTCTTGAAATTGTGGGGATGTAAGTTTTTCTTTTGTACCAGATTAGCACTAGATCCTCCCTCAATACCTCGAGCACGTGTGTATTTTGCTCTCGCCTTTTCTTCCACATCAAGAGTACCAATGAGATCTGGAACGGAAAACTCATGCCTCTTATGCTTCAGTAATGTAGCAAAGTTCCTCCACGACGAAGGAAGCTTAGTGATGATGCCTGTTGGGGAACGTCGCATGGGAAACAAAATTTTCCTACGCGCACGAAGACCTATCATGCTGATGTCCATCTACGAGAGGGGATGAGTGATCTACGTACCCTTGTAGACCATACAGCAGAAGCGTTAGTGAACACGGTTGATGTAGTGGAACGTCCTCACGTCCCTCGATCCGCCCCGCGAACAATCCCGCGATCAGTCCCACGATCTAGTACCGAACGGACGGCACCTCCGCGTTCAGCACACGTATAGCTCGACGATGATCTCGGCCTTCTTGATCCAGCAAGAGAGACGGAGAGGTAGAAGAGTTCTCCGGCAGCGTGACGGTGCTCCGGAGGTTGGTGATGACCTTGTCTCAGCAGGGCTCCGCCCGAGCTCCGCAGAAACGCGATCTAGAGGAAAAACCGTGGAGGTATGTGGTCGGGCTGCCGTGGAAAAGTCGTCTCAAATCAGCCCTAAAACCTCCGTATATATAGGTGGGAGGGAGGGGGACTTGCCTTGGGGCTCAAGGAGCCCCAAGGGGGTCGGCCGAGCCAAAGGGGGGAAGGACTCCCCCCCAAACCGAGTCCAACTTGGTTTGGTGGGAGGAGTCCTTCTCTCCTTTCCCACCTCCTCTTTTTTTTTCTTTCTCTTTGATTTTTCTATCTCTTGCGCATAGGCCCCTTTTGGGCTGTCCCACCAGCCCACTAAGGGCTGGTGCGCCACCCTCAAGGCCTATGGGCTTCCCTGGGGTGGGTTGCCCCCCCCCCCCCCCCCGGTGAACTCCCGGAACCCATTCGTCATTCCCGGTACATTCCCGGTAACTCCGAAAACCTTCTGGTAATCAAATGAGGTCATCCTATATATCAATCTTCGTTTTCGGACCATTCCGGAAACCCTCGTGACGTCCGTGATCTCATCCGGGACTCCGAACAACATTCGGTAACCAACCATATAACTCAAATACGCATAAAACAACGCCGAACCTTAAGTGTGCAGACCCTGCGGGTTCGAGAACTATGTAGACATGACCCGAGAGACTCCTCGGTCAATATCCAATAGCGGGACCTGGATGCCCATATTGGATCCTACATATTCTACGAAGATCTTATCGTTTGAACCTCAGTGCCAAGGATTCATATAATCCCGTATGTCATTCCCTTTGTCCTTGGTATGTTACTTGCCCGAGATTCGATCGTCGGTATCCGCATACCTATTTCAATCTCGTTTACTGGCAAGTCTCTTTACTCGTTCCGTAATACAAGATCCCGCAACTTACACTAAGTCACTTTGCTTGCAAGGCTTGTGTGTGATATTGTATTACCGAGTGGGCCCCGAGATACCTCTCCGTCATACGGAGTGACAAATCCCAGTCTTGATCCATACTAACTCAACTAACACCTTCGGAGATACCTGTAGAGCATCTTTATAGTCACCCAGTTACGTTGCGACGTTTGATACACACAAAGTATTCCTCCGGTGTCAGTGAGTTATATGATCTCATGGTCATAGGAATAAATACTTGACACGCAGAAAACAGTAGCAAGAAAATGACACGATCAACATGCTACGTCTATTAGTTTGGGTCTAGTCCATCACGTGATTCTCCTAATGACGTGATCCAGTTATCAAGCAACAAGACCTTGTTCATAATCAGAAGACACTGACTATCTTTGATCAACTGAGTAGCCAACTAGAGGCTTGCTAGGGACGGTGTTTTGTCTATGTATCCACACATGTAAATGAGTGTTCATTCAATACAATTATAGCATGGATAATAAACGATTATCTTGATACAGGAATTGTAATAATAACTATATTTATCATTGCCTCTAGGGCATAATTCCAACAGTCTCCCACTTGCACTAGAGTCAATAATCTAGCCCTCACATCATCATGTGAATTACATTGTAATAAATCTAACACCCATACAGTTCTGGTGTTGATCATGCTTTGGCCGTGGAAGAGGTTTAGTCAGCGGGTCTGCTATATTCAGATCCGTGTGCACCTTGCATATATTTACATCGTCTCCCTCGACGTAGTCGCGGATGAGGTTGAAGCGTCGTTTGATGTGTCTGGACTTCTTGTGAAACCGTGGTTCCTTTGCTAGGGCAATGGCACCCGTATTGTCACACAACAAGGTTATTGGATTCAGTGCGCTTGGCACCACTCCAAGATCCGTCATGAATTGCTTCATCCAGACACCCTCCTTAGCTGCCTCCGAGGCAGCCATGTACTCCGCTTCACATGTAGAATCTGCTACGACGCTCTGCTTGGAACTGCACCAGCTTACCGCACCCCCATTAAGAATAAATACGTATCCGGTTTGCGACTTAGAGTCGTCCGGATCTGTGTCAAAGCTTGCATCGACGTAACCTTTTACGGTGAGCTCTTCGTCACCTCCATACACGAGAAACATCTCCTTAGTCCTTTTCAGGTACTTCAGGATATTCTTGACCGCCGTCCAGTGATCCACTCCTGGATTACTCTAGAACCTACCTGCCATACTTATGGCCAGGCTAACATCCGGTCTAGTGCACATCATTGCATACATGATAGAACCTATGGCTGAAGCATAGGGGAAGGAGCGCATATGCTCTCTATCTTCATCAGTTGCTGGGCAGTGAGTCTTACTCAATCTCGTAGCTTGTAAAACTGGCAAGAACCCTTTCTTGGACTGTTCCATTTTGAACCTCTTCAAAACTTTATCAAGGTATGTGCTTTGTGAAAGTCCTATCAGGCGTTTTGATCTATCCCTATAGATCTTAATGCCCAGAATGTAAGCAGCTTCTCCTAGGTCCTTCATAGAGAAACTTTTATTCAAGTAATCCTTTATGCTCTCCAAAAACTCCACGTTGTTTCCAATCAGCAATATGTCATCCACATATAATATTAGAAACGCCACAGAGCTCCCACTCACTTTCTTGTAAATACAAGATTCTCCAACCACTTGTATAAACCCAAATGCTTTGATCACCTCATCAAAGCGTTTGTTCCAACTCCGAGATGCTTGCACCAGTCCATAAATGGATCGCTGGAGCTTGCACACCTTGTTAGAATTCTTAGGATCGACAAAACCTTCGGGTTGTATCATATACAATTCTTCCTTAAGGAAACCGTTAAGGAACGCCGTTTTGACATCCATCTGCCAGATTTCATAATAAAAAAATGCAGCTATTGCTAACATGATTCTGACGGACTTAAGCATCGCTACGGGTGAGAATGTCTCATCGTAGTCAACTCCTTGAACTTGTGAAAAACCCTTTGCCACAAGTCGTGCTTTATAAACGGTCACATTGCCGTCAGCGTCCGTCTTCCTCTTAAAGATCCATTTGTTCTGAATAGCCTTGCGGGCCTCAGGCAGTACCTCCAAAGTCCACACTTTGTTCTCATACATGGATCCTATCTCGGACTTCATGGCTTCTAGCCATTTGTTGGAATCTGGGCCCACCATTGCTTCTTCATAATTTGCAGGTTCATTGTTGTCTAGCAACATGATTGATAAGACGGGATTTCCGTACCACTCTGGAGTAGCACGTGGTCTCGTCGACCTACGTGGTTCAACAGAAACTTGAACTGGAGTTTCATGATCATCATCATTAACTTCCTCCTCAACCGGCGTCGCAACGACAAAGGTTTCCCCTTGCCCTGCGCCACCATCCAGAGGGATGAGAGGTTCGACAACCTCGTCAAGTTCTATCTTCCTCCCACTCAATTCTCTCGAGAGAAACTCCTTCTCGAGAAAAGCTCCGTTTTTAGCAACAAACACTTCGCCCTCGGATTTGAGATAGAAGGTGTACCCAACTGTCTCTTTTGGGTAACCTATGAAGACGCACTTTTCCGCTTTGGGTTCCAGCTTTTCAGGCTGAAGCTTTTTGACATAAGCATCACATCCCCAAACTTTAAGAAACGACAACTTTGGTCTTTTGCCATACCACAGTTCGTATGGTGTCGTCTCAACGGATTTTGATGGTGCCCTATTTAAAGTGAATGCAGCTGTTTCTAATGCATAACCCCAAAATGATAACGGCAAATCGGTAAGAGACATCATAGATCGCTCCATCTCTAATAAAGTACGATTACGACGTTCGGACACACCATTACGTTGTGGTGTTCCAGGCGGTGTTAACTGTGAAACAATTCCACATTGTCTTAAGTGAGCACCAAACTCGAAACTCAGATATTCACCCCCACGATCAGACCGTAGGAACTTGATCTTCTTGTTACGATGATTTTCCACTTCACTCTGAAATTGCTTGAACTTTTCAAATGTTTCAGACTTGTGCTTCATCAAGTAGACATAACCATATCTACTCAAATCGTCAGTGAAGGTGAGAAAATAACGATATCCGCCGCGTGCCTCCACGCTCATCGGACCACACACATCGGTATGTATGATTTCCAATAAGTCACTTGCACGCTCCATTGTTCCGGAGAACGGAGTCTTAGTCATCTTGCCCATGAGGCATGGTTCGCACGTGTCAAGTGAATCAAAGTCAAGTGACTCCAAAAGTCCATCAGCATGGAGTTTCTTCATGCGCTTTACACCAATATGACCTAAGCGGCAGTGCCACAAAAATATGGTGCTATCATTGTTAACTCTAATTCTTTTGGTCTCAATGTTATGTATATGTGTATCGCTATCAAGATTCAATATGAACAATCCTCTTACATTGGGTGCATGACCATAAAAGATGTTACTCATAGAAATAGAACAACCATTATTCTCTGACTTAAAAGAGTAACCGTCTCGCAATAAACAAGATCCAGATATAATGTTCATGCTCAACGCAGGCACTAAATAACAATGATTTAAGTTCATCACTAATCCTGATGGTAACTGAAGTGAAACTGTGCCGACGGCGATTGCATCAACCTTGGAACCATTTCCTACGCGCATCGTCACTTCATCTTTCGTCAGCCTTCGTCTATTCCGTAGTTCCTGTTTCGAATTGCAGATATGAGCAACAGAACCGGTATCGAATACCCAGGCACTACTACGAGAACCGGTTAAGTACACATCAATAGCATGTATATCAAATATACCTGATTTTTCTTTGGCCGCCTTCTTATCAGCCAGATACTTGGGGCAGTTGCGCTTCCAGTGACCCATACCCTTGCAATAGAAGCACTCTGTTTCAGGCTTAGGTCCAGCTTTGGGTTTCTTCGTCGGATTAGCAACAGGCTTGCCGCTCTTCCTTGAATTACCCTTCTTGCCTTTGCCGTTTCTCTTGAAACTAGTGGTCTTATTCACCATCAACACTTGATGCTCTTTACGGAGTTCAGACTCTGCGACTTTCAGCATCGCAAACAACTCGCCGAGTGACTTGTTCATCCCTTGCATGTTGTAGTTCAACACAAAGCCTTTATAGCTTGGCGGCAGCGATTGAAGGATTCTGTCAGTGATAGCTTCTTGCGGGAGTTCAATCCCCAGCTCAGCTAGACGGCTTGAGTACCCAGACATTTTGAGCACATGTTCACTGACAGACGAGTTCTCCTCCATCTTGCAAGCATAGAATTTGTCGGAGGTCTCATACCTCTCGATCCGGGCGTTCTTCTGAAAGATGAACTTCAACTCCTGGAACATCTCAAATGCTCCATGACGCTCAAAGCGACATTGAAGTCCCGGTTCTAAGCCATACAAGACTGCACATTGAACTATTGAGTAGTCCTCCTTACGTGCTAACCAAGCGTTCTTAACGTCCTGATCAGCCGTAGCGGGTGGTTCATCTCCTAGTGCAGCATTAAGGACATAATCCTTCTTCCCAGCTTGTAAGATTAGCTTAAGATTACGAGCCCAGTCTACAAAGTTGCTTCAATCATCTTTCAACTTAGCTTTCTCTAGGAACGTATTAAAATTCAGGGTGACTGTCGCGTGAGCCATGATCTACAACACGAACATATTAAAGTGGACTTAGTCTATGTTCAAGATAATTAGAGTTTAACTTAATCAAATTATTTGCTAAACTCCCACTCAAAAAGTACATCTCTCTAGTCATTTGAGTGGTTCATGATCCACTTACACTAGCTCAAGTCCGATCATCACGTGAATTGAGTATAGTTTCAGTGGTAAGCATCCCTATGCTAATCATATCATCTATATGATTCATGATCGACCTTTCAGCCTCATGTGTTCCGAGGCCATGTCTGCAGATGCTAGGCTCATCAAGCTTAACCCGAGTGTTCCGCGTGCGCAACTGTTTTGCACCCGTTGTATGTGAACGTTGAGTCTATCACACCCGATCATCACGTGGTGTCTCGAAACGACGAACTGTAGCAACGGTGCACAGTCGGGGAGAACACAATTTCGTCTTGAGATTTTAGTGAGAGATCACCTCATAATGCTACCGTCGTTCTAAGCAAAATAAGGTACATAAAAAGGATTAACATCACATGCAATGCATAAGTGACATGATATGGCCATCATCACGTGCTTCTTGATCTCCATCACCAAAGCACCGGCACGATCTTCTTGTCACCGGCGCCACACCATGATCTTCATCAACGTGTCGCCATCGGGGTTGTCGTGCTACTCATGCTATTACTACTAAAGCTACATCCTAGCAAAATAGTAAATGCATCTGCAAGCACAAACGTTAGTATAAAGACAACCCTATGGCTCCTGCCGGTTGCCGTACCATCGACGTGCAAGTCGATATTTTCTATTACAACATGATCATCTCATACATCCAATATATCACATCACATCATTGGCCATATCACATCACAAGCATACCCTGCAAAAACAAGTTAGACGTCCTCTAATTTTGTTGTTGCATGTTTTACGTGGTGACCATGGGTATCTAGTAGGATCGCATCTTACTAACGCAAACACCACAACGGAGATATATGAGTTGTTATTTAACCTCATCCAAGGACCTCCTCGGTCAAATCCGATTCAACTAAAGTTGGAGAAACCGACACTTGTCAGTCATCTTTGAGCAACGGGGTTACTCGTAGCGATGAAACCAGTCTCTCGTAAGCGTACGAGTAATGTCGGTCCAAGCCGCTTCAATCCAACAATACCGCGGAATCAAGAAAAGACTAAGGAGGGCAGCAAAACGCACATCACCGCCCACAAAAACTTTTGTGATCACTCGAGAAGACATCTACGCATGAACCTAGCTCATGATGCCACTGTTGGGGAACGTCGCATGGGAAACAAAATTTTCCTACGCGCACGAAGACCTATCATGGTGATGTCCATCTACGAGAGGGGATGAGTGATCTACGTACCCTTGTAGACCGTACAGTAGAAGCGTTAGTGAACGCGGTTGATGTAGTGTGACGTCCTCACGTCCCTTGATCCGCCCCGCGAACAATCCCGCGATCAGTCCCACGATCTAGTACCGAACGGACGGCACCTCCGCGTTCAGCACACGTACAGCTCGACGATGATCTCGGCCTTCTTGATCCAGCAAGAGAGACGAAGAGGTAGAAGAGTTCTCCGGCAGCGTAACGGCGCTCCGGAGGTTGGTGATGACCTTGTCTCAGCAGGGCTCCGCCCGAGCTCCGCAGAAACGCAATCTAGAGGAAAAACCGTGGAGGTATGTGGTCGGGCTGTCGTGGAAAAGTCGTCTCAAATCAGCCCTAAAACCTCCGTATATATAGGTGGGAGGGAGGGGGCCTTGCCTTGGGGCTCAAGGAGCCCCAAGGGGGTCGGCCGAGCCAAAGGGGGGAAGGACTCCCCCCCAAACCGAGTCCAACTTGGTTTGGTGGGAGGAGTCCTTCTCTCCTTTCCCACCTCCTCTTTTTTTTTCTTTCTCTTTGATTTTTCTATCTCTTGCGCATAGGCCCCTTTTGGGCTGTCCCACCAGCCCACTAAGGGCTGGTGCGCCACCCTCAAGGCCTATGGGCTTCCTCGGGGTGGGTTGCCCCCCCCCGGTGAACTCCCGGAACCCATTCGTCATTCCCGGTACATTCCCGGTAACTCCGAAAACCTTCCGGTAATCAAATGAGGTCATCCTATATATCAATCTTCGTTTCCGGACCATTTCGGAAACCCTCATGACGTCCGTGATCTCATCCGGGACTCCGAACAACATTCGGTAACCAACCATATAACTCAAATACGCATAAAACAACGCCGAACCTTAAGTGTGCAGACCCTGCGGGTTCGAGAACTATGTAGACATGACCCGAGAGACTCCTCGGTCAATATCCAATAGCGGGACCTGGATGCCCATATTGGATCCTACATATTCTACGAAGATCTTATCGTTTGAACCTCAGTGCCAAGGATTCATATAATCCCGTATGTCATTCCCTTTGTCCTTGGTATGTTACTTGCCCGAGATTCGATCGTCGGTATCCGCATACCTATTTCAATCTCGTTTACTGGCAAGTCTCTTTACTCGTTCCGTAATACAAGATCCCGCAACTTACACTAAGTCACTTTGCTTGCAAGGCTTGTGTGTGATGTTGTATTACCGAGTGGGTCCCGAGATACCTCTCCGTCATACGGAGTGACAAATCCCAGTCTTGATCCATACTAACTCAACTAACACCTTCGGAGATACCTGTAGAGCATCTTTATAGTCACCCAGTTACGTTGCGACGTTTGATACACACAAAGTATTCCTCCGGTGTCAGTGAGTTATATGATCTCATGGTCATAGGAATAAATACTTGACACGCAGAAAACAGTAGCAAGAAAATGACACGATCAACATGCTACGTCTATTAGTTTGGGTCTAGTCCATCACGTGATTCTCCTAATGACGTGATCCAGTTATCAAGCAACAACACCTTGTTCATAATCAGAAGACACTGACTATCTTTGATCAACTGACTAGCCAACTAGAGGCTTGCTAGGGACGGTGTTTTGTCTATGCATCCACACATGTAAATGAGTCTTCATTCAATACAATTATAGCGTGGATAATAAACGATTATCTTGATACAGTAATTATAATAATAACTATATTTATCATTGCCTCTAGGGCATAATTCCAACAATGCCTCCGACAACAAACTTGTCCGGTAGCATCAATTGAAGTGCTCAACTTCTCTAGCAAATGGTTGTATCTCGTGAGCTTGCTCAACCACGGAGCGCTCTTCAGTCATCCTGTAGTCATAGGATTGTTCCATGATGTACCACTCAGTGCCGGCATCTGAGACCCCAAACTTGGCCTGGAGTGCATCCCACATATCTTTTCCGTTATCAATTGACGCATAAGCATCAACTATGTTCTCACCAAGAACACTCAAAAGAGCAACTTTAAACAGGTTATCCATTTTCTGAAAAGCTTGTTCCTGTTGAGCATCATGATCTCCTTCAGGTTTGCCAAGAGTGGCGTCATAGCAGCTCATGGTTTGAAACCATAGAACGGCTTTCACGCGCCACCTCTTATAGTGGAGTTCCTCAAACATAGGAGGTCTCATGGAAGCAGCAAAACCACTCGGGGTAAATTGCCTATAATAAGGTTTTTGGATTGTTGGAAATATGAGCAATTTATCATAGGATTTTATTAACAGAAAAGGTAGATAAAACATGACTATCATAATAGAGAGGAAACAAGGCAGGTAATATAAAGATGAGACATCAAAATACATGTGCACATATGATCTAGCAGAGAACATATATATAGCCGTTCTATACATGCAAGAAGGCATCTGGAAAGATGAATAGAAACGGAACATATCTAGAAGAGAAACCAGAGCAAGAAGTTGCGGCAGGAACTCAAACGAAAGGAAGAGGAGCACATACTGAGTTGCAGCAGCAGGGTTTGTGTCGGCGTTATCAGTAGCCGTCTTACCGAAGAGGTGGTCGACGTCGGGGAAGAAGTCGTCGTCCGGGAAGTGGTCATCGATGTCCGTGATGGAAGCCAGTAGTCGTGCCGAGCACTCCCCAAAAACCTTATCACCCTTCTCCCGTACAAGACCCAAAGAGACGGAGTTTCAGAGGCCTACTGTCCCGACCTACAGTGCACACCATAAGTTGGGATGGGGAAGAACGTAGCAGCAACACAGAGAATGGAACCGGTAACGAGAGGAAGTTCTGATGCATCTCTCTGGAGAGGAGCGACCTCCCTTCTATAGGTGCAAGAGAAGGAGGCGAGAGACTAGCGACGGGAGCCGAAGAGAACGAGGGAGACGAAACGAACAGACAGGTGCAACATTCGCGTTCGTGTTTAATTTCCACTACAACAAAACATTCGGCTTTCGAGTGACCTTTCGTATACCAGTCGTGCGCGGCAAAATTTTAGTTCGGCTCGACTCATTCCCGCAACCCGCATCGCGTCGCGTCATGACGAGGCGAGGCGAGGCGGGCGGCGGCGGAGGAGGATCGCGCGTGTATGTCTCTCTTGTTCTCAAGCTCATACATGTGTGGAAACATCCTCCCTTATAAGGAGGTCCAACTCCCACTAAACTAGCAACGTGAGACTAAACTTTTCCACCTCTTGCCTTGCACGAATGGGCTGCATGGGCCTCTAGAATTTATTATGAATTTCTAAAATTATTATTGGGCTGGCCCAAAATAGATAAAATTCCAGCAGGTCTAAGATAAAGAACCTCTCATGTCACATGTTGTACAAGCCGACGACGCGTCGGCAATGGCCCACATGGGGTGGTGACCTCCCGTGTTCCACTTTCCCTTGATGTTGGGGGTGGACGCGGACGCGCTGGTCATCGATGAGTCGATCTTCATGCAGTCGGCCTCTTTCTGTGCCGACATGGTGCGGTTACGCGCACGTTGACGACGGATGGCACAATCGCATGTACGGGAGGCGTGGTACAATGCGGCGTCGCTCATGATGGCCGCTCCAACGTGCTCTCCCACGTGCCTCCGTGAAGCAACTCACCCCTCCTCCGCGAGCTAGCTTGGAGCAGCCAGTTGCTGAACCAAGGGCTCGCTTGGAGCGGCAACTTGCTCCGTCAGGTTAGGCGAGGGAGGTGGAGCAGCGAGCTACCTCGCTCGTATCAAGCGGGCTCGACAGGCAACCCAACCGGCTTTTATATCGGAGAACTGTTCTTCTTGCTCATCTGATGCCATCGAAATGATGGAGAAAATGGCGGAAGGAGGAGATGGGGAGCGGCAGAGTGATGCGGTTCTTGACGGACGTCTAGGCATTTAAATAGCGGGCAGACGGGAGGACCTTGCCCATGTTGTGTTTAATGCCGGCCGCTCGTGAACGGAGGTGTGGTGGGAGTAGGTTTCTTGGCTTCC
Organism: Hordeum vulgare subsp. vulgare; assembly: GCF_904849725.1. Lineage (NCBI taxonomy): Eukaryota > Viridiplantae > Streptophyta > Magnoliopsida > Poales > Poaceae > Hordeum > Hordeum vulgare. Next base: position 38,771,562 of record NC_058523.1, read on the forward strand.
ATACAAGTTCAATTAAGGCGTCTGACTGCAGCGAGGAGGCGTGTTCCCCGCTGCCAGCGCGCCGCTTCAATGACAAAGGCAAGAGGTCACGTGCGCCCTGCGCGCCGCTTCAATGACAAAGGCAGCGAGAGGTCACGTGCGCCCTGAGTCGTCATCAATATGCAGTGACGCGTTCTAGAACGACATGAATGCGGACAGCTGACACCGGACTGGAACGCATGCAAGCGAGGGAGAAGGTGTTGGTGTGGGCCACGACAGTCAGAAATGAGCTTGGGTGCTGTCCAAACTCCCGTAAAACCCTCCATGTTTGTCACTGGTTTACGAGAAAAAATCCATTAGAGCGTTGTTCGGATCGAACCAATACAGACCCGGCCCGTATTGGATGGCTTCCATGGTCCAATTGGATGCGAATGGTTTGGGTCGTTTTTGGAGATGCCCTACACTCCATCCCATTACACTGATACAAACGGCTGAAAAATGTGAAAACAAAAAGTATTCTTCGAGACACTACAATGAGTTGATTGTTTTGTACAGCAGGAACTTGTCAGCGTTCACAAAAATGGCCAAAATAAAAGCACTGATGTCATTAAATACAAGCGTATCGCAGCCTCAAAAAGATGCACGCAAGCCAGTGACCCAGAAGGAAAATATCACTACCTAACCACCGGGGATGGCAAAGTGCTAAGCCAGCTTTCCATTAGGAACGAGAAAAGTCGGAATGGCAGATCTAGAACTGGAGAAGCTTGTGATAAATCTGTAATTGTGTCTCACAACTTTTACTGCCGGCAGAGTGGCCGACAGCCTACTAATCAATCAAATCGTTAAATCCTCTGCACAAATTTGCGGTATTCATGTTTCCATCTACACAGACGGCTGCAGAACCTCCTCTGTTCGTCGTCCTCGTCCCAGGCCTCTGTCGTCTCCATCTCCCCGCACCGCGGGTCAGCGCAGGGAGCGGCAGGCTCGGCCGTCCTCCAGCGACGCATCGTCAGCCTTCTCACCACCGAAGCGGCCTCTCTACGTACGGAGGCAATCTTGATCTTGCTGTTTGTTCTTGCTGCAGAGCATCCCTCCAAGTATCCCATCGCCTCCTCGATACCTTCTAGATTGTACGCGTCGCGCAGCATTATCATGCCGATGGTGTAGGCCGCAACGGCATGGCCGTGCTTCATGGCGTGGTGGAGGTGCCGGAGACCGCTCTCCTTTCCCCTCCGGTTGCAGATTTCCTCCTGGCAAAGGAAGAAAATGTCAGAGTCCTAGCAGTTGGGTTGGTTAGCGTGTGAACAAACTGAACATGATGCGCTTCTGCAAGATGGTATCCGTGCTTCAGACGATACCAGGCCGAGGATGTAGGACGCTTCGGGGTTGCCGGTGGCCGCGCACTCCCCGAGCACCGAGAGGAACCTCTCCTTGTCCCACCAGTGCAGACGCCACTCCCTGTCCACCGCCATGCACCGGCCCACCTCCCTGGCCGCCGTTGCGTCACGGAACACCTTGCATCTGAAGAGATACATGCGGATGATATAGCACCTTGCATCATTTCACAATCACAGGCGAACATCAGAAATGAAAGGAACAATTAACTGGTCACTTACGATCGCCTGAGGCTGACGATGTCGTCGAGGGGCGTCGTCGACTCCCCGGCGATTCTGGCAGTCACCTCCACCAGGATGTCGGAAGGGAGGCCGGCGATGCCCATGCCTGACGGATCAGCTCCTCCTCCTCCTCCTCCTTGCCCCGTGAGGTCCTCCTCCGTCTCCTCCCCCCGATCCTCCTCCTCGTCCCCTTTTGCCTTGTTAAGGTAGATGATGACCAGATCAGAAGCACGTGTAAGGGCAGCCAATTATAGCAAGTTGCAACGGCAGTTGGCAAAAAGGAAGTGGTTTGTGGTCATAGAGAAGCGGTGGGGGAAATAAACCAATGTATCACGCAAGGACCGAGAGGAAATACTACTAGTTTATTATAGTTGGATGGACGTCTAGATAAGCTTCTGCGTGGGGTCTCAGATGTCAAAGCAAACCAGCTCTCGTTTCCATTGGTTGGTTCACTGCACGGCTGCAAATTTGCTGACGTACTAGGGACAGTGATGCATTCTAGTTGCCGAAGAATGAGAAAGTGAACACGGCCACCTATTTTATTCTATATCAAAAGATTGTGCGCTAAAAATATTTGCCTTGAAATGTCTGTATTAGGAAGAATATTGTATTGGTGAGAAAAGGGTCTGATTTATACACGCTAAAAATATGTTTGGGCTAAAAAGGCAAGCATAAATGTCTCTTTCTTTTTTCCACAAGCAGAGGTTAGGAACTGAAATGTTGTCACGATGTAGCTGTGAATTTATATACTAGCATCTAAGACGTTTATCTAGCATCTCATGTACTAGTAAAAATATCTAAGTTTGAGAAAGAAAAAATGCATAAAAAATTGGTAGTCAAATTGGGTGAGTGGTACTCACCAGTATGCAATCTGGAACAGCATCAGGGCATGTCGCTGTGCACAACATTCGTGCAGGAACTATTCCAAATCACCAGTGAATCTTCTCCCTATACAGCAACAAGCAAAAAAAGGATTGTCCAGAACAATCTTATTTAGGCTGTACGAATCAAACTGTTCTTTATATAGTACTGCAAGCATACTAGTTCACATCTCAGGACAGTGTGGAACATTCGTTCCTGATCAGTAGCACTCGGGCATAAAGCGGGTAAACTGGGAAACATAGATATATAACACTGCAACTTTGGCGATTCAGAGAAATGCCATCACTATTTTGCTCTTTGGAAAAATGACACTACGACGCTGCAATACTCCTGAAGATTCCATTATGCAAAATCTCAGACCAAAATGCACATGCCTTCTTCCTTGCTCTTCTCCTTCCTCCACTGACTTCATATTCCTCAACCATGGCAGACAGTCTCTTCCTCCCTCTGTCACCTCTCTTTCTTGCCTCTCTTTGCCACATGGATTTGACCTCCATGCCACAGCCTGAGCATGGATGGGATCCCCATCATAATTTCTTCCAGAGATCAGACTACCATCTAAGGCCATCCGAACTCATTCTGCGATCCACATCTGGTTGCTCTGTGGCTCCCATCTCCTCTAAATCTGACAGTGAGCTAGCAGCGAGAGGTTGAGGGGAATATTGAGATGGAGCCTGCTGCTAGATTCAGTAAAACGACCATGGACCCCATCTCCTGTAGATTAGGCAGCAGGAATTTGAGGAGGTCTTCAAAATGGAGCTTCCCGATGGATTCCATGGCAGTCATGGGAAGGCAGAGGATGCTGTGAAGAGTTGAAGACAGCCTGAGGAATCGAAGCTTAGGAGGGGACCCATCCATGGAGGCAAGATGGTAGGTGCAAGGGGCAGAGGAAGATGGACAACACGAGGACGGCACCAGTGGCAGGCTGGACACGCTTGCTGAGGGGGTGGGAGTGGAGGACTTCGCTGGCCAGCACGGTTGCAGGTCACTGTTGGGAAAGGAGTGAGGGAGGGAGGAAGGAGAAGAGAAGGAAGAAGACATTGGCATCTCAGTCTGAAAAAAATCTATATGATGACATTTAGAGTATTGTAAAGTTGTAATGGCATATATCTAATTTTCCCAAAACTTGGATCAATACACATTACAGCCTAACATCCATATCCATTCATCCAAATCCCCCCACGCGAGGGGTGATAAAAAAGAGAAGAGAGAGATATCGGCACTCACCAGCGACGGCACACCCAGCAACAGCAAGCCTCCGTTGCAGCCGTCTGACAGCTGAGCAGCAAGGAGAGGCGAGAGTGAGAGGCTGCGGTGGCGCAGCAGAAACAGATCTAGCTGAGGCAGAGGTGATGGCAGGCAAGATGTGCGTGGGGCGATGCAAATGGGTCTCCCTATATACACATGAATATTTATTTTCTTCTATATAAAGATTTTCAGTTACACCGACGTCCGACGGTCAGAAAGCGCGTAAGCTATGGTAGAACGGTCAAACAGAGTTGAGTGGTGAGAAATCAACACAACATGTGAGTTTGTAGTCACAAGTATCTTCTCAGGCTTTCCATACATGTCATCATTTAAGGCTCTAGGGTGATGAGAGACTTACTTAGCCACTGTTCTCCAGTACATAAATGTCATCATCCTGCTGCCTTTTATGCTCGTATATATTGCCTCTTTGGCCCCATCCTGTTCTCACTCTATTGGTAATTTTCATAACCGTGCGAGCACTGTCATCTCTGCATTTAAAAAATGAAGTCAGAGTCATTGCAGCTCAACAGAGAAAGTGAACTTTACTATCTTGTTAGAGTAAGATGAAACCTTGCAACCAAATAAACTCTGTTTAAACAATATGCCTTGGTTGTTGTACTGAATTTAAACAATATTTCATAGTCTAAGCGCTACAGAATCCTTGCATCCAAATAAACAGAAGATTGAAGTAAACACATAATGAGAAACTTGATCGTGATAATACCTGTGCAGAAGGGAATGCCAATCACTGTCAGCATACTTGTCATGCTCATGCTTCCGGCTTCTAGTGGTAACCACACCAGAAACAACAGCATGACCAACATTACCATCTGCCATTTCGATCATCTTTTCCGACAGTACATCAGCATCCTGCTTCTTTCCCATTTCACTTAGTGCATCTATGACAGGCATGAATGTGGCTGGATCAAATGAATATCCTTTAGCTATAAACAACTTGAGAAGACTATGCGCTTGGTCTGCCTCATGAACATCGCAGAGCCCCACGATGATCTGTTTATATGGGAAACTTTGGATAGAGATTCTCATTTCAAGTGCTGTTTCAAGAATGTTCTTGGCTTCTATCCACCTAGCATGAGTGGAGAGTTGGGCGCACATTAAGCAATAGAGCACTTCCTTCTGACCACATGTACTCAAAGCAACATCAAAGACCCTCTGAGCTGCAGAGAAATCTGCAATCTTACAAAAAGCCTTGATCAACAAGCCAAAAGAAGTTACATTAGGAACTATTTCATTCTGCAACATTTCATCTAACAAAGGCCTTGCTTTGTTCACCATTCCTTGTTCACAAAAGGATTTTATCAAACTATTGTAGGTCATGACGTTAGAAGAGATCCCCTTCTCCTTCATTTCACTCATCAACTCAAGGATTTCATCCGACATGTCTTTTTCTTGAAATCCCCAAATCAACAAGTTGTATGACCTTGTGCTTGGGTTGAAACCTTTCTTTTCCATGTCTCTCAGAACCTTAATGGCTGAAGATGTCTTGCCATGCTTGCAATAACCGTGAATAAAGGTATCATATATAACTGAATCAGGAGAAATATCTTTTGCTATCATCTCAAGTAATCGTTTCTTTGCTTCGTCGAACCTTCCTTCTTTGCACAATGCATTCATCAAAGTTGTGTAAGTGATTCGGTCAGGTAGACATTTTTTGCTGAGGAAAGAATCACTCGCTAAACTTGAAAACGAACTACCCAATCTGCCAAGAGCCAAACTTCCTTTAATCCACATTTCATCGACAACGTCCATAGCCATATCTAATTTACTGCTTCTGCATAGTCCATCAATGATGATATTGCAGCTTGTTGTATCCAAGCTATATCCTTTCTCACCCATCCTCTCCAACAACCTTTCTACCTCTGTAGTCCTACCAGCTTTCCACAAACTCTCCAGCAAAACATTGTAGGTGAACAAATTTGGGGCACACCCCTTCTGCGCCATCTCATCAAGGATCCTGTTGGCAGCGAAAGTGTTTCCCTTTGAGCAATAAGCACGGAGCAAACTAGTATAAGTCACAACATCTGGTGTCATCACACCACTCCTCACAAAATCCTCCACCCTCCTTACATCAAACGACTTGCCCTCCTTACACAATCCATTGACAATGATATTGTATGTATAGCCATTAGGCTGGACACCCTCATGAGCCATCTCGCTCAACAACTCTTGCGCCTCTCCGATCTTACCATTCCTCACCAATCCTGACAACCAGCGGTTGTAACTCTCGACCTTCCTCAGGAACCCCCCGCATCTCATAATGTCCACCAGCACCCTTGCCTCATCCACCATCCCGGCATCACAGAACCCGCTGAGCATCACGTCGAACGTCACCTGGTCAGGCCTCGGCAGACCCGGCTCCCGGGCCTCCTGCATATCATTGAATATCCTGTATGCCTCCAGCACCCGGCCAGCCTTGCAGAGCGCAGAGATCCTGCCATTGAACGTGACCACATTGGGCGCGAGCCCCTGCCCCCGCATCCGTTCCACCAGCCTCTCGGCCTGGTCCACCTGGCCCTCCCGGCAGAACCCCGCCACCACCGTGTTGCAGACCACCAGGTTCATCCTCGGCATTTCGTCGAGCACACCAAGCGCGTCGGCGCTCCTGCCCGCACGACAGTACCCACGCGCCAGGATCCCGAAGCTGAAGTCGTTCCTGGCGGGCATCGCGTCGAACACCCTGCGTGCGAGGTCCATGCGGCCGGCGGCGGAGAGCGCCTGCAGCAGGATGTTGCGGGTGAAGACGTCGGGGGCGGCGCCGGAGAGGAGGAGATCCTTGTAGAGCGACTCGACGAGGTCGAGGCGGGACTCGGCGAGCGCGGCGAGGAGGAGGCGGTTGTAGACGGGGGTGGGCGGCGGGCGGAGCGCGGGGCCGGGGAGCGCGCGGAGGGAGCGGAAGGCGGAGAGGGAGAAGTCGAGCGGGACCCGCGGGGAGGCGGATGCGGCGGAGAGGAGCGCGAGGAGGTGCGGGGACGGGTCCGGGAGGGAGAGGAGGTGGCCGAGGAGGCGCGGGAGGAGCGGGTGGCTCGAGGGATCGGAGGCGAGGAGGCGGGAGAGAAACGAGGTGGAGAGCGGCGGCGGAGGGGAGGCCGGGGAGGAGAGATCGAGGAAGAGGCGGAGCGCGGCGGCGGGGCTGGCGGCGTTGCGGCGGAGGAGCGCGAGGAGGGGGGTGGCGGCGGAGGGGGAGGTGGACATGGGAGGGTCGCGGCCGCGGCGTGGGCGGCGGCGGAAGTGGTTTAAACGAGCCCCCGCTGGCTGGCTGATCGGTGGGGTACACTGTTAGGTCAACGGTCCTGTCCTCTCTCACTGCTCTGTGGGGCCAAATCATCCTACCGTCACTGCTATGTGGGGCCAGGTCATCTTAGATTGTGAGCTCTCTTGAAAACCATGCTATGGATATTCGTCATCCCCGATCTACAAGGCTCACATTCTTAGCTCAACGTTTACAACACAAAGAGAGGGTTCTGAAGAGGATCAATGCATGCACTGATCTCCCATTATCCCAACTGATAGGGAAGGATTGTTGAAAGTTCTAGTTCAAACAATTCCAACCTATGTTATGAGTTGTTTTCAGATTCTGGTTACAAATTTGAGCAAGTTTATTGCTGATGTGTGGTGAGTAGAGAATTTGTAACAAGCAGGTCTGGGGGCGGGGCACGCGACCACTTTTCTCGTTTGTCTTTCGATTTTCAGTCTTCATATCTTCTGAATCAAAACACCAAACTAAGTTTCGTTATCATATTAGTGTTCATGGTGGCACGGGCTTTCAAAACACATCTATTTTGGATACCTTTTGGCGAGCGTAATTTTTTCATCAAGTTTTAACTTTTGAAACTTAATATGAGTTTTTTTTAGAAAAAGTGGATAACCCCCGGTCTCTGCATCTGGGAGATGCATGCGACCATTTTATTGATTATTTCCGAGGACCCTACAAAGTAGTACAACAATATGTCTGAATCCGCCATCTTGGCAACATTTACCGCTACTCCTATCCATATGATGAAGGGGGTGTAAACTGAGGCAAATACCCAGACCTCTCACCTAAGCCTAACATCTAAAGTCGGAGGACCGAGCCACATACCGGGTCAGGGGCACAAACCGATCTGACGCACTCACATGTGTCGCCGCCACCATCTTCCACTGGTTCATCTTCAGAGCAGATTGAGGTACCGGCCTTGGCAGGTGCCTCCGCCATCGACGCCACCATGACGTCAAACGACGACCTCCACCTACGTGAGTCCATCTCCAAGCAGCGGACGTAGATCCATGCTAGGATAGGGCCGCACCACCGCCGTCGCCCACCACCCACAAGCACCACCTCAGCCCAAGGTTCCCAAAGCAGCGCCTTCAAGAAGGGAACGACGCCGTGAGCGCCGCCGCCACCCAACAAAGTTAGGGTTTTCGCCCGGGAGACCTACGGGAAGGGGAAGTGAGGGGATCAGTCTATACCGACGCCTCCAAGGAGGGGAACGGTGCCCTCAGGCGTCGCCGTCGACGCGGCCGGCCATGGCCGGCCAGGGATTTCGCCCGAACTAGATCCCCGTCACCAGCAGCGCCTCCTGTACAGAACCGGCGACCCAAGGAAGCGCGGCCCGACCAGGCTAGCCCGCACGCCGAACATGGAAGGAGGGGATGCGCCAGATCACGCACCGCCGCAGAAACTTAATATGAGTGACCGACAAAATCGTAAATTTCAGAACATGTGACCAACAAAACCTTAAGCTTAATGTATCAACTCTAAAACTTGATACGAACGGCCGACAAAAACGTTAGTTCCAGGCCATGTGCCCAACAAAATCTTAAATTTAAAGTATCAACTCCAAAACTTGATACGAGCGGTTGACAAAATTGTAAGTTTCAGAGCATGTGACCAGCAAAATCTTAGGTTTAATGCATCAACTCTAAAACTTGATACGAGCGACCGACAAAATCATAAATTTCAGAAGCCGCGACCAACAAAGTAATAAGTTTTAGAAACTAAGACTTAAAACTTGTTGTGTCTTCATGCAGAATTCAACAACTTTACGGATCGTGAGACAATCGAGTGGATGGCGCGGCTTGGCAAGCATGTGCCCATTCATCGTAATGCCCTGCGAATTTCTGATGTGTGGTGGGGAGTTCAAGATCTAAAGAAGAAAATGCATTGGCCTGGAATGGCTTTCCTCATCTAAATATCTTAGTGGCCTTGGCTTTAGAGATCTCCCTTTGTTTAATCAAGTAATGTAGGGACCTAAAAAAATCAAGCAATGTAGAGCCGTGAAGGGTGGCGTCTCCTTACAGAACCAGATTTGCTTTGCTAAAAAAACATATTTGCTTTGTGCAAGAGTTCTGCATATTCACAGATTTCTGGCAAGCTAGTAGTACGTGGTCTGCTTCTTATACTTGACGCAGCATGATGCACAACAGGAAACTACTCCCTCCATAAAGAAATACAAAAGCATTTTGATCACTACTTTAATGATCTAAACACTTTTATATTTCTTTGCGGAGGAAGTACTTGACTAGGTGTGATGTGGAAAACTGACGATGGAAAAACTGTTCAAATCTGTCAAGAAAAATGGTTAAGGATGAATTTTTGGTCTTGTGAAACCCGTCTTACCTATGCTTGAGTACCAAACGGTAGACACTTGTTTGAAAGTTTATATAAATCCATGTGGGTGATGTTTAGTGTGATGATTTTGTTGTCTGGCCTCACACTAAGAGTGATTCCTTTTCGATAAAGTTTGCATACAACCTGGCTGGTATGCGTCACTTTCTCAATGGAGAAGTGGTTTCGAGTCAGGCAGCATGTTTGATCCACTGAGTAGATCAAAGATTTAAAAGAAATGTGGTCCATAAAAGCATCAAATTCAATAAAAATTATCTTATGGAGAATCACACATGACTGCTTGGTATCGGGGTACCAATTGCACCAAAGAACATTATAAATGCAAACTAGTGGCTATTTGGTCTTCTCGACATATGTAGTGATTTATTGGGAAGCCCGCAATGACAATAAAGAATAATGAGGGTGATGTTTACCCTCCAAAAACAGTTAAAAATAATTCAATCTTATGTGGACATGATTGTGTTGCATTCCATGGTCCCAACCCAGCCAAGAAGGTGTGCAATTCCCAAGAAGCCTCACAAGTGGGTTCCATTGCCATCTGGTATGGCGTGTGTCAATGATGATGATGCGATCTTCTGTTCTTCTTTGAGCTCGGTGATTTGTGTGGTGGTACGAGACCACATAGGCAGTTGTCCGATGGCATGTCATCAGTCCTATGTTGGTATCATAGCTCCTGATATAGCTGAAGCAGATGATGTTTACTCCAAGTTTGTGCTCAATCAGGCATTCAATGTTGAAGTTGGCAAGGTGTATCAAACAGTTTGGGCTGAATAACTTCATCACCTCGTCCAATACATTGTGATTGTAGTGTTGTTTTGTTGGTGTTATCAGTGTGATCGTGTGTAAGGTGTAGCAGGTAAGCTCACCATGTAGGGTACAAGGTTACCACACCTTGTAGCCCGTGTGCAAGCAAACATCATGCAGTTGCATGAGCAGAGCCAATGCAGGACACCAAACACCATGCCAAAATCGATCCCCTAATGCAGACAGACTCGATGCGGGCAACCAAACGAGGTGTAGATGTTAATTTTCCCCTCTTTTCCCTCAACCAAGCCCAAGTGAGCAACACATGCAATGCACGCAAATTAAGGGGGAGCAACCAAACACGCATGTACTGGATAGTGGGAAGTGAATACAGTGAATGCCTTCTTTGCTCCAGGAACTAAGTTTTTACAAATCCCTATGGGTAATGTTGAGTGTGATGATTTTGCTGCCTGGCCTCACCCTAAGAATGGTTCCTTCTCGATGAATTCTGCATACAACCTGGCCCGATCTGTGTCATTCTTTTAGTGGAGAAGCGGTTCAGAGTTGGGCATTATGTCTCATCATGTAGTACAACAAATCTTTGAAGAAGTTGTGCTCCATAAAAGTGTTGGGTAACGTAGCATAAATTTAAAATTTTCCTACGCCATATTCAGATCTTCCTATGGAGAGACCAGCAACGAGAGAGGGATGAGTGCATCTTCATACCTTTGAAGATCGCTAAGCGGAAGCGTTACTAGAACGCGGTTGATGGAGTCGTACTCGCGGCGATTGAGATCGCGGTGTGATTTCGATCTAGTGCCGAACTGTGGCACCTCCGCGTTCAACACACGTGCAGCCCGGTGACGTCTCCCGCACCTTGATCCAGCAAGGAGGAGGGAGAGGTTGGGGAAGATCTCCAGCAGCACGACGGCGTGGTGTCGATGGAGAGACGAGGTCTCCCGGCAGGGCTTGCCAAGCACCGGCAGAGAGGAGGAGAAAGAAGAGCAGGGCTGCGCCGAGGGAGAGGGAAAACTGTGTCTCAAAACAGCCCCAAACCTCAACTATATATAGGGGGAGAGGGAGGGTGCGCAGCCCTTAGGGTTCCCTCCCCCAAGGGGTGCGGCAACCCCCATCTGCGCCAGGAGGTGGCGGCAAGGAGGGGAGGAGGGGTGTGGCGCACCCCTGGTGGGCCTTAGGCCGGCCCACCTGGCTTAGGGTTTGCCCCCCCTTCCCTCTCCCCTGCGCCCCTTCCACCTTTTGGGGCACCAGCCCACTCTGGGCTAGTTCCCTTCCACCTTTTGGCCCATGTCACCTTTTGGGGCTGGTGGCTCCTCCCAGTGGACCTCCGGAACCCTTTCCGGTGGACCCGGTACGCTACCGGTGACGCCCGAAACACTTCCGTTGTCCGAAACCACCCGTCCTATATATCAATCTTTACCTCCAGACCATTCCGGAGCTCCTCGTGGCGTCCGGGATCTCATCCGAGACTCCGAACAACTTTCGATAACCTCGTATAACAATTCCCTATAACCCTAGCGTCATCGAACCTTAAGTGTGTAGACCCTACGGGTTCGGGAGACAGGCAGACATGACCGAGACACCTCTCCGCCCAATAACCATCTGCGGGGTCTGGATACCCATGGTGGCTCCCACTTGCTCCATGATGATCTCATCGGGTGAATCACGATGTCAAGGATTCAATCAATCCCGTATACAATTCCCTTTGTCTGTCGGTATAGAACTTGCCCGAGATTCAATCGTCGGTAAACCTATACCTTGTTCAATCTCGTTACCGGTAAGTCTCTTTACTCGTTCCGTAGCACGTCATCGTGTGACTAACTCCTTAGTCACATTGAGCTCATGATGATGTTCTACCGAGTGGGCCCAGAGTTACCTCTCCGTCACGCGGAGTGACAAATCCCGATCTCGATTCGTACCAACCCAACAGAGACTTTCAGAGGTACCCGTAGTGCACCTTTATAGTCACCCAGTTACGTTGTGACGTTTGATACACCCAAAGCACTCCCACGGTATCCGGGAGTTGCACAATCGCACGGTCGAAGGAAAAGACACTTGACATTAGAAAAGCTTTAGCATACGAACAATACGATCTAGTGCTACGTTTAGGATTGGGTCTTGTCCATCACATCATTCTCCCAATGATGTGATCCCGTTATCAATGACATCTAATGCCCATGACCAGGAAACCATGATCATCTATTGACTAACGAGCTAGCGAACTAGAGGCTTGCTAGGGACACATTGTGATCTATTTATTCACACATGTATTACTGTTTCCTGTTAATACAATTATAGCATGAACAATAGACGATTATCATGAACAGGGAAATATGATAATAACCATTTTATTATTGCCTCTAGGGCATATTTCCAACAGTCTCCCACTTGCACTAGAGTCAATAATCTAGTTACATTGTGATGTATCGAACACCCATAACATTATGGTGTTGATCATGTTTTGCTCGTGGAAGAGGTTTAGTCAACGGGTCTGCAACATTCAGATCCGTGTGTACTTTACAAATCTCTATTACTCCACTCTGGACATGGTCCTGGATGGACTTGTAGCGGCGTTTGATGTGCTTCGTCTTCCGGTGAAACCTGGGCTCCTTGGCTATGGCAATGGCCCCAGTGTTAACACAGAAGAGTTTCATTGGACCCGACGAGCTTGGAACCACTCCAAGGTCGGTGATGAGCTCCTTCATCCAAATTCCTTCATGAGCTGCTTTTGAAGCAGCTATGTACTCCGCTTCACATGTAGATGCTGCCACGACTTCTTGCTTGCTGCTGCACCAGCTCACTGCCCCACCATTCAAAACATATACGTATCCGGTCTGTGACTTAGAGTCATCCGGATCCGTGTCAAAGCTAGCGTCGACGTAACCCTTTACGACGAGCTCTTCGTCACCTCCATAAACGAGAAACATTTCCTTAGTCCTTTTTAGGTACTTAAGGATATTCTTGACCGCTGTCCAGTGTTCCATACCGGGATCACTTTGGTACCTCCCTACCAAACTTATGGCAAGGTTTATATCAGGTCTGGTACACAGCATGGCATACATAAGAGAGCCTACGGCTGAAGCATAGGGGACATAACTCATCTTCTCTCTATCTGCTGCCGTGGTCGGCGACTGAGTCTTACCCAATCTCATACCTTGCAAAACTGGCAAGAACCCTTTCTTTGAGTTTTCCATATTGAACTTCTTCAATATCTTGTCAAGGTATGTACTTTGCGAAAGACCTATGAGGCGTCTCGATCTATCTCTATAGAACTTGATGCCTAATATGTATGCAGCTTCTCCAAGGTCCTTCATTGAAAAACTCTTGTTCAAATAGGCCTTTATGCTCTCCAACATCTCTATATCATTCCCCATCAATAATATGTCATCCACATACAGTATGAGGAAAGCTACAAAGCTCCCACTCACTTTCTTGTACAGACAGGCTTCTCCATAAACCTGTATGAACCCAAACGCTTTAATCACCTCATTAAAGCGAATGTTCCAACTCCGAGATGCTTGCACCAGCCCATAGATGGAGCGCTGGAGCTTGCACACTTTGTTAGCACCCTTAGGGTCGACAAAACCTTCTAGTTGCATCATATACAACTCTTCCTTAAGGTTCCCGTTAAGGAACGCTGTTTTGACGTCCATTTGCCAAATTTCATAATCATAAAAAGCGGCAATTGCTAACATGATTCGGACTGATTTCAGCTTCACTACGGGAGAGAAAGTCTCTTCATAGTCAATTCCTTGAATTTGTCGAAAACCCTTTGCGACAAGTCAAGCTTTATAAACGGTTACATTACCGTTTGCATCAGTATTCTTCTTGAAGATCCATTTATTTTCTATGGCTCGCCGATCATCGGGCAAGTCCACCAAAGTCCATAATTTGTTCTTATACATGGATCCTATCTCGGATTTCATAGCTTCAAGCCATTTGTTGGAATCCGGGCCCGCCATCGCTTCTTCATAGTTCGAAGGTTCACCATTGTCTAACAACATGATTTCTATTACAGGGTTGCCGTACCACTCTGGTACGGAGCATACCCTTTTGGACCTTCGAGGTTCAGTAGTAACTTGATCCGAAGCTTCATGATCATTATCATTAACTTCCTCTTCAGTTGGTGTAGGCGCCACAGGAACAACTTCCCGCGCTGCGCTACTATCCTGTTCGAGAGGGGGTGTAATTACCTCATCAAGTTCTACCTTCCTCCCACTTACTTCTTTCGAGAGAAACTCTTTCTCTAGAAAGGATCCGTTCTTGGCAACAAAGGTTTTACCTTCGGATCTAAGATAGAAGGTATACCCAATAGTTTCCTTAGGGTATCCTATGAATACGCATTTCTCCGCTTTGGGTTCGAGCTTCTCTGGTTGAAGTTTCTTCACATAAGCATCGCTTCCCCAAACTTTAAGAAACGACAACTTAGGTTTCTTGCCAAACCATAGTTCATACAGTGTCGTCTCAACGGATTTAGACGGTGCCCTATTTAAAGTGAATGCTGCAGTTTCTAATGCGTATCCCCAAAATGATAGTGGTAAGTCGGTAAGAGACATCATAGATCGTACCATATCTAATAAAGTGCAATTACGACGTTCAGACACTCTGTTGCATTGCGGTGTGCCAGGCGGCGTCAGTTGTGAAACGATTCCACACTTCCTTAGGTGTGTGCCAAACTCGTGACTCAAATATTCTCCTCCACGATCAGATCGTAGACACTTAATTTTTCTGTCACGTTGATTCTCGACCTCACTCTGAAATTCCTTGAACTTTTCAAACGTCTCAGATTTTTGCTTCATCAAGTAGATATACCCATACCTACTCAAATCATCGGCGAGAGTGAGAACATAACGATAGCCACCGCGAGCTTCAACATTCATTGGACCACACACATCAGTATGTATTATTTCCAATAAGTCCGTTTCTCTCTCCATTATTCCTAAGAATGGAGTCTTAGTCATCTTGCCCATGAGGCACAGTTCGCATGTGTCAAATGATTCAAAGTCAAGAGACTCTAATAGTCCATCAGTATGGAGCTTCTTCATGCGCTTAACGCCGATATGACCCAGGTGGCAGTGCCACAAGTATGTGGGACTATCATTATCAACCTTACATCTTTTGGTACTCACACTATGAATATGCGTAACATCACGATCGAGATTCATCAGAATAAACCATTCACCAGCGGAGCATGACCATAAAACATATCACTCATATAAATAGAACAACCATTATTCTCTGACTTAAATGAGTAGCGGTCTCGCATTAATCAAGACCCTGATACAATGTTCATGCTTAAAGTTGGTACTAAATAACAATTATTAAGGTTTAAAACTAATCCTGATGGTAGATGTAGAGGTAGCGTGCCGACGGCGATCACATCGACCTTGGAGCCATTCCTGACGCGCATCGTCACCTCGTCCTTGGCCAGTCTCCGCTCATTCCGCAGTTCCTGCTTTGAGTTGCAAATGTGAGCAACAACACCGGTATCAAATACCCAGGAGCTACTACGAGCCCTGGTAAGGTACACATCAATAACATGTATATCACATATACCTTTAACGTTGTCGGCCTTCTTGTCCGCTAAGTATTTGGGGCAGTTTCGCTTCGAGTGACCCTTTCCCTTGCAATAGATGCACTCAGTCTCAGGCTTGGGTCCATTCTTTTTCTTCTTCTCGGCATCTGGCTTACCGGGCATGGCAACGGCTTTGCTGTCTTTCTTGAATTTCTTCTTACCCTTGCCCTTCTTGAAACTAGTGGTCTTGTTGACCATCAACACTTGATGCTCTTTCTTGATTTCTACTTCTGCAGACTTGAGCATTGAGTACAACTCGGGAATGGTCTTCTCCATCCCTTGCATGTTGTAGTTCAGCACAAAACCTTTGTAGCTTGGTGGGAGAGACTGGAGGATTCTGTCAATTATAGCATCATCCAGAAGTTCGACTCCAAGTGAAGTCAGACGACCGTGTAACCCAGACATTTTGAGTATGTGCTCACTGACAGAACTGTTCTCCTCCATCTTACAGCTAAAGAACTTGTCGGGGACTTCATATCTCTCGACACGGGCATGAGCTTGAAAAACTAGTTTTGGCTCTTGGAACATCTCATATGCACCGTGTTGCTCAAAACGCCTTTGGAGCCCCGTTTCTAAACTGTATAACATGCCGCACCTAACCAGAGAGTAGTCATCACTCCGTGTTTGCCAGACGTTCAAAATGTCCTGGGCTGCTGCGGGAGCGGGAGGGTCACCTAGCGGCGCATCAAGGACATAAGCCTTTTTAGCTTCTTCAAGGATGAGCTTCAAGTTGCGAACCCAGTCCGCATAGTTGCTACCATCATCTTTCAGCTTGTTTTTCCTCTAGGAATGCGTTGAAATTGAGGTTGACGTTGGCCATCTACAAAATTTATAAAGACAACTTTTAGACTAAGTTCATGACAATTAAGTTCATTTAATCAAATTAAGTATGAACTCCCACTTAAATCGACATCCATTTAGTCATCTAAGTGATACATGATCCATGTTGACTAACCCGTGTCCGATCATCACGTGAGACGGACTAGTCACCATGGTGAGCAACTTCATGATGGTCGTATTCAACCATACGACTCATGTTCAACCTTTCGGTCTCTTGTATTTGAGGTCATGTATGTACATGCTAAGCTCGTCGAGTCAACCTACGTGTTTCGCGTGTGTAAATCTGGCTTACACCCGTTGTATGCGAACATTAGAATCTATCACACCCGATCATCACTTGGTGCTTCGAGACAATGATCCTTCGCAATGGTGCACACTTAGAGGAATACGTTCTCAAAATTTTAAGAGGGATCATCTTATTATGCTACCGTCGTTCTAAGAAATAAGATGAAAAACATGATAAACATCACAATGCAATCATATAGTGACATGATATGGCCATTATCATCCTTGCTCTTTCAATCTCCATCTTCAGGCATCGCATGATCATCATCGTCACCGGCGTGACACCATGATCTCCATCATCGTGTCTCCGTGAAGTCGTCACGCCAACTACTACTATCACTACTACTATAGCTAACCGTTAGCAATGAAGTAAAAGTAGTAAGCACATGGCGTTGCATCTCATACAATAAATTAAGACAACTCCTATGGCTCCTGCCGGTTGTCATACTCATCGACATGCAAGTCGTGAAACCTATTACAATAACATGATCATCTCATACATCATACATGCAACATCACAACTTTGGCCATATCACATCACATGTCAAACCCTGCAAAAACAAGTTAGACGTCCTCTAATTGTTGTTGCAAGTTTTACGTGGCTGATTTGGGTTTCTAGCAAGAACGCTTTCTTACCTACGTGACAGCCACAACGATGATATGCCAAAGCTATTTACCCTTCATAAGGACCCTTTTCATCAAATCCAATCCGACTAGAGTAGGAGAGACAGACACCTGCTAGCCACCTTTATGCACGGTGTGCATGTCTGTCGGTGGAACCAGTCTCACGTAAGCGTACGTGTAATGTCGGTCCGGGCCGCTTCATCCCACAATACCGCCGGAAAAGAATAAGACTAGTAGCGGCAAGCAATTGAAAAATCATCGCCCACAACCTTTTGTGTTCTACTCGTGCATAGAATCTACGCATAGAAAACCTGGCTCGGATGCCACTGTTGGGTAACGTAGCATAAATTCAAAATTTTCCTACGCCATATTCAGATCTTCCTATGGAGAGACCAGCAACGAGAGAGGGGTGAGTGCATCTTCATACCTTTGAAGATCGCTAAGAGGAAGCGTTACTAGAACGCGGTTGATGGAGTCGTACTCGCGGCGATTCAGATCGAGGTGTGATTCCGATCTAGTGCCGAACTACGACACCTCCGCGTTCAACACACTTGCAGCCCGGTGACGTCTCCCGCACCTTGATCCAGCAAGGAGGAGGGAGAGGTTGGGGAAGATCTCCAGCAGCACGACGGCGTGGTGTCGATGGAGAGACGAGGTCTCCCGGCAGGGCTTCGTCAAGCACCGCCAGAGAGGAGGAGAAAGAAGAGCAGGGCTGCGCCGAGGGAGAGGGAAAACTGTGTCTCAAAACAACCCCAAACCTCAACTATATATAGGGGGAGAGGGAGGGGGTGCAGCCCTTAGGGTTCCCTCCCCCAAGGGGTGCGGTAGCCCCCATCTGCGCCACGAGGTGGCGGCCAGGAGGGGAGGAGGGGTGTGGCGCACCCCTGGTGGGCCTTAGGCCCACCTGGCTTAGGGTTTGCCCCCCTTCCCTCTCCCCTACGCCTTGGGCCCGTGGTGGGAGGCGCACCAGCCCACTCTGGGCTGGTTCCCTTCCACATTTTGTCCCATGTCACCTTTTGGGGCTGGTGGCCCCTCCCCGTGGACCTCCGGAACCCTTTCCGGTGGTCCCGGTACGCTACCGGTGACGCCCGAAACACTTCCGGTGTCCGAAACCATTCGTCCTATATATCAATCTTTACCTCCGGACCATTCCGGAGCTCCTAGTGACGTCCGGGATCTCATCCAGGACTCCGGAAAACTTTCGATAACCTCGTATAACAATTCCCTATAACCCTAGCGTCATCGAACCTTAAGTGTGTAGACCCTACGGGTTCAGGAGACAGGCAGACATGACCGAGACACCTCTCCGGCCAATAACCATCAGCGGGGTCTGGATACCCATGGTGGCTCCCACTTGCTCCACAATGATCTCATCGGATGAACCACGATGTCAAGGATTCAATAAATCCCGTATACAATTCCCTTTGTCTGTCGGTATAGAACTTGCCCGAGATTCGATCATCGGTATACCTATACCTTGTTCAATCTCGTTACCGGTAAGTCTCTTTACTCGTTCCATAGCACGTCATCGTGTGACTAACTCCTTAGTCACATTGAGCTCATGATGATGTTCTACTGAGTGGGCCCAGAGTTACCTCTCCGTCACGCGGAGTGACAAATCCCGATCTCGATTCGTACCAACCCAACAGAGACTTTCAGAGGTACCCGTAGTGCACCTTTGTAGTCACCCAATTACGTTGTGACGTTTGATACACCCAAAGCACTCCTACGGTATCCGGGAGTTGCACAATCTCACGGTCGAAGGAAAAGACACTTGACATTAGAAAAGCTTTAGCATACGAACAATATGATCTAGTGCTACGCTTAGGATTGGGTCTTGTCCATCACATCATTCTCCCAATGATGTGATCCCGTTATCAATGACATCTAATGCCCATGACCAAGAAACCATGATCATCTATTGACTAACGAGCTAGCCAACTAGAGGCTTGCTAAGGACACATTGTGATCTATTTATTCACACATGTATTACTGTTTCCTATTAATACAATTATAGCATGTACAATAGACGATTATCATGAACAGGGAAATATGATAATAACCATTTTATTGTTGCCTCTAGGGCATATTTCCAACAAAAAGCACCGAATAAAATGAACATTATCTTATGGAGACTCGGAAATGACTGCTTGGCATCAGGGTAGTGGAGGATCTAGGATCGAGGGCGGCGGGGGGGGGGGGGGGGGGGGGGGGGGCCCAGGGCGTGGAAAATACTTGATTCGTTCACTGTAGCATTTTGCGACATTGTAGATGCATTGCAACGATACTGTAGCAGCATGGGGCCCGGGCTTGGACCAATTCTGGCTCTGCCCCTCCATCAGGGTACCAATTGCATCAAAGACCTATTATAGCATGTTCCCAATGCTACTTCTGTGGCACAGGATAAAGAGAGTAGAACATTGTTTTCCCATGTGCCAAACTAGGCCTATGGTATGGGATCCCAGCAAGCATCAATTTGGCATTCACGTGTGCAAAAAATATCCGGTAAATGCAAAGCAATGGCTATTTGATCTTCTAGACAAATGTAGTGATTTGCAGGTTGTTGTTGTGGCAATGTATGTTGGCATATTTGGGAAGCCCACAATGATGTAAATTATAATGAAGGTAATGTTTACCCTACACCAACGGTTAAAAAGAATTCAAGCTTATGTGGACATGATTGTGTTGCATTCCATGGTACCGACCTAGCCAAGAAGGTGTGCAAGCGCAATCTCCAAGAAGCCTCACAAGTGGGTTCCACCGTGACCTGATATGGTGTGTGTCAGTGTTGATGCTGCGATCTTCTGCTCTTCTTCGAGCTCTGTGATTGGTGTTGTGGTACGGGACCACAAATGCAATTGTCCGATGGCCCGTCGTGAGTTCTATGTGGACAATATTTTGGTTTTAATCGAAAAGGTTAACAAAATACAGATTTGACCTCAGATTCAAAAAAAAAACAATCTAACCTCTTTACGTGACGCCAACATCCCTGACGTATGGGTTGCACGGGAGACGCCAGGGACCATGGTGTTTGGCTCGGGCCCGCTCAATCCCCCCGTCTCGTTGACCAGTTGATGTGGCAAAGGGCCAGACACCAGGGACCCTGGCGCCTGGTCGCGAGACCCCAGACGCCGCGCACCCTGGCGTGTGGCACCGTTAAGTTACACGGGCCTGCCCCACCCAGGCATCTTCTTCCTCCTCCTCACCGCATTTGGATCACTCTCGCCCCTCTTCCCCCTCACAACCCCTTTCCCTGATCCACTCCCTCCTCCATCAAAGTGTGTGGATCCAAGCCCTAATCTCCCCCAATCCCTCCATTTTTTTGTTTTAACATCTTATTTTGAGAGTATTTGTGAAGAATGGGTGATGTTAGATCATTAGATTCTTTATTAGTTTTAGGGATTTTTGTGTATTTGTCAGATTATATAGATGGTTTGTTCAATATGTTGGTATATTTTTTTGGCCTTTGGTGCATTTTGTTGAATATGTTAGTATATGATGTGTTGTAGATTTTGTTTAATAATTTAGTGTTGATATGATGTGGGCATAATGGATTGATTTTAGGCAACCAAAAATTGTCATTGAGGTGCTTAATTCATTATTGTTGTTTTTAGATGGGGAGACTTGTTAATGTTCATTATATGGACAAGGAGGAATTCTTGACTAACAATGCCTCCGGGGATGAGGAAGCCATTGTTTTTATACAAGCCCTAGCTATGATGAGCTTGTTGCAAAAGTGACACATGTCTTAAAGTGGATGGACCTCAATGATGGTATTAAGTTAATAGGAAGGTATGATGTTGGAGTCGGAGTCAAATCTCTCTTGAAAAGTATGCCTATCACCTCTGACTTGCATTGGGATGTGTACAAGGAAACCGTTGACCAATCAGAAGAAAAGTCACTTGAATTGTTTGCCACCAAGGTTGAACCTCATCGGGCTGAAATTAACTTGAACCGACTTATCTCTTCCCCAATGAGCGAGAGGACAAGTGTGCCTTTTGTTGAGCAAAGGATTATGATTGATGACTCCAATGCTTATAGCCAACCACAAATGTATCTCTGTGATTCCACATTGCTATCCATTGATTGTGTTTGTTCGCCCAATCCGATATATCCTGATTGTTCCTTCGACTAAACCTACAAATGATGCACGTTGTAAAGCATTAGCAAACATATACTCTCAAAATGCTAGAGCACCATACAAAATATTTTGCTCACCTATGCAGCTTTTTGATTGTCTCCTTGCTCTCCTCAATTGGAATACCTTGTAGTTTTCCAAATTGCCTAGCAACACGGTCTACAAAGTGCCACTCGACAGCGTAAAAGAATATCATTGGACACCTCGCCTGCCAAAGAAGATTATCACACGTGCACATCTCGTTGAGGTTGAAATCACGATCATTCTCATAAGGCTGTCAGAAAACCTACAATAGGATGAGATGAGATATTAGGTACACATTTTCATAAGGCCGCCAGAAAACCTACAATAGGATGAGCTGAAATGTTGGTACATGCTCAGCAGTTAAGATTTCCAGCTCGTTCACATAACACTTGTATCGCACATGAGAGCTTCCGGTGTAAACAGACACCTGATCCCAACAACAAGCAATTGTGGGGCGGCGATATGGATCTTGATCATGAAGCCCTTCATGCGGATTGGGTTTGTCTTATCGGGGTTTTTGAACACGGGTCGTCCAACCGGCAACCGCTCCCACATCCATAAAGAGAGGCTCCACACAAACCCGCACAATGAAGATGTGTGAAAGGATCGATATGGTTGACTAGAGGGGGGGGGGGTGAATATGCAACGACGACTTTTTAATTAATCTTAGCAAGTTAGGGTAAACAACATACGGGTTCACAAATATAACAACAATGGTGTGAACCGTAATGAAGCTAACAACAAGAGCTACTAAGACAAGTAAGAGATAGACAACAACATAAGCATTCACAAAGTAAAGGTTAGAGATAACCACAAGTGGAACCAATGAAGACGACGATGTGTTACCGAAGTTCCTTCCCTTTGACATGAAGTACGTCTCCGTTGGAGCGGTGTGGAGGCACAATGCTCCCCAATAAGCCACTAAGGCCACCGTATTCTCCTCAGGCCCTCGCACGATGCAAGGTACCGCGATTCCACTATAGGTGCCCTTGAAGGCGGCGACCGAACCTTTACAAACAAGGTTGGGGCAAACTCCACACAAAGCTTGGAGTCTCCCAACAAGACCACAAAGCTTCACCACAATGGAATGTGGCTTCGAGGTGACCTCAACCGTCTAGGATGTCAAACACCCAAGAGTAACAAGATCCGCAAGGGATTGGTGGGGGAATCAACTTTTCTCTTGGTGGAAGTGTAGATCTAGGCCTTCTCAACCAATCCCTAAAGAATCAACAAGTTTGATTGGCTAGGGAGAGAGATCGGGCACTTTTGAGCTTAGGGAGCAACAATGGAGCTTGGGTGGGTAAGAGATAAGGTTCCACAGCTAGAAGAACCCCTTATATAGTGGGGGGAGGGAAATCCAACCGTTTTCCCACTCACAGCCCGTGCCTGGCGGTACTACCGCTGGATGCAGCGGTACTACCGCTGCAGCCAGCGGTAGGTACTACCGCTAGCACTCCAGCGGTACTACCGCTGGCTGCAGCGGTACTACCGCTGGCACTCCAGCGGTACTACCGCTGGCTACAGCGGTACTACCACTGGGCCCATGGTAGTGCATAAGCACTACCGGGCCAACCACCGCCAAGAAAGTCTTTGCAAAAAGGTTCGTCCAAGTACAACCGCTAGGAAGGCGGTACTAATCTCCTGGAGCGGTACTACCGCTGACCAGGGGCGGTACTACCGCTAGCACTCCAGCCGTACTACCGCTAGGCACAGCGGTACTACCGCTGAGGGACCATTTGCAAAGAAGAGAAAAACACAAAGGCGGGAGCCACTCCAAAGTTGCCGGCAAGGGGGAAAGGAGATGAAGTGTGCGCGTGCAAAATTGATTCCACCCAAACCTTTCCACTACGGTTCCCCTCTTAATAGTACAGCGTTCCTATGACTCAAATAAAGAGAATCGTAGAGTACACCGTGCTTCTGTTCCATGAAAGAGGGGGCGAGTCGTCTTGTGCCGTTGACGTGTGTTGTCTGAAATCTTAACACACACGGTTAGTCCTTTGCGGTACTGTCATCAATCACCAAAATTACTTAGGCATAAACTATGCCCTAACAATCTCCCCCTTTTTGGTGGATTGATGACACTACCGGATTTGCACAGTGAATATCATGTGAACAAAAAGATAGAGATATATGAAAATAAGGAGCATATGACTCACAACATATGATGGAAATAAATACTCACACTATTTCATGACTCACGTCACACAAAGCAAAGATAGCAAAACAGAAGCAAACCAAGTTCAAAGCAAACACGAAAGATAAGCAAAGCTAAGCAAAGTTCAACTCTCAAATCAAATCCAGCTCCTAGACTCTCTCCCCCTTTGGCACAAGACACCAAAAAGGGGCACACCTAACGACACAGGTGGTCACTCCTCATCCTCATCATCCCCAGACTCATCCGTAGCATCCGGATCGTCCTGCTCCTCCTCATTGTCCTCCTCCTCCTCAGCATTAGACCACTGATAACCTTGAGCCCGCATCCAAGCCAACTCTGGAGTGATGTCGTCCTCTGAGCCGCTGGAGATCTCAACATCAAGTGTCCTCAGGACACGCTTGTGCCTCTGACGGTTCTCCTTCTGGGCCACATGAGTCTGATACTGTCCCTTAGCCTGCATACATAAGAGAGTCTTCATTTTATCCTGTAGTTTCACTGCCCAAGATGGCATAGCAGAACAGCGGGACTGGGAAGCGGTGCCTCTGTCAGTAGCAGTCTCTGTGTCAGTGTCCATGTGCTGAGATGAAGTAGATGGGTTGGCCCATTTGTCCTTGATGCGGAGCTTGATAGGATCATGCACAAAGTAATCGGCCTGAAGGTGGAACTCCTCAAGCGGATAAGTGTCTTGCCACTTCTGGCAAATATAGGCAAACAAGTAGGGCCCGTAGGTGGGAACCTTGCGCATCATGATGCAGTTCCAGAGCTCAGTGAACATGACGTCAGAAATATCGAGAGGGGCAGACTCCTTAGTCATAGCCTCCTCACAAAGCAGAAGCATCTCAGCCAGAGAACCGTGTACCTCGTCGAAGTTGCCAATGCGAGGGAAGAGGGTGTTGCGAAAGATCCGATGCATGATATCCAGATGCCTGGGGAGCACACCTTTCTTCACATAGAGTTGCTGCAACCTGTCCTTGCCGGGGCCCTATCAGTGGAAGCTGCAGCATGAGGACGCGGCCCAATTGGAGTGTCAGCTCCCTGAAAGTCAACCTTGAGAAATGCCATGAATTCACGCCAGGAACATGTCATCTTCTGAGTCCCAGTCATCCAAACCAGGGAGCTCATCATCAGGCGAGAAGTGAACCGTGACATAGAACTGGGCAACAACATGTGGAGTCTTTCTTGAAGGAGATGATCTCCTTAATGCCCAGCTTGTTAATCAGAGAGAGAGCGTCACCAAAGTAATCCAGGTTCCGCTGAAGGTGAGCCAAGTCAATCCACTAAACTAGAACAAAACTCTTCTTGAAATGCTTGATGATGTCACGATAGATCCTGCAGTGATCCATTGCCCAAACATGCTCGACATCCCTGATCATAGCCTTCTCTTGGAGATAGTGATTTTTGGTGCGGAACCGCAGAAAATCCTTAGGGGGCATAGTGCGAACGTTGACCCCCTTGTCCTTGTGAGCGGCCTTTTTGAAGGACTTCTTTTTGGGTTGCAGACCGGAAGTGGCGGAGCCCTCTGGAGCCTCTGGATTGCGATAATGCTTCGACTGTGTGTCCCGTGGGGGGTTCGAGCGGCGAGCACCACCTGTGACACAAAACACACACCAAACAAGAGCGACACAAGGAGTCAAGGCAATGAACAAGAAGAGGCATAAAAGTAAACACACATTGCCAAGCAAATGAAAAGAAGAGACAGAATATCCTCCTGGCGGTAGTACCGCTGGGGTCCGAGAGGTAGTACCGCTACCCCTAGCGGTAGTACCGCTGGGGTCCTGGCGGTAGTACCGCTACCCCTCGCGGTAGTACCGCTACCTCTGGCGGTAGTACCGCTAGGGTTTGATTTTCAGATCTGAATATGAAAAGAACCCATAGAGATGGCTACATGGGATTTACGAGGGCCATGAGACTGTGTATAATCACTAAGAACTACACCACAGCCCTAACCACATGAGGATCACAAATACCATCTAAATAAGGACATGCTGTGACAGCCCGAGATCGACGCCCCAGTAGATTCCCCTTTCTTTCTGTTGGGGAACGTCGCATGGGAAACAAAAATTTTCCTACGCGCACGAAGACCTATCATGGTGATGTCCATCTACGAGAGGGGATGAATGATCTACGTACCCTTGTAGACCGTACAGCAGAAGCGTTAGAGAACGCGGTTGATGTAGTGGAACGTCCTCACGTCCCTCGATCCACCCCGCGAACAATCCCGCGATCGGTCCCACGATCTAGTACCGAACGGACGGCACCTCCGCGTTCAGCACACGTACAGCTCGACGATGATCTCGGCCTTCTTGATCCAGCAAGAGAGACGGAGAGGTAGAAGAGTTCTCCGGCAGCGTGACGGCGCTCCGGAGGTTGGTGATGACCTTGTCTCAGCAGGGCTCCGCCCGAGCTCCGTAGAAACGCGATCTAGAGGAAAAACCGTGGAGGTATGTGGTCGGGCTGCCGTGGAAAAGTCGTCTCAAATCAGCCCTAAAACCTCCGTATATATAGGTGGGAGGGAGGGGGCCTTGCCTTGGGGCTCAAGGAGCCCCAAGGGGGTCGGCCGAGTCCAAGGGGGAGGACTCTCCCCCCCAAACCGAGTTGGACTAGGTTTGGTGGGAGGGAGTCCCCCTTCCTTCCCACCTCCTCCTTTTTTTTCTTTCTCTCTTGATTTTCTTCTCCTTGGCGCATAGGGCACTTGTGGGCTGTCCCACCAGCCCACTAAGGGCTGGTGTGTCTCCCCAAAGGCCTATGGGCTTCCCCGGGGTGGGCCCCCCCCGGTGAACTCCCGGAACCCATTCGTCATTCCCGGTACATTCCCGGTAACTCCGAAAACCTTCCGGTAATCAAATGAGGTCATCCTATATATCAATCTTCGTTTCTGGACCATTCCGGAAACCCTCGTGACGTCCGTGATCTCATCCGGGACTCCGAACAACATTCGGTAACCAACCATATAACTCAAATACGCATAAAACAACGTCGAACCTTAAGTGTGCAGACCCTGCGGGTTCGAGAACTATGTAGACATGACCCGAGAGACTCCTCGGTCAATATCCAATAGCGGGACCTGGATGCCCATATTGGATCCTACATATTCTACGAAGACCTTATCGTTTGAACCTAAGTGCCAAGGATTCGTATAATCTCGTATGTCATTCCCTTTGTCCTTCGGTATGTTACTTGCCCGAGATTCGATCGTCAGTATCCGCATACCTATTTTAATCTCGTTTACCGGCAAGTCTCTTTACTCGTTCCGTAATACAAGATCCCGCAACTTACACTAAGTTACATTGCTTGCAAGGCTTTTGTGTGATGTTGTATTACCGAGTGGGCCCCGAGATACCTCTCCGTCACACGGAGTGACAAATCCCAGTCTTGATCCATACTAACTCAACTAACACCTTCGGAGATACCTGTAGAGCATCTTTATAGTCACCCAGTTACGTTGCGACGTTTGATACACACAAAGCATTCCTCCGGTGTCAGTGAGTTATATGATCTCATGGTCATAGGAATAAATGCTTGACATGCAGAAAACAGTAGCAACAAAATGACACGATCAACATGCTACGTCTATTAGTTTGGGTCTAGTCCATCACGTGATTCTCCCAATGACGTGATCCAGTTATCAAGCAACAACACCTTGTTCATAATCAGAAGACACTGACTATCATCGATCAACTGGCTAGCCAACTAGAGGCATGCTAGGGACGGTGTTTTGTCTATGTATCCACACATGTAAATGAGTCTTCATTCAATACAATTATAGCATGGATAATAAACTATTATCTTGATACAGGAATTATAATAATAACTATATTTATTATTGCCTCTAGGGCATAATTCCAACAGTATCCCACTTGCACTAGAGTCAATAATCTAGCCCTCAGATCACCATGTGAATTACATTGTAATAAATCTAACACCCATACAGTTCTGGTGTCGATCATGTTTTGGCCGTGGAAGAGGTTTAGTCAGCGGGTCTGCTACATTCAGATCCGTTTGCACTTTGCATATATTTACGTCCTCTTCCTCGACGTAGTCGCGGATGAGGTTGAAGCGTCGTTTGATGTGTCTGGTCTTCTTGTGAAACCGTGGTTCCTTTGCTAAGGCAATGGCACCAGTGTTGTCACAGAACAAGGTTATTAGATTCAGTGCGCTTGGCACCACTCCAAGATCCGTCATGAACTGCTTCATCCAGACACCCTCCTTAGCCGCCTCCGAGGCAGCCATGTACTCCGCTTCACATGTAGAATCTGCTACGACGCTTTGCTTGGAACTGCACCAGCTTACTGCACCCCCATTAAGAATAAATACGTATCCGGTTTGCGACTTAGAGTCGTCCGGATCTGTGTCAAAGCTTGCATCGACGTAACCTTTTACGGCGAGCTCTTCGTCACCTCCATACACGAGAAACATCTCCTTAGTCCTTTTCAGGTACTTCAGGATATTCTTGACCGTTGTCCAGTGATCCACTCCTGGATTACTCTCGAACCTACCTGCCATACTTATGGCCAGGCTAACATCCGGTCTAGTGCACAGCATCGCATACATGATAGAACCTATGGCTGAAGCATAGGGGACGGAGCGCATATGCTCTCTATCTTCATCAGTTGCTGGGCACTGAGTCTTACTCAATCTTGTACCTTGTAAAACTGGCAAGAACCCTTTCTTGGACCGTTCCATTTTGAACCTTTTCAAAACTTTATCAAGGTATGTGCTTTGTGAAAGTCCTATCAGGTGTTTTGATCTATCCCTATAGATCTTAATGCCTAGAATGTAAGCAGCTTCTCCTAGGTCCTTCATAGAGAAACTTTTATTCAAGTAACCTTTTATGCTCTCCAAAAGCTCTACGTTGTTTCCAATCAGTAATATGTCATCCACATATA
Organism: Hordeum vulgare subsp. vulgare; assembly: GCF_904849725.1. NCBI lineage: Eukaryota > Viridiplantae > Streptophyta > Magnoliopsida > Poales > Poaceae > Hordeum > Hordeum vulgare. The sequence goes on from NC_058523.1 coordinate 38,800,202, forward strand.
ATATTAGAAACGCCACAGAGCTCCCACTCACTTTCTTGTAAATACAAGATTCTCCAACCACTTGTATAAACCCAAATGCTTTGATCACCTCATCAAAACGTTTGTTCCAACTCCGAGATGCTTGCACCAGTCCATAAATGGATCGCTGGAGCTTGCACACCTTGTTAGCATTCTTAGGATCGACAAAACCTTCGGGTTGCATCATATACAACTCTTCCTTAAGGAAACCATTAAGGAACACCGTTTTGACATCCATCTGCCAGATTTCATAATCGAAAAATGCAGCTATTGCTAACATGATTCTGACGGACTTAAGCATCGCTACGGGTGAGAAAGTCTCATCGTAGTCAACTCCTGGAACTTGTGAAAAACCCTTTGCCACAAGTAGAGCTTTATAAACGGTCACATTACCGTCAGCGTCCGTCTTCTTCTTAAAGATCCATTTGTTCTGAATAGCCTTGCGGCCCTCAAGTAGTATCTCCAAAGTCCACACTTTGTTCTCATACATGGATCCTATCTCGGACTTCATGGCTTCTAGCCATTTGTTGGAATCTGGGCCCACCATTGCTACTTCATAATTTGCAGGTCATTGTTGTCTAACAACATGATTGATAAGACGGGATTACCGTACCACTCTGGAGCAGCGCGTGATCTCGTCGACCTGCGTGGTTCAACAGAAACTTGAACTGGAGTTTCATGATCATCATCATTAACTTCCTCCTCAACCGGCGTCGCAACGACAGAGGTTTCCCCTTGCCCTGCGCCACCATCCAGAGGGATGAGAGGTTCGACAACCTCGTCAAGTTCTATCTTCCTCCCACTCAATTCTCTCGAGAGAAACTCCTTCTCGAGAAAAGCTCCGTTTTTAGCAACAAACACTTTGCCCTCGGATTTGAGATAGAAGGTGTACCCAACTGTCTCTTTTGGGTAACCTATGAAGACGCACTTTTCCGCTTTGGGTTCCAGCTTTTCAGGCTGAAGCTTTTTGACATAAGCATCACATCCCCAAACTTTAAGAAACGACAACTTTGGCCTTTTGCCATACCACAGTTCGTATGGTGTCGTCTCAACGGATTTTGATGGTGCCCTATTTAAAGTGAATGCAGCTGTTTCTTAATGCATAACCCCAAAATGATAACGGCAAATCAGTAAGAGACATCATAGATCGCACCATCTCTAACAAAGTACGATTACGACGTTCGGACACACCATTACTGTTGGAAATATGCCCTAGAGGCAATAATAAATTAGTTATTATTATATTTCTTAGTTCATGATAATCGTTTATTATCCATGCTATAATTGTATTGATTGGAAACACAATACTTGTGTGGATACATAGACAAAACATTGTCCCTAGTAAGCCTCTAGTTGACTAGCTCGTTGATCAAAGATGGTCAAGGTTTCCTGGCCATAGGCAAGTGTTGTCACTTGATAACGGGATCACATCATTAGGAGAATCATGTGATGGACTAGACCCAAACTAATATACGTAGCATGTTGATCGTGTCATTTTGTTGCTACTGTTTTCTGCGTGTCAAGTATTTGTTCCTATGACCATGAGATCATATAACTCACGGACACCGGAGGAATGCTTTGTGTGTATCAAACATCGCAACGTAACTGGGTGACTATAAAGATGCTCTACAGGTATCTCCGAAGGTGTTCGTTGAGTTAGTATAGATCGAGACTGGGATTTGTCACTCCGTGTGACGGAGAGGTATCTCGGGGCCCACTCAGTAATACAACATCACACACAAGCCTTGCAAGCAATGTAACTTAATGTAAGTTGCGGGATCTTGTATTACGGAACGAGTAAAGAGACTTGCCGGTAAACGAGATTGAAATAGGTATGCGGATACTAACGATCGAATCTCGGGCAAGTAACATACCGAAGGACAAAGGGAATGACATACGGGATTATATGAATCCTTGGCACTGAGGTTCAAACGATAAGATCTTCCTAGAATATGTAGGATCCAATATGGGCATCCAGGTCCCGCTATTGGATATTGACCGAGGAGTCTCTCGGGTCATGTCTACATAGTTCTCGAACCCGCAGGGTCTGCACACTTAAGGTTCGACGTTGTTTTATGCGTATTTGAGTTATATGGTTGGTTACCGAATGTTGTTCGAAGTCCCGGATGAGATCACGGACGTCACGAGGGTTTCCGGAATGGTCCGGAAACGAAGATTGATATATAGGATGACCTCATTTGGTTACCGGAAGGTTTTCGTGCATTACCGGAAAAGTTTCGGGCTCATCGGTAGTGTACCGGGAGTGCCGGGAGGGGTGCCGGGGACCATCGGGAGGGGTGTCACGCCCCAAGGGGTCTCATGGGCTATGGGAAGAGATAAACCAGGCCCTAGTGGGCTGGAATAAGTTCCCACTAAGGCCCATAAGGTTTGAGAAGGAAAAACACAAGGTGGAAAGAGTTTCCAAGTGGGAAGGTGGAATCCTACTCCAAGTAGGATTGGAGTAGGACTCCTCCACCTCCAATTTCGGCCAAACCTTTAGGTTTTGAGGCTGCCTCCTCCCCTCCCTCCCATCTATATATACGGAGGTTTTAGGGCTGATTTGAGACGACTTTTCCACGGCAGCCCGACCACATACCTCCACGGTTTTTCCTCTAGATCGCGTTTCTGCGGAGCTCGGGCGGAGCCCTGCTGAGACAAGGTCATCACCAACCTCCGGAGCACCGTCATGCTGCCGGAGAACTCTTCTACCTCTCCGTCTCTCTTGCTGGATCAAGAAGGCCGAGATCATCGTCGAGCTGTACGTGTGCTGAACGCGGAGGTGCCGTCCGTTCGGTACTAGATCGTGGGACTGATCGCGGGATTGTTCGCGGGGCGGATCGAGGGACGTGAGGACGTTCCACTACATCAACCGCGTTCACTAACGCTTCTGCTGTACGATCTACAAGGGTACGTAGATCACTCATCCCCTCTCGTAGATGGACATCACCATGATAGGTCTTCGTGCGCGTAGGAAATTTTTTGTTTCCCATGCGATGTTCCCCAACAGTGGCATCATGAGCTAGGTTCATGCGTAGATGTCTTCTCGAGTAGAACACACAAGTTTTTGTGGGCGGTGATGTGCGTTTTGCTGCCCTCCTTAGTCTTTTCTTGATTCCGCGGTATTGTTGGATTGAAGCGGCTTCGACCGACATTACTCGTACGCTTACGAGAGACTGGTTTCATCGCTACGAGTAACCCCGTTGCTCAAAGATGACTGGCAAGTGTCGGTTTCTCCAACTTTAGTTGAATCGGATTTGACCGAGGAGGTCCTTGGATGAGGTTAAATAGCAACTCATATATCTCCGTTGTGGTGTTTGCGTAAGTAAGATGCGATCCTACTAGATACCCATGGTCACCACGTAAAACATGCAACAACAAAATTAGAGGACGTCTAACTTGTTTTTGCAGGGTATGCTTGTGATGTGATATGGCCAACGATGTGATGTGATATATTGTATGTATGAGATCATCATGTTGTAATAGATAATATCGACTTGCACGTCGATGGTACGGCAACCGGCAGGAGCCATAGGGTTGTCTTTATAACTAACGTTTGTGCTTGCAGATGCGTTTACTATTTTGCTAGGACGTAGCTTTAGTAGTAATAGCATGAGTAGCACGACAACCCCGATGGCGACACGTTGATGGAGATCATGATGATGGAGATCATGGTGTGACGCCGGTGACAAGAAGATCGTTCCGGTGCTTTGGTGATGGAGATCAAGAAGCACGTGATGATGGCCATATCATGTCACTTATAAATTGCATGTGATGTTAATCCTTTTATGCACCCTATTTTGCTTAGAACGACGGTAGCATTATGAGGTGATCTCTCACTAAAATTTCAAGACGAAGTTGTGTTCTCTCCGACTGTGCACCGTTGCTACAGTTCGTCGTTTCGAGACACCACGTGATGATCGGGTGTGATAGACTCAACGTTCACATACAACGGGTGCAAAACAGTTGCGCACGTGGAACACTCGGGTTAAGCTTGACGAGCCTAGAATGTGCAGACATGGCCTCGGAACACATGAGACCGAAAGGTCGAGCATGAATCGTATAGTTGATATGATTAGCATAGAGATGCTTACCACTGAAACTATTCTCGACTCACGTGATGATCGGACTTGAGATAGTGGATTTGGATCATGTACCAGTCAAATGACTAGAGAGATGTACTTTTTGAGGGGGAGTTCTTAAGTAATATGATTAATTGAACTAATTGTCATGAACATAGTCTAATGGTATTTGCGAATTACGATGTAGCTTGCGCTATAGCTCTACTGTTTTATATGTTCCTAGAGAAAATTTAGTTGAAAGTTGATAGTAGCAAACTTTGCAGACTGAGTCTGTAAAACCGAGGATTGTCCTCGTTGCTGCATAGAAGGCTTATGTCCTTAATGCACCACTCGGTGTGCTGCACCTCGAGCGTCGTTTGTGGATGCTGTGAACATCCGACATACACGTTTCTGATGACTACACGATAGTTTAGTACAAAAATACTTAATGGCTTACAAGCAAGGCGCCGAAAACGTTGTAAAACGTCACGGAACATAAGTGATGTTCTAAAGAGATGAAATTGTGATTTCATGCTTGCGCCCTTGTTAAGAGGTACGAGACCTCCGACAAGATTCTTTGTCCACAAAGCACAGGAGAAAAGGCTCAATCGTTGAGCATGTGCTCAGATTGTCTGAGTACGACAATCGCTTGAATTAAGTGGGAGTTAATCTTCCAGATGAGATAGTGATAGTTCTCCAAAGTCACTGCCACCAAGCTGTGAGAGCTTCGTGATGAACTATAACATATCAAGGATACATACAATGATCCTTGAGTGATTCGCGATGTTTGACACTGCGAAAGTAGAAATCAAGAAGGAGCATCAATAGTTGATGGTTTGTAAAACCACTAAGTTTCAAGAAAGGCAAGGGCTAGAAGGGATACTTCGTGAAACGGCAAAACAGTTGCTGCACTAATGAAGAGACCCAAGATTAAACCCAAACCCGAGACTAAGTGCTTCTGTAATGAGGGGAACAATCACTGAGGCGGAGCAACTCAAGATACTTGGTAGATAAGAAGGCTGGCAAAAGTCGAAAGAAGTGTATTTGATATACATGATGTTGATGTGTACTTTACTAGTACTCCTAGTAGCACGAGGGTATTGGATACCGGTTCGGTTGCTAAGTGATTAGTGACGCGAAATGAAAGCTACGGCATAAACGGAGACTAGCTAAAGGCGAGGTGACGATACGTGTTGGAAGTGTTTCCAAGATTGATATGATCAAACGTCGCACGCTCCCTCTACCATCGGGATTGGTGTTAAACCTAAATAATTGTTGTTTGGTGCTTGCGTTAAGCATGAACATGATTGGATCGTGTTTATTGCAATAGATTATTCATTTAAAGAGAATAATGGTTACTCTATTTTCTTGAATAATCACCTTCAATGGTTTATTGAATCTCGATCGTAGTGTTACACATGTTCATGATATTGGTGCCAAAAGATACGAGTTGATGATGATAGTACCACTTACTTGCGGCACTGCCGCTTGAGTCATGTTAGTATAAATTGCATGAAGAGGCTCCATGCTGATGGATCTTTGTACTCACCTGATTTCGAATCACTAGTGACATGCGAATCATACCACATGAGCAAGGCCTTGTTTTCATTGAGATGAAATAAGATAGTAACTTGTTGGAAGTGATACATTTTGATGTATGCAGTCCAATGGATGCTGAGGCACGCAGTGGATATCATTATGTTCTTACTTCACTGACGATTTGAGTAGATACAGGAGTATTTACTTAATGAATCACAAGTCTAAAATGTTGAAAAGTTCAATTCCGTTTCAGAGTGAAGTTCGTCGTAACAAGAGGATAAACTGTCTACGATATGATCATGGAAATGAATATCTGAGTTACGAGTTTTGGTACACAGTTAAGACAATGTGGAAATTGTTTCGCAGTTCATGCCACCTGGAACATCATAGTGTGATGATGTGTCTGAACGTCATAGCCACGCACTATTTGGTATGGTGCATACTATGATGTCTCTTATCGAATTACCACTATCGTTTATGGGTTATGCATTAGAGGCAACCACACTCACTTTAAATAGGGCACCGCGTATTTCCGTTGAGATGACACAATATAGACTGAGGTTTAGAGAAATCTAAACTGTCGTTTCTTGAAAGTTTGGGGTTTCGACACTTATGTGAAAAAGTTTCAGTCTGATAAGCTCGAACCCAAAGCGGATAAATGCATCTTCATAGGATATCCAAAACAGTTGGGTACATCTCCTATCTCAGATCCGAAAGCAAAGTGTTTGTTTCTAGAAACGGATCCTTTCTCGAGGAAAGGTTTCTCTCGAAAGAATTGAGTGGGAGGGTAGTAGAACTTGATGAGGTTATTGAACCATCACTTCAACCAGTGTGTAGCAGGGCGCAGGAAGTTGTTCATGTGGCGCCTACACCAATTGAAGTGGAAGCTGATGATGATGATCATTGAGCTTCGAATCAAGTTACTACAAACCTCGTAGGTCGACAAGGTCGCGTACTGCTGCAGAGTAGTACGGTAACCCTGTCTTGGAGGTCATGTTGTTGAGCAACAGTGAACCTGCGAGTTATGGAGAAAGCGATGGTGGGCCCAGATTCCGACAAATGGCTGGAAGCCATGAAATCCGAGAGAGGATCCATGTGTGAAAACAAAGTGTAGACTTTGGTAGAACTACTTGATGGTCATAGGACTATTGAGTAAAAATGGATCTTTAAAAGAAGACAGACGATGATGGTGATAAGTCACTATTAAGAAAAGCTCGACTTGTCGCAAAGATGTTTTCGATAAGATCAAACAGTTGACTATGATGAGACTTTCTCACTCGTAGCGATGCTAAAAGTCTGTTAGAATTATGTTAGTTGTTGATGCATTATTTATGAAATATTGCACGTAGGATGTCAAAACATTGTTTTCTCGACGGTTTCCTTGAGCAAATATTGTATGTGATACAACCAGAAGGTTTTGTCGATCCTAAAGATACTAGCAAGTATGCAAGATCCAGTAATCCTTCAATGGACTGGTGCAAGCATCTCGGAGTTGGAATATACACTTTGATGAGATGATCAAAGATTTTGGGTTTGTACAAGGTTTATGAGAAACTTGTATTTCCAAAGAAGTGAGTGGGAGCACTATAGAATTTCTGATAGGTATATGTGGTTGACATATTGTGGATCAGAAGTAATGTAGAATTTCTGTAAAGCATACAAGGTTGTTTGAAAGAAGTTTTCAAAGGAGTACTTGGATTACGCTACTTGAACGTTGAGCATCAAAGATCTATGGAGATAGATCGAAAGCGCTTAATAGAAGTTTCAACAAGATGCATGCCTTGACAAGTTTTTGAAAGAGTTCAAAATAGACCAGCAAAGAAGGAGTTCTTGGTTGCGTTGTGAGGTGTGAATTTGAGTAAGACTCAAAACCCGACCACGGCAGAATAAAGAGAATAGACGAAGGTCGTCTTCTATGCCTTAGCTGTAGAATCTAAAGTATGCCATGCTGTGTACCGCACCTGAAGTGTGCCTTGACTCAAAGTATGTTGAGAGGTACAGAGAGTGATCCATGATTGAATCACTAGCAGCGGCCGAAATTTATCCTTAGTAACTAATGGACTAAGGAATTTTTCTCGATTATGGAGGTGGTTAAAGAGTTTTTCGTAAAGGGTTACGTCAATGCAAGCTTTGACACTAATCCGGATAACTATGAGTAGTGAAACGGATTCGTATAGTAGAGTAGATATTTGGAGCATTTCCGAATAGCACGTAGTAGCAGCATCTATAAGATGACATAAAGATTTGTAAAGAACGCACGAATCTGAAAGTTTCAGAACCGTTGACTAAAACCTCTCTCACGAGCAAGACGTGATCAGACGCCATAACTATATGGGTGTTGGATTCGTTGGAATCACATGGTGATGTGAACTAGATTATTGACTCTAGTGCAAGTGGGAGACTGTTGGAAATATGCCCTAGAGGCAATAATAAATTAGTTATTATTATATTTCTTAGTTCATGATAATCGTTTATTATCCATGCTATAATTGTATTGATTGGAAACACAATACTTGTGTGGATACATAGACAAAACACTGTCCCTAGTAAGCCTCTAGTTGACTAGCTCGTTGATCAAAGATGGTCAAGGTTTCCTGGCCATAGGCAAGTGTTGTCACTTGATAACAGGATCACATCATTAGGAGAATCATGTGATGGACTAGACCCAAACTAATAGACGTAGCATGTTGATCGTGTCATTTTGTTGCTACTGTTTTCTGCGTGTCAAGTACTTGTTCCTATGACCATGAGATCATATAACTCACGGACACCGGAGGAATGCTTTGTGTGTATCAAACGTCGCAACGTAACTGGGTGACTATAAAGATGCTCTACAGGTATCTCCGAAGGTGTTCGTTGAGTTAGTATAGATCGAGACTGGGATTTGTCACTCCGTGTGACGGAGAGGTATCTCGGGGCCCACTCGGTAATACAACATCACACACAAGCCTTGCAAGCAATGTAACTTAATGTAAGTTGCGGGATCTTGTATTACGGAACGAGTAAAGAGACTTGCCGGTAAACGAGATTGAAATAGGTATGCGGATACTAACGATCGAATCTCGGGCAAGTAACATACCGAAGGACAAAGGGAATGACATACGGGATTATATGAATCCTTGGCACTGAGGTTCAAACGATAAGATCTTCGTAGAATATGTAGGATCCAATATGGGCATCCAGGTCCCGCTATTGGATATTGACCGAGGAGTCTCTCGAGTCATGTCTACATAGTTCTCGAACCCGCAGGGTCTGCACACTTAAGGTTCGACGTTGTTTTATGCGTATTTGAGTTATATGGTTGGTTACCAAATGTTGTTCGGAGTCCCGGATGAGATCACGGACGTCACGAGGGTTTCCGGAATGGTCCGGAAACGAAGATTGATATATAGGATGACCTCATTTGGTTACCGGAAGGTTTTCGTGCATTACCGAAAAAGTTTCGGGCTCATCGGTAGTGTACCGGGAGTGCCGGGAGGGGTGCCGGGGACCACCGGGAGGGGTGTCACGCCCCAAGGGGTCTCATGGGCTATGGGAAGAGATAAACCAGCCCCTAGTGGGCTGGAATAAGTTCCCACTAAGGCCCATAAGGTTTGAGAAGGAAAAACACAAGGTGGAAAGAGTTTCCAAGTGGGAAGGTGGAATCCTACTCCAAGTAGGATTGGAGTAGGACTCCTCCACCTCCAATTTCGGCCAAACCTTTAGGTTTTGAGGCTGCCTCCTCCCCTCCCTCCCATCTATATATACGGAGGTTTTAGGGCTGATTTGAGACGACTTTTCCACGGCAGCCCGACCACATACCTCCACGGTTTTTCCTCTAGATCGCGTTTCTGCGGAGCTCGGGCGGAGCCCTGCTGAGACAAGGTCATCACCAACCTCCGGAGCGCCGTCACACTGCCGGAGAACTCTTCTACCTCTCCGTCTCTCTTGCTGGATCAAGAAGGCCGAGATCATCGTCGAGCTGTACGTGTGCTGAACGCGGAGGTGCCGTCCGTTCGGTACTAGATCGTGGGACTGATCGCGGGATTGTTCGCGGGGCGGATCGAGGGACGTGAGGACGTTCCACTACATCAACCGCGTTCACTAACGCTTCTGTTGTACGATCTACAAGGGTACGTAGATCACTCATCCCCTCTCGTAGATGGACATCACCATGATAGGTCTTCGTGCGCGTAGGAAAATTTTTGTTTCCCATGCGACGTTCCCCAACAATTACGCTGTGGTGTTCCAGGCGGTGTCAACTGTGAAACAATTCCACATTTTCTTAAGTGATCACCAAACTCGAAACTCAGATATTCACCCCCACGATCAGACCGTAGGAACTTGATCTTCTTGTTACGATGATTTTCCACTTCACTCTGAAATTGCTTGAACTTTTCAAATGTTTCAGACTTGTGCTTCATCAAGTAGACATAACCATACCTACTCAAATCGTCAGTGAAGGTGAGAAAATAACGATATCCGCCGCGTGCCTCCACGCTCATTGGACCACACACATCGGTATGTATGATTTCCAATAAGTTACTAGCACGCTCCATTGTTCCGGAGAATGGAGTCTTAGTCATCTTGCCCATGAGGCATGGTTCGCACGTGTCAAGTGAATCAAAGTCAAGTGACTCCAAAAGTCCATCAGCATGGAGTTTCTTCATGCGCTTTACACCAATATGACCCAAGCGGCAGTGCCACAAAAATATGGCGCTATCATTGTTTACTCTAACTCTTTTGGTCTCAATGTTATGTATATGCGTATCGCTATCAAGATTCAATATGAACAATCCTCTCACATTCGGTGCATGACCATAAAAGATGTTACTCATAGAAATAGAACAACCATTATTCTCTGACTTAAAAGAGTAACCGTCTCGCAATAAACAAGATCCAGATATAATGTTCATGCTCAACGCAGGCACTAAATAACAATGATTTAAGTTCATCACTAATGCCGACGGTAGCTGAAGTGACACTGTGCCGACGGCGATTGCATCAACCTTGGAACCATTTCCTACGCGCATCGTCACTTCATCTTTCGCCAGCCTTCGTCTATTCCGCAGTTCCTGTTTCGAGTTGCAAATATGAGCAACAGAACCGGTATCGAATACCCATGCACTACTACGAGAGCCGGTTAAGTACACATCAATAACATGTATATCAAATATACCTGATTTTTCTTTGCCCGCCTTCTTATCTGCCAGATACTTGGGGCAATTGCGCTTCCAGTGACCCATACCCTTGCAATAGTAGCACTCCGTTTCAGGCTTAGGTCCAGCCTTGGGTTTCTTCGGCGGATTGGCAACAGGCTTGCTGCTCTTCTTCGAATTGCCCTTCTTGCCTTTGTCGTTTCTCTTGAAACTAGTGGTCTTATTCACCATCAACACTTGATGCTCTTTACGGAGTTCAGACTCTGCGACTTTCAACATTGCAAACAACTCGCCGGGAGACTTGTTCATCCCTTGCATGTTGTAGTTCAACACAAAGCCTTTGTAGCTTGGCGGCAGTGATTGAAGGATTCTGTCAGTGATAGCTTCTTGCGGGAGTTCAATCCCCAGCTCAGCTAGACGGTTTGAGTACCCAGACATTTTGAGCACATGTTCACTGACAGACGAGTTTTCCTCCATCTTGCAAGCATAGAATTTATCGGAGGTCTCATACCTCTCGATCCGGGCGTTCTTCTGAAAGATAAACTCCAACTCCTGGAACATCTCAAATGCTCCAGGACGCTCAAAGCGACGTTGAAGTCCCGGTTCTAAGCCATACAAGACTACACATTGAACTATTGAGTAGTCCTCCTTACGTGCTAACCAAGCGTTCTTAACATCCTGATCAGCCGTAGCGGGTGGTTCATCTCCTAGCGCAGCATTAAGGACATAATTCTTCTTCCCAGCTTGTAAGATTAGCTTAAGATTACGAGCCCAGTCTACAAAGTTGCTTCCATCATCTTTCAACTTAGCTTTCTCTAGGAACGTATTAAAATTCAGGATGACTGTCGCGTGAGCCATGATCTACAACACAAATATATTCAAAGTGGACTTAGACTATGTTCAAGATAATTAGAGTTCAACTTAATCAAATTATATGCTAAACTCCCACTCAAAAAGTACATCTCTCTGGTCATTTGAGTGGTTCATGATCCACTTACACTATCCCAAGTCCGATCATCACGTGAGTTGAGTATAGTTTCAGTGGTAAGCATCCCTATGCTAATCATATCAGCTATATGATTCATGATTGACCTTTCGGTCTCATGTGTTCCGAGGCCATGTCTGCACATGCTAGGCTCATCAAGCTTAACCCGAGTGTTCCGCTGTGCGCAACTGTTTTGCACCCGTTGTATGTGAACGTTGAGTCTATCACACCCGATCATCACGTGGTGTCTCGAAACGACGAACTGTAGCAACGATGCACAGTCGGGGAGAACACAATTTCGTCTTGAAATTTTAGTGAGAGATCACCTCATAATGCTACCGTCGTTCTAAGCAAAATAAGGTGCATAAAAGGATTAACATCACATGCAATTCATAAGTGACATGATATGGCCATCATCACGTGCTTCTTGATCTCCATCACCAAAGCACCGGCACGATCTTCTTGTCACCGGCGCCACACCATGATCATCCATCAACGTGTTGCCATCGGGGTTGTCGTGCTACTCATGCTATTACTACCAAAGCTACATCCTAGCAAAATAGTAAACGCATCTGCAAGCACAAACGTTAGTATAAAGACAACCCTAAGGCTCCTGCCGGTTGCCGTACCATCGACGTGCAAGTCGATATTTCTATTACAACATGATCATCTCATACATCCAATATATCACATCACATCGTTGGCCATATCACATCACAAGCATACCCTGCAAAAACAAGTTAGACGTCCTCTAATTTTGTTGTTGCATGTTTTACATGGTGACCAAGGGCATCTAGTAGGATCGCATCTTACTTACGCAAACACCACAACGGAGATATATGAGTTGCTATTTAACCTCATCCAAGGACCTCCTCGGTCAAATCCGATTCAACTAAAGTTGGAGAAACCGTCACTTGCCAGTCATCTTTGAGCAAAGGGGGTTACTCGTAACGATGAAACCAGTCTCTCGTAAGCGTACGAGTAATGTCGGTCCAAGCCGCTTCAATCCAACAATACCGCGGAATCAAGAAAAGACTAAGGAGGGCAGCAAAACACACATAACCGCCCACAAAAACTTTTGTGTTCTACTCGAGAAGACATCTACGCATGAACCTAGCTCATGATGCCACTGTTGGGGAACGTCGCATGGGAAACAAAAAATTTCCTACGCGCACGAAGACCTATCATGGTGATGTCCATCTACGAGAGGGGATGAATGATCTACGTACCCTTGTAGACCGTACAGCAGAAAGCGTTAGAGAACGCGGTTGATGTAGTGGAACATCCTCACGTCCCTCGGTACGCCCCGCAAACAATCCCGCGATCAGTCCCACGATCTAGTACCGAACGGACGGCACCTCCGCGTTCAGCACACGTACAGCTCGACGATGATCTCGGCCTTCTTGATCCAGCAAGAGAGACGGAGAGGTAGAAGAGTTCTCCGGCAGCGTGACGGCGCTCCGGAGGTTGGTGATGACCTTGTCTCAGGAGGGCTCCGCCCGAGCTCCGCAGAAACGCGATCTAGAGGAAAAAACCGTGGAGGTATGTGGTCGGGCTGCCGTGGAAAAGTCGTCTCAAATCAGCCCTAAAACCTCCGTATATATAGGTGGGAGGGAGGGGGCCTTGCCTTGGGGCTCAAGGAGCCCCAAGGGGGTCAGTCGAGTCCAAGGGGGAGGACTCTCCCCCCAAACCGAGTTGGACTAGGTTTGGTGGGAGGGAGTCCCCCTTCCTTACCACCTCCTCCTTTTTTTTCTTTCTCTCTTGATTTTCTTCTCCTTGGTGCATAGGGCACTTGTGGGCTGTCCCACCAGGCCACTAAGGGCTGGTGTGTCTCCCCAAAGGCCTATGGGCTTCCACGGGGTGGGTTGCCCCCCCCGGTGAACTCTCGGAACCCATTCGTCATTCCCGGTACATTCCCCGTAACTCCGAAAACCTTCCGGTAATCAAATGAGGTCATCCTATATATCAATCTTCGTTTCCGGACCATTCCGGAAACCCTCGTGACGTCCGTGATCTCATCCGGGACTCCGAACAACATTCGGTAACCAACCATATAACTCAAATACGCATAAAACAACGTCGAACCTTAAGTGTGCAGACCCTGCGGGTTCGAGAACTATGTAGACATGACCCGAGAGACTCCTCGGTCAATATCCAATAGCGGGACCTGGATGCCCATATTGGATCCTACATATTCTACGAAGATCTTATCGTTTGAACCTCGATGCCACGGATTCGTATAATCCCGTATGTCATTCCCTTTGTCCTTCGGTATGTTACTTGCCCGAGATTCGATCGTCACTATCCGCATACCTATTTCAATCTCGTTTACCGGCAAGTCTCTTTACTCGTTCCGTAATACAAGATCCCGCAACTTACACTAAGTTACATTGCTTGCAAGGCTTTTGTGTGATGTTGTATTACCGAGTGGGTCCCGAGATACCTCTCCGTCACACGGAGTGACAAATCCCAGTCTTGATCCATACTAACTCAACTAACACCTTCGGAGATACCTGTAGAGCATCTTTATAGTCACCCAGTTACGTTGCGATGTTTGATACACACAAAGCATTCCTCCGGTGTCAGTGAGTTATATGATCTCATGGTCATAGGAATAAATACTTGACACGCAGAAAACAGTAGCAACAAAATGACACGATCAACATGCTACGTCTATTAGTTTGGGTCTAGTCCATCACGTGATTCTCCCAATGACGTGATTCAGTTATCAAGCAACAACACCTTGTTCATAATCAGAAGACACTGACTATCATCGATCAACTGGCTAGCCAACTAGAGGCATGCTAGGGACGGTGTTTTGTCTATGTATCCACACATGTAAATGACTCTTCATTCAATACAATTATAGCATGGATAATAAACTATTATCTTGATACAGGAATTATAATAATAACTATAATTATTATTGCCTCTAGGGCATAATTCCAACACTTTCCATTTTCGTCGTGTGGGTATTTTCTTTTGTCGCATCATCATCGCATCATTCGTATCATCTCCATTGCATCGATATCTCCGTTGCCGCTGGTTTTCGAAACTTGCATCCGTTGTTAGTTGCCGGTTCGCGTCGTTGTCCGTTCTGAGCCCGACCACACTCGCACACGCCCGCGACATCGTCAAACCCTGTTTTTAAAGTGTGCATAAAACTTTCTCTGATCGGGTTGAGATTCGACGTGCGGTCTTATTTTAATATAGCTAGGCCGCCTCTCGAATTTCGTCGCGATCGGAGACCGTCTGGTACCCGAACGGTCGACCGTAGCGACACCGTATTCGGTCTACCATCGGAGTGTTGTCGGTGTTTTAAAATTCGTCGCCAGGTCGCCCGTCTTTCCTCTCTTCTTTGCCAATGCCACTCTACACGGCCTAAACCTAACCCACCTAACCCTAGAATGTTTCCGGGGCGTCCGATCTCGATTGGTGGGTCCGAAAACGCCTGAAATCGGCAAACCCTAGCCATTATCTATAAATACACAGAGAATCCCCTCTCTCCCTCGTTCTCCGTGCCTCCCCAACCCTAGACGCCACAACCAACCATCTCCCACCTCTACCGCACAGGCCCCGCGAAGCCCATCTGAGGCCCGCCGAGGCCCGGATCACGCCGCGCCCCAAGCTGCTACCGGAAACCCTAGCACCCTCGCCTCTTGTGCTCCTCCCGCTGCAACCTCATGGCGCCGTGGGCCAGCCCACACTGGAGCAGCCACCTCGCCTGGCCGCCGGTTCCCCGCGCCGGTGCGCCAGCTCCGCCGCCCTCAGGGCCGCGCTGCCCAAGCTCCCGTCGCGCCATCCCTTCCTCTTCCCTGTCCTCCATGGCCGCCGCTTCGCTTGTCGCGGCCATGGTGCCGCCCCGCGCCAGCCGCCGCCGCCGTCAGCCGCGTCCCGAGGCCCGCCTCCGGCCGGATCACGTTGCCCCTCGGACTTCCTCGTGCACGCATGCCCTGATTCAGTCGGCACCGTTTCCTCCCTGTGCCACCTCGCGCTCTGGATAGGATGAATCTAGATCCCACCGCGTGCGTTGACTCGCCAGGTGGGCCGTCGCCCCGACCCAGCTCCTGTGCGCGCCCCGCCAGTGAGGCCCGCTGCCTCGAAGTCGGCCCAGAGCGCCCCCGGCCAGCCTCTTCCTCCCCAGCACTTGGGCTGAGCCCATGGGTTAGCCACCCCTATCCCTCGCTCTGAGCACATCATTGCCATGTTGTGCCCCCTGTTCGGCCCGTGGAGTAATTTAGCTTATTCTGGGATTTGTGTTTAGTTTCATGAATATGATATATGTTAAAAATGCCTGTAGTTATTTATCTGTAAGTCGGAACGAAGCGAGTAATATATGGTTTTCATGTAGTTTTACGCGTAGAACCCGTTTATAAAACTTGCATAATTTTTCGGCTTTGTTTGACGTGTTGAATGCATATATGTACGTGTTGTCCCAATAGGATATAGTCCGTATTAATTTCTCGTGCATGCCCGGGTTGCTCGTATGCCGTAGATAAAATGCCCATGTTTTAGGAACTATTTTTTCCATGTATTTTAGAGTATACGTTGGTATTTTTGCGCGTAGGGATTTGCCGCTAGATTATTTTCCGTGTATATGTTATTTTCTCGCATTTATGTGTGGCATATTTTCGTGTTGCAACCCCACATATATTATATGTTTTCGGGGTAGAAAAATCCATGGGATTTTTCTGTGCAATTAGTTTTAGCATTAGAGCAAGTTAGGTCGCGCGATATTTTTCCCGTGATGCCCTTTTTTTTATTTCGTAGGATTTATTCCGTGCTCCGTTTGATTAAGTTGTCAACTAGAGAGTTGTTCTTGGATGTTTTGTCTAGCCCCTGGTATTTTTAGTTGCAATAGAAATGCATGTTTAGGTGTGGTTTGATTGCCCTCAAGTTGCTAGAAATAGTGCTGATTTTGAGGAGCTGAAATATTTCTAAGTCTGGAATATGTTATATTTTGTTGCTGTCTTGTCTTGCTTGCATCTTCTCATCTGTAGCTCTTTTGAGGTTGGTCCAATGGAGTTAGTTGTACCCCGTGTGTTTCTCCAGCATGATGTAGATTTTCATGCCATTTGGAGTCCTGTAGATATAGGTTTTGCTGCTGTCAATATTGCTTCAGATCGAAAACTGCACTTTCATGAGGTGTAATTTTCACTAAGTCTGAAATAGTGAGTGGGTTGCCATTTTGTGTCTTCCTATCCTAGTGATCCATGATGCCATGCTAGTTGTTGTTAGTTGTTTGTAGTAGTGCTTCTTGCCCTCTTCCGTGTCATGCCTTGCTTGAGTTTATCAAAGTTGTGTAGCCCGTAGTTGTGGGGCGTAGAAAATGCTATGTGGCTGATTTTGGCAGATTGTAGTGATTTCTTGTTTTGCTCGTAGTTGTTGAACCGTAGCTCCGATTTGTTCGTGTCCTACATGAAACTTGCTTAGAATCTCGTGTAGTTTTATTTTCTCTTGCTGGTTGTATGTTTTGAAGTGCTCGTGACCGTCGTTGCACACATATTGCATTCATGCCATCATATCTTGCGATGCTTGTAACTTTTGACCCGTAGCTGCGTTGGAGATGTTCTTTATGTGTAGATTGCTTGTCTTGACACACAAAATCGCGTGAACCTATTTGTTTTGCTGTTTAACAACCAATTAAATGTGTTAGTTCAGATCTGGACAGAATTGTAAATTAACATGTGAGGTCGTTTCGGAGGTGCTATATGACATTTTCGACCTCATTTAAAATGTCTAGATAGGTAGTTTAATTACGCTTCACCTCTTGCCATGTTTAACCACATTTAATATTTTCGTGTATCTAATCGGGATAGAACTAAATAATAAACGTGGAGTTTCGTCAATATGCAACTCGTTCCATATTGAACTTCACTTAATGTGTAGTGTTTGATTGTGTGAATTGTCATGCCGTGACTTGCATGTATTCAGCTGCTCATGCATCATATGTGTTGTGCATCGTGTGGTGAATTCCGTGTGTTGATTTGTGTTTCCGGTTTGCTTCGTCTCGATAGAGTTCCGCAGTGTGCCGGATTGTGAGGACCCGTACGACTACGTCGGTTCGTCTGCTTCACGGAGGCATTCATTTTCCAAGCGGGATCTCAGGCAAGATGATGATTTCCCCAGATACCATTACTATCATTGCCATGCTAGTTTATCGCTTCTATCGTTTTTGTCTCGTTGCCTACCATATGTTAAATATCAGCCTCTCAACAATGCCATGTAAACCTTCAACCTGTTCAACCTAGCAAACCACTGATTGGCCATGTTACTGCTTGCTTAACCCTGTGTTAGCGTTGCTAGTTGCAGGTGCATTGCTTCCGTGTGAAAACATGGGTTCCTTGTTATATCACCATATTAATGCTATTTAATTTAATGCACCTATATACTTGGTAAAAGGTGGAAGGCTCGACCTTTCTAGCCTGGTGTTTTGTTCCACCTTTGCCCCCTTAGTTTCGGCTACCGGTGTTATGTTCCATAATTGAGCGCTCCTAACACGATCGGGGTTGTTATGGGGACCCCCTTGATAATTCGTTTTAGATTAAAGCTGGTCTGGCAAGGCCCAACTTTGGTTCTACATTTGCCCAACATAATAATTTTTGATAATACTGAAATGCATAGGGAGTTAGCGCTACCCGAGGAGTAATTTTACATAAACAGGGGGGGCAGTGCTGATGGTGTTGGTCCCAAAAGGACAGACTGCGGGGCCACCACGGGGCAACTCGAGGTTTGGCACCTGTAGGCTTTTCCATCCGTCGTGTCCTGAGAACGAGATACGCGGCTCCTATCGGGATCGTCGACACGCCGGGCGGCCTTGCTGGATTAGTTTTACCTTTGACGAGATATCTTGTGCATCGGGATTCCGGTGATGCTTTGGGTAATCTTAGAGTTGAGGTTTCCCACTAGGGAATCCGATGAGATCGCGAGCTTCGTGATTGAGGATTTCTATGCGGCTTGTGGTAATTTGTGATGGACTAGTTGGAGCACCCCTGCAGGGTTAAATCTTTCGGAAAGCCGTGCCCGCGGTTATGTGGCAACGTGGAAACTTTGTTTAACACTGGTTCTAGATAAGTCGAAGTTAACTTAATCAAAACTTGCCAATTGTGTGCGTAACCGTGATTGTCTCCTTCGTGAGTTCTTACTCCGATCGAGGACACGGTGGGGTTATGTCTGACGTAGGTAGGTGTTCAGGATCATTCATTTGATCATCGGTAGTTCACGTCCGCTATGCGTAGATCTTCCCCCTCTTATTTCTGGTATTCGTAAGTTAGCCACCAAATATATGCTTAGCCGCTGCTGCAACCTCACCACTTAACCATACCGCACCCATAAGCTTTGCTAGTCTTGATACCTTTGGAAATGAGATTGCTGAGTCCCCTGTGGCTCATAGATTACTACAACACCAGTTGCAGGTACATGTAAAGGTTACTTGATGTGAGCGCGTTGATTGTTCATTTGGAGTTGCTTCTTCTTCTTCTTCTTCATCGATCTAGGATGGGTTTCAGGCCGGTAGCCTGGGATAGCAAGGATGGACGTCGTTCTTATTTTTCTTGTTTGTTTTCGTCCGTAGTCGGACCCTGCTCTTACTCTTGATGATTATGTAATGTACTGATGTGACTCTAATGTAGCTTGTGGCAAGTGTAAGCCAATTCCATATATCTCTTCTTTTCAGTACATGTACTTGTAACGATATCCATTCTTGCGACATGACGAGATGCGCTTCTATCCCTGACGAGGCCCTGGTGCCAAATTGAGGATAGGGTCGCATCTTGGTCGTGACAAGTTGGTATCAGAGCAGTACCGACCTAGGAGCCCCCTTGATTGATCGAACTTGGCCGAGTCGAGTCTAGTGAAAAACTGATTTGAGTCTAGTTATATATCGGAGAGTAGGATTCTTTTTTCTCCTCTTCTATGCTCTGGTGAGGAATCTTGGCGTAATATTTTAATTCTACTCCTCTTCTAATTAAAAAAAATAGGATCACGCGGATATTTTTGGAATCTATATGATACCGATGTGACGGAGTTCTGTCTTGGTGCCTCCTATCTGCTTTAAGTCTCAGGGGAGTTGAGTTCCAGGGGATTCTCGAGCACATCGTTATCATTCAGACTTCCTAGTATCTCAGAACGAAGGATGTTCATAGTTGCTTCAATACTAGTAGTGGCGAGATAACCCCGATGTCCCCAGTACTGGTGCAGATTGTTCGGGAGTACTGCCATACTTTGTATCGTTGTGATCACGAGGATCTGTTGTAGATGAAGGTCCGAGATTCTGGTCATGTGTTGACGGATGTGATACACGTGACGGGTTAGTATAGGAGTTGTGTGTTATCACTCCTTGTATCCGTGTACCAGATTGCATGACCAGATATTTCGGGAATTCTTAGGTGGGAATTCTAGTAGTTGCTTATAGGACAATCATCTAACAAACGCATGATGTTAGGTTGGGGTTCGACATCTAGTGGATTCCTGTCCACGAAAATATCGGACGAAATCTTTCTCATGAGTTTGTTCTGGATTGTTTCATAAGCCTCACCCTTTGTTTGTTGGAATGTGGTAATTCAAGTTGCTTCGATGTCAAGTGGTGATTTCAGATCTTTCCTAAGAGGTGTTCTCATATGTTTATGTGAGAATGCAAATTCTTTTGCTCAAATCAATGTTCTTGTTATTTCTTATCAACCGGAGTCGTCATATCAATTCTTTTCCAACCGGTGTGTTTCTCTCCAAGTGAATTCAACCCTCTCCAATTTTGTGAGATCATTCTCTCATTTTATTCCGGAGTTCATCTCATCTAGCCCAAGTTGTCTTTGTTTTTCCCCGCCCTCCCGCCCTTTTTCTTCAGTGATTCAATTTTCATCCAAGTGACGTCATATTAAGTGATGCTTCCGCTATCTCTTCTTCTTTTCTAGCTGGTGATTCGTTGTGAAGATTCTCAGGAGCTTCATGTTCATCTTTGTTCATTCTTGTCATCCTTACCGGTGAATTTAATTCAGTTGTCCGTGTTCATCATATCCTATTTATCCTTGTAATTCTTTCCTATGTTGGAGGTTCTTATCATCCTATCTTGTTATTTATTCCTCTCTTTTCTATCCGGAGCGTTGAAGTTATCTCAGTAGTTCTTGTTTCCAATCTTTTCAATTATTTCGAGGTGCTAACCTCATCTAGTTCTCTTCATACCGGTGCAATATCTCTCTTTCTAGCAATCCTTTTCTACGGTGGCTTCTTTGAGTGGGCCCATAACCCATAGGTTTTTATCAGGATCTTTTAGCTCTTGTAATCTTTTCCGGAGATATTTAATTCTTTTCAACTATGACGTAAGTATGAATTTCATCAGTCATATCCCTTCTCCAAGTTCTATTTGAATTAATTCTCATATTGGTTCAACCTTCCATTATTCTCTATTCCGGAGTATCTCAGTTATTCTTGGTGCTGTTCTCCTCATCATTTCAATTTTGAAGACCGAAGGGTTTTTTCTCTCAAATCTTGGTCTATTCTCTTGGATATTCATCATTTCAGCTTCGCGTTATCATCTTGAATTTGTTTTCAATCATGAGTGATTCATTTCTTGACATCTGGTGTTTTTCTGAATTGTTTTCATTCTCGATCCTCCGAAGGCCATCATTTCAGAAGATTCTTCGTTCTCAGCTTTTAGCTTTCATCCTCAATTCTTCTCAATTGTTGTATCTTCGTTCGTCTCTCGTTTATCCGGTGCCTTGTTCTAGTTTTATTTCAGGTGGATCATGATCTCTTTATTCTCATGTATCTCCATTCATTCATGGTTGCCTTGTTCATTT
The DNA here is from genome assembly GCF_904849725.1 of Hordeum vulgare subsp. vulgare. Classification (NCBI taxonomy): domain Eukaryota; kingdom Viridiplantae; phylum Streptophyta; class Magnoliopsida; order Poales; family Poaceae; genus Hordeum; species Hordeum vulgare. Next base: position 38,821,734 of record NC_058523.1, read on the forward strand.
CAATTCTTACCGGTGCTTCCTTCAATTATGCCTCAAGTGGTGCTTACCTATATCTCTCTTCAAGTTTCTTTCAAGAACAATAAGTGGTATGCTAGATTTGTTGCTTGTCATCAATTTAACTTGATGAAGGATAAGCATAACATAATTCTTATTCTTGTTCGTAGTATTTTGTATTCCAATTCCGGAGGGCTCATGATATCAATTCTTTTCTCAAGTGTTCTTATCTTTTCTTTTCCGGAGTTCCAAGTTTTGTCAAGTATCTATTCGTGTTGCTTCATCTAAATCTTGGTAAGGTCATAATCTTATTCTTTCTACCTTCATATCGTTGCACCATTCATTTGTATATGGAGGTCCTTCATGGTGGTTCATCAAGGTTTCTATCCATTCTCAAGTGTTCTTCAAGATTCTTGTTGGAGAACCTCAACTATCCTTTCTCTTGTATTTATATGTGCGGTTGTTCTTCCTTCATCCTTTGAGGTGGTATTATAGCATTCTTGTTAGTGTAGGAGCCTCGAAGAGTTTTCCTTTCAAGAATGATACAATTAAATCCATCAATTCTTTGATCATGAGGTATTTCAACCCATGATTTCTTCATTGAGCTATTTTTGGTTTGGATTCACCTAAAGCTTTTCCTATAGATTGTTGTTATCATGGTGCTTCCCATTAATCCTAGTTCTCAATGTACCCTCTTGGTGTATGAAGTTTTCTTATCTTTGCTTTCAACTATCCTTGTTTCTTTTAGTGGTTGGTTGTCACCTCATATTTGTTGAGATGATTTTCATAAGCCCACTACTATCTTGTTCTTTTCGTCGTTGGTTTTCCAACTACTCTGTATATTCTCTATCCGGAGGCTCTTCAATTCTATCGTGATGATAGTTGTCATTTCTTTCTTCATTCTCTTCTTCCGTATGAGCTAGTTCCTATTCTATTGTTCTGGAGGCTTTGTGATATTGCTCTTTTGGTTCAATCTTGTTGTTCTATCAAGATTGTGGTGTTCCCTTGCTCTATTTAGTTGTTTGTTATGAATATTGTCTAATTCTCCTACCTTTTCGAATTTTTTGTCCCATTTTCCTACCGAAGTGCTGCCGAAATTTTCCGTGAATTCTTGCTTCTTTCCCATATCATTCCTCATCTCTTTGCAACCTTCAAGGATCGTTGGTTTCACTCGTTTGTCAACGAAGCAATTAAGTTTTACCTCCTGCTTTCTCATCCTCTCCCCCTTTCATTCTTGGATCTCAGGGCGAGATCCTCTTGTAGTGTAGGAGAGTTGTGACAGCCCGAGACCGACGCCCCAGTAGATTCCCCTTTCTTTCCATTTTCGTCGTGTGGGTATTTTCTTTTGTCGCATCATCATCGCATCATTCGCATCATCTGCATTGCATCGACATCTCCGTTGCCGCTGGTTTTCGAAACTTGCATCCGTTGTTAGTTGCCGGTTCGCGTCATTGTCCGTTCTGAGCCCGACCGCACACGCACGCGCCCGCGACATCGTCAAACCCTGTTTTTAAAGTGTGCGTAAAACTTTCTCTGATCGGGTTGAGATTCGACGTGCGGTCTTATTTTAATATAGCTAGGCCGCCTCTCGAATTTCGTCGCGATCGGAGACCGTCTGGTACCCGAACGGTCGACCGTAGCGACACCGTATTCGGTCTACCATCGGAGTGTTGTCGGTGTTTTAAAATTCGTCGCCAGGTCGCCCGTCTTTCCTCTCTTCTTAGCCAACGCCACTCTACACGGCCTAAACCTAACCCACCTAACCCTAGAACGTTTCCGGGGCGTCCGATCTCGATTGGTGGGTCCGAAAACGCCTGAAATCGGCAAACCCTACCATTATCTATAAATACACAGCAAATCCCCTCTCTCCCTCGTTTTCCGTGCCTCCCCAACCCTAGACGCCACAGCCAGCCATCTCCCGCCTCTAGCGCACAGGCCCTGCGAAGCCCATCTGAGGCCCGCCGAGGCCCGGATCACGCCGTGCCCCAAGCTGCTACCCGAAACCCTAGCACCCTCGCCTCATGTGCTCCTCCCGCTGCAACCTCATGGTGCCGTGGGCCAGCCCACACTGGAGCAGCCACCTCGCCTGGCCGCCGGTTCCCCACGCCGGTGCGCCAGCTCCGCCGCCCTCAGGGTCGCGCTGCCCAAGCTCCTGTCGCGCCATCCCTTCCTCTTCCCTGTCCTCCATGGCCGCCGCTTCGCTTGTCGCGGCCATGGTGCCGCCCCGCGCCAGCCGCCGCCGCCGTCAGCCGCGTCCCGAGGCCCGCCTCCGGCCGGATCACGTTGCCCCTCGGCCTCCCTCGTGCACGCATGCCCTGATTCAGTCGGCACCGTTTCCTCCCTGTGCCACCTCGCGCTCTGGATAGGATCGATCCAGATCCCACCGTGTGCGTTGACTCGCCAGGTGGGCCGCCGCCCCAACCCAGCTCCTGTGCGCGCCCCGCCAGCGAGGCCCGCTGCCCCGAAGTCGGCCCAGAGCGCCCCCGGCCTGCCTCTTCCTCCCCAACACTTGGGACCAGCCCATGGGTGAGCCACCCCTATCCCTCGCTCTGAGCACATGATTGCCATGTTGTGCCCCTTGTTTGGCCCGTGGAGTAGTTTAGCTTATTCTGGGATTTGTGTTTAGTTTCAGGAATATGATAGATGTTAAAAATGCCCGTAGTTATTTATCCGTAAGTCGGAACGAAGTGAGTAATATATGGTTTTCATGTAGTTTTACGCGTAGAACCCATTTATAAAACTTGCATAATTTTTCGGCGTTGTTTGACGTGTTGAATGCATAGATGTACGTGCTGTCCCAATAGGATATAGTCCGTATTAATTTCTCGTGCATGCCCGGGTTGCTCGTATGCGTAGATAAAATGCCCACTTTTAGGAACTATTTTTTCCATGTATTTTAGAGTAGACGTTGGTATTTTTGCGCGTAGGGATTTGTCGCTAGATTATTTTCCGTGTATATGTTATTTTCTCGCATTTATGTGTGGCATATTTTCGTGTTGCAACCCCACATATTTTATTTGTTTTCGGGGTAGAAAAATCCATGGGATTTTTCTGTGCAATTAGTTTTAGCATTAGAGCAAGTTAGTTCGCGCGATATTTTTTCTGTGATGCCCTTTTGTTTATTTCGTAGGATTTATTCCGTGCTCCGTTTGATTAAGTTGTCAACTAGAGAGTTGTTCTTGGATGTTTTGTCTAGCCCCTGGTACTTTTAGTTGCAATAGAAATGCATGTTTAGGTTGTTTGATTGCCCTCAAGTTGCTAGAAATAGTGCTGATTTTGAGGAGCTGAAATATTTCTAAGTCTGGAATCTGTTATATTTTGTTGCTGTCTTGTCTTGCTTGCATCTTGTGATCTGTAGCTCTTTTGAGGTTGGTCCAATGGAGTTAGTTGTACCCCTTGTGTTTCTCTAGAATACTGCAGATTTTAATGCCATTTGGAGTCCTGTAGTTATAGGTTTTGATGCTGTCAATGTTGCTTCAGATCGAAAACTGCACTTTCATGAGGTGTAATTTTCACTAAGTCTGAAATAGTGAGTGGGTTGCCATTTTGTGTCTTCCTTTCCTAGTGATCCATGATGCCATGCTAGTTGTTGTTAGTTGTTTGTAGTAGTGCTTCTTTCCCTCTTCCGTGTCATGCCTTGCTTGAGTTTATCGGAGTTGTGTAGCCCGTAGTTGTGGGGGGTAGAAAATGCTATGTGGCTGATTTTGGCAGATTGTAGTGATTTCTTGTTTTGCTCGTAGTTGTTGAACCGTAGCTCCGATTTGATCGTGTCCTACATGAAACTTGCTTAGAATCTCGTGTAGTTTCATTTTATTTTGCTGGTTGTAAGTTTTGAAGTGTTCGTGACCGTCGTTGCACACATATTGCATTCATGCCATCATATCTTGCGATGCTTGTAACTTTTGACCCGTAGTTCCGTTGGAGATGTTCTTTATGTGTAGATTGCTTGTCTTGACGCGTAGAATCACGTGAACCTATTTGTTTTGCTGTTTAACAACCAATTAAATGTGTTAGTTCAGATCTGGATAGAATTGTAAATTAACATGTGAGGTCGTTTCGGAGGTGCTATATGACATTTCCGACCTCATTTAAAATGTCTAGATAGGTAGTTTAATTACACTTCACATCTTGACATGTTTAACCACATTTAATATTGTCGTGTATCTAATCGGGATAGAACTAAATAATAAACGTGGAGTTTCGTCAAATGCAACTCGTTCCATATTGAACTTCACTTAATGTGTAGTGTTTGATTGTGTGAATTGTCATGCCGTGACTTGCATGTATTCAGCTGCTCATGCATCATATGTGTTGTGCATCGTGTGGTGAATTCCGTGTGTTGATTTGTGTTTCCGGTTTGCTTCGTCTCGATAGAGTTCCGCAGTGTGCCGGATTGTGAGGACCCGTACGACTAAGTCGGTTCGTCTGCTTCACGGAGGCATTCTTCTTCCAAGCAGGATCTCAGGCAAGATGATGATTTCCCCAGATACCATTACTATCATTGCCATGCTAGTTTATCGCTTCTATCGTTTATGTCTCGTTGCCTACCATATGTTAAATATCAGCCTCTCAACAATGCCATGTAAACCTTCAACCTGTTCAACCTAGCAAACCACTGATTGGCTAAGTTACTGCTTGCTTAACCCTGTGTTAGCGTTGCTAGTTGCAGGTGCATTGCTTCCATGTGAAAACATGGGTTCCTTGTTATATCACCATATTAATGCTATTTAATTTAATGCACCTATATACTTGGTAAAAGGTGGAAGGCTCGACCTTTCTAGCCTGGTGTTTTGTTCCACCTTTGCCCCCTTAGTTTCGGCTACCGGTGTTATGTTCCATAATTGAGCGCTCCTAACACGATCGCGGTTGTTATGGGGACCCCCTTGATAATTCGTTTTAGATTAAAGCTGGTCTGGCAAGGCCCAACTTTGGTTCTACATTTGCCCAACATAATAATTTTTGATAATACTGAAATGCATAGGGAGTTAGCGCTACCCGAGGAGTAATTTTACATAAACAGGGGGGGCAGTGCTGATGGTGTTGGTCCCAAAAGGACAGACTGCGGGGCCACCACGGGGCAACTCGAGGTTTGGCACCTGTAGGCTTTTCCATCCGTCGTGTCCTGAGAACGAGATACGCGGCTCCTATCGGGATCGTCGACACGCCGGGCGGCCTTGCTGGATTAGTTTTACCTTTGACGAGATATCTTGTGCATCGGGATTCCGGTGATGCTTTGGGTAATCTCAGAGTTGAGGTTTCCCACTAGGGAATCCGACAAGATCGCGAGCTTCGTGATTGAGGATTTCTATGCGGCTTGTGGTAATTTGTGATGGACTAGTTGGAGCACCCCTGCAGGGTTAAATCTTTCGGAAAGCCGTGCCCGCGGTTATGTGGCAACGTGGAAACTTTGTTTAACACTGGTTCTAGATAAGTCGAAGTTAACTTAATTAAAACTTGCCAACTGTGTGTGTAACCGTGACTGTCTCCTTCGTGAGTTCTTACTCCGATCGAGGACACGGTGGGGTTATGTCTGACGTAGGTAGGTGTTCAGGATCATTCATTTGATCACCAGTAGTTCACGTCCGCTATGCGTAGATCTTCCCCCTCTTATTTCTGGTATTCGTAAGTTAGCCACCAAATATATGTTGGAAATATGCCCTAGAGGCAATAATAAAATGGTTATTATCATATTTCCTTGTTCATGATAATCGTCTATCGTTCATGCTATAATTGTATTATCAGGAAACACTAATACATGTGTGAATGAATAGATCACAATGCGTCCCTAGCAAGCCTCTAGTTAGCTAGCTCGTTAGTCAATAGATGATCATGGTTTCCTGATCATGGACATTGGATGTCATTGATAACGGGATCACATCATTGGGAGAATGATGTGGTGACCCAACCCTAAGCCTAGCACTAGATCGTATTGTTTGTATGCTAATGGTTTTCTAATGTCAAGTATCTTTTCCTTCGACCGTGAGATCGTGCAACTCCCGGATACCGTAGGAGTGCTTTGGGTGTATCAAACGTCACAACGTAACTGGGTGACTATAAAGATGCACTACGGGTACCTCCGAAAGTGTCTGTTGGGTTGGCACGAATCGAGATCGGGATTTGTCACTCCGTGTGACGGAGAGGTATCTCTGGGCCCACTCGGTAGAACATCATCATGAGCTCAATGTGACTAAGGAGTTAGTCACACGATGACGTGCTACGGAACGAGTAAAGAGACTTACCGGTAACGAGATTGAACAAGGTATAGGTATACCGACGATCGAATCTCGGGCAAGTTCTATACCGACAGACAAAGGGAATCGTATACGGGATTGATTGAATCCTTGACATCGTGGTTCATCCGATGAGATCATCGTGGAGCTAGTGGGAGCCACCATGGGTATCCAGACCCCGCTGATGGTTATTGGCCAGGGAGGTGTCTCGGTCATGTCTGCCTGTCTCCCGAACCCGTAGGGTCTACACACTTAAGGTTCGATGACGCTAGGGTTGTAGGGAATTGTTATATGAGATTACCGAAAGTTGTTCGGAGTCCCGGATGAGATCCAGGACGTCACGAGGAGCTCCAGAATGGTCCGGAGGTAAAGATTGATATATAGGACGGATGGTTTCGGAGACCGGAAGTGTTTCGGGCATCACCGGTAACGTACCGGGACCACCGGGACCACCGGAATTGGCCCCGGGGGACCACCGAAGGGGGGCTGCGACCCCAAGAGGTAAGATGGGCTAAGTGGGGGTGGGAACCAGCCCCTAGTTGGGCTGGTGCGCCTCCCCACTCAGCCCATGGCGCAGGGGAAAGAAAAAGAGGGGGGGAACCCTAACTCAGGTGGGCCTTAGGCCCACCAGAGGGGTGCGCCACCCCCTCCTCCCCATCTGGCCGCCACAAACCCCATCTGGGAGGGCTGCCGCACCCCCTAGGGTGGGAACCCTAGGGGTGGCACCCCCTCTCCCCTTCCCCTATATATAGATGAGGTCCGGGGCTGTTTGAGACACGGTTTAATCTCTCTCTCTCGCAGCCCTGCCCTCTCCCTCCTCCTCTCTGCCGGTGCTTGGCGAAGCCTTGCCGGGAGACCTCGTCTCTCCACCAACACCACGCCGTCGTGTTGCTGGTCTTCTTCCCCAACCTCTCCCTCCTCCTTGCTGGATCAAGGTGCGGGAGACGTCGCCGGGCTGCACGTGTGTTGAACGCGGAGGTGCCGTTGTTCGGCACTAGATCGGAATCGCCGCGAGTACGACTCCATCAACCGCGTTCTAGCAAACGCTTCCGCTTAGCGATCTTCAAAGGTATGAAGATGCTCTTACCCCTCTCTCGTTGCTGGTCTCTCCATAGGAAGATCTGAACATGCGTAGGAAATTTTTTGAATTTATGCTACGTTACCCAACAGTGGCATCCGAGCCAGGTTTTCTATGCGTAGATTCTATGCACGAGTAGAACACAAAAGTTGTGGGCGATGGTTTGTCAATTTGCTTGCCGTTACTAGTCTTATTCTTTTTCGGCGGTATTGTGGGATGAAGCGGCCCGGACCGACCTTACACGTACGCTTACGTGAGACTGGTTCCACCGACAAACATGCACATCGTGCATAAAGGTGGCTAGCGGGTGTCTGTCTCTCCTACTCTAGTCGGATTGGATTTGATGAAAAGGGTCCTTATGAAGGGTAAATAGCTTTGGCATATCATCGTTGTGGCTGTCACGTAGGTAAGAAGGCGTTCTTGCTAGAAACCCAAATCAGCCACGTAAAACTTGCAACAACAATTAGAGGACGTCTAACTTGTTTTTGCAGGGTTTGACATGTGATGTGATATGGCCAAAGTTGTGATGTTGCATGTATGATGTATGAGATGATCATGTTATTGTAATAGGTTTCACGACTTGCATGTCGATGAGTATGACAACCGGCAGGAGCCATAGGAGTTGTCTTAATTTATTGTATGAGATGCAACGCCATGTGCTTGCTACTTTTACTTCATTGCTAACGGTTAGCCATAGTAGTAGTGATAGTAGTAGTTGGCGTGACGACTTCACGAAGACACGATGATGGAGATCATGATGATGGAGATCATGGTGTCACGCCGGTGACGATAATGATCATGCGATGCCTGAAGATGGAGATCGAATGAGCAAAGATGATAATGGCCATATCATGTCACTATATGATTGCATTGTGATGTTTATCATGCTTTACATCTTATTGCTTAAAACGACGGTAGCATAATAAGATGATCCCTCCTAAAATTTCGAGAACGTATTCCCCTAAGTGTGCACCGTTGCGAAGGTTCGTTGTCTCGAAGCACCACGTGATGATCGGGTGTGATAGATTCTAACGTTCGCATACTACGGGTGTAAGCCAGATTTACACACGCAAAACACTTAGGTTGACTCGACGATCTTAGCATGTACAGACATGACCTCGAATACAAGAGACCGAAAGGTCGAACATGAGTCGTATGGTTGAATACGATCAGCATGAAGTTGCTCACCATGGTGACTAGTCCGTCTCACGTGATGATCGGACACGGGTTAGTCAACATGGATCATGTATCACTTAGATGACTAGAGGGATGTCAATTTAAGTGGGAGTTCATACTTAATTTGATTAAATGAACTTAATTGTCATGAACTTAGTCTAAAAGTTGTCTTTATAAATATTGTAGATGTCCAACGTCAACCTCAACTTCAACGCATTCCTAGAGAAAAACAAGCTGAAAGATGATGGTAGCAACTATGCGGACTGGGTTCGCAACCTGAAGCTCATCCTTGAAGCAGCTAAAAAGGCTTATGTCCTTAATGCGCCGCTAGGTGACCCTCCCGCTCCCGCAGCAGCGCAGGACGTTCTAAACGTCTGGCAAGCGCGAAGTGATGACTACTCTCTGGTCAGGTGTGGCATGTTATACAGTTTAGAAACGGGGCTCCAAAGACGTTTTGAGCAACACGGGGCATATGAGATGTTCCAAGAGCTGAAGCTAGTATTTCAAGCTCATGCCCGTGTCGAGAGATATGAAGTCTCCGACAAGTTCTTCAGCTGTAAGATGGAGGAGAACAGTTCTGTCAGTGAGCACATACTCAAAATGTCTGGGTTACACGGTCGTCTGACTTCACTTGGAGTCGAACTTCCGGATGATGCTATCATTGACAGAATCCTCCAGTCTCTCCCACCAAGCTACAAAGGCTTTGTGCTTAACTACAACATGCAAGGGATGGAGAAAACCATTCCCGAGTTGTACTCGATGCTCAAGTCTGCAGAAGTAGAAATCAAGAAGGAGCATCAAGTGTTGATGGTCAACAAGACCACTAGTTTCAAGAAAGGCAGGGGTAAGAAGAACTTCAATAAAGACGGCAAAGCTGTTGCCGCGCCCGGTAAACCAGATGCCGGGAAGAAGAAAAAGAACGGACCCAAGCCTGAGACTGAGTGCTTCTACTGCAAGGGAAAAGGTCACTGGAAGCGGAACTGCCCCAAATACTTAGCGGACAAGAAGGCCGGCAACGTTAAAGGTATATGTGATATACATGTTATTGATGTGTACCTTACCAGCGCTCGTAGTAGCTCCTGGGTATTTGATACCGGTGCTGTTGCTCACATTTGCAACTCAAAGCAGGAACTATGGAATAAGCGGAGACTGGCCAAGGACGAGGTGACGATGCGCGTCGGGAATGGTTCAAAGGTCGATGTGATCGCCGTCGGCACGCTACCTCTACATCTACCGTCGGGATTAGTTTTAAACCTTAATAATTGTTATTTAGTACCATCTTTAAGCATGAACATTGTATCAGGGTCTTGCTTAATGCGAGACGGCTACTCATTTAAGTCAGAGAATAATGGTTGTTCTATTTATATGAGTGATATGTTTTATGGTCATGCTCCGCTGGTGAATGGTTTATTCTTGATGAATCTCGATCGTGATGTTACACATATTCATAGTGTGAGTACCAAAAGATGCAAAGTTGATAATGATAGTCCCACATACTTGTGGCACTGCCGCCTTGGTCATATCGGCGTTAAGCGCATGAAGAAGCTCCATATTGATGGACTGCTAGAGTCTCTTGACTTTGAATCATTTGACACATGCGAACCGTGCCTCATGGGCAAGATGACTAAGACTCCATTCTCAGGAATAATGGAGAGAGCCTCCGACTTATTGGAAATAATACATACTGATGTGTGTGGTCCAATGAACGTTGAAGCTCGCGGTGGTTATCGTTATGTTCTCACTCTCACCGATGATTTGAGTAGGTATGGGTATATCTACTTGATGAAGCACAAATCTGAGACGTTTGAAAAGTTCAAGGAATTTCAGAGTGAGGTTGAGAATCAACGTGACAGAAAAATAAAATGTCTACGATCTGATCGTGGAGGAGAATATTTGAGTCACGAGTTTGGCACACACCTAAGGAAGTATGGAATCGTTTCACAACTAACACCGCCTGGCACACCGCAGCGCAACGGAGTGTCTGAACGTCGTAATCGCACTTTATTAGATATGGTACGATCTATGATGTCTCTCACCGACTTACCGCTATCATTTTGGGGATACGCATTAGAAACTGCAGCATTCACTTTAAATAGGGCACCGTCTAAATCCGTTGAGACGACACCGTATGAACTATGGTTTGGCAAGAAACCTAAGTTGTCGTTTCTTAAAGTTTGGGGCTGCGATGCTTATGTGAAGAAATTTCAACCAGAAAAGCTCGAACCCAAAGCGGAGAAATGCGTATTCATAGGATACCCCAAGGAAACTATTGGGTATACCTTCTATCTTAGATCCGAAGGTAAAACCTTTGTTGCCAAGAACGGATCCTTTCTGGAGAAAGAGTTTCTCTCGAAAGAAGTAAGTGGGAGGAAGGTAGAACTTGATGAGGTAATTACACCCCGTCTCGAACAGGAAAGTAGCGCAACGCAAGAAGTTGTTCCTGTGATGCCTACACCGACTGAAGAGGAAGTTAATGATGATCATGAAGCTTCGGATCAAGTTACTACTGAACCGCGAAGGTCCACAAGGGTACGCTCCGCACCAGAGTGGTACGGCAACCCTGTGATGGAAATCATGTTGTTAGACAACGGTGAACCTTCGAACTATGAAGAAGCGATGGCGGGCCCGGATTCCAACAAATGGCTTGAGGCCATGAAATCCGAGATAGGATCCATGTATGAGAACAAAGTATGGACTTTGGTGGACTTGCCCGATGACCGGCGAGCCATAGAAAATAAATGGATCTTCAAGAAGAAGACTGATGCAAACGGTAATGTAACCGTTTACAAAGCTCGACTTGTCGCAAAGGGTTTTCGACAAATTCAAGGAGTTGACTACGAAGAGACTTTCTCACCCGTAGCGAAGCTGAAATCAGTCCGAATCATGTTAGCAATTGCCGCCTTTTATGATTATGAAATCTGGCAAATGGACATCAAAACAGCATTCCTTAACGGGAATCTTAAGGAAGAGTTGTATATGATGCAACCAGAAGGTTTTGTCGATCCTAAAGGTGCTAACAAAGTATGCAAGCTCCAGCGCTCCATCTATGGTCTGGTGCAAGCATCTCGGAGTTGGAACATTCGCTTTAATGAGGTGATTAAAGCGTTTGGGTTCATACAGGTTTACGGAGAAGCCTGTCTGTACAAGAAAGTGAGTGGGAGCTCTGTAGCTTTCCTCGTACTATATGTGGATGACAGATTGTTGATGGGGAATGATATAGAGATGTTGGAGAGCATAAAGGCCTATTTGAACAAGAGTTTTTCAATGAAGGACCTTGGAGAAGCTGCATACATATTAGGCATCAAGATCTATAGAGATAGATCGAGACGCCTCATAGGTCTTTCGCAAAGTACATACCTTGACAAGATACTGAAGAAGTTCAATATGGAAAACTCAAAGAAAGGGTTCTTGCCAGTTTTGCAAGGTATGAGATTGAGTAAGACTCAGTCGCCGACCACGGCAGCAGATAGAGAGAAGATGAGTTCTGTCCCCTACGCTTCAGCCGTGGGCTCTCTAATGTATGCCATGCTGTGTACCAGACCTGATATAAACCTTGCGATAAGCTTGGTAGGGAGGTACCAAAGTAATCCCGGTGCGGAACACTGGACAGCGGTCAAGAATATCCTTAAGTACCTGAAAAGGACTAAGGAAATGTTTCTCGTTTATGGAGGTGACGAAGAGCTCGTCGTAAAGGGTTACGTCGATGCTAGCTTCGACACAGATCCGGATGACTCTAAGTCACAAACCGGATACGTATATGTGTTGAATGGTGGGGCAGTGAGCTGGTGCAGCAGCAAGCAAGAAGTCGTGGCAGCATCTACATGTGAAGCGGAGTACATAGCTGCTTCAGAAGCGGCTCATGAAGGAATTTGGATGAAGGAGCTCATCACCGACCTTGGAGTGGTTCCAAGCGCGTCGGGTCCTATGACACTCTTCTGTGATAACACTGGAGCCATTGCCATAGCCAAAGAGCCCAGGTTTCACCGGAAGACGAAGCACATCAAGCGCCGCTACAACTCCATCCAGGACCATGTCCAAACTGGAGTGATAGATATTTGTAAAGTACACACGGATCTGAATATTGCAGACCCGTTGACTAAACCTCTTCCACGAGCAAAACATGATCAGCACCATAATGCTATGGGTGTTCGATACATCACAATGTAACTAGATTATTGACTCTAGTGCAAGTGGGAGACTGTTGGAAATATGCCCTACAGGCAATAATAAAATGGTTATTATCATATTTCCTTGTTCATGATAATCGTCTATCGTTCATGCTATAATTGTATTATCAGGAAACACTAATACATGTGTGAATGAATAGATCACAATGTGTCCCTAGCAAGCCTCTAGTTAGCTAGCTCGTTAGTCAATAGATGATCATGGTTTCCTGAGCATGGACATTGGATGTCATTGATAACGGGATCACATCATTGGGAGAATGATGTGGTGGACAAGACCCAATCCTAAGCCTAGCACTAGATCGTATTGTTCGTATGCTAATGGTTTTCTAATGTCAAGTATCTTTTCCTTCGACCGTGAGATCGTGCAACTCCCGGATACCGTAGGAGTGCTTTGGGTGTATCAAACGTCACAACGTAACTGGGTGACTATAAAGATGCACTACGGGTACCTCCGAAAGTGTCTGTTGGGTTGGCACGAATCGAGATCGGGATTTGTCACTCCGTGTGACGGAGAGGTATCTCTGGGCCCACTCGGTAGAACATCATCATGAGCTCAATGTGACTAAGGAGTTAGTCACACGATGACGTGCTACGGAACGAGTAAAGAGACTTACCGGTAACGAGATTGAACAAGGTATAGGTATACCGACGATCGAATCTCGGGCAAGTTCTATACCGACAGACAAAGGGAATCGTATACGGGATTGATTGAATCCTTGACATCGTGGTTCATCCGATGAGATCATCGTGGAGCTAGTGGGAGCCACCATGGGTATCCAGACCCCGCTGATGGTTATTGGCCAGGGAGGTGTCTCGGTCATGTCTGCCTGTCTCCCGAACCCGTAGGGTCTACACACTTAAGGTTCGATGACGCTAGGGTTGTAGGGAATTGTTATATGAGATTACCGAAAGTTGTTCGGAGTCCCGGATGAGATCCAGGACGTCACAAGGAGCTCCGGAATGGTCCGGAGGTAAAGATTGATATATAGGACGGATGGTTTCGGAGACCGGAAGTGTTTCGTGTTGGGGAACGTCGCATGGGAAACAAAAATTTTCCTACGCGCACGAAGACCTATCATGGTGATGTCCATCTACGAGAGGGGATGAGTGATCTACGTACCCTTGTAGATCGCACAGCAGAAGCGTTAGAGAACGCGGTTGATGTAGTGGAACGTCCTCACGTCCCTCGATCCGCCCCGCGAACAATCCCGCGATCAGTCCCACGATCTAGTACCGAACGGACGGCACCTCCGCGTTCAGCACACGTACAGCTCGACGATGATCTCGGCCTTCTTGATCTAGCAAGAGAGACGGAGAGGTAGAAGAGTTCTCCGGCAGCGTGACGGCGCTCCGGAGGTTGGTGATGATCTCGTCTCAGCAGGGCTCCGCCCGAGCTCCGCAGAAACGCGATCTAGAGGAAAAACTATGGAGGTATGTGGTCGGGCAGCCGTGAGAAAGTCGTCTCAAATCTGCCCTAAAAGCCCCATATATATAGGAGGAGGGAGGGGGACCTTGCCTTGGGGTCCAAGGGACCCCCAAGGGGTCGGCAGAGCCAGGGGGGAGGACTCTCCCCCCCCCCAAACCGAGTCCTACTTGGTTTGGTGGGAGGGAGTCCTTCCCCCTTCCACTTCTTCCTTTTTTTTTCTTTTCCTTTGATTTTTTCTTCCTTGGCGCATAGGGGATTGGTGGGCTGTCCCACCAGCCCACTAAGGGCTGGTGTGACCCCCCCAAATGCCTATGGGCTTCCCCGGAGTGGGTTGCCCCCCTCCGGTGAACTCCCGGAACCCATTCGTCATTCCCGGTACATTCCCGGTAACTCCGAAAACCTTCCGGTAATCAAATGAGGTCATCCTATATATCAATCTTCGTTTCCGGACCATTCCGGAAACCCTCATGACATCCGTGATCTCATCCGGGACTCCGAACAACATTCGGTAACCAACCATATAACTCAAATACGCATAAAACAACGTCGAACCTTAAGTGTGCAGACCCTGCGGGTTCGAGAACTATGTAGACATGACCCGAGAGACTCCTCGGTCAATATCCAATAGCGGGACCTGGATGCCCATATTGGATCCTACATATTCTACGAAGATCTTATCGTTTGAACCTCAGTGCCAAGGATTCGTATAATCCTGTATGTCATTCCCTTTGTCCTTCGGTATGTTACTTGCCCGAGATTCGATCGTCAGTATCCGCATACCTATTTCAATCTCGTTTACCGGCAAGTCTCTTTACTCGTTCCGTAATACAAGATCCCGCAACTTACACTAAGTTACATTGCTTGCAAGGCTTGTGTGTGATGTTGTATTACCGAGTGGGCCCCGAGATACCTCTCCGTCACACGGAGTGACAAATCCCAGTCTTGATCCATATTAACTCAACTAACACCTTCGGAGATACCTGTAGAGCATCTTTATAGTCACCCAGTTACGTTGCGACGTTTGATACACACAAAGCATTCCTCCGGTGTCAGTGAGTTATATGATCTCATGGTCATAGGAATAAATACTTGACACGCAGAAAACAGTAGCAACAAAATGACACGATCAACATGCTACGTCTATTAGTTTGGGTCTAGTCCATCACGTGATTCTCCGAATGACGTGATCTAGTTATCAAGCAACAACACCTTGTTCATAATCAGAAGACACTGATTATCATCGATCAACTGGCTAGCCAACTAGAGGCATGCTAGGGACGGTGTTTTGTCTATGTATCCACACATGTAAATGAGTCTTCATTCAATACAATTATAGCACGGATAATAAACTATTATCTTGATACAGGAATTATAATAATAACTATACATTTATTATTGCCTCTAGGGCATAATTCCAACAGTCTCCCACTTGCACTAGAGTCAATAATCTAGCCCTCACATCACCATGTGAATTACATTGTAATAAATCTAACACCCATACAGTTCTGGTGTCGATCATGTTTTGGCCGTGGAAGAGGTTTAGTCAGCGGGTCTGCTACATTCAGATCCGTGTGCACTTTGCATATATTTACGTCCTCCTCCTCGACGTAGTCGCGGATGAGGTTGAAGCGTCGTTTGATGTGTCTGGTCTTCTTGTGAAACCTTGGTTCCTTTGCTAAGGCAATGGCACCAGTGTTGTCACAGAACAAGGTCATTGGATCCAGTGCACTTGGCACCACTCCAAGATCCGTCATGAACTGCTTCATCCAGACACCCTCCTTAGCCGCCTCCGAGGCAGCCATGTACTCTGCTTCACATGTAGAATCTGCTACGACGCTTTGCTTGGAACTGCACCAGCTTACTGCACCCCCATTAAGAATAAATACATATCCGGTTTGTGACTTAGAGTCGTCCGGATCTGTGTCAAAGCTTGCATCAACGTAACCTTTTACGGCGAGCTCTTCGTCACCTCCATACACGAGAAACATCTCCTTAGTCCTTTTCAGGTACTTCAGGATATTCTTGACCGCCGTCCAGTGATCCACTCCTGGATTACTCTGGAACCTGCCTGCCATACTTATGGCCAGGCTAACATCCGGTCTAGTGCACAGCATCGCATACATGATAGAGCCTATGGCTGAAGCATAGGGGACGGAGCGCATATGCTCTCTATCTTCATCAGTTGCTGGGCAGTGAGTCTTACTCAATCTCGTAGCTTGTAACACTGGCAAGAACCCTTTCTTGGACTGTTCCATTTTGAACCTCTTCAAAACTTTATCAAGGTATGTGCTTTGTGAAAGTCCTATCAGGCGTTTTGACCTATCCCTATAGATCTTAATGCCTAGAATGTAAGCAGCTTCTCCTAGGTCCTTCATAGAGAAACTTTTATTCAAGTAACCTTTTATGCTCTCCAAAAACTCTACGTTGTTCCCAATCAGTAATATGTCATCCACATATAATATTAGAAACGCCACAGAGCTCCCACTCACTTTCTTGTAAATACAAGATTCTCCAACCACTTGTATAAACCCAAATGCTTTGATCACCTCATCAAAGCGCTTGTTCCAACTCCGAGATGCTTGCACCAGTCCATAAATGGATCGCTGGAGCTTGCACACTTTGTCAGCATTTTTAGGATCGACAAAACCTTCGGGTTGCATCATATACAATTCTTCCTTAAGGAAACCGTTAAGGAATGCCGTTTTGACATCCATCTGCCAGATTTCATAATCGAAAAATGCAGCTATTGCTAACATGATTCTGACGGACTTAAGCATCGCTACGGGAGAGAAAGTCTCATCGTAGTCAATTCCTGGAACTTGTGAAAAACCCTTTGCCACAAGTCGAGCTTTATAAACGGTCACATTACCGTCAGCGTCCGTCTTCTTCTTAAAGATCCATTTGTTCTGAATAGCCTTGCGGCCTTCAGGCAGTATCTCCAAAGTCCACACTTTGTTCTCATACATGGATCCTATCTCGGATTTCATGGCTTCTAGCCATTTGTTGGAATCTGGGCCCACCATTGCTTCTTCATAATTTGTAGGTTCATTGTTGTCCAACAACATGATTGATAAGACGGGATTACCGTACCACTCTGGAGCAGCGCGTGATCTCGTCGACCTGCGTGGTTCAACAGAAACTTGAACTGGAGTTTCATGATCATCATCATTAACTTCCTCCTCAACCGGCGTCGCAATGACAGAGGTTTCCCCTTGCCCTGCGCCACCATCCAGAGGGATGAGAGGTTCGACAACCTCGTCAAGTTCTATCTTCCTCCCACTCAATTCTCTCGAGAGAAACTCCTTCTCGAGAAATGTTCCGTTCTTAGCAACAAACACTTTGCCCTCGGATTTGAGATAGAAGATGTACCCAACTGTCTCTTTTGGGTAACCTATGAAGACGCACTTTTCCGCTTTGGGTTCCAGCTTTTCAGGCTGAAGCTTTTTGACATAAGCATCACATCCCCAAACTTTAAGAAACGACAACTTTGGCCTTTTGCCATACCACAGTTCGTATGGTGTCGTCTCAACGGATTTTGATGGTGCCCTATTTAAAGTGAATGCAGCTGTTTCTAATGCATAACCCCAAAATGATAGCGGCAAATCAGTAAGAGACATCATAGATCGCACCATCTCTAACAAAGTACGATTACGACATTCGGACACACCATTACGCTGTGGTGTTCCAGGCGGCGTTAACTGTGAAACAATTCCACATTGTCTTAAGTGAGCACCAAACTCGAAACTCAGATATTCACCCCCACGATCAGACCGTAGGAACTTGATCTTCTTGTTACGATGATTTTCCACTTCACTCTGAAATCGCTTGAACTTTTCAAATGTTTCAGACTTGTGCTTCATCAAGTAGACATAACCATATCTACTTAAATCGTCAGTGAAGGTGAGAAAATAACGATATCCGCCGCGTGCCTCCACGCTCATCGGACCACACACATCGGTATGTATGATTTCCAACAAGTCACTTGCACGCTCCATTGTTCCGGAGAACGGAGTTTTAGTCATCTTGCCCATGAGGCATGGTTCGCACGTGTCAAGTGAATCAAAGTCAAGTGACTCCAAAAGTCCATCAGCATGGAGTTTCTTCATGCGCTTTACACCAATATGACCCAAGCGGCAGTGCCACAAAAATATGGCGCTATCATTGTTTACTCTAACTCTTTTGGTCTCAATGTTATGTATATGCGTATCGCTATCGAGATTCAATATGAACAATCCTCTCACATTCGGTGCATGACCATAAAAGATGTTACTCATAGAAATAGAACAACCATTATTCTCAGACTTAAAAGAGTAACCGTCTCGCAATAAACAAGATCCAGATATAATGTTCATGCTCAACGCAGGCACTAAATAACAATGATTTAAGTTCATCACTAATCCCGATGGTAGTTGAAGTGACACGGCGCCGACGGCGATTGCATCAACCTTGGAACCGTTTCCTACGCGCATCGTCACTTCGTCTTTTGCCAGCCTCCGTCTATTCCGCAGTTCCTGTTTCGAGTTGCAGATGTGAGCAACAGAACCGGTATCGAATACCCAGGCACTACTATGAGAGCCGGTTAAGTACACATCAATAACATGTATATCAAATATACCTGATTTTTCTTTGCCCGCCTTCTTATCTGCCAGATACTTGGGGCAGTTGCGCTTCCAGTGACCCATACCCTTGCAATAGAAGCACTCTGTTTCAGGCTTAGGTCCAGCCTTGGGTTTCTTCGGCGGATTGGCAACAGGCTTGCCGCTCTTCTTCGAATTGCCCTTCTTGCCTTTGCCGTTTCTCTTGAAACTAGTGGTCTTGCTCACCATCAACACTTGATGCTCTTTACGGAGTTCAGACTCTGCGACTTTCAACATCGCAAACAACTCGCCGGGAGACTTGTTCATCCCTTGCATGTTGTAGTTCAACACAAAGCCTTTATAGCTTGGCGGCAGTGATTGGAGGATTCTGTCAGTGATAGCTTCTTGCGGGAGTTCAATCCCCAGTTCAGCTAGACGGTTTGAGTACCCCAGACATTTTGAGCACATGTTCACTGACAGACGAGTTTTCCTCCATCTTGCAAGCATAGAATTTATCGGAGGTCTCATACCTCTCGATCCGGGCGTTCTTCTGAAAGATAAACTTCAACTCCTGGAACATCTCAAATGCTCCATGACGCTCAAAGCGACGTTGAAGTCCCGGCTCTAAGCCATATAAGACTGCACATTGAACTATTGAGTAGTCCTCCTTACGTGCTAGCCAAGCGTTCTTAACATCCTGATCAGCCGTAGCGGGTGGTTCATCTCCTAGAGCAGCATTAAGGACATAATCCTTCTTTCCAGCTTGTAAGATTAGCTTAAGATTACGAGCCCAGTCTACAAAGTTGCTTCCATCATCTTTCAACTTAGCTTTCTCTAGGAACGTATTAAAATTCAGGATGACACTTGCGTGAGCCATGATCTACAACACAAATATATTCAAAGTGGACTTAGACTATGTTCAAGATAATTAGAGTTCAACTTAATCAAATTATATGCTAAACTCCCACTCAAAAAGTACATCTCTCTAGTCATTTGAGTGGTTCATGATCCACCTACACTATCCCAAGTCCGATCATCACGTGAGTTGGGAGTAGTTTCAGTGGTAAGCATCCCTATGCTAATCATATCATCTATATGATTCATGATCGACCTTTCGGTCTCATGTGTTCCGAGGCCATGTCTGCACATGCTAGGCTCGTCAAGCTTAACCCGAGTGTTCCGCGTGCGCAACTGTTTTGCACCCGTTGTATGTGAACGTTGAGTCTATCACACCCGATCATCACGTGGTGTCTCGAAACGACGAACTGTAGCAACGGTGCACAGTCGGGGAGAACACAATTTCGTCTTGAAATTTTAGTGAGAGATCACCTCATAATGCTACCGTCGTTCTAAGCAAAATAAGGTGCATAAAAGGATTAACATCACATGCAATTCATAAGTGACATGATATGGCCATCATCACGTGCTTCTTGATCTCCATCACCAAAGCACCGGCACGATCTTCTTGTCACCGGCGCCACACCATGATCTCCATCATCATGATCTCCATCAACGTGTCGCCATCGGGGTTGTCGTGCTACTTATGCTATTACTACTAAAGCTACATCCTAGCAAAATAGTAAACGCATCTGCAAGCACAAACGTTAGTATAAAGACAACCCTATGGCTCCTGCCGGTTGTCATACCATCGACATGCAAGTCGATATTTCTATTACAACATGATCATCTCATACATCCAATATACCACATCACATTGTTGGCCATATCACATCACAATCATACCCTGCAAAAACAAGTTAGACGTCCACTAATTTTGTTGTTGCATGTTTTACGTGGTGACCATGGGTATCTAGTAGGATCGCATCTTACTTACGCAAACACCACAACGGAGATATATGAGTTGCTATTTAACCTCATCCAAGGACCTCCTCGGTCAAATCCGATTCAACTAAAGTTGGAGAAACCGTCACTTGCCATTCATCTTTGAGCAAAGGGGTTACTCGTAACGAAGAAACCAGTCTCTCGTAAGCGTACGAGTAATGTCGGTCCAAGCCGCTTCAATCCAACAATGCCGCGGAATCAAGAAAAGACTAAGGAGGGCAGCAAAACGCATATCACCGCCCACAAAACCTTTTGTGTTCTACTCGAGAAGACATCTACGCATGAACCTAGCTCATGATGCTACTGTTGGGGAACGTCGCATGGGAAACACAAATTTTCCTACGCGCACGAAGACCTATCATGGTGATGTCCATCTACGAGAGGGGATGAGTGATCTACGTACCCTTGTAGATCGCACAACAGAAGCGTTAGAGAACGCGGTTGATGTAGTGGAACGTCCTCACGTCCCTCGATCCGCCCCGCGAACAATCCCGCGATCAGTCCCACGATCTAGTACCGAACGGACGGCACCTCCGCGTTCAGCACACGTACAACTCGACGATGATCTCGGCCTTCTTGATCTAGCAAGAGAGACAGAGAGGTAGAAGAGTTATCCGGCAGCGTGACGGCGCTCCGGAGGTTGGTGATGATCTCGTCTCAGCAGGGCTCCGCCCGAGCTCCGCAGAAACGCGATCTAGAGGAAAAACTATGGAGGTATGTGGTCGGGCAGCCGTGAGAAAGTCGTCTCAAATCTGCCCTAAAAGCCCCATATATATAGGAGGAGGGAGGGGGACCTTGCCTTGGGGTCCAAGGGACCCCCAAGGGGTCGGCAGAGCCAGGGGGGAGGACTCTCCCCCCCCAAACCGAGTCCTACTTGGTTTGGTGGGAGGGAGTCCTTCCCCCTTCCCACTTCTTCCTTTTTTTTTCTTTTCCTTTGATTTTTTCTTCCTTGGCGCATAGGGGATTGGTGGGCTGTCCCACCAGCCCACTAAGGGCTGGTGTGACCCCCCCCCCAAATGCCTATGGGCTTCCCCGGAGTGGGTTGCCCCCCTCCGGTGAACTCCCGGAACCCATTCGTCATTCCCGGTACATTCCCGGTAACTCCGAAAACCTTCCGGTAATCAAATGAGGTCATCCTATATATCAATCTTCGTTTCCGGACCATTCCGGAAACCCTCGTGACGTCCGTGATCTCATCCGGGACTCCGAACAACATTCGGTAACCAACCATATAACTCAAATACGCATAAAACAACGTCGAACCTTAAGTGTGCAGACCCTGCGGGTTCGAGAACTATGTAGACATGACCCGAGAGACTCCTCGGTCAATATCCAATAGCGGGACATGGATGCCCATATTGGATCCTACATATTCTACGAAGATCTTATCGTTTGAACCTCAGTGCCAAGGATTCGTATAATCCCGTATGTCATTCCCTTTGTCCTTCGGTATGTTACTTGCCCGAGATTCGATCGTCAGTATCCGCATACCTATTTCAATCTCGTTTACCGGCAAGTCACTTTACTCGTTCCGTAATACAAGATCCCGCAACTTACACTAAGTTACATTGCTTGCAAGGCTTGTGTGTGATGTTGTATTACCGAGTGGGCCCCGAGATACCTCTCCGTCACACGGAGTGACAAATCCCAGTCTTGATCCATACTAACTCAACTAACACCTTCGGAGATACCTGTAGAGCATCTTTATAGTCACCCAGTTACGTTGCGACGTTTGATACACACAAAGCATTCCTCCGGTGTCAGTGAGTTATATGATCTCATGGTCATAGGAATAAATACTTGACACGCAGAAAACAGTAGCAACAAAATGACACGATCAACATGCTACGTCTATTAGTTTGGGTCTAGTCCATCACGTGATTCTCCTAATGACGTGATCCAGTTATCAAGCAACAACACCTTGTTCATAATCAGAAGACACTGATTATCATCGATCAACTGGCTAGCCAACTAGAGGCATGCTAGGGACGGTGTTTTGTCTATGTATCCACACATGTAAATGAGTCTTCATTCAATACAATTATAGCATGGATAATAAACTATTATCTTGATACAGGAATTATAATAATAACTATACATTTATTATTGCCTCTAGGGCATAATTCCAACATTTCGGGCATCACCGGTAACGTACCGGGACCACCGGGACCACCGAAGGGGGGCTGCGACCCCAAGAGGTAAGATGGGCTAATTGGGGGTGGGAACCAGCCCCTAGTTGGGCTGGTGCGCTCCCCACTCAGCCCATGGCGCAGGGGAAAGAAAAAGAGGGGGGGAACCCTAACTCAGGTGGGCCTTAGGCCCACCAGAGGGGTGCGCCACCCCCTCCTCCCCATCTGGCCGCCACAAACCCCATCTGGGAGGGCTGCCGCACCCCCTAGGGTGGGAACCCTAGGGGTGGCACCCCCTCTCCCCTTCCCCTATATATAGATGAGGTCCGGGGCTGTTTGAGACACGGTTTAATCTCTCTCTCTCGCAGCCCTGCCCTCTCCCTCCTCCTCTTTGCCGGTGCTTGGCGAAGCCTTGCCGGGAGACCTCGTCTCTCCACCAACACCACGCCGTCGTGTTGCTGGTCTTCTTCCCCAACCTCTCCCTCCTCCTTGCTGGATCAAGGTGCGGGAGACGTCGCCGGGCTGCACGTGTGTTGAACGCGGAGGTGCCGTTGTTCGGCACTAGATCGGAATCGCCGCGAGTACGACTCCATCAACCGCGTTCTCGCAAACGCTTCCGCTTAGCGATCTTCAAAGGTATGAAGATGCTCTTACCCCTCTCTCGTTGCTGGTCTCTCCATAGGAAGATCTGAACATGCGTAGGAATTTTTTTGAATTTATGCTACGTTACCCAACAATATATGCTTAGCCGCTGCTGCAACCTCACCACTGAACCATACCTCACCCATAAGCTTTGCTAGTCTTGATACCTTTGGAAATGAGATTGCTGAGTCCCCTGTGGCTCACAAATTACTACAACACTAGTTGCAGGTACATGTAAAGGTTACTTGACGTGAGCGCGTTGATTGTTCATTTGGAGACGGTTCTTCATCTTCTTCTTCATCGATCTAGGATGGGTTCCAGGCCGGCAGCCTGGGATAGCAAGGATGGACTTCGTTCTTATTTTTCTCGTTTGTTTTCGTCCGTAGTCGGACCGTGCTCTTACTCTTGATGATTATGTAATGTACTGATGTGACTCTAATGTAGCTTGTGGCAAGTGTAAGCCAATTCCATATATCTCTTCTTTTCAGTACATGTACTTGTAACGATATCCATTCTTGCGACACGACGAGATGCGCTTCTATCCCTGACGAGGCCCTCGTGCCAAATTGAGGATAGGGTCGCATCTTGGCCGTGACACATGCCTAGTCAAGAGAATGCAAGTTTTAGATCTAATCCAAAAATAGAAGAAGTGCTTGATCTAAAACATGAAAATCCTAGGGCATGGCAATATAAAGGCAAAGAATCATAGGACCTACACTCCCCTCGAATATCTCCTTCATGTCATCCAAGAACAAAGAACAATATCATAGACATGGATCCAAATCACCAATGCTCCTAACCCTAGAACAAGAAAACATCAACCAAGAGAAGAAAGGGAGGAGCTTTACCGGGGTCCATGGCACTTGGAGGAGGAAGGAGAAGTGGAGCAAACCCTCCAACTCAACGGAGAGAAGGGGATCCATGGATAGAGATCCAAATAGGGGGAGTTCGGGGTTGGGGAGGGAGGAGCCACGAGGAAGAAGAAAGAGGCATGAAAAAACGGGCTCCCCCTCCTTTATATAGCCCAAGGGGTACGGGCCAGCGGTAGTACCGCTGTGGTCCTGGCGGTAGTACCGCTGGCTACAGCGGTAGTAGCGTTGGGGTCCTGGCGGTAGTACCGCTACCTGGCGGTAGTACCGTTGGCTGCAGCGGTAGTACCGCTGGGGTCCTGGCGGTAGTACCGCTCCCCCTTGAGATAGCCCTAAAAATGTCCTAGTTAGGTCGTGGTAGACTGGGGTCCTGGCGGTAGTACCTCTATCCCTGGCGGTAGTGCCGCGGGGGTCCTGGCGGTAGTACCGCTACCCCTGGCGGTAGTACTGTTGCAAATGTCACAACGGGACCTAGGAGATGATAAGGACGTGGGCAAATGACAAGTTAGTGAAAATAAGAAGATGGCACCAACAAGATATACTGACTTGTCATTTTGTATCCTTTCTTCCATATGAGAGAAAGGTGGGGGGCGGTGGCCGAGGCACCTATGTTTGAGACAAAGGTATGACACCGCGAAGAATTATCCTTAGGTTCATGACCAACGCTCATCTTTGAAGCACAAGTGTCATTTGGCAATGGCTAAAGTGAAAGACTAGATCGATTTATGCATAATGGGGGGAGGAAGAGTTCATTGAGAGAACAACACTGCCCCTATGTCCATGCCTACATCTAGAACAAGATAGAATGCATAGTAAGGTGCAACGTGCCTAGCTTCAATCCACATTACTTGAATCAATGATATTTAGCTCATGCCTTAACTCCCGGAACCTTGCTTCATCTAGGGGCTTAGTGAAAATATCTGCAGGTTGCTCTTCAGTGTGGATGAAGTGAACCTCAATATCACCTAGCTTGATATGTTCTCGAATGAAGTGATGGTGAATATCAATATCCTTGGTTTTGCTATGTTGCACTGGGTTGAGGGAAATCTTGATAGCACTTTGATTGTCACATAGAAGAGGCACTTTGTCACAAGTGACACCGTAATCCTTTAAAGTTTGCCTCATCCATAGCAATTGTGCACAACAACTTGCAACTGGCACATACTCAGCTTCGGTGGATGATAGAGAGACACAATTCTGCTTCTTTGAAGACCAACTGACTAGTGAGCGACCAAGGAATTGGCATCCTCTAGAAGTTGACTTCCTCTCCACACAATCTCCTGCCCAATCTGAGTCAGAATAGCCTACTAGGTTGAAGTTTGCTCCTTTGGGATACCATATGCCAAAGTTTGGGGTATGAGCCAAATATCGAAAGATTCGCTTAATAGCCATAAAATGACTTTCTTTTGGTGCGGATTGAAACCGTGCACATATACCTACACTCAACATAATATCTGGTCTAGATGCACAAAGGTAAAGGAGGGATCCAATCATGGAGCGATATACCTTTTGATCCACTGCTTTACCATTGGGATCACTGTCAAGCTTGCATCTTGTTGGCATGGGGAACTTGACCGGCTTGACATCTTCAAGCTCGAACCATTTGAGCATGTCTTGAGTGTACTTGGCTTGTTTGATGAAGGTGCCTTCTAGGCCTTGTTTAATCTCGAAGCCGAGGAAGAACTTCAACTCTCCCATCATGGACGTCTCAAATTTCTCAGTCATTAGTGCAGCAAATTCTTCATTGAAAGAAATGTTAGGAGAGCCAAAGATAATATCATCAACATATAGTTGGCATATGAACAAATCCCCTTTAACCCTCTTAGTAAAAAGAGTGGGATCTATCTTCCCAATTTCAAACCCATGATCTTGTAACAACTCAGTAAGATACTCATACCACACACGTGGGGCTTGTTTAAGGCCATAGAGTGCCTTATTAAGTTTGTACACATGATTGGGGAGCTTGGGATGTTTGAATCCCGGGGGTTGTTTGACATAGACCAACTCATTTAAAGGACCATTAAGAAAGGCACTTTTCACATCCATTTGTTGCAATTTGAAGTTATGATGAGAAGCAAATGCAATCAACATGCGAATAGATTCTAGACGAGCAACATGGGCAAAGGTTTCACCGTAGTCGATACCCTCGACTTGGGAGTAGCCTTGAGCCACCAATCTTGCCTTGTTTCCAATCACAATCCCATTGGCATCTTGCTTGTTGTTGAATATCCATTTGGTCTAGATGACATTATGTTCCTCCGTTGGCCTTGGCACTAAATCCCAGACTTGGTTACCCTCGAAGTTGTTAAGTTCTCCATGCATGGCCATAAGCCAATCCTCATCATCGAGCGCTTCCTGTACCTGTTGAGGTTCACAATACGAAACAAACGCGTGATGCTCACAACAATTCCAAATCTGTTGACGGGTGGATACTCCCCTTTTTAAACTGCCAAGTACATTCTTCATAAGATGTGACTTGACTCTCAGCTTGTTCGCAATCTTGGCTGCTCGACGCTCCAAGAGTTCTTCATTGGATAACTGGGGAGCATCGACTTGTTTACTTTGCTTGCCCTTGCGTCTTGAGCCTCCCTTGGCACCGGCTGTTGGTGTTGCAGAAGGGAATTGTGAGACAGTATCCTGATCATCTTGACTTTCGACTTGAGCAGGTTCACTTGTTTGTCCTTGTACTTGTGGTTGCTCTTGATCTTGATCTTGTGCTTCTACTTGGTCTGGATCTTGTGGTTGCACTTGATCTTGATCATGAGCAGGTTCGGAACCTTGGGTAAGTGCTTGAATATCATGGGACACATCATCATTGTTGGGCAATTTATCTTGACCTTGAGCTTGTTCATTTTGTTGAGAGTCTTCTCTTTGTTCATCGGAAGCGTGTGGGGCTTGTGGGGGTGATGGCTCCATTTGAGTAGAGCATTGTCCTTCTCCTTCGGCCACAAGGGGTTCCTCAATGGGGAGTATTTTACCAATCCCCATTCTTCTTATGGCTTGGGGAGGAATTTCATCACCTACATCACAAAGACCACTTTGCTCCACTTGGGAGCCATTATTTTCATCAAACTCCACGTTACACGTCTCCTCAATGAGTCCGGTGGACTTGTTGAGGACACGGTAAGCATGAGAGTTTGTAGCATAACCAACAAAGATGCCCTCATGTGCTCTAGAATCAAATTTAGCTAAATGTGCACCTTTCTTGAGAATGAAACACTTACAACCGAATACCCGGAAGTACTTGAGATTGGGTTTGTTTCCAGTTAGAATCTCATATGGAGTCTTGTTCAGGACTTTGCGGATATAGAGCCGATTGGACGCATGACATGTTGTGTTGATAGCCTTTGCCCAAAAGTTATATGGAGATTTGAATTCCTCCATCATTGTTCTTGCAGCGTCTATCAAGGTCCGGTTCTTCCTTTCTGCCACGCCGTTTTGTTGAGGGGTATATGGTGCTGAATATTGATGTTTTATTCCCTCATCACCTAGAAACTCATCCAAGGTGTAGTTCTTGAACTCGGTGCCGTTGTCACTTCTAATCATCAAGATCTTTGCTTCATGTTGACGTTGAGCTTCATTGGCAAAGTTGATGACAGTTTGTTGAGTTTCACTCTTCCTTTTGAAGAAATATACCCAGGTGTATCTTGAGTAGTCGTCAACAATCACCAAGCAGTACTTTCTGCCTCCAAGACTGTCAAATGATGGAGGGCCGAAAAGATCCATATGGAGGAGCTCCAATGGCCTCTTAGTGTAAACGAGAGTTGTTGGACGATGAGCAGTTTCATGAATCTTTCCTTCAATGCAGGCACTGCAAGCACGATCTTTAGCAAAACTCACATTTGTTAGTCCACGAATATGGTCCCCTGTTAGAAGACTTTGCAAAGATCTCATATTGACATGAGCTAATCGGCGATGCCAAAGCCAGCCCACATCAACTTTAGCCATTAAACACGTCGCGGTCTTAGTGGGTCGCTTTGAGAAGTTCACCACATAAAGACCATTTTCGACATATCCAACATAGGCTACTTTAAGAGTCTTGCTCCACAGGAGGACCACGGTATCAAGATTAAAGAATGTGGAAAAACCCATAATTGCAAGTTGACGAACTGAAAGTAAATTGTAGGCAAGAGACTCAACAAGCATGACCTTCTCAATAGATAACTCTTGAGAGACGACCACCTTACCAAATCCCAATACCTTTGACGAGGATGCATCGGCGAATTGGACATGGGTGGGCATAGATGGAGAAGGATGCACATCCACCACTAAGTCCTTGCTTCCGGTCATATGATTTGTTGCTCCACTATCGAGCAACCATGACACCCCACGGGAAGAAAACTCCTGCAGTAGATCAAGGCTTGGTTTTAGGTACCCATTTTTAATGGGTCCTTTCATGTTAGAGACAAGGGTCTTAGGAACCCAGATAGCCCATTCAATGTACTCATAGTAGGAACCAACAAATCTGGCATAAACATGCCCATCACTAGCACGACATAAGACATAAGAAGAATTGAGTTTGTCGGCTGTGTTAGTAGGAATGGTTTTGCCCTTCTTGACGTTTCCATCGTCCACCTTGTTCCTGTTCACCTCCTGAGTCCCCTCACCCTCTTTGACAAAGATGTCCATGAGGGTAGGAGATCGTTTGTTCCTGTTCCTCCTTTTTCCTTTTGACTTGGAGGTAAGTCCAAGTCCCTCCTTTCCTACAACACCCTTTTGAGTGCTCAAGAGGTCGTTCAGGCTCTTCTCACCTTGTATGCATGCCATAAGGCCCTTCTCAAGTTTCTCCTTTAACTTGGCATTTTCCTCCACAAGATGTACATGCTCACAACAGGGATTAGTTGCACAAGCATTATCAATTAACACAAAGGGAGGACAAGTAGAGATCTCCTTGGTAAGCTTTGCTTGGAGTTGATCATGAGACTCTTTCAGAGAGAAATGAACACCTTTCAAGACCTTGTGGGCCTTGTCAAGTGTGTCAAACTCCACTTTGAGTCTGTCATGGCCAACCCCAAGCGCATACTTCTCAGACTTAAGCATACGAGTAAGAACAGTATCATGATCTAGTTTCTTTTGCATTTTAGCGCAATCATCGTTGTATGACTCCTCAAGAGCCAAACGAAGAGTGCGCTCCTTTTCTAGAGCAATAGATAATTCAGCAATTTCATCGACATAGTCACGACTGTGTCCCTGAAGCTCGGAGATGGTCTCCTCATGAGACTCAGTGAGGTCATTGGCCTCACCCAGTTGTTCCAAGAGAGAAACAAAGTGCTTCTTGGATTCTCCCTTAATAGTGCACAGAAACTTGTCAAGATCATGCTCATTAAGTTCCCCAACATCACTATCATCAACACAATTTAACAATGAAGGAGCAGTAGCGATGTTGGTCTTAATGATGGGGGTTACCTGATTGATACCTTTTGCCATGAGGCACTTGGTGATGTGGTTCTCGTTGGGGGCGTTGAAGAGAGACACCTTCTGGGGAGAGGTAGTGGCAATAGCAACAGTTGCCGTTGCCACTGTATCATCATCATCATCATCATCGAAAGGGTACTCTTCAAGGGCCACCATCCCCTTTGGGTGGGGTTTCTTCACAAAGTTGTTCTTGATTGGAAATGACTTGGTTTTGTCTTTGCGAATGATCTTGCCCCCCGTTGTCTTCCCTTTTCTCATAGGGACATTCGGCCACGAAGTGGCTCACGTTACCATAGTTATAACATGTCCTCACTCGTTGCTTGGGTTTGGACCCACTCGAGTTGTTCTTGGTGAAGGTGGGTCTTGAGTTCCTCTTGTTGCCCCAGAATTGCCTTGACGCAAGAGCCATGTGCTCATGATAGGCATACTTTGTGTCTTCAGGGCAGCTCTCCTCTTCCTCATCCTCTTCTTCTTCTTCAAACGTTGCTTTTGCTTTTAACGCAAGGTTAGGTGAAGTTGTCTTTGAGCGAACACGAGCAAGTGCATTGTCAGCTGTTTCTTTCATGATTGACATTGCAATAAATTCATCCAACACCTCACTGGAAGACAAGGAGTGGAAGTCTGGTCGCTGACGAATGACAGATGACATGGCTTTATTGAAAGGCATGATGGCTTTGAGAAACTTGCGCTTGACCCATGTATCATCCACATCCTTGCTCCCATGATCCTTGAGTGCCACAGCAATAGCAGTCATCCTCCGATAGAGATCACGAGGGTCCTCGATTTCCTTCGTCACAAACTCATCGGCCTTATCAAGTATCACTTCATAGTTGGATCGTTGAATGCTTGAGCTTCCCTTGTACAACACCATAATGTGCTCCCAACAATCCTTGGCCAAAGTGAAGGGACGCAAGTGAGGAAGATCTTCAGGTGGCACTACGGACTGGAGAATAAACAAAGCGGAGTGATTGTATTGATTGTCTGCATCTTCTCTTGGAGTGAGGTTGCTTGGATCATGGGGATAATATCCTTGCTCGATGATTCTCCACAAGTTTGTTGAGCTGTGATTCAAATGAGACTTAATAGAAAATACCCAGTTAGCAAAGTCACCTTTCACAAGCTTAGGAGGAGGACCAACATGGTTAAGATGCGGTGTGGGAACGGGTCCTCCATAGACCATGTGAGGTGGAACTGAGGCATAGGTTCCAGTCCCATCCTTTTCGTGAGATGAGGAAGGTCGCATACCTTTAGCCGCTTCCTTAGAGGAATTGGCCTCCGAATCGGTGATGGTGGGTTTAACCACTAACGCCGGTTCGAGTGGACTTTTAAATCCCTCAATTAACTCTTTAAGCATGGTCTTGACTTCGTTCGTCAAGGACGTCTTGAGGGCGGCCATAGCCTTATTCAAGTCGTCCCTTGTGACCAAAGTCAAGTCCATGGCCTCGGGTTGCCCATGAGTAATTCCCTCTTCGCCTTCCATACTCTTCGGGTGGTGAAACCCTTAATAAAGAGACGTGGCTCTGATACCAATTGAAAGGATCGATATGGTTGACTAGAGGGGGGTGAATAGGCAATGACCACTTTTTAATTAACCTTAGCAAGTTAGGGTAAACAACATACGGGTTCACAAATATAACAACAATGGGGTGAACCGTAATGAAGCTATCAACAAGAGCTACTAAGACAAGTAAGAGATAGACAACAACATAAGCATTCACAAAGTAAAGGTTAGAGATAAACACAAGTGGAACCAATGAAGACGACGATGTGTTACCGAAGTTCCTTCCCTTTGACATGAAGTACGTCTCCGTTGGAGCGGTGTGGAGGCACAATGCTCCCCAATAAGCCACTAAGGCCACCGTATTCTCCTCAGGCCCTCGCACGATGCAAGGTACCGTGATTCCACTATAGGTGCCCTTGAAGGCGGCGACCGAACCTTTACAAACAAGGTTGGGGCAAACTCCACACAAAGCTTGGAGGCTCCCAACAAGACCACGAAGCTTCACCACAATGGAATGTGGCTTCGAGGTGACCTCAACCGTCTAAGATGCTCAAACACCCAAGAGTAACAAGATCCGCAAGGGATTGGTGGGGGAATCAACTTTTCTCTTGGTGGAAGTGTAGATCTAGGCCTTCTCAACCAATCCCTAAAGAATCAACAAGTTTGATTGGCTAGGGAGAGAGATCGGGCACTTTCGAGCTTAGGGAGCAACAATGGAGCTTGGGAGGGTAAGAGATAAGGTTCCACAGCTAGAAGAACCCCTTATATAGTGGGGGGGGGATCCAACCGTGTTCCCACTCACAGCCCGTGCCTGGCAGTACTACCGCTGGCTGCAGCGGTACTACCGCTGGCACTCCAGCGGTACTATCGCTGGCTGCAGCAGTACTACCGCTGGGCCCATGGTAGTGCATAAGCACTACCAGGCCAACCACCGCCAAGAAAGTCTTCGCAAAAAGGTCCGTTCAAGTACAACTGCTAGGCAGGCGGTACTAAGCTCCTGGAGCGGTACTACCGCTGACCAGGGGCGGTACTACCGCTAGCACTCCAGCGGTACTATCGCTAGGGCTAGCGGTACTACCGCTAGGCACAGCGGTACTACCGCTGAGGGACCATTTGCAAAGAAGAGAAAAACAGAAAGGCGGGAGCCACTCCAAAGTTGCTGGCAAGGGGGAAAGGAGATGAAGTGTGCGCGTGCAAAATTGTTTCCACCCAAACCTTTCCAGTACGGTTCCCCTCTTAATAGTACGTCGTTCCTATGACTCAAATAAAGAGAATCGTAGAGTACACCGTGCTTCTGTTCCATGAAAGAGGGGGTGAGTCGTCTTGTGCCGTTGACGTGTGTTATCTGAAATCTTAACACACACGGTTAGTCCTTTGCGGTACTGTCATCAATCACCAAAATTACTTAGGCATAAACTATGCCCTAACAATGTGCCTTTTGTCCTCGTTGACGCCTGGTCCAACTACAATTAAACATACATCTTAGCGATTTGTGGAGCATGGAAAATGAAAGATAAATGTCTGCAGATAGCTCTTACCTAACGATACAAGTATGCTAGTGCTGCTGAACCCCAGCTATACTGAGTATCCCAGTCCGTGACTAGCTCCAAATGCATCCAGAGGGCTGAGTTCTCAGTTGCGTCTGTGAAGACCGCTTTGGTTAGCACATACCAAAGATAGGCCCGAGCATACTGCTGCACAACCATCTCATCGGCATCCACAAGGCATGAATTGTTTTCTCGTCTGACTTCTTTTAGCCAGAAATGCTTCACTTTCGAGCTATCAGTCTTGCCTGACAAAGGGAGAGGGGGCTGAACACCAATTAAATCACCAACCCGAGCTCGCCAGTTAACGACACTAACATGACCCGTAACAACTAAGTCATTGATAGGAAGACTGTTTATCATGGTCATGTCCTCTAAGGTCATCGTCATCTCCCTACAGGCAAGGTGGAAAGAGTGTGTCTCGGGCCTCCAATGATCCGTAAGTGCGGTGAGCGCTACATGGTTCACCGGTGCTGGATTTTGCTTGAATTGCAACACAAAGGGCAGAAGACCCAATCTTGCAATGTACGTCTCGTATCGCACGTCGTACGGAAAGTCATTCGCACCATGACCCCTTATGCGCATAGCTACTACATGCTGCAATGAATGTGAGCTTCATATCAGTATGACAAACACACATGAAAAACACGAATAATTGATAAGTCTTCGATTAAGTCTACTTACCTTACGATTCTCAATGGCACGAGCATGATGCTCTCTGTCGAACTCTTCGATTAATCCGTCATATCAAGGGCCATTATCATCCACCATCCTACCAAAAAATAGCATACATCGAATTTCATCATCTCTTTTGCAAAAAAATAAAATGCCAACAATATGTCGATCTATATCATCATCCAACATATTAAAAAAATGCCAACAATATGTGCATCGATATCATCATCCAACATATTAAAAAAATGCCCCATATTGAGCTATATCATCTAACATATTCAACTACACAAAATAATGCCAACAATACGTACAACTATATCATCTAACATATTGAACTACACAAAAAATAAAATGACCCAAAGGCCAAAATAAAATCTGCCTAACATATTGAACTACACAAAAAAAATCATCTAACACCTACACAACTATATCATCTAACATATTGAACTACACAAAAAAATGACCCAAAGGCCAAAATAAAATCTGCCTAACATATTCAACTACACAAAAAATTATCATATAAGAACTACACAATTATATCATCTAACAATTACAAAACAATCCCTAATACTAAGACAAAATCATTTAATCTAACATAACCTAATATTCAAAAATACTCTCAAAATAACATGTTAAAATAAAAAAAAATGGAGGGATTGAGGGAGATTACCTCAAGGAAGCTTGGGGGGATCAGATCTATGGATTTTGGTGGAGGAGTGAGTAGATCAAGGGAGGGGGGAGAGATGTGTTCTGTTGAAGGAGGAGGAAGAAGATGGTTGGATGGGGCAGGCCCGAGCGTTGGCTAAGGTATCCGAGCCAGACGCCAGGGTGTGCGGCGTCTGGGTCTAGCGACCAAGCGCCAGGGTCCGTGGCGTCTGGCCCTTTGCCACATCATCCGATCAATAGAGAGAGGGGGGATCGAGCGGGCCCGACCCAAACGGCATGGTCCCTAGCGTCTCCCGTGCAACCCAGACGCCAGGGATGTTGGCGTCACGTAAAAAGGTTAGATTGCAAAAATAAATAAATCTAAGGTCAGATCTATATTTTGTTAACCTTTTAGGTTAAAACCAAAAAATTGCCCTCCTATGTTGGGATCATCGCACCTGCTAACTGATGTTATGAAGCACTTGCTCGACAGGATGGCTTCCACGGTACCGACCTAGCCAAGAAGGTCCTAGCCAAGAAGGTGTGCAAGCGCAATCTCCAAGAAGCCTCACAAGTGGGTTCCACCGCGACCTGATATGGTGTGTGTCAATGTTGATGCTGCAATCTTCTGCTCTTCTTCAAGCTCGGTGATTGGTGTTGTGGTACGGGACCACAGAGGCAATTGTCCGATGGCCTGTCGTCAGTCCTATGTTGGGATCATAGCACCTGATGACTGATGTTATGAAGCACTTGCTGGACAGGATGGCTTCCATGGTTTGGTTTTCCAGTCTGATTGCTTGCCCCTGATTACGAAGATGAATACAGCCAGAGATAGGTCATTAACTGTAGCAATTGTTGCTGATATTAAATCTTCGGTGTCCAGTTTTACTTTCCATTTCTTTTGTTCATGCAAGTCGTAGTGCTAATATGGTGACTCATATGTCAGCTAGATCAAGTGAACGTGCCGTCCGCTCTATCTACCGGCAATGTATTGTATCCCTGGTTGTATCCAAGACATTGTAAACTCTGAAGTGCTATGTGAATGAAAGCGCTAGCCTTACTGCCAAAAAAAAAATACTTAGTGCCGCAAAAATTATTATCAAAGGAATGGCAACAAATCTAAGGTTTTTTTCTGGCGAAATATCCAAGGTTGAGAAATGCAAAAATGTCAAGAATGCTGATTTACTGTAGTTGTTTAACCCATCGCCACACTAACGTACATGTGTTCTCAAGAGCCGTTCAATCCAAATAATCCAAGACAGATAAACACAGAGATTTTTTTCACTCTTCGGAAGCATATTCTGAGCTTTATCTGACTTCTGATGAAACGCACAGCTCCAGCCGATGACTACACACCAGCAGCTACTTCAGACTTTGCTTGGAGAAATGCTCATCTCTTCTATTCTTTGCAAGAGAAATTTTGAGTTAAGAAGTAGCATTGGTTACTGACTAGTGACTACACAGCGACCACCAGAGTACCAAACAAGATTATAAAAACCACAGAAGCAAAAAGAGGAGACTGAAAAAATTGCTCGAACAAGCTTGTTATTTAAGACGGCTGTGAAAAAAAAATTGTAAGTTGGCAACAGACAGACACTCACTCACTCAGAGACTACAGGTGCTTGTTTCATCACGTTACAAAGGAGCAGCACAAACCACAACTTTACTCCACACACACACAGGAACTGTCTAGGCTATATGGGTAAGAAACAGAACCTAACCAATCAGAAGATCCGAATGTGTAAGAAGATCAGAAGCACGAGACGTTCTCGGTCTTCATGACCAGGTTGCATGTTGAGTAGATGGACGCCGCAGCAGCTTGCACTGCCCACTCACTCTCAGAGATCTCCGGGTTCTTCAGCTTCCTGCGCAGGCACATTGAAAGTTATTCAGTAAAACATCCGTTCACGAACACGAAACCATGTATGGTCAGATGTGGTGATGAACTAACCATAATTCAGCCATTGGGCCTAGCAGTGGAGCCTCACAAGTCACTTGTTTTAGGCCTTTATCACAATTCTGCAACATTCCTTGCACTTCCTTCAACCGAATTTCCTGCAACAAGTAATTGTCATGATCAGGAACATAGCAATTTTTAAATGAGCATGCAAGCTTTTGTTTAAAATTAATAATGCAGCATGCCAGTTGTTGTACGATCGATTATTATACCAAAACTAAAAAGAGCTTAAATCTCAAGATTGTAATTTAATTTCAATGCTGATCAAAATAAATGAGAACCAAAACTCTAATGTGTTAGACAACAACAAACAAGAATAACTGAATCCAGTGATTCAACACCGCAACTTTCATCAAAATGCTCTTGTGTGCAAACCCACCAAGTGCCTCCCTTCCTCCTGCAGTGTTCTTTCCATCTGAAGGAATAGAGACCTCCACCGTGCAACATGTTCTTCTGAAACTGTTTTTCCAGTGGGCCCAGCTTCAGAAGAATGTGCAATGGATGGTTCGTTCTCTTGACTAGATGAGAATTCTGTTGATATCAGGTGCGGCAGTTCAGTTTGAAGAGCATTCCTGACTCTCTTCCTACTGCGCTTCAAAGCTTCAAGGATGAAGAAAGCATAATTAAGCGGAATGCACAGGTTGCAACTTCAAATTGTACAAAGTTTTTAACTACAGAAAATATACCAGCAAGCCGCCCTCGTATGTCCTGCTGCAGAAGCTCCAGCCACTGAGAGGCAACACTGGCAGCTGGTCATGAAAAGGAAAAAAAAACTGTCAGATGTGTATATTTCTATAAATAGCTAGTGATGTGCTCGCATTATGTATGATTAGTGATCTAAGCAATCGAGCATACCCTTTACTGATAGCACAGTCATGTAATCATGTTGAGATTCATGATCTAATGTACTACATGTCCTATCGGAAGCCATAGTGACTGTTGATGAGAGTTGTAACTTCAGATTGTCGCCATCCTCTGCAAGGAATTTGGATGCGGTAGGCAGCCCGTGGTGAAACATTGCATTATTACCTTCCATCATGAGATGGCATTTCATCAAACTATCCCCATACTTTTGGTCCTGAATTCTATCTATAACTTCTTTACCTCTTTCACCTGTTTGGCCAGCAAGACCAGGCTGGTTTGTGTTCTCAAGCTCCTCAGAGCGTACCATTGCCTTTATTATGGAGTATACTTGTTTGCTATTTCTCACATGATTTATTATTCCTGGATTCAGCCCAGATAATAGGCCACTAGGAGCAGCAACCTTCGTGAACTTAATCTGTTCATTCTGGGTAGAGGTGTTCCTCTTGAGCTCATCATCCCTTTTCCGCTTGGGCGGTCGACCACGTGGCTTAGGCGCCACTGCAGTTCCATGGGTTGAAGAAAGGAACCCATTCTGCTTCATTTCTCTCCACTTTCTATGTGACTCACTTTCTCCTGTAGCACCAGTTGTACTACCACATTCTGATGGATCACTAACTTTTGACTGACCCAGCTTCTTGTAAGGAAAGAACGGATTGACCTCTGCCGCATCAGAGGAACCCACTCTATTAAGATCCAACCCAAGGGGTGCATCGCTCATCCTATTTTCACCGTGTTTTGCATCACACTTAGGCTGCAAATCTGTCCGGATATTCTCTTTGCCACGTGCCAAAGGATTGGCATCATGCAAACTTTCCGCCAACACTGCATCCGAAGCACGGCCCAGGGTCAGGCAAGCAGGTTCTAACTGCAGAAGTGCACCAGTCCGAGGCAATGAAGGGACCCCATATTCACATTTTGTGGCGCCTTCAGCAGAAAATTGAGCTACATCCTTCTTATTACATGGATGTACACACCCCTGCGATTGCTCTGAAGATTCCAAAATCCCAACCCTCGGATCTGCATGATATAAGCAATAGACATGAGCAAATCAATTGTGAACACAACTGCTCTCTCAATTTAAACAATAAGAGCGATGCGCATGTGTTGGCACTGAAAAGTGTTAAGTTCATTCTGCCCCATTATTCCTCAACAGAAGCAAGGTAAAGGATATGATGAGCCACGGCCCTACAACTACAAGTGCTAGATGTTCCATTGTAGCCACATACTTAGATCTTCTGCCAAACATTAATACACTATCTCAATTCTCTGTTCTACCAATAATTGCTAGACTTCCTATCAAGGTCCAAGAACGGCAGCAACCCGAGAATTCACAACTCTTCCTAGCACGTCAGATTAAATAGCCAATAAGAATGCGCTAGCAGGTTTCACGCATCTAAGCTACGAAGAAAAATTAGCTGCCAATTGTCTGTTCCTGAACAGAGTAGAGCAGAACAAGTATGTGTGGTCATTAGATCTGTTTTGAGACACTTAACACCGCTGTAGCACCTCGAATTTTAGTCGAACTGGCGAATTCAAGGCTGCTAGCTAAGGATTCGAGAACGAGGACGGCACAGAGACGGAACCGAAGCTATGTTCGCAGCTCGCGCCGCGGTAGGGCAGACTAGAAGAAGCACGGGAGCAGCACAGATCGAGACCGCCGAGGAGGCAAAGGACCCACCTCCCAATTGGGCCACCGGAGCCGAGCCGCAGGCCTCCGCAGCGCCGCCGCCGCCGCTCCCGGCCGCCCTCGCGTGCAATTCCTGCAAAGAGCGCGCACCACGAGGTCAGCACCACGGTCCAAACAACCAGACCCGAGAACCAGACGCGGAGAGGGAACCGCCCCAAGCCCACCTCTGGCGTCGTCGTCGTCGGCGGCGCGCCCGATCCGGCGGGATCCGGGAGGGCCGAGCGCGGGCCCGCGGGGTCCATGGGAGCGCGGCGCGGGGGAGGAGGGATCTGGGCCCTAGGGTTTCGGGGGCGGAGCGGCGGACGGGAGCGGGCGGGGGGGAGGGAGACGCCAAGCTGCGCGTGATTTTTGAAATGGGGGACGTGCTCCGTCGCGTGTGGGTGGGGGGTGGGGGTGGGGTTGGGTAGGGGGGTGGGGAGAGGCGAGGGTTTTATGGGTGCGGGTTTTTTTGAATTCGGGCGGAGGTGGGCGCGGTTCTCAACCGATGGCGCATGTGGCGTGGCGGTGTGTGGGGGAAGGGAACCGGCGAATGGATGAACGAATGAATGCATGGATGGATGGATGGATGGCTAGAGTAGGCTCCCTTTTGATTTTGAGTTTTGAATCGCAGGCAGGCAGGCAGGCAGGCAGGAGGGGAGGAGCGCGCCGTGCCCTATCCGGTGGTCCGCCGATGGGTTTGAATTTTGAATACCTACTTCTTTATGGTGATGGGGAGCTTTCTGGGGGATTTGAATTTCGGTGGGGGGTGGAGACTGGAGGCCGAGCTTCGGGGTTTCGGCTTCTGGACCATGATGGTGCTTATGAATGGATGGATATGTTTTTTTTTAATAATTTGCAAAACTTTATTAAGCCGTCGCAATGTTTACATTGACGATGCCAGGATGTCCTAACCAAACATGACGGCACCATCTCAATTTCAACGCATGTTTCACTAGATTGTGAGTTTCCACATTCTCATGAACAAGTACAACTGGAAAAACTAGAAGAATAGTGTATTATTTCATGAATAATTGCATCATAGTCTGTCCCGCCCTTTCTCTTGATGTCTTCAATCACCACTTTGCAGTCATACACCATATAGATGGATTGTAAGTTCACGCCCTCTGCAAGCATCATAGACTCTCTTACTGCTAGAGCTTTCAATATAGTCGGGTCTGAGATATCACGAAGGACAATTGCCGAGGCCCTCAGAAAAAGCTCCGTCCCTGTCCCTGCAGACTGCAACAACCAAGCCGACGCCCCTTCTACCAGCCACTGTTGCATCTAGATTGATCTTGCCCGTGCCCAACAGTTGCGGGATCCAGCCGCTAGTCATCGCGCTACTGGCATTGGCTGGAGAGGTGTGTGTTTTCTAGATGATTTCTATCTCGTTCCAGTAAGATTGGATAAAAAGATGCGCCGACATAGGGCTTTGAAAGATGTCTTCAGGAAGGAGAGTTCGAACCTTGAACCACTCGTTGCGAGCGCAAGGCTCTAGCCACCGGGCCATGAACCTGCTTCTTTGAAAATGCTTCAGTTCTCCCTTTTATTGTGTACGTCATTTTTCTTTAATGCGTGTTTTTAAATGTGAACCTTTTTGTTTTTGCCTTTTGTTTGCCATTTTAAATTTCATGATTTTTTCTAAGCCAAATGACTCTTATTTTAAATCAACGAACCTTTTCCAAATTTGATGGATCTTTTCAAATTCAGTGAATTTTTTAAAAATGGATGAACTATTTCCTAAATTACTGAACTTTTTTTCAAATCCAATGAACTTTTTTCAAGTTTGGTGAACTTCTTTTCATATCCGATGATTTTTTTTTCAGATCCGGTAAAATTCAATGTACTTTTTAAAAATTTGATGAACTTTTTTATAAAGCTGTGAACTTTTTTCAAAATCCATTAAATAAATAAATTCACAAACATTTTTGTTTTTTGCAGTTTTTTTCAAAAAAATCATATTTAATCATCATTTGACTGGAACGAACCCAACAGCGATTGGACCAGAGGGAACCCAGCAGCGATCGACGGAGCGAACCCAGCAGCGATCGAGCAAGCGCTTCTATATGTGCCGGCCCACGAGACATTGGTGGGCGGGCGCCAGCTAGGGAACTAGCGCCTGCAGCGTCAATTAGGAGCTCCCAATAAGTAGTACTGTTTTGATTGTGTGTTTAATGATTTGTTTGCGCTTCACTAAGAGCAAATATAATAATGGTTTTATAGCCCATTTACATAACACTTTTGATTATGTGAAAGAAAAAGACATGAAAAATTGGTAGAAGTAGGCTCTCATGCATGACCCTAGATATATGCGTTCTCATAGTCAAATGCAATAAATATTACTCCCTCCGTTCATAAATATAAGTCTTTTTAGAGATTTCAGTAATGAACAACATACAGATGTATATAGACATATTTTAAAGTGTAGATTCATTCATTTCGCTTCGTATATAATTCCTTATTGAAATCTCTAGAAAGACTAATATTTACAAACTGAGGGAGTAGTATAATGCACGTGCATTGTCACGGGCCATGAATATATTTTTACCCGTTGCAAACATAATCACAATGCATGTCAAAATTTGCATGTATAAAAATTATAGCATAAACCAATGAGAAGTAATTTAAATCCACATCAATGATCCAAGTAATTATCTCTTACAAAATAAGATCTAGTTGATGTGTTTAAGATATTTCTGTCAAATGTGAGGAATGTTATCTTTAGCTTCATTGCATGGCACAATGTGAGGTGAGTTTTAAATTGTAGGCTACCTATAGATGAATTGGTAGGTATTTTTCCTAAAGATGATTTGTTATACTCTGTGGCATTGATGTGAGTGTATAGAAGTCCATTCTACCTTTTTGACAGGAAAAAGACAACCACTCCTCTCACTCACGCACCGCACAACTGCCTTCTACTCTGCGTGTACCACCAGCCATCCGTAAATTATGTATCTCCATTTGCTCTCTAGGTGAAATGGCTTAGCTTGGTTCTAGCACGACATCACATATCATACACTACAAATCAAGGATTGTTATTAATTACTCTGGATTATAGCAAAGAGCAAAATCCTGACGAACACTCCTAGAACCATTGGATCTCTTCTCGGATGGTTGGTTGTTTTGGACTATTCTACACATAAAATTAAACAATGGGCATGGCAGTTTCTAAAACTACCACCCCCACCTAGTGGCGGAGCTTTATGAGGGCCAATCTACATGCATATATGTCTTACTGCTAGGTCTAATTTTTTAGTAAAAGTCAGTCAAAAGCAAGTATATTTGCCCCCCTTCAGCTCATGCCCCCCTGATTTCATCTGAAGCTCCGCCACCACTCCCACCATTGAATTTCCGTGCGGGTGGAGACTTGAGGGCGAGCTTCCGGGTTTCGGCTTCCTACTCGTGGTGGTGCTGATCGATGGATGGATATGTTTTTTTTTTTGATAATCCGTAAAAATTTATCAAGCCGTCATAATGTTTACATTGACGAAAAGAAGATCGTCGGGATGAACCAAACATGGCGGCACCACCTCAGTTTCAACGCATGTTTTGCTAGATTGTGAGCCTCGACATTTGATCTCTAAACTCATGGACGAAAGTACAACTAAAAAAATTAGAAGAATATTGTATTATTTCAATAATAATTGCACCATAGTTTGCCCAACTCTTTCTCTTGATGTCTTCAACCACCACCTTGCAGTCGGACGCCACATAGATGGATTGTAAGTTCACATCCTCTACAAGCGTCATAGACTCTCTTACTGCTAGAGTTTTCAATATAGTCGGGTCTGAGATATTACGAAAGACAATTGCCGAGGCCCTCAGAAAAGCTCCGTCCCTGTCCCTGCAGACTGCAGCAACCGAGTCGAAGCACCTTCTCCCAGCCACTGTTGCATCTACATTGATCTTGCCCGTGCCCAACAGTCGCGGGATCCAGCTGCTAGTCATCGCGCTACTGGCACTGGCTGGAGAGGTGTGAGTTTCCTTTATGATTTCTATCTCGTTACAGTAAGATTGGATAGAAAGATGCGCCGACATAGGGCTTTGAAAGATGTCTTCATAAATCGCCTTTAGCCTGGCGAATCAAATAGCCCACAATGTGATCACCATAGGGATGAAGAGTTGATGAGGTAGTTGTTTCATCAATAAAAAGCGCGAATCCCTTGCATTGTCCATATCATGTCGGTTGTGCGGCGCAAGGGACTCATGGAGGCATGCCTGGATGGATGGATAACTGGACTTTGCAAACCAACGGCTGCATCCGCGGTAGACGGGCCGACCCTATCTGTTCTTTTTTTCAGGAAGGAGAGTTCGAACACTGAACCGATCGTTGCGAGCGCTAGGCTCTAGCCACCCGACCATGAACCTACTTCTTTGAAAATACTTCAGTTCCTCCTTTTATTGTGTACGTCAGTTTTCTTTAATGCGTGTTTTTAAATGTGAACCTTTTTGTTTTTGCCTTTTGTTTGCCATTTTAAATTTCATGATTTTTTCTAAACCAAATGACTTTTATTTTAAATCAATGAACCTTTTCCGAATTTGATGAATCTTTTCAAATTCAGTGAACTTTTTAAAAATGGATGAACTATTTTCTAAATTAGCAAACTTTTTTTCAGATCCAATGAACTTTTTTCAAGTTTGATGAACTTCTTTTCATATCCGATGAATTGTTTTCCAGATCCGATGAAATTCGGTAAACTTTTTAAAAATTTGCTGAACTTTTTTTGATAAATTTGTGAACTTTTTTCAAAATTCATAAAATAAATTAATTCACAAACATTTTTGTTTTTTTCAGTTTTTAAAAAAAATTATATTTAATCATCATTTGACTGGAACAAACCCAACAGTGATCGAACCAGAGGGAACCCACCAGCGATCGATGGAGCGAGCCCAGCAGCGATCGAGCAAGCACTTCTATATGTGCCGGCCCACGAGACATTGGTGGGCGGGCGCCAGCTAGGAAACTAGCGCCTGCAGCGTCAATTAGGAGCTCCCAATAAGTAGTACTGTTTTGATTGTGTGTTTAATGATTTGTTTGCGCTTCACTAAGAGCAAATATAATAATGGTTTTATAGCCCATTTACATAACACTTTTGATTATGTGAAAGAAAAAGATATGGAAAATTGGTAGAAGTAGGCTCTCATGCATGACCCTAGATATATGCGTACTCATAGTCAAATGCAATAAATATTACTCCCTCCGTTCATAAATATAAGTCTTTTTAGAGATTTCAGTAATGAACAACATACAGATATATATAGACACATTTTAGAGTGTAGATTCATTTATTTCGCTTCGTATATAATCCCTTATTGAAAGCTCTAAAAAGACTAATATTTACAAACTGAGGGAGTAGTATAATGCACGTGCATTGTCACGGGCCATGAATATATTTTTAGCCGTTGCAAACATAATCACAATGCATGTCAAAATTTACATGTATAGAAATTATAGCATACAACAATGAGAAGTAATTAAAATCCACA
The DNA here is from genome assembly GCF_904849725.1 of Hordeum vulgare subsp. vulgare. Taxonomy (NCBI): domain Eukaryota; kingdom Viridiplantae; phylum Streptophyta; class Magnoliopsida; order Poales; family Poaceae; genus Hordeum; species Hordeum vulgare. Next base: position 38,865,638 of record NC_058523.1, read on the forward strand.
TTAATGATCCAAGTAATTATCTCTTACAAACTAAGATCTAGTTGATGTGTTTAAGATAGGGAAACACTTTTCCTCGTACGTCTGATTGTTTCCCATCATCAGACCAATCCTATTCCTTTGATTCGGTTTCCATCGCATGACCGAGAGGCTCCCGCTCGCTTTCCACTCGCACACACCCATTAATCACGGAAGGAAGCTGCCCACTAACCCGTCAATCATGCACCCACGATTAATAAGGAAATTAAAAGAGATCCACAATTGACTGCTTCGCCATCGTTCTCTCCATGCCTATGCCCACCTCCACTCTTTCACTTTCACGCCTATGTCCATCTCCAATCCATATCAGGGAAGCAGTGGTTCGTCGTTCACATCACCAGGAGTGGTTGTAGCAGCTCGCATCGTCTGCAAAGGCAGCCGCCGTAACCCACTCCGGCAAGCGGCAGGTCCGACCTGATAGATTGCTAGATGTGCACCGTCACCGTTGGCTCCACCACTTGTTCGACGAGGCTGCACTGGGCGATCTTCCTCGTCTCCCGTTCCCATATCTGATGGCCACAACGCATGTCTCACAAGAAAGGCTAACAATCCCGCTGCACTATCTACTAATTATCTTATTTGTTGACAATTTCACAGTTCAAATCTGTACGATGCAAACAATTGTCTTACTTGGAATCTGGAAGCAGATTTGTCACCGTCTTACTTCCTCCATTTCTCAGATGCTTCGGGCTGTCAGGGAATACAACATCAAGGACGACATGTCAAACAAGATTGAGGGGCTCAAAAAGGGGCGCCCAGCTTCTACCTGCCCGCGTCATGGATCATGCCTTCAATCACGATGCGCATGTCACAATTTGAATTAACAAAATCCGACGTGTGGAAGCAAGCCCTTTAACTTTAACTAGAAGTACAACTTTTTCTCTCTTTGTAAACTAACCAAGAATTCGCATGAACCATGTGTTATTATAATGAAGTATGTTTCTCTTTAGAGGAAGCAAAATAATTTTTTATTGGAAGCAATTCTTTAGTCGATGGAAACAAGATCATGATGCTTCCGAATCAAGTGGATTTTTTGCTTTTTTCATAAAAGAAGGTTCGAAAGTCGTGTTGTCAATGGAAGCAAGATCGAGGTGCTTCCGAAACACGTGGATTATTTTTCATTTTTAATAGAAGAAGGTTCGAATACATTCTCTAGTCGGTGGAAGTAGGATTGTGATGCTTCCGAAACATGTGAAATGTTTTTTCTTTTTTGACATAAGAAGGTTCGAAGCAGTCGTCTTGTCGATGGAAGCAAAGATCGTGATGGTTTCAAAACATATGGAAGCAAAGCACGTGCATCGGATGTAAATTTGGTGTTGGTTAGAAGTTTCGCTGTTTAACGAGCAAGCTACCTAATTTGTAAGTTCAATCCTACAAAATCGAAAGACCATGCGTGCATATCGTCAAATAATTACATGTAATTAGAGGCTCACTTAACGGCCTATTAAAGTGCATGATTTGTGGAAGCAGTTTATATAGGCTGGATTCTGTACCTACGAAATTAACTGCCCTTTTAAGTGGGCCAATGAACACTTCAGATTAGATTAATCGTAGGGCATATAAGTGGTCTGGTGGGAGGCTGGGCATCAGTAGTGTGATGCCTAGCGCGGCATCACTAGGCATCAACGTCTGGATGCTTGCATCCATCAGCCTAGCTGACTGCCGTCGGATTAGTGATTTCTCATGCATCCGATGCATGAATAGAATGGCTTAAGGAAATATGGGCCTAGGTAGTTAGCGTACATGCATGCTCCACTAACTGAGTTTTGCTTCGTTTTTAACTGCTTCTTAACTCCTTCCGTGAAGTACGTGGAATTGGTGTTACACACTCTTTTTTCTTCTTCTTTTTGTTAGTGGACAAGGAAAACTAGATATGAGGTTTGAAATCTAATAGTTTGTATCTAACACGACAAACTTTGCTTCCATCTCGATTAAAAATGGCTTCAATCTGATTTTTGAAAATTAAAGACTTGTTTTCAATGCTGCAATATAATGTCTCGATAGATAATAGTATTTGCTTCAATTTGACATAACTTTTTGCCTTATATTGATATACTGTTTTCAAAACATTAAAAATTGTTCAGTCGAGTAGTGAATCGCTTCAAATCAAACATAAATTGTTACCACATTTCTGACTGTTTCGCTTTCACGATTACACGTGCTTTGATGAAATAGGAATGCATTTCTAAAATAAAAAAAAACTTTTGTTTCCAACAGCTTGGTGTAACTTATTTGTGCTTCCTATGCAAAAATATTTTTTGTGTTAATTACATTGCTTCAACGATAAATTATTTTGATCAGTAAAAATATATATCTGCTTCGAGCGGCTATAGAATTGTCCCCGGATGTAAAATCAGACTGCTTCCAAAAAATATTCAAGTTTGCTTTAACAATGAAGATAAATTTGCTCCAAATAAAATTAGATTTTGCTTCTGCACAACAAGGACTTAATGGAATAAATAAACAACTATGTGTGCCATGTGGCCAAAATGACGCCACACACGGTTCACATCAACTGCCATGGATGGCATAGGTCCATTAGTATTGCTTCAAAGAAAATATTTTTCCATTGCATCCAAACTGTATAAGTGTCGCTTCCAAACGTAGATCATTGAGTGTTAAGGGAGTCGCTGGTGCAGGACCCTGGGGCGTGCAGTCCTAGAGGGCCATGCTGTCGTCTAGAGGAAGTACCATATTAATGCCATTGGCGGGGTGTAAGCTGCTGGTATGGGCATGGGTGCACAGGTGAACATGGCCGCATGGCGAGCCCTATTTGCCAGGTCAGGTCAGATGCTCGGTTGGAGGCTACAAGTCGTTTTCATCATTGACACCATCAACCAGTGCGATGCGCTTGGCTCCAACGCGTGCTTCCTCTTCCGCTTCCATCGACCCGCCTGCAGATCATGGCTGATTGACTGGCAATGCGGTTGGTACAACACTACTGCGTCATGGCGAAAAAGACTCGCCATCGTATGAGGTAAGAAACACATCGACTATAAAGTAGATGCACTCGACAAAAATCACGGCGAAAAAGACTCGCCACCGTATTAGGTGCAGTACAACAGATTAATTAGATGCATAACTGAACGAAACATTAATATTAGAAGCAAAACAAAATTGCAAATATTAATCAATACAAATGAGAGAATGTTACCCTGGTAGAGGACCTTTGAATTGGAAGCATACATGTTTGAATTCATCATTTATTTTCTCTTGTTTTCTATCAGCCTTGCTCTTGATGGACATGTAGTACAAGTACAATAACAAGAACGTTAGAACACTATCATCAAGCCCATCTCATCTGATCATTTCTCCTGTAGTACAACCTAGAAACAACAGGATCGGCGCATGCGGCAACCTAAGAGCGTCTTTGGGTTTTCCATGCAGGAGACAACATCATGGGCGGCACAGAGTACACCAGCACGGAGAGGAATTGGATGGCGCGGGTGGGGGGGGGGGGTGAGCTCGTTCTAGAGGGACGACACACCGGTGAAGAACCGGATCAACGAGGGGCGTGGCCAGCTCGGCGATGGAGCTGTGGCGTCCTGGCGGGGTAGGCTAGAGTCGGGAGGGTCGGTGCATCTGAGATTAATTGCGGAATCTATGGGAAGGGACAAGGAAAGAAATCAGGCTCGTTTGGAAACCGAATAATGAATGGATTTTGGAAGCAAATCAGGCGTGCGATTAAAAGCCCATCGACGTCCCTCAACTGGTCTGACAAATGTCTCCTATCAGACGTATGATAGGAAGTGTTTCCCTAAGATATTTTTGTCAAATGTGAGGAATGTTATCTTTAGCTTCATTGCATGGCACAATGTGAGTCACATCGTGATTTTGATGATTTTTAAATTGTAGGCTACCTATAGATCATTTTGTAGGTATTTTTCCTAAAAATGATTTGTTATACTCTGTGGCATTGATGTGAGTCTATAGAAGCTCCTCCATTCTACCTTTTTGACATGAATAAGACAACCACTCCTCTCACTCACGCACCGCACAACTGCCTTCTACTCTGCCCGTACCACCAACCATCCATCGATTATCACCGCATCTCGTCTCCCCGCCACAACATTGTCGCCGCTATCTTTCCCGGGCACCCCCTTCATGCCATGGCGAAGCCCGCTGACTCCTCTCCCCACCACCTCCCCTCTCATCCATGGTGTCACCAACACCCTCCTCTCCATGCCACCACGTGTCTTACCTCCTCCTTCCTCTAACAACCTCTCGCGCGCTGCCTCGACACCGAGCTAGCCCACTGGTCTAGCATCCTGGGGTGCTGGGTCCGCCTGGGAGGTGCAAAAGGGACTGCAACCCTCTGTTAGTTCCACCCACATAGCTGACCCGTTCGTCCGTGGGTTGGACAACCTCTTGCATAGTGGTGTGGCACTGCGAGGAGAAATACACCTTCGTCATTGAGGCTTCTCACCTCAAGCCGATTTGTGATGCCGAGGAGTGCACATTGTCAGGCCAAGGTAATGCGGCCTTCTACTCATTTGCCCTGCCCATCCCACTCAAGTTTGATGTAGCTGCCATCATGTCTACCCTTCCTATCGATTAGCTTTATGTATTATATGAGAAGACTTCTACACGTGCGTCTGCGAGCGCAATCCTAATCCCCCTAATTTTAGTTATGGGGCCAGTATCTAATCTCATTAATCCCTCTCCCCTGATTTTAAGGGAGCGGATGGCTGCGCGCCTCTCTAATCTCTTACCCCTTGATTTTTAGAGGTGGGTGGATACGTGGCATGTGCTTTCCGTTGCATGCAAAAAAAGGGAAGGACAAGAAATGAAGCATGCAACTGCATTGCCTAATCAGGTCTAAGTGCCTTGTCGGAAACTGCACGCTCCATCGCGTGTGACTTAGCAGTCCTCTGGATTATATTTTAGTCCTAGTGGCCATAGACTGAGAGTGACCAAGTGACGAAAAGTCGTAAACCACGCCTTCATCATTTAGACCATTTTTTCTTTTCTTTTCTTAATCTGTTTATGTATGAGAGCCTTGTGTTACTAACCTCTTTGTATGAAATGGTATCTTGCCATACGTTTTCTAAAATAAATTACAACCCAAGCGAGTGTTTACTTTTTAAATATTTTTCCACCATACTGATACTTGTGACCTGCGTTGGGTTTCCATGAAGAGGAACGAGTAATTGCAACACAATGCGGGTATGTATTTCCTTCGATTAAGAAACCAAGGTTTTATCGAACCAATATGAATTTCAATCCTCATCCATCTTCGGCAGCTGCACACAAAAGAGCAAACAACTTGCACCCAACGCGGGCAAGAGGGTTGTCAATCCCCTTGATATCGTTATTTGCAAGCGAGTGAGGTGTGTAGATAGTGTAACTTGCAAAATAAAGTAAAAGACAAATAATAACATCGACGAAATTATAAGTTTTCTGAATATTTAAGTGAATAGACCCAGGGTCCATAGTGTTCTCTAGTGGCATCTCTCATGAAAGTAACATATGGTGGGTAAACAAATTACTGTTGGGCAATTGATAGAACAACGACTAGTTATGCGATTTTCACGGCAATGATCATGTGTATATAGGCATCACGTCCATAAGCAAATAGGCCGACTCCTACCTGCATCTAGAGTA